>NC_084487.1:34470473-35070473 GCF_030035675.1 Rhineura floridana
CAGCTTATAAACATGTACAGACACATCATGCTTCTTGATGGGACACCAAATCTTAGGAGGTCACCCTTTTATCATTTGATAAAATTCTAATTCTAATTCTGATTCTAAAAGTGTCCTATTCTGCCATATTGAAAGAGCTCTAGTGTGAATTGAGTTGGCATCCAAAATTCTGTCCAAAAGTACTTTGACCCTGGCTACAGCCAAGGTGGTCTAAGAGAAATCCCATTTGGCTCTGGTAGTTTCTCTGGGGAAAAGGCTATGGTTAATGAAATAGATGTCACACCTATTACACACAAATGCTTGCAAATCATCATGACTTTGAACCAAAATAGCTTTATTCATTGAACAAGGGTAGGGAAGAGGCAGGCAGCTAACTTGTAGCATTTTTGAGATGGATAAGGATTCAAAACCCATTAATGGAATATTTACATAGGGTTGAATCAAAATTAATTCCAAAATTAGTTAACCAATGATTGAATGGCAAAGGATGATGGAAGGTTATTTCTTGCGTTTCTTTCACGGAACTCCAGGCAGCATACACAGAGTTCCCAGTTCTCCACCCACCCACAGATTAGAGCTAAACCCCTTCTTTGCACTGCGTTTGCAGTGAGAATCAGGCACACCCATGCCAGTAATTAAGGAAGAAACATGATACATAGCTGCACACTACCTTTAAGTGTACATCTAGGTTGACTGCAGCAAGATAGTTGCCTCATATGTTTCCAAAACATGCATTGGCCATCTTTTAAAAAAGGTGATCAAACTTAATACTTAGATGCTATACAGGAACAAAAAACCCCATCTTTTTTGGGTATGTTTCATTCCTGCTGGGTCTTCATTTTCTCTTCCCTCACTAGGATGCTCAATTTGATATGTGCTCATTGTAATGTTCATATTAATACTAATACATATATATGGAAATGCATTTGCTTGGCTTGGTTTTCGTTTGTTGTTTCCCACTATTACACAGCTGCATGTGGAAAAGTTTTAGCGTTTTGTGATAGTGTGGAATTATCAGTTTGATTACTACATTAATTTTGTTGTATAGTGATTTGTATGTATGCATATAGATGTATATAAATGTAACTCTGAGTGGATAATGGGCAAATCAGACTTTCAAATCAATCTGATGACTTTATTTCATTGTAAAAAATCAGCAGATAGTTGTGAAAGTTAGAATCTTTAAATATATTATAGTAGGTTTCCATGTCCTGCTTTAAGTATAGTTAAGTTTTACATCAATATTTTATTTACCACCTAAGCACTTTAAGAAAATGTAACCATTTATTTGTTTCTAGTTATGCTAAAGTTTGTTTTACAGTTTCATCTTTATTTCACTGGCTTACTGAAGACACCCACATTTGTCATCAGTAAACTCTTTAGGAAAAATCTGAATGCTCATACTGTACATGCTGACTCTGCAGAGTTTAAGTTGGTAACATTGGAATACACAAACCACGTAAGCCAGTTCAAAGGCATTTTCATGGATGGATGTCAGATTTATATCGCAGCTTATGTCAGAGTCCAGCAGCTGAATAGTTAGAAGAACATACGATTGCATTCCTGAAGGCTGCGAGCTTGTCTTACATCTAATGTCCAGGTGCAATTCATCTAAGCTGTCAATGGGACTCTAATCCATTTAACTGCAATGGCAGCTGGGCATGGGCCTATCAGCCCCTGAAACAATCCAGTTTCCAAAACTGGCTCGATCTAACTACTTGGATGTAATTAGCATAATAGCTGATGACAGGATTTTAATTCTGGTAACAGTTTCATTTAGATTGGTGAAGTAATCTCATGGTCTATTTCAAGCCAAACAAGTGTGAATTTCCAAATAGGAAGAAAACCCAAGTATTTTAACTGCTTTTTTTTTTTAAAAAGGATATATTTAAGAAGATGCTCACTAGGATAGGATGAAAGATCCACATTTTTTGCTATAGCTTTTTTTTTTTTAAGTTCCAAATCCATTATCCGCTCAGGAATAGCCATTTCATCCTCAGGACGAAATTTGTTTGCTCAAGGATTTGTTCTTCAGTTGAACAAGGTAAATGAAGATGTGTATTTCTTATAATGGGTTGAAAATCAGGACACACCAATCCTCATTCTCAACACCTTCCTAATGTTAAGGGGCACATTCTTATCTTGGTTCCTGTTGATGCATGTGCAACTGAGAGGAGTTGCCACAACTAGGATGACCAGCCTATTGACATGAGAATTCGTCCCCTAAATGTATGTCAACTTTTGGATATGTTTGCATTTTGACCTGACCTTTGGGAATGTGGAATCTCACTGGCACAGCAGTAGTTTGCAATAAGTAGCCAACCTTTGTAAAATATAAGGACAAAACAGCAAAATATAATGCCATATCATAAAAGTCACACCCATAATATATTAACAGTATGTATTATCTCATAATTGTCAATATTATTTTAAAGGAAAATATAAGCAATGCAATAAAGCCCAGTCACAACATATATAATGTCATATCAGTACATAGAATCATAGAATAGTAGAGTTGGAATAGGCCTATAAGGCCATCAAGTCCAACCCCCTGCTCAATGCAGGAATCCAAATCAAAGCATTCCCAACAGATGGCTGTCCAGCTGCCTCTTGAATGCTTCCAGTGTCAGAGAGCACACTACCTCTCTAGGTAATTGGTTCCATTGTCGTATGGCTCTAACATTAAATGAACATTTTGTCAGCATCTGCAAAAGTTTTATAGAATTTACTATGAGGCAAAGTACTCCCTCCCCTAGTTTGGTGGTGCCATTTCTTTAAATGAAAAATATGCTCTTGGAGTATTTAAAAAAATAATGTTGTCTTTAATGTTTAATTGAGAAGGTTTTTGACTCGGATTCAGTATTTGCATTTATTTTTCACATATAAAAGACCATAAGGTTACCAATCATTTTCACATCATTAACATTATTTTTGTATGTATGTTTACATGTTGGGATCTGAGATAAGTAATTTCTTTGAGAATGGTAGCTCTATACAGAGCAGCCAGATCATGTGAAAATGACAGGTGGCCTCAACAATCATGGTAACTTTATCACCATGGAAAAATTAACAAAAGGATGTAGCCCAGCCTTCCCCAGCTTTATGTTCTCCAGATGTTTTGGAACACAACTCCTTGTTAACATGCCCATGCTGGCTGGGCTGATGGGAGTTGTAGTAATCTCAGTTGAGTTCATCTGGCCACTTCCTTTTGACTCCAAGATTATTGTTCAAGTCTGCTGTAGTAAATCGCATGGGGAATGTGTAGGATCAAGACACACTGATCTTCATTATCACATTTATGAGAACACATAAAATATGTCTGACCAAGTGCTAGGCAGGGCTTGTATTGAACCTGTCTGTAAGTCCACCCTCCTTGTGAATTTCACCATTGTTGTTACTAAAATCACTTTGTGATGAGGAGAAAGGCCAGTTACCACTTCATGAAGAAGCTTTAATATCTTTAAAATTTGTCCTAAGCTACCAGATAATTATTACAAGTTTCTTTTTTGAGACAATGGGTATGTTCACACATCATGGTAAACCGTGATTAACAGTTACAGTGAAGAACATTCAGATTGCTCTCAGTTTGCTCCTCTCCACTAGCGGAAGCAAAAGCTGCAATCTGTGGGTTAATGTTACATCTGAACTGGAGATCATGGTTTGTTTGGAGCAAAAGCCAAGGTTTGTTCTTGAATTACCCCAATCCTTGTTTTGGACATACCATTAAGTCAAGGATCATGGTTTGTTGCTCCCACTTTCTAGTGGAAAGGAGTAAAGTTGGAGCAATCTGTGTATTCACAGGAAACCATTACCACGACAAGTGAGCACAGTCAGTGCATGAAACCCCTGTAAGAATTAGACTTAACCTTTAATAATAATCTCAAAATGGTCGTGTTTAGCACCTGATCTAATAGTCTATTTCCTGTTAATCCCAGGCCTTTAAAAAATTACCTATTTCAAATACATCTCACAGTTTTCTTTCCATCAGTTGAATCCCACACATGGAAAAACAATAGATTGGTGCAGAAGTCCAGTTTCTTTCAGGTCAAAAGGCTAACTCAAGATCTGTAAAATGTTACCCACTGAAGACAAGGGTAAGTATGCATCCTGCTACTTCTCTTGCCCTTTGCTCTAAAAATGTCTGATTATGCAACCAACCTTATTACCTTAAGCCTTTGACTTAAATCACTTGACTCAGCTAAAACATTATTAATGTAGCCATCCTTGGATTTGAATTTCCATGTGCCCACTTTATAATACTAACTTGTGGCACATCTCTTCTTTTTTCTCTCATTTCTCCCCCTCCCCCTTCTCATTAGGGAGATTAAACATGAGCCTGAAGAACCTGAAGTAGATGTGTGGGAGATTCTGAAGAATGCAAGTCCCAATGATTATGAGAGGATTGCATTTCAATATGGAATCACTGACCTGAGGGGCATGCTAAGACGTCTGAAGCGGGCTCGCAGGGAAGAAAAGAAGAGTGCAGGTATGGGAAGCAAGGCAAAGCTTGTTCATATCTGTGCAGGAATCCAAGTGAATTTTTCTCCCCAAAGGTTCTTGGAAACAGGAATTGGACTTGGAGCACTGAGCAGTCCTCATAACAAGGTTTCTAATTCCTTCTTAAAGAGAGCTGTTCTCTTTTAAATAGCTGAGGTATGTGAAGAATTCACACAGGCTTCACCTTGACTAGCTCTGTGGTAATAGGCAGACAAGAGGGAAGAAGTTCTCTCTTTGGTCCACTCTGATCTAACATCACACCTCCCCCCCGGCGTTGCTGCTCTCTGGTTTGCTGAGAATAGGAGGTTGGCTAGTGCTGTCATGATACAAGCTGGCAACAACTAGCCAAGTGATGCACATGATGCTACCCCCACTCCACCATAGGCACAAAGAAGCCCTTTCATGGAAACAGGGACCTGGGCTTCTCAAACAGAGTTGTTATCTTTTAAACAGCCAAGTCATATTTAGGGATGGAATCCTCTCCTTTTTTTACCTTCCGTTTTTACACGTGGCCTCCTGGTAGTCGTTAACCATTTGCTTTGCAGCGAATATATATATGTAATTATTCCTTTTCAAGTGCATTGCAGAGCAGATTAAGGCAGATAATCAAGTCAGTGTCTTCCCCTCTGCTGCTTACAATCAACACCTCATTTCCCCCTGCTGCTTTCTGTCAGTTACAATCAACACTTCATTGACATCAGTGAAAGGGAATACACTTTTGAAGAGCTCACATAGAAAGTAGATACATAAAAGTATCACTTACACTATTGATGATTTCAAAGCAAAGTTTTTAACAAAACTGAATCGGAGAAAAAGAAGAATGAATCGGAAACCAGGCACGGAGAGTTGCTGCTTCAAAATTCTGTCTGCAAAGATAGAGAATATCAGAAATAATAATTAATCCAATGGCAAATTCAATTATTGCAGAAACTGAGCACATCGTTAGTCATATTTAAACAGTTTTGCCAAGTGTTGCTTCATTCATCACTGCATCATATAGAAATCAGACTTGTTAAATTATCTCACTGCTGCCTTTGTGGTAACTAGACATTGTGGCCTGCAAATCTATGGTTCTGTGGGGGGGGGGGTGCAGACCATTCAGTAAAACAAATTTAGCCTTCATTAAAGCTGTGAGGTTGGGACATTGACATCTGTACTGTAACTAAGGATCCCAGTTCCATTGTCAGTGACAATTTTATGTCTGTCTATCAGCCAGTTTCCACTATTACCTTCCTCTAGAAACTGTTCTGGGTTTTCATCTGAAGCACCTTGGACAGCTTCTTGGAAGTTCAAGCTATAACCCGGAGCAGATTCCACTGTCCCACTCATATGGAGCCACTAGCTGCCACTGATTTTTAAGTTTCAAAACAATTTATTTGTATCCATATGTTCTGCTTCTCCACCTCAACACTTTTCTCATCTAACAGCTTTTTCTAAGATTCTGGATCCTGCATATCAAGTGGATAAAGGAGGCAGAGTGAGGTTTGCGGTGGAGCTGACTGACCCAACGGTGGAACTAAAGTGGTATAAAAATGGCCAAGAAATACGACCAAGTGGAAAGTAAGTGTGCACATTAACCCAGATTTAAATAATGTTTCCTGTTAAGTTCTTATACCCTTATACCCTTAATTAAGAGAGTCACGGCCCCTCCAGCATGGTGTTTTATTGTGGGTGTATTCTGCAACATATTCTTGACGTAATAATAGTGTATGAGTGGTAGATTTATTCTACTTTCATTAGTTGTTCTGCGATGCTTCCCCAGTGCTACCACATCATTGCGGCCCACAGGGGCTATAGTGCAACAAAAGAGGGACCAAAAAACCCAAACAAACCCCAGAACATTTGTGGTATGAAAAGTTACAGGATTTCAGCAGGAAGCTACAGCATACACACTGACTGGAAATGAAGCAGTGTGACTGCCCCCAAACCTAAGCAGCTGCAAATAGTAGTGAAAGCAGGACTGTCTACGACTCCCCCAATAGTATCATGACCATAAATTATCATGCATGAGCAATAAAAGGGACGTCTGGAGGAGGTGTTCTGCTGATTCAGGATGAATAGTTCCGACAAGCATTATTAGCTATGACAGCTAAAGGGAACCACCTTACCACATGGAGTATATCTCTGATATCCAGATGCTGGGAAGAACATTTCTGTGGATAACTTCCTTATGAGTGTCTACAGCAGGGATGGCTAGCCTTTTTCAGTGTGACAGCTGCATTGACCCGTAGTCAGCCCTCTGGGGACACATGTCTGTTTGGTATTTTAAAAATGAAACAGGAACAGTTTTCATAGTCCTATTTCTTAGCAGAGATATAAACGCAATCAGCAGAATGAGAATAAAACCAGCCCACCTTTCCCTCTGACACAAATAATGACAGAGACAATTTTCTTAGGTAAAAAGATAAAGAATGTTTACTCACTACCTTTTATATGTTCAGGAAACATAGGCTCTAGCTTAGATGGAAAGATTAGGAATCCATTAGGCTTTGGTAATGATGCTCTCAGGAGAGAGCATCTTCCATGGTGCCTCTCCCAGAGGTAAAAGTAATGGCAGTGGTGGATATGCAGGAATCTGCTAATATCCAGGACAAAGGAGGAGGAAGCCAGGTAACTTACCCCACCCATTAGGAAGTTCCATCATGGTAAACAGGTACATAGGGATATCCCCCAAAATATCCCTTAAGGGAATATCGCCCATTTTACAAGGGAACATGCAAGTTTGCTTATTCTAACAATGTCAAAGTGGGTATGGCTGAAGTGGGAAAGTGTGTGGCTGAAGGGGAAAAGCGGGTATAGCCAAACAAATTAAGGACACATTGGGGGAATTGAGGGGGGGGGAGGTCACTTAAACCTTTTGGCATAACAGAAACACTACCTGGGACCCATGGGAGCAGCCAGGTGGGGATTATCAAAAGGGCAGGAAGGATGGTTCCATTGAGCCATGCTGACAGTAAAACAAATAGCCTTCAACATTGGAAAGCCCAGGCCACATCAAGCATGGAAAACTGGACACAAGACCTCCTGCAACTAGCCCCCCATGAGGAAATTCTCCTCCATAAAATACATAAAAAATCAAACTTCCAAGAGATTTGGAGTGCATTTCTGGAACAATGCAATGCAGAGATGGATGCATCTTTAATCCAACAGCTGTTAATCTGGGACTCCAGTGAAACACAGTCATTTATCTTAACCCTTATCTGAGCATATGAACCTGAACACTACATAACATGCCAAACAACCGAACATCAGAAAAGTCCTGAACTCAGAAACGCTTGCTTAACAACCCTCTCAGTTTTCATGGCGATACACAAAACAGTCAGAGATAATAGAGAGTTCAAAGTCTAAAAAGAGAGGAAAAAACCGCAGAGCCCTTTTGGACTTTTTTCTTTGAGAGTTCTCATAATTCATTAAAAATCAGCCATATTCACAGAGTACCTGTAATCCTAATACTGACCTTGCCCCATACTCTGACCTTCATCTTCTGTAGTTTAAAAGTTAAAAAAATTGCTTCTTCCTCAAGGCCTGTATATTCTCTGAAGAAGCCAGATGAACAGAAGGCACTACCTTGCCACCAAGGAGCTGTTAGATGCTAATGAGCTTTGGTCATTGCTGACCTGAAACAAATGTGAACCTGTGACCTCAAGGTGAAAGGCACCATATCCCATTACCTGTCCCTTGAGCCATCTGGCCTACCAGTAATGTGGCTCCTTTGCCTCAGCTATTATTGTACTTTAAAAAAAATGTCAAGAGTGCTGGAATGGACCCTAGGCTCCTGTTACAGGTTACTTCCATCTTTACTGATCTAGGGTTTCAGAAATGGTTCTTATTGGGGCCATTTGAACTTTGTGCTTGCAATAATCCACCCTCCCCCCCATAATGTGCTCTATTCGTTTTAGGGCCAAACTACATGGGATGTTAAATGTGTTTATGCATTTGAGATGCAGGACTTATAAAATGAAAATAGCATAAGATGCGGTAAGTCTGATAATTATCTCAGTGTGCTTCCATACACACCATATATTTAAAGAATATTTAAAACACATTTTTCTCCAGAATCCTGGGAACTGTAATTTTACTCCTCACAGAGCTAAAGTTCCCAGCACTCTTAGCAAACTACAGATCCCAGGATTCTTGGGGGGTATGGATATGTTTTAAATGTATGGTATTTTAAAACTGAAACTGGTGTATTGCTTTCAGGGGGTGAGTTCCCCATTGGTGCCAGTGGAGGGATTTTCCTCAAGATCATAGCAGGAGAGGAAAGGGTTAACTTTCCCCTTCACACCAGCATGAAGGATTACACCCCCACCCTGCAGCTTATGCTGTGTTCATATTTCTATATTTATTTATTAACAACATTTCTATTCCACCCAATAATAGTTTTCCCTGGGTGATTTAGAAATGCCATAAATAAAAATAAATAAATGTTTTTTACAGAAACATTAGAATGCAGTCATAATCATAGAACAATAAAAGCAGCATGTAAATTCCATTATAAAAATTCAGCATAAAAATATCAGTGGCAGAGAGTAAAACAGGTAAGAGAAATACACGGCATTGCTCATATATGATAGATCTAAAATTCAGTGGATTCAGACGTTCGCAGTTTAAAGCCCAGGAGAGTTAAAAGGTCTTTACCTGGTGCTGAAAAGACCACAGAAAGAACCAGGCAAGCCTCTCTGCAGAAGGGCATTCCATAAACAAATGCCACCACTCTTAGGGCCTTTTCCCCTATTGCACACACAGAAGAGCCTCTGAATATGATTTCAAGTTCTTAGTAGGTACATGTGGGAGGAGGCAGTCCTTCAGGTAACCTGGTTTCAAAGTGTTTAGGGCTTTAAAGACCACCACTTTGAATTGCACCCAGAAATTAAATGGAAGCAAGTGCAGTTGATAAAGCACTGGTGTAATATGGTCCAATTGTCTAGGCCCCGTTAATACTTTTTCTGCAGTGTTCTGGAGGTTACCAGAAGATGGATAACTGAAACCAGTTTATCTCCATCCAGGTAGGGCTGCTGTTGGTATACCAGCCTAGGCTGATAAACGTGCTGTGTGATACACAGACCAATGGTGCCTCTACTGACACTAGTTTGCACGTAATGCTAAACCATGCCATTGAGTTAGTGTGAACAAACAAATGTGCAGGTTTCTGGTGCAAAGATTACTGGTGCTGCAAGCCTCCATTGGTTCTGCTGATGCTATGCTACTCACGGCTAAGCCATCGTATGGCTTAGCATTACATCTGAACCCAGGCTCATGGTTTTCCTCCCCCAGGCAAATCACAAGCAGTAAACCAAATATAAATCTTGGTTACAACTTGTGGCTTGTCTGAAGCATTCAGTGCAACACATTTAACATCCTGACTAGGTAAGTGTTGATGAGATATCCTATTGCATAGGATGCATCCTGTTGTTCTACCCTTCTATTTTGGCTGACAGAACACTGCACAATCCCATGACGCCTGCTAATAATTACACTTTTGTTATTTTGCCATTTTCCAACAGATACATATTTGAGCACAAAGGTAATGAGAGAATCTTATTTATCAACAACTGCTCAATGACAGATGATGCCCGCTATCATGTGACTGCTGGTGAAGAAAAATGCTCTACAGAACTATTTGTAAGAGGTAAACAATATTTCTAAGCTTCTGACAGTTTCTCTGCTAATGTGAAATAATACAGAAGGTCCAGGGGGCTCTAGGAATGGAGGATGCAATGTATCTTTAGGCACAGATGTAGGGAGGGCCATGGCTCAGTGGCAGAGCATATGAATTGCATGCAGAAGGTCCCTGGTTTAGTCCCTGGCATCTCCGGGTAGGTCTGGGAGAGATGCCTGCCTGAAACCCTGGAGAGCCGCTGCATGTCAGAGTAGGCAGTACTGAGCTAGATGGACCAGTGGTCTGACTCAGTACAGGCAGGCCCCGCTTTACGGTGCTTCGCCTTTTGGCGTTCCACTAATGCAGCGACTTTCAATTAGGGAAAGTCCCCGCTTTAAGGCGCTTGTTCCGCTTTTACGGCGGTCTTTGCTTATCGCGCGCCAATTTCACGCTATCAGCACCATTATCTTCAATGGGTTCTGGGTTTTGGCGGTTTCCGCTTTTTAGCGGCAGTCCGGAACGGAACCTGCCGTATAAGTGGGGCCCGCCTGTATAAGGCAGCTGCCTATGTTCCTGTAGACTGCTCCAAAGTCTCGTCCATCATGAATGAGAGGGCAGGCTTGCTTCCCTCTTATCTCTATGCCTCACAGAAGCTCACTTTAAAAAGTTATTATTTGGAAACAATATAGGTGCTACAGTCAAATAACTACATGTAATCTGAAAGAAAGAAAACATGGAACCCTTCCCCTATCTGGCCTCCCCAAATGGTGTCATGCTGTACTGGTGCAATATCCTGGGTCAACTGACAGCACCAGCACAATGCTATGAAGTTTTCTTGATATTTGGCCAGCCTAAGTTGATCAGTTTGTCGCCATTTCTTATGTTCTTCTTTGCTCTCTCAATGCACCATAAGATTTAGGTGAAATAGTCTGAACTATCTCTTTCTAGTGTATGCCCAGGATCAAAGGTTCTTACCTACTCCCCTAATCTGTATCTGCACAGACAACTTATATGACAAATGTTGTGGTCACCTGAGCTTCCACAGTTTTTGACAGCAGTTAGGTCTGTCAAAGTGAACTATGGTTGGTGGTCCCACCATAGAACATCCTAAGGTTTAGGGACATGTCAGCCAAAGAAATGGGATCTCCACAGCGGAATAACTAATACTATTTATTTATTCTTTATACAATTAAGTCTTTGTTACAGAAGTGAAAGATCTTATACAAAATTAACATAATACAGTAACTATGTTACATAAGAAAATATAAGTCTATACATCTTGAGCATATCCATCCCAAGAGGGAATAGTCTAAATCCTGGAAAGCAAAGTATCCACATAAAACAAAAAGAATGAATATTCCTTACCCATTAAGTCTCAAGGCAAGCATAAGCCTTGAATGCTCCACACATAGCAATAGTAAAGTGAGTGACCAAGTCCCCAATAGGGGCTTAAGCACCCTTTTTATAGGACTGGGTGAAGGAAATATGACACGTCCTCCCTGGGAACTTCTCACGATAAATTCCCATGCTTTGCTCAAAGCAGGTCTCAGCCTTATTCCATATATTCCACACATAGGCGCTCTGGGTGTATGTGGCTGGCAGAAGCTGTGATCAGTGTGCTTACATTAGTGTACCAGTCTGTTGGCCACCAGCCCAAACGTAGAAGAAAAAATAAAAATGTCCTTCAGTTGAACTGGGGGGGGGGGAGAGCAGCAAGGTCTTCTGGGATTCAAATCCTCTTGAAGCCCCTATACATTGCACTGTGGGGACTCCATATGGGCTGGGAGCCCACAACATAGGACTCCAAGAATGGTCCAGCTCCAGTTGATGTGATATGTGGAAATTGGGTCCTATTGATTCAAAGGAAGTTACAGCATATTAAGTCATCTGGTGTTAAGATTTAAAAATAGGGATTTTTCTTTGTGACAACTTGTTCCTGATAGCGTTCCTGACTTCATCTTTACTTAGAGCCCCCAGTGATGGTGACCAAAGGCCTTGAAGATACGACTGGTTATATTGGTGAAAGAATAGAATTATCAGTTGAAGTGTCTGAAGATGATGCAAATGTGAAATGGTATGCCACCTACATCCTTCTTTAGTTAATATTTAATTGTTGTAAACCACCTAGAGAGCTTCGACTGTGGGGCGGTTTTCAAATGCAATAAATAAATAAATAAATATTTGGGGCTTGATCCTACTACAGCTAGTTGTTAATGGAACAAGTTAGTCAAACCCAGTTTTAAGTCTCATTGCTTTTAACTGGGCATGGTCATAACTAATTTAAGTTGGAGTGGGCCTTCATTAACCTAAAATTAAGTACCTGTCTGTATAAGGACATATTGTACAATTTATCCTGCTTCATTTTTTTCTAGGTAGCTGCAAGTCTATCTTTAAGTCAGCCTTGCTCATTGCCGTGACTCCCCAGCCTATGCTTGCTGAGGCTGATGGGAGTTGTCGACTAAAACATCCGAAGGCCTCCATATTTATTTATTTTTATTTATTACATTTGCATCTTGCCCTTTCTCCCAGTAGGAGCCCAGGGCGGCAAAGTTGGGGAAGTCTACTTTAAACAGTTCAGGGCTGGCCAACATGGTGCCCTCCAAATGTTGTTGGGACTACAACCATCAACATCCCTGAGTCTGGGGCTGATAGGAGTTGTAGTCCAACAGCATCTGCAAGGTGCCACGTTAGCTACTTTGAGGTAATTCACTAGAGGCACATATGAATATTTCAGCTTTGAATCTTTCACAGAGGGATAACAGCATCCTATGAGGGCAGATGAAAGCTACCCTGGAATTAACTAATTTTAGATGCATCCAAGGGCACACATGGCAACTCAACAGGTTTGATGCATATCCAGATGTGAACAAGGGGGCCAATGTGCTCACTGAGTTTTGCACAAGCAAGGGTTTATGCAAGGAACATTCCCTGGCAAGAAAATAGGGGTTCCCTTGTTCATACCAACTTCAGTCTGTAGGAGGACTAGGGATAGGCGAGAAATTTCATTTGGTTCTCGTTCAAAGCAAATCTATCAAATACATACTTTCCAAAACTATATGAAAAATCAAAACACAGTCATTTGCAATGCAGTTCTCCAACCAACCAGTGTTTACAAAAATGCATATATTAGGGGAAAGTGTGCATAAAAAGGAATATATGAGTGAAAATAACATACAAAAATAACAATAAAATAACATACAAAAATGCATTATACTAGGAGAAATGGCTTGCAAAATTGTGTAGATTAGTCAAAACTCTATACAAAAACGTATTTATTAGGAGAAATTAACTCTAAAATGCTGAAGAATATTCCATGAGTATTTTAAGGGGGAAATTTGCAAAAATTCACAGAAATGTAGAGAACTGGATTTAAGATTGGGAAAATGAAAACCTGAGAGAACCAAAACTGACAGTTCCTTCAATCCCTAAGGGCATAATCCAAGTCCTATGTGCGCCTGGCAGGAGGTGGATGTGGTGGACCCCTGGCTGAGCTGGCAGGGGTCCAGTGCCACAATGCTCCGCTAGGCTCCTCCAGCAGAAGCCCCCATCCCGACTGAGCCACAGTGTAGCCAGGACCCTGCTGGTGCTGCCAGGAGTCTGCTGGGGATGGCCAGCCTGGTGGACAGAGAGCCAGTTGTAGCCCTAAAATGGGGCATTCCGGGGGCATGGCGGGAGAGGAGCCACAAGGAGGACTTACACAACATTCAAGTCCCCTACAGAGTGCTCCCACGGGTCCTAATCCCCATGAGAATTCTGCTGGCTAATAGGCTGGAGCAGTAAAAATATTCCCATGGTGGCCTACAAGGAGTGCTTACTCCCAGGTAGGCCTGTTTGTGGGAGCTGGCTCTTCCATGCTGGCTCCTGTGCACAGCTCCTGATGGAGCCAATGCTCAGCCGGGCCGGTTGCTCCCTAACGGAGCTTTCCGCCAGCCACTCCTACTACCGGCTCCCCATCATTTGGATTGCACTGTGAGTCTTTAAGACTATGACCATGGACACTTGAATATTAAGAGAAATGCATATGGACAAATTATAGTGCTGACGTCAGCTCAGGAAAGTTGTATAAGAGAGTTTCCCAAGTGTTGATCATGCCATATGTGTCAACTAACCATATGGTAAGATGACAAATATGTGAGTGTTTGTGATTGCTCCATATCTTTGCTAAGGGACCATTGACATATCCATGAACTGCCTGATTGCAATTTTGCTGCTGAATGAATGCTTGTGGGTTGTTGGGCTTGACCCATACCATGGTATTTCTGATCTCTATGGATGGATGTGAAAGTTGGACAGTGAAAAAAGTGGATTAGAGAAAAATCAACTCATTTGAAATGTGGTGTTGGAGGAGAGCTTTGCAGATACCATGGACTGCAAAAAATAATAATAATTGGGTGTTAGAACAAATTAAACCAGAACTATCACTAGAAGCTAAAATGATGAAACTGACGTTATCATACTTTGGACAGTTTGGAGGGTGGTTTATGACAGATGTTATTGAAGGTCGCTGATTCATAGGGTCGCCATAAGTTGCAATCGACTTGAAGACATATAACGACAACAACAACGGGCTTGATCAGATTTTAAAATGGTGTGGAGCCACCCTTTGATGGTAAATTTCCATCTCTCACTCTGATAATTGAGGACATAACAAAAGCTGCAACTCTGTTAAACTTACTATTAATCTAGAGCTAGCAGGGTAGGGAGGGCTTTAAAAATAAGCTAGTGCGAGTGTAATGAGACAATGCTTTCACATGATGATTATTACATGATAAGCTGATTACATTATTATTACATTATTACATGATTGGGGGTAGGGGGGATCCTGCCCCAGAGATAAGTACTGCTTGTGGTCATTGACAGCCTACCACTGACAGAGTCAAAATATGTGATGGGCATTTCTAGTGATGTGGCAATATTGGAACATGGCAAACATCATGCAAAATCCATAATTAATAAATTCTAAGAAAAATCAGAATTGAACATCTCACAAATATAAAAAATATAATCTTAAGAAAATATGATGAAAGCAGTAATTTGTGTTTAACAGAGGATCTCTTTATGGAAATATTTTCATTTGTATTGATAGCCCTACCATTAGGTATATTGAGGAGATGTGTGTGTGTGGAGTGTGGACAGGGGACAGCAACACTAGTAAGGTGCTTGAGGACAAAGTTGTGTGTAGCACACAGCCTGCCATGCATCCCCTAAGAGCCTTCTGCCCTCAGCTGCACTGCCACATCACCTTTGTAAGACTCCATTGCCGTTCTGGTTGGCTTTTGTAAGCGGAATTGCTTTTTTAAAATGTGTTTTTAAATTTATATATTTGTTTTTAATGTTTTTAATTGTTGTAAACCGCCCAGAGAGCTTCGGCTATGGGGTGGTATACAAATCAATCAATCAATCAATCAATCAATGTGCCTCAGAAGAATGTCTTGGAGCAACCTTGCCCATCTGCCATAGCGTTTTTCAGAGGCAGCCTCTTTCCGATTAGACAAAGATTGTGAGGCCTTAGCAGTAGACAGTCACCCCTTTTTTGTTTTCTGTGATCAGGTTTAAAAATGGCGTGGAGCTGCCCCTTGATGGTAAATCTCGATACAGAGTGAAGGTTGAGGGTAAAAAACACACTCTGATAATTGAGGAAGCAACCAAAGCTGACAATGCAACTTATTCAGTGATGACAAGTGGAGGACAATCGGCTGGCCAATTACAAGTTGACTGTGAGTAAAAAAATGGCTTTCTACTTGCACTACAAGTCATACTTATGTTGTACTCTAAAGCCTCCTAGTTCTACTCAATATGCAATGCAAACAAGCAAATGCATGTGCTTCTTTTTAAGTAACTACTGGGGAACATGAACAAAGTACTTGTTTATGTATTAGTTTCTAAACTGTTATTTACATACTTAATACTTTTAACACAGCAGATAATTCTGTTATGGACAGCACTGCTAATAGCGTCTAATTAGACATGAAGTTAATTATATGAATGCAGTTAATGTGCATATTTGTTGTTATGTACAGAGCAGTCTTGGGGAAGCCTGAGCAGCCTCAGGACCACAGGGCAGAGGAGGAGAAGGTTAACTCTTTGTCTCCCTGCTGTGGTCACAACAAAAATGGCTCCTCTGAACCTGGCACTTGTCTTCAAGGAAAGCTCCTATTGAGGCTATGGAGGCTTTCCTTGGAAAGCAAATAGCAGCTTCAGAGGCAATTTCTGTTGGGGCCTTGGAAGGGAGAAAAGAGTTAAACTTCCTCCCAGCTCCATGGTCCTGAGGCTGCTACTTACATAAGAAAAAGATGAATACTAATTGCATTCAGCCAATTAACACCTCCTCTAGTATGACCTTAATCCAAACCTTGGTAGGCTCTTGGATGTACATTGAAGCTCTCATGTGGATGTATACAGTAGCTTTGCATATTCCTCCTGCATGTGCTCCAGATATGCTCCCGTTCAGCATCACTGACATCAACAACTTACAATGAACTGCTTAATTTTCTCTCATTTTCAAAGTGAAACCATTGAAGATATTGCGTCCGTTGGAAGACCAGACTGTGAAGCTTGGCAAAGAGCTGTCTCTGAAATGTGAGGTCTCTGAGAATGTAGAAGGGAAGTGGTACAAAAATGGGCAGCTTCTCCAGGCCAGCGACCGCATCAAGATATACCACAAAGGAAGGTAGGCATGCAACATAATGAGCCTTGAAGATCAGATTTAAAAATAGTGTAGAGCTGCCCCTTTGCTTAACAATTTATTTTACAGAATAACTGCCACTGAGAAGCTGTTTATGTTTTTCTCACATGGCAAATCCTTTCAGCTGGTTTTGTTTTGCTACACAATCAGTTGCTCTCATAAAATAATTCACTTCTGTCTCATTTGATTACTCCTTCCAAGGGTTGGTAGAGGAAATGTGTTTGAAATGAGAAAAATAGCAACCAACATAATTATACTTGGGGCCTGCCTATTTTTGCCCAGGTACACTGCCTTTAGAAATGGCAAGGCTGTATTTACCTCAGGTTTGAAGAAGTGAGTAGAGTTCAGAATTAGCTGGAAGCGAACAGTGCCCTGAAAGTGATACAAGTGAGCAAACTAAAACATCCATATTATAAGGATACTGTTGATTCCCAAATGACAGCCCAGAATCAAGAATCTTGGGACATTCTGGCCATACAAAATAAATAAAATTTATGACTGAGTGAAAGGACCAGACTAGATGAGATACAGGAGACTCATAATTAGCATATCCTGTGGGATTTTAAATTAATAATGGAGGGAGGGAGCAGCAATATCACGCAGCCTGGGGAAAGGGGTTAACTCCCTGCCCCTTATTGTTTGCCAGATTCATCCCTCGCAAAGCTGCTATTGAGAAAACGTACCTGTAGTGGTGGCTGGTGCACATTGAGATTTGTAGGGTGAAAGGCAGGGTGACCAACAGCAGGTGGAGCCAGGGCCAACGGCAGGGAAAACCAACTAATGCTATTTTTGTCCTTCTCCCTGCTGCATTCTACAAGGATTGAGACTAAGGAGGAGGAAGCTGATAGATAGCGCCAACCCCCGGACTGGTTGTATGTGTGAAGGTGGGGGTATTTGTTACTCCCCCTGCCCCTAAGGCAAATAGCAGCTTCAGAGAGAGTGGTTTAACTGGGAAAATGCTACTGATTCAGGAGGTCTTATGGCTGGTATTAATTTGTTTTTTAAATCATGGGAGATCCTTATCACAGATTTCCTGTGTCCCATCTAATTTGGATCAGAGTGTTCTTGGATATCATACACAGGGCTTTTCTATTTTAGCACTATATTTTAAGATGTCAGTTCTGCTTCTCTGGGTCCTTTGCCGCTTGTGATTAATTGGGCCAAAGGGCAGCTTTGCTGCAAGAAGGGTAATCTTGCAATTGGCTTTTGCTAATCTTTTTTAAAAATCACAGAGATGAGCACTCAGGTGCTAGAATGAGGAAGAGTGCACAGCATTCAAAGATCTGGTTAAAATAAACATTTAAACAACATGATTAAATAAATTGGGTCTGTCTTGTAAGAATGAGTCTGCTCTGTTGTCATCTAATTCATTGTATATAGTTTACAGTCCCATGCTGTCATCAAGACCTTGCACAATATTTTCTTTTCATCTTGATTTTCTACAGAATCCATCGGCTAATGATTGATAGCTCACATGTTGATGATGATGGCGAGTACATGTTTGTTCCAGATGCCTATAATGTCAACATCCCCTGCAAAGTACATATTATAGGTAACTTCCTGATGCCTTTTTTTTGTAGCTTATGGCATGTGCTATTTTATATTCAGAAGCTGGCCTACATGGATCACAGATACAATGTGATCCTAAAATGTGGTTTTGGTCCTAAAATAGAAAACAGATCAATCAGATGATCTCCTGGCAATTGCTGCAGTTTCCTGCATTCCAGCATTTGTGGGAAAGTGGTAGAGTTGGCAACTGTGCCTGGAGCACACTGTGGCCTGCACAGTGAGGAATATCCCAAAGGGGTAACCATGTTAACCTGCCATAGCAAAACAGCCAAGAGTCTTGTGGCACCTTATTGATTAACAATAAAAAAGAGGCAACTTTGTTGTTTCTGTAGTAAAAATGTTAGTTTTAACAGTAAAATTGTTACTGTTAAAGATTCCACTAGATACTTTATTATCTTTGCTGCAACATAGCTGCACATCTGGAACATGAGAGGTGAGGAGAGAGAACAGAATATGTGGTGTGAGAGGTATATGAAGGGCTGTATTTAGATCCTGCATTGAGAAGGGGGTTGGACTAGAGCAAGGATGGGGAAACTGTGGATCTCCAGATGCTGTTGGACTACAACTCCCACCATCCTTGACCATTGGTCATGCTGGCTGGGGCTGATGGGAGTTGGAGGCCACAACATCTGGAGGCCCAAAGGTTCCCCACTCTTGGACTGGGGTGACCTCCAAGATCCCTTCCATCTCTCTGCACTTCTGTGACTGGTTTTAAAAGTGCACCCTAAACATAGGCTTTGTTCCCCATAAGCTGGAACATGGGGATCCATTACTCAGATTTAAAGTTCCACTGCTTGCCTGGAGCTCCTGTGCATTGGCCTTAAGCTCTATATACAAAAGTGCTTTCATCATTCTATGATCAAATGAATAGAGAATTTACAAGCATGTAGATGTTAGTAAAATATTTACTGTGTGAGTGGAAGTGGAAGATTATGGATGTAGATAAATATTAAATATCTTATAGCCAAAACAGATGTGATCATGTTCACACAGTTAGTAATTGTTGACACTGCAGCCCTCTCCTCAATTCAGATCTTTAACCCTTTGACAGTTCTGGAAGTTTTGGCCTTTAAAAAAATTACTAATAATGCATGAACAACATCACATCTGTTTATAGTTTACATGATCAATGAAAGCTGCTTTTTTCTTTAACCCTTGCACAGGCTGCAATTACTTTTGTTCATGGTTGTGAGAGGTCTATCACAAGCCAATACTGTAGTGTAACAGGCCACCCCAAACTTCCACAAAGTGAGATGAAGAGCAGGATGTTTTCTCATCTGGGTCTTCCTCTATCTTAAGAAAGTTTTCAAAGTAATTTGGATCTGACCTACACTTTCTTTTTTTTTTTTCAATAATTTTTATTCAGATTTTCATAAAACATACAAGACAAAATCATAAAACATTCAAAGACAAAAAACAAAATCAAAAATAGTTAAACAAAAAGAAAAAAAGAAAAGAAGAAAAAAAAAAAAACAAAAATAAAAAATAAAGAGTAAAATATTGACTTCCCATTTGTCAAAGATCAAATCAGTTATAAGTCTATAATATATAGCAATCCTGTCTCTTAAGTCATATTATAAAATCACTTTCCTCCAGTAGTTATCTTACTTAATCATCAAATCTCATAAACATTACTTTATTCTTTCCACAAAAAGTCAAAGAGAGGTTTCAATTCTTTAAGAAATATATCTATCAATTTTTTTTTTCCAGATAAGCATATCGATTAATCCATCTCATTACTAATTATGATAATCTTATTGTCATAACCATAGTCAAAATAAACATTTCAATTAATCCATCACATCAGAATCTGTTAGGTTCAGTAATTTCAGTAGCCATTGTTCTATTATCTCTATTAGTTCCATTTTCCATCTTCCATCTTCAGTAGTCTTGTTAAGTCCAGTAATTTCAATATCCAATCTTCCATTATCAGTATTCCATAATAATCTTGCTGTCAAAGCCATAGTCATATAATAAGAGTCTGATGGGAATTACCTCTATCCCAAATATTTTCTTGCCATCCATTCTGAATAAGTTGCTGAAATACTGCTGTAAAATCATATCTCTGTTCTTTTTTTCAAAATACACTGGGTCATCTCTTAAAAGTTTTTCCATTGTCACATGGCTGCAGTTAATTCCATAGATTTTCTCTATATTGGGCTCCATCACATCATTCCAGTCCAGAAGATAATCCATGCCATTGATAACTTTATCTCTAGAGTCTTCATTAATTTCTTCAGAGATAACATTGAGTTCCAAACAATAGATTTTATTTCTAAAGTCCATAGACTCCAAATCTTGTTCCTGTTCCACGTTTGTTCCAATCTCCGGGATCTCCTCTCTCACAGGGACCCCTATTCCAGTCTCCAGGGTCTCCTCTCTCACAGGGACCCCTATTCCAATCTCCGGGGTCTCCTCTCTCACAGGGACCCCTTCCAGGGTCACCTCTCTCACAGGGACCCTTATATCTTTAATCTCCTGCTTCATTTTACTCAATTCAATTTTCGTTATCTCAATCTCATTCATTATTCTCTGAAACATAGTTATTTCCAGATTCTCAGCCACTTTCTTAATTGCCATTTTAAAAGAAAAATATAGGAAAACCACTTCTTATTTCAGCAACAATTGGGTTAATACTCCAAACTTGGTGACATCACAGTATAAACAGAGCAGACAGCCTTATCTCTCCAATAGTTAAGTAAACAAAATGCAGTTCCCAGGATCGAAGCAATTAATGGCAATCGTCAAGAAACAGATTCGTCAAAATAAAATAGACCAAAAAGAGAGTAGTCTCAAAACAGTATAATATTTTTCAAAATAAAAATCTGGAATAGAAATCCCTCTTCTGTGTGTATCTTTAGAATGCAAATCCAGGACAGCTTTTTGCAACAAAAACAGAGATAAGCTATTAATTAGTGCGTAGCAGAGAGAAGTTACGGCTCCCCAGTGAGATGTCAAAAACCGATCAATCTGGCAAATCTCTTTTAAACAGCAACAATTTAAGTCAAGTAAAAGAAAAATATAGAAAGAAGGGTGCTTGCCTGTTAGTGCGTTCTCTCTTAGAAGATAAGATGAACGTTCGCTTTAACAGATAGAGCTTGCTGTTGAAAATCCGTCCCACCTTCGTCGGCTGGACCTCGTCCCATAAATTAATGAGATCTGGTCGTCCCAACAAAAATAGGCTTTGAGGTTAATCTCTTCGTTTCTCCCTACCCGGGAGAAGTTTAATCAGTCAAAAAAAAAGAGAAAAAACTGACTGATATATCTGAATAAGCTTCTTTTGAGGCAGGAGCCCGTCTCAAAAGCAGGCACAGGCTAAGTCACCCTTCCCGGAAGTCGATCTGACCTACACTTTCAAGGATCAGATCTCCCTTAGTGCCTCCTGGGGTTCCTTCCTGCCTCGGATGGGTTCCAACAATCCATAAAATAGGATGTTGGTATAATTTCTAGGTTTGGAGCTAACCCTGCATAGTTGCCTTGTATGGCTAACATAAGAAGAGCCCTGCTGGATCAGGCCAGTGGCCTATCTAGTCCAGCATCCTGTTCTCATAGTGGCCAACCAGATGCCCATGGGAAGCCCACAAGTAAGACCTGAGTACAAGATCATTCTCCCTTCCTGCAGTTTCCCGCAACTGGTATTCAGAAGCATCCTGCCTCCAACTGTGGAGGCAGAGCATGGCTAGTAGCCTTTGATACCATTCTTCTCTATGAATTTGTCCAATCCTTGTTTAAAGCCATCCAAGTTGGTGGCCATCACTTGCCTCCTCTGGGAGCAAGTTCCCTAGTTTAACTATGTGCTGTGTGGAAAAGTACTTTTTAAAATCTGTCCTGTTTCTTCCAGCATTAAGCTTCATTGGATGTCCTCGAATTCTAGTGTTATGAGAGAGGGAGAAAAACCTCTCTCTTTATCCACTTTCTCCATGCCCTGCATAATGTTATAAACTTCTATGATGTCAATTCCAACTCACTTTTCTCTAAATTAAAAAGTGTCAAATGCTGCAACCTTTCCTCATAGGGGAGTTGCTCCATCACCTTGATCATCTTGGTTGCCCTTTTTAGAACCTTTTCCTTTTTGAGTATTCCCAATGCAGTCACACCATAGATTTGTACAACAGCATTATATTAGCAGTTCTATTTTCAATACCTTTTCTACATAGCCTGGGGAGCAGCATCACTACTTCCCTGACTGATGAGATGTTCTGTGGCACTCTTTGGTTTTGATTGGCTTTTCTTGGACCATCTTTCCTAAGAGGAAGGTATCTCTCTTTCACTGAGGGCTGCTTCATGAAGATCATAGAATAGTAGAGTTGGAAGGAGCCTATGAGGGCATCAAGTCCAATCCCCTGCTCAATGCTCAAGATGTACATGCCATGTATATACACACACATGCATATGCTTACAGTAAACTAAAGTTGGGGATAATAGGTGGTATTCCTGATTACAACATATGAAAGAACCACAAGTATCTATTATATTTCTTATTATAGCATATGAGGGAACCAACTATTATATGGATAGCTTACATATTGAAGTTTGGTATATATTGCAGCGGAGTGCAGAAATGAATAGTCTAGTAAGACTGGTAGTTGCAAGAATAAAGAAGCTTGATGTTTATTACTGCTGGAACATAAAGTCATTCTGGCTACAGGTATACATGTGGTCATTGTGAGCTACGAGGCTAGTACTCTCAGATATTATCTCTGACAAAGGAATAGACAAAGGAAGGAAAGAAGGATAACCTGAGAGAAACAAACAACAAGTGGTTACTTAAAGAAGGAATCAGCAAGGGAAGAATAGGTTGCCTTTCTGTTTATCAGCCCCCGCTGGTTCAGGTTACTTGTCACAAGTGCTGGTGCTTTACTCCCAACATTACTAACAAGGATATGGGGAGGGTTGATCTGTTAATTCCAAGGAGTCATACATCAGGGAAGTAGACAAGGTTAGAAAGTTTTCATCCCCTTCTTTCTGTATTGTGTTATAATTGTGCAGATCAGTGCACATATTGAAATGCTCTTGTCATTGTGAAAATTCTTCAGTGTCTCGATTTTACAGATCCTCCTAAAATCCATCTTGATGGGCTTGGTGAAGGCAATACAGTGACAGTTGTAGCAGGAACCAAGTTACGACTTGAAATCCCCGTGTCTGGGGAGCCACCACCCAAGGTTATGTGGAGTAGAGGAGAGAAGGTACAACTGTAATTTAGATTTATATCTGCACTCTGATGCCAACACTTTAAAAATAATTGGTTAAAATATGTGTAGCTGAGTGACAGAGCAAAGAGTAACAGTGACATAACTTTGAACTAAATTTTGGATGATTAACAATAGCTCACCCCCTAGCCTATAGCACAAGGGTTCCTAAATTCTGGTTTGTGGACCACCATTGGTCCACAAGCTTCATTCTGGTCGCCTACAGCATGTCTGTGGATTTGTGATTGAAGATGAGAGGTGGCACATCCATCCATTAAATATTCACATGTATTTTTGTTTGTATTTTTGTTGCTTCTTTTGTTTGTTGTATTTTTTATTGTAACACAGTTTGAATTCTGTGGAATTCAGGTTGTAATACAATAAAATACAAAACAGCGGAAGTGGAAGATGTAATAAAAATACAATTAAAAATCATACAGCATATAGCATAGTGCATTACAATTGCTACAATAGGGAGAAAATCATTAAGTGGTTCATGAAGACCCTCAACTATTTTTAAGTGGTTCGTTGAAAACAAAGTTGGGAAAAAAGCATATAGGAAGCCACCTTATACTGAGTCAGACCATTCATTCCTGTTGCTCAGTAATGTCAGGAGTGACTGGCAGAGGCTCTCTAGGCAGGAGAGATTCCTAGCCCTACCTCAAGATGCTGGGGGTTGAACCTAGGATATTTTGCATGCACAGAACCCTCTTGAAGCAGAAGATTGTGCCATCCCTGACCAAACATTCTGTCCTTAAAACAGGAAGATGCATAACCTATGCAAGCTCCATAATTGTTGGAGTTATTTTCTCAGTGAAATGTAGAAACTAGTTATTGTTTAGTAAGAAATGGTGCATGCACAGGGAGGGGTAGGGTTTAAGAAAAATGCAGTGGATTCAATGCAGTGTGACTACCATTCAGTAGTCATCCCACCATTCCTTCTAGTGATGCTATGGTGACTCAGCTCACAAGAGGATGAGAGGAGCAATTTATGTCCTTCATATATTATGTTGGAGGGGTGCCTCTCATCTACAATTACACAAATGTGTGTCAACTAGTGTTGTGTAGAAGGCAGGTCTATTCTGTGTGATGGTGCTTCCTATAGTAACACAGAAAGCTGCCTTGTACCTGTTTGAACTTTTTGTCCATCTAGTCTAGTATTGTTTCCTCTGACTGGCAATTGCTATTCCAGGGACTTCCAGGGGTGACAGCACCTACCCGGGGTTTGGTTTCCTTGGAAAGAAGGTCACGGAGACTGGTGTCTTATAGGATTTTTTAAATTTACACATATATATAACATGAACTTAAGATGGAGGGGTTATCAGCATTGAGACTCCATCAGATCGGGTTTCCCAAAGCAGGCCTCTCTGTGTGTCTTTGCAGCTTCATCCCAAGATGAGACTAAAACACAAGCCTCTCCTGGGCTCTAGGATGGGAGTGAGGAGGACCAATAGCAACAGGATCTTTCTTGGCCACATCCATTTGGATATGCAGATTGACCACTCAATAAGCTCACTAACTCATAGACTGACTTGGCTAAACTATTGACTTATGCAAAGGAAACTGGTTTGCCCAGTTTAGCAAGTTTCTCCACTGCAGACTTACCTCTTACAGACACACAATTATAAGCTAGAAGGGGTCTAAAACTATCGTATTGTTGCGCACCTCCCCCAATCTCCGAGCGGTGAGATTTCAGGGGTCCCTGCGCTCCTCCAGGGTTTGGTTTCCTTTGGGAAGAAGGTCAGCGGAGACTGGGGTGTCTTTATGAAATATGGTTTGTTTATTTACACACATTCCAACCTGAGCTTCAAAATGGAGGGGTTCAAGGCATCAGCAGTCCAATATTCACCTTTTCCATCTGTATTACAGGAGGCATCCCAAATGCCATGGTGCAGAGAGCCAGTCTCTCTGCCTGCCTTCAGTCTCCAAGCATTCTCTAGACACCACCCAAACTACAAGCCTCTGCTGGGCTCCAGGAAGGGGGGGATGCTCTCTTGAAGAGTTTCAATGACAAAAGGGTCTTCCTGGCCCATTCACCATTGCTGGGCAACTGATAGGCCCATTATCTTACCTGGTCAATCTATTTGGTTACCAAAGGAGAGACTCATCTGACCAGCAGAGTGAGTTTCTGTCCCCAAGGCATAGGATTCCAAATCAGAGGTTGGAATGGGGCCCACAGGAATCATCCATCCCAACCGCCATGCTCATAACAGTGTAAACCCATCCCCACAATCCTATAATGATTATTTTAACTGGATTTGCCAGGGATTAAATGCAAGATCTGCATGCAAAGCATGTGCTCTATTGCTAAGCTACGGTCTATTCCTGTTTGTTGCAATCTCATTCCAACAGTCTGTTACTAAATAACTAGGCACATTTTGGGGTTGCCCACAAGGGCCACAACATATTTCACAAGTATAGAAGGCAAGGACAGGTTGTAACAAGGGAAAGATGGGGCATTGGAAGGATGGGGCAGAAGTATGACAAGAGAGTGGGTTGGAGAAAATATTCTTTGTAGATGTTCCTTTGACCCTGCTGGTTATAGCTTGCTATGTGGTGGCTGATTCATTCTTGCCTCTGGAATGGTTTGTAAGAGACAGTGGTGTGCAATGCTGCTTCTAGAGGTGAAAATGCCACCAGTAAGGGCATAACTACACAGGACAAAGCCTATTTGGGAAGGGTCGATTCAGTTGGGAAGGGCTATAGCTCAGTGGTAGAGCATCTGCTTTGCATACAGAAAGTCAATCCCTGGTATCTCCAGGTAGGGCTGAAATCCTGAGAGCCCCTGCCAGTCAGTGTAGACCACTGTTCTTCAACCTTGGTCCCCAGATGTTGTTGGGACCACAACTCCCATCATTCCTGACCATTGGGCTAAGCTGGCTGGGGATGATAGGAGTTAGAGTCCAACAACATCTGGGGATCCAAGGTTGAAGAACAGTGGTGCAGACAGTACTGAGCTGGATGGACCAATGATCTAATTTGGTACAAGGTATCTTCCTATGTTTCTAACTGTCATACTCCATATTATTCCTGCCTGCAACTCACAGAACAGGGCACTATTCAAATTATATTTATTGAATTTTGTTAGATTTCTGTATATATCTTTCAGCTAGTTGTACAGGTTCCTATTTATGCTTTGATTCTAATTTGCCATATCCTAGTGTTTTTCAACCCCATTGTGTAAATTCTCTTTCTCTTTCTCCCATGCTCCCATTCTTAATGATTGATAGTGGCTCATGGATTCTGCAAGCAGAATAAGAGCAGAGAATTATCCAGACAGCAGTTGTTTGGTGATTGATTCAGCTGAGAAAGATGACACAGGTCCCTATAGAATAATGCTCAAGAATGAGGCAGGAGAAGACTCAGCCGAAATTAACATCAAAGTGGTTGGTAAGTCCAGTGCGAGGCTTTTGTACCAAGCAATATTTAATTCAGCAACATTATCATTTCTTTGTATCTTTTCAATATACAAAGTACTTCCTAGTTTTTAACCTCACTAATTTTATGGTTTTTATCTTTGCTGGTTTATCTTTTCTATTTCTTATTGTGATTGTTTTTGTGTTTGATTTTTGGTTGTTGTTTTTTAAAATAATAATAATAATGCCTTTTAAACTATGTTGTTCAATGTCCAGAGAAAGTGTTTGGGTGGTATACAAATGTTGTTACTAAATAAATAAAAATGATCCTCTGAATTAGGCTGAAATAAGAGACAGTGGCCTGGTTTTCAGGTCACATTAAACCATCATTTAAAGCCGCATGTTGGTGGACACTGCTCAAAAGTTTCTGTGGTGCTCCTCTCTCACTGCTGCTGTGCCAGGGACAATCCAGAATATGGTTTGACATGTTGCCCAGATCTGGGCTCATGGTTTGTTTTTCTTCAAATGAACCATGAGCAGTTTAGGGGAACCAAACCACAAGCCTGGGTTTAGATGACATGTCAAGCCATACTCCTGCTTGTTTAGTCTGTGGTGAAGCAGGAGTGGGGGGAAAGCACTGGGGGAGTATTTGTGCAGCTTGCACCAGCATGCTGTTCATTCACATTAAACCATAGTTTATTTTAGATGATGGTTTAATATGATGTGCAAATTGGGCTAATGATTGTTTCCAAGACCACCAGATGTACTTCTTTGTAGTTGAGCAGTGATTTAATCTTGGCTCATGTCTATAAAATCTGTTTTTAGTTTGTTTATTAAAAGTCTAGTTTTTGCTCCAGTTTTAGAAATAAATGGTTGGTGCACAGCAATATCAGCATGTTTAGTATGGGAAAAATCCATGGAAATATATTTTTGCTTGCAACAGATATCCCTGACCCACCTGTGGCACCCAATGTGGTTGATGTAGGAGAAGACTGGTGCATTATGAACTGGGAACCTCCAGCGTACGATGGTGGAACCCCTCTCTTAGGTAAGCAGATCTACCATCAACATGGATATTTTGATGTTTGGTAGCATTCCTGTCAAGTTCAACAGGACCTTCTGAGCTGGTGCCTCCACAGTGGGCATTCTGCCACCGACTCTTAAAAAAAGAAAAAAGGGCCAACAAAGGAGACTTACATTCCATGGGAATTCGGTCAGCTGATGGATGGTGACTTCAGTGCTGCTTTCTGGAGGGGTTCTCTATAGGTTGTGCAGCTGATCTAGCCATGTCTCTACCTGCCTGGCAGGTATGGGGCAGGTGGGTGTGGTTTTGAGGAAATGGCATCACAGGCTCCTGGTAACATCATGCAGGGGCATTCTGGAAAATTGAAATGGTGGCTCCCAGTCCCAGCTACGTGGCACTGATTAGAACACTGGGGGTGGAGAATTAAGGGGTGGTGTTGAAGGGCAGGTGTTAGCAGTGGGCCTGAGGATATTGCATGTTGACACCAGGGTTGGAGAGGAGGGAGTGATATGGAGTGGCAGCTTTCTGCAGCAGCCATACATTTTTTTGTATTATTTAGTACTACCCACACTTGAACAATTATCTGTAGGTGGGAAAAAATGTATAAAGCAGCCTGGAGGTGTGTTTTGTATTGTATATATTGCATTTTATGTATTTTAATTGTATTTTAAAGTTTTTGTGATTTTATTGTTTACAATTTTATTATGTACATGTTTGATTTTATTTTTGTAAGCTGCCCTGAGTGCCCTATTATAGGGTAGAAGGGTGGGATAGAAATATTTTTAATAAATAAATAAATAAATTTGAGTATAAATATAGGTAATCTAGGCCATACAAGGCAGCTTGTGAAGAGAAGCATGTGGCATTCCATGGATAAGCAGAAGTGTTGTAACTGACAGGTTTTGCTTTCTCGTGTATGTGTGTGTGTTTATTCAGCTACCACTGTGCTAACCAGGTCCAGCAAGGAATTTCTGTGATGTTTGCACTTGTTCATTTTAGAAGTACTGAGTCATTAGCTAATGATATTATATTTATGCTTCTATTAATCAACTACATCCAACCTTTAAAAGAAAGCTGGACAAAGACGTGGTAATTTATAACCTCTCTATAGATTAAGATAATTCAGCTTGGCTGTTTAAAACAATAGTGCCATTACTGGTAAGTGCAAACCACAAAGAGTCGTCCCCCCCCCAGATTTGCTTGCCAGTGGCACCCAACTCCTTCCAAGCTAAGCAAAATCTATAAAATCAATATGAATTGCTGGAGGTGTAAGAAAATTAAACCTTTTATAGATGTTTAACATTAAACATTTTATAGATTTTTTTGGACGGCTGTGATGGATATTATACAAGAAGTTTCATGACAGAACATCACACAAACCCCCAAGACAATACTCCTCTGTGTGATATGAACAGAAGCAAGAACAGCCAATATTCAATTTATTACATGTTTACTGATCTGCACGATTCCTTCTCTTAACTTTCTAATAGGGTGAATTGACAATAGAATGTGTAAGTTTGTATGAGTCTGTACGTTTCCTTTGTGTAATTAAATGATGATAAGGAGGATGGTTTTATTTGTTTAGGGTACTACATTGAAAGGAAAAAGAAGCAAAGCTCCAGGTGGATGAGGCTGAACTTTGATCTTATTAAAGAAACAACTTTTGAACCCAAAAAGATGATTGAAGGAGTTGCCTATGAAGTCCGCGTGTTTGCAGTCAATGCCATAGGCGCTTCCAAACCAAGCATGCCCTCAAAGCCTTTTGTACCTCTGGGTGAGTAGATAATATACAACATACACTATATGTTATTAAACAATCCAACTATCGAAATATCTTTATTTCGAGTAGAGTATTTTAATATACTGGGAATTCGAGTAGAGTATTTTAATATACTGGGAATTTGTCACCTCATGCAAGAGACATTCATAAACCTGAAGTCGGAGGAGAAAGACAGCTGTCATCTTACACAGTTTCACAGAGGGCATCCAAGTTCCAGAGAAAGAGGAAGATGGTGGAGGAACTGCGTTATTTCTCTGGAATATGCAATTCACCAAGCTCTGGACATGCATATCCATTACTGAAAGGAAGTGAATTATATACCAGTAGATCTGACTGGTCTAAAGATCATTTCCTTGTTCATAATAATTGTTACTGATGATTATACACTATTGGTTACAGTGACATTAATTTTTTTTCATGAACAAATATTTATGGTTGGGAAAGATATGTATATGTCCAAGACTATGTTTTGTAGGCTGCCATGTCCTGTCCAACAGCAATCTGCTTAAAACAATTTTTAAAATTTTAAATGTTTATATGCTGCCTGTTATACTGCAGCTTCTCCATTTTCAAATATGTTTAATTTTTGGTGTTCTTAAAAATCGGATTTTGTAGACGCCCACTGCCAGGGACTACAGGAGCTGAACAGGGAACATGGGGTGCTCAGTCTGACCTCATCTAGCAGGCTGCCATGAACTGTCCATATTTTGGCCTTGCTTCTGTCTTGGGCTGAGGAAGACTCCAGTTTGCTCAGCCCCACCCTTTTGCCTCAGGATGTTTCTGGTGGGAGTTGTTGCCTGGTATGGCACCAGGGAAGAACAACGGCAATGGAATGATATGCTGCCTGAATTATCCTTGTTCCCTATAGACACAGTGTGATTTGAATTTCTGTTCCTATACCAGTCCTTAGTGTGAATTTTATGCTGAGAGTCTTTTGTAAGCCACTTGCAGAGACTCCCACGGCTATAAAGCAGAATCTAAATAAATAAGTAAGATCACCCCCTCCATCCTTGTGGAGTATAAACCCTCTGGATTTGTCAAAACGGGTATAAAATACTAGGAGCCTGGCCTTCTGCCTTTGTCTGTTAAACAGAGCAGTATCTTTTGCTTCCTACACTCCAGTTCAAGCCACTGACCTCAGGGATCTTGATCTGGAAGTTGGAGATTCAAGTACTGCCACCCACTGCCCTGACCTCACCTACCTGTTCAGCCATCTTCTATAAATTGACATCCTGGTGCATTGTTTTGCTTGTTTATATGTGTGTTATGGATGAGCGAGAAAATCAATTCACTTTGCATTTCAAACTGAGTCTCTCAAGTTTGCACTTTCCGAAACAGTATGAAAACCAAAATACAGTCATCCTTTGAAATTCACACTCATTCGAATTTTGCAGTGCAATTCTCCAACCAACCAATGTTTACAAAAACGCATATATTAGGTGGAAACGTGCATAAAAATGAATATATGAGTGAAAATGACATACAAAAATGTATTATACTTGGAGGAATTGCTTGCAAAAATGTGTACATTAGTAAAACTGCGTACAAAAATGTGTTTATTAGGAGAAATTCACACTAGAATGCTTGAGAATTTTCATAAGGATTTAAAAAAAATTCACAAATTGCTGCAGAAATGTGAAGAACTGGATTTAAGATTGGAAAAATGAGAAACTGAAAGAACGGAAATTGACAGATCCTTCCATCCCTTTTTATGTGTGTGTGTGTGTGGGGGGGTGACCTTGTAAAAGCCAGGTTGCTTATCTTCCAACAGATATATGTCAAGGTCAGTTTCTGCCACCCTGTTTTTTAAGAAACATCCTAACAGCATTTATTTTAATTAATAACTGCTCCCAATCTCAAGAGGAAGCGTCCAAATAAAATGAAAGAAAGAACAGCATCAGGAGAACAAGGAAAAGACCAAAACAAAACATTAAAGAGCTTTAACAGATAGGCACTAAGGTTCTATTTCTAACTCAGACTCTCTCTTTCATTGTTTCCAGCTGTCACCAGTCCGCCCACCTGCTTGGCAGTTGATTCTGTAACAGATAGTACGGTTACCATGAAATGGCGGCCACCAGACCAAATTGGAGCTGCAGGTTTAGACGGCTATGTTATAGAGTATTGTTTTGAAGAAAGTAAGTGACAACTGAATTGTGCTTCAGTTAGGTGAGATATGCCCTACTTTTTATATTTGAGAGCTGCTTCCACTTACATTGAGACCAAATATATTATAAGTGAGGATTCTCCAAAGCAAAGGATGTCTTTCTGTCCTATCTAGCTTCTAACTTGTTAGTTCTATTTGTTATAAATAATATTGGTCTTGCATTTTCAATTGGCATTCCAGACCAATGGCTCATAATTCTGGAAAACCTATGCGATATGTAGTGCATTGATATGGAAATGCCGTTTCTGCCTTCAGTAGCAATGCTCAGTTGCTATACTCGTGATGAAGGCAGGGGAGAGGAGAGAGAAAAAGCAAAATTAGTGCAAAAATATGAAAACCCCATGCTGATTCTTATTCCCATTGTAATTTCTTATGTGGTGAGGTCAGCACAACTCTAAATTTTGGTGTGTCAAAGTATTTTTGTATACTGATGGACAAGCTAAGCTGGTGACTGAGCCATCGCCTGCTCTGCTGTGCTGCCACACTTGAATCTTATTTATTATTATTGCAACCCGTATCTGGCTACATGTGCATTTGGGGCATTTATCAGGAAGCCTTCACGCCCTTGAAATTAAAGGTTCAAGTGAGGGGTTTCACACTCTAATCTATGGGTGGCTATCATTTGCCTTGGCAGCAGCCTGCCAACATTTCCCTGTTGAACAAAGTACTTAAAGAGTGTTAAAATATTTTAATATATTCTACTCTTTGACTATCAGCCAAACTACACAACATTGCCCTTGAGTGCAAGATTTTTTTTTCATACATAGCCAGCACCTTTCCCACACCCGGATCTGGTTTCACACCCTGATGTAGGAGTGGAGAGGACATTAACCCTTTGCTCCCTGATGCAGTCCTGATTTCGATTACTCCACCCTAAATGCTCCCAAGGTCCCACTGGGCAACCCATTCCAGATAAAAGTGTAGTGTTGGGCAAAGAATTAAAGCCCTTCTATCTCCCCATGCCAGGGTCCTGATCTGGACTGGGGTCCCTGCACTGGCTATGTGCAAAATAAAAATCCTGTTGTGTATTGTTCAATCCTATAGCTCAGCAGAACCTTGGACTAGCTTTTTGTTTTTAAGCTACACCATTTACAGACAAATAGCTGTGCAGAAGGTTTTAACTGACATGGAATTAAACCCCTTCCCATGTTGCTGCCAAATATCTGTAATGTGGAAAACTTAAGAAAATGGGAAAATAGATTTCCCTTTTTTACATTTTTTTTGATAAATTTTAACAAAATTTAAGTAGACCAGCTAGATCTTTTCAGAAACAAGAGAAACATAATTTACAGGGTAGGGTGGAATGGAGAACACCAGGAGAAAAAAAAATGACAGGTGCTATAGAAAATTGATTTCTTTTTGAAGTTTACCCAATGCATTAGAGTAGCCATGTAATCAAGGTTTGTTCTTGTTTTACGGCTGATGTTTTTTCTGGAGTAGGGCAGGCTACAAGCCCAGGTTCAGACATCAAGCTGAGCTGGGCCCTGGCTTGGCTTTCAGCAGCACAACAGCAGACCAGAGGAGTAGAGTGGCTGTTATCTCCTTTCTGGGAGCCCACACACTTGTGCTAAGCCATGGTTTGGCCATGAACTGACCACAGGGGCCTCTGCAGACTGAAAAGGAAAAAAAGTAATTTGCTTGAAATGCATTTGGTAAAATGCAAGAATAAATTAGTTTTCTATCACCCTGATGGAAGTTTCTCTTTTCTTGAAATGCCATATTTCAATTTGCCGGGAAACTGATTTTGCCAAATGTTCAGCTTAGCTCCGTGCTGGCTGGGGCTGATGGGAACTGTAGTCCAAAGCATCTGATGGGTACCAGTTGGTGAAGACTGATGTAAATAATCAGGACTATGTGAATTAGCCAGCAGCCAGTTAACAGGGAGCAATCATAGAAGGGAATTCCAGGGAGGATGCTATAGCAATAATAGGTAGAAAATCTTTCCAGGGATGCTTCAGGGTCCAGCAGAGAAAATTTCCTTGTATACCTGTTGAATAGAGCAAAACCTTTACTTTTTTCCTTTTTAGATAGGCTTAAAAGCGTTAAGATGATATCTCAAACTGACAGCTGTGTCTGCCATTTTGGTGTTGCACACCTTAGATAAAAAGCAATTGCAGTTGAGGGGTGAAATAAGACACTGACACATCAGCTTGGGTTGAACAAGGGCCACTTTATTAAATTACAGCATACAAACCCAATTTTAAAGTGACCTGCAGAGGGAAAAAAACTAGGTGTGGGACTCTCTATAAGCAAGTAGCTTGCCATACAGCTCTTGGGCGACCAGCCCCTGCTGAGGCAAGGGCAAGCCCATCTGCTTACCCTTTACCTCAGCCATACCTTGTAGGTGAGTAGGGGAGCCTTCCCACATTATCCCCACCCGGGGTTGAATAACCCCTGGGTAGATGAGATAAGTTGGCCCCAGAGGCAGCCCATATCCTATCCTCGAGCCGCAAAGCCGTGACAGACAGGCCTCCGGAACCGCCAATCACCTCCAAAGGTGCCTAAGGGGGCCACTTAGCTGTCCTTAACTATTTCCCTTCCCACATCTTCCCGCACCAGTGCTATAACAAAACTGCCCCATAGGGCATTAGCCTTCAATATATCAATTGTGCCAAATCAGTGAAACCACCTATTAATAACAATGCCCCCTAAGCTGATTCCCTCACCCTCCCATAGTGTGGAGCAGGCGAAAAACCTGCCCACCAATGAGGGTGGGCAGGATAAAAATTCCTACTCTCCCCTGAAGCGACCCATATGCACACCATAAAAGAGGGAGGGTGGGGTGGGCGTTGCAATTCCAAAGAGGAAGATAGGAGGGGCAGCTGGGTTTAAATAAGCCCTCAAGCCTCGCCCCTCCCTTCAGCCAAGTCGCGCTCGTGTCATAGGTGTGATGCGTGACTTTTGCCTCACTTAAAGATGGAGGCGGCAGCTTTGCCCCCATCTGCAATTATGCCCTGCCCGTCAGCTGTGCGGCGAGTGGGGCATCATTAGTGAAGTAGAGTGAATACCACTCATGTATATATTGTTAGCACTTTGGAACAAATCTTTGTTTGAAAATGCAAAACAATACTTGATGTTTACTGCTGTATCTCTTGCTCTTCCTTGTTTCCTTTCATATTTCTTCCAATACCTGAATTTCTCTGTTTTTCATATTTTCTTCCAGTACCTTTCCTTCAACTAATTTTTCTACAATCTTTAATATTTCACCTGGATCTCCAGGTATACTTTCTTTGACTGTCAATCTTTCAGCTGTCACTTTTTTCATCTCTGTCTTTCTTCTTTTACTTATTCTATCAATTATTCTCTCTTTTCCTTCTCTGTTTTTCTCTGTTCCATGTCTATTACGATTGAATGGGGCATTGTTATGGCTGCTTTAATCACGGACAAATTTTACAATAATAATGGAGGGTGACTTTGGGGAAATAATGCCATGGCTTCTTTAAAGAATAGAGGAGATTTTCAGCTTTCAGTGAAACTAATATTACATTTCAAATACATATACATAGATTTAAAGGATCAAGCATCCTTCATAGACTTAGTGACAGGATCAGATATTATGCTCCTCTTAACTCATTCAGTCATTCATCTGCACTATCAAGAACTGAATCTGGAGGTTTTGGGAACTGAAAATAAAAGAATAAGCACCTGGATAATTAAAGGCTCCCCGTTCTCTTTATTATCTCAGAATAACATTGAAAATGCAAAATATGTAACATGATTGCTTTTTATACTTATCTCTGTGAGAGCACAAGTATGCAAATTAGACTGAAATCTTCATCTGGAAGAAACATCTTGCATAAAAGAGATCCCCATACTTGTCTTGTATTTCCTTTTCTCTGGGGCCAACATAACAAAAACATCACCACCAGAATATGGCACTGCAGAGTCACCTGAATTTGATCCAATGTAGTAAGCAATACTTAAAAGTTTATCTCAAATGAGCAAGCTCTGAAACAACCTCAGGTGCCTTCTCAAATAGCTAAATGACCTCAAGTAAAGTTTGAACTCCAAACCCTTTATTCTTCCCAAGCTGTGTCCTGGACCTGGATGCATGTATTCACAGGAGATTCAGAATCAGGTTCTTAATAGAATGAAACCTGTTGAAATCATTGCAGCCGTGCTGCCGGTTGCCGATCCTAAAACACCACTTCTCCCCAATTCTAATTGACTGCTTCCTGCCCATTTAATTGTTCAAAATCATGACAGGTTATAAAACCTGAACACTTTTGTCATTAGGTCCACTTAGCCGGATACACCAATCCTCAAACAGATTTTTAATCATTGGCCGTTATCCGATGAACCACATATGCTATGCGCTACGGGGTTCCAATATGAACCACCAAAGGGGAGAAAACACTTGAATGCAAACTCTTTGACAGGCGATATTGAGAGAGACTGAGGTCATTCAGTGGACTGCAACCATCGTTGTGGCAGCAGTCCTCCAGGTCACCTTATACCAACAACAAATCCCTCTACACACCATTGTTCTTTTTCTATGTCTTTTACTGTCCTCTTTTTTATTCTTGTCTGTGCTTTCATCTTCTCTTCCTGCTGAAATCTTCTCATTTACTCAATGGATTTCTCCTGCCTATCTGCTCCTTTTCTTCTCCAAACCTCATCTTACTTAGCTTTTCTCTCTGGATGCTCTCATATACCAGGTTCTTCTGCCTACAACTGTAAATTCCCATATGTGCTTTCCAAATCATTTAGGTGCTCAGGAGCCCACAACAGAGGGCAAGGGAAGCAGTGGTACAGAGCAAAATAATAGAGAAGCAACAGATGGGGGCCTGATCAAGACTGAAGAGAAGACAGCAAAACCCTGTGAGTTTTCAACAGCATTGTTCCCCCCCCTTTTCCTTTTTGATTGTTTTGTTTCCCTTTGATCTATGGCTGGAACCTCAATCTGCTGGAAACAAAGTGGAGGAAACAGGCAGACAATGGTTTGCGACGTGTAGGTGTCTCTCTCACACACAAGATTGATTTTATTATCTAGCCAACTACTTGATCATCCCAAAGCTCCTCTTCAAGGTGCAGTGCGTATCTCTGTATACTTACTAACAGGGATTACTATCTACTGACTCATATCTCGCCTGTGTGAAAGTGGGTGTCCTGAATTAATTGTAATGATGGACTCTCATAAGGTATATCAGCAGAAGTATATGATGGTGAATTTCTGGAGGCAACCTATGACCTGGAAGGTAAAGTATGCAATGAAGATATTTAAGCATTCACACTGAAATTGATTCCCCCCACCAATAGTATAACAGTGACGTTACATACTCCTGCAAAGATACAAAAGTGTTTGGGAGATTTGGGGAAATGACCCCTATTATTGTACTCTCTCTATAGCAAATTTAACCTGTAAAGTGCTTTTCACGTATTATTTTGCTAATCCTCATAACAGCCCTGTAAGGTAGATCATTGTTATTATCTCACATACAGCAAGCTGCAGCTAGGAAAGAGTGCCTTGCTTATGCCTGAAGTAGGATAGGAACCCAAGCAGTATATTCTCAAATCCAGTGATTCACCTTTAATGGGCCTCCCCCCAAGAATACTGAAGAACGAGTTTAACGTGGTTAGTTTCTTATGTGAAACTAACCAGATTGTTCTTTCTGGGTTTTTTAAAAAAACATTCTTTCTAAGCAACCTATTCAATAATTTACAGTTTAAGATAGTTATTGGTGTCCGAAGCTGTTTATGATTTCTGTGTTTATTTCAAAAGAGCTAGATGGTCGATGGTTAGTTTTTTCCCTCTCCAAAGTTCTAAGAATTAAGCTGGAGATTTTGGATATTATCCAGATAAAGGCCATAGCCCCAATCCAGAGGCTCCTTGTATGTGTGGAGCTCTGATATGTACATGGAACTGCAGACATTTTCCCCATTCATTGTCATTTCAGCGACAGCTCCATGCTTATATGCATAGTTATTTGCATAGAAGTGTCTTTGACATTGAAGTGAATAGAGAGGCATGTGCTTGTTTGGAGGTTTTTGTGTGTATTGAAGAATCCACAGAGCTCTGAATCCTTCATAATATCGGTCTTGCATTTTGAATGGGCATTCCAGACCAATGGCTCATAATCCTGGAAAACCTGTGCAGTATGTATTACATTGAAACATCGATGCCGTGTGTGCCTTCAGTAGCAATGCTCAGCTCTTCTAGTCATGAAGTGAAGGAAGGCAAGGGAGAGGAGAGAGAAAAAGGAAACAGTGGAAAAATAGGAAAAGCCCATGCTAATTCTTATTCCCACTGTAATTTCTTATGTGGTGAGGTCAGCACAACGTTTGGGCTTGTCCTTCTAAATTTTGGTGTGTCAAGATATTTCTCCAAACTTTATTTTTGTGTACTGATGGACAAGCTAAGCTGGTGACTGAGCCATCATGCCTGCTTTGCTGTGCTGCCACACTTGAATATTATTTATCATTATTGCAACCTGTATCTGGCTACATGTGCATTTGGGGCATTTCTCATGTTGAAGCCAGCCTGATTATATAATGAAGATTTTCAGTGTGTGCATGTCAATCAGATCTCAAAAACAACAATTGTTCCCACGTGAGCCTTGATATAAGTTGAAACAGCAACTGATCTAAGGCCAAGAACAATGGATGCTGTCGTCACCTAGAATGGGTAAGGAAGTGGGACACTGAGTGGAGTTCAAAACTTCCCCACGGGGGAAGTATCCCCCCTCCGCATTTTGTGATGTCTGGATAACAGTTCGTATAGGAAATATCTAAGAATATGAGGGTAATCTTGTCAGCCACAAGTCTAATTTTAGCTGTATTATTGGTATGGACAGCATATAGAAGTTCATGGTGCAGGAAGTCCAGGCAGAAGATTTAGAAAGTATCCATTTCCAGAGGAAGTAAATGGGGCACAATGTGGCTTGCCAAGGAGTGACAGACACAGTTGAGGGGAAGTGAATGGTCCCCCATTTCTACTTTGCCACCCTGTGCTATGTGAGTGGCCTCCATTACATATTGCATATACATTACATCCAGTATATATTGTTAACACTTTGGAACAAACCTCCTTTTCAAAATGCAAAAAAATGCTTGATGTTTACTGCTGTATCTCTCGCTCTTCCTTGTTTCCTTTCATATTTTTTTCAATACCTGAATTTCTCTGTTCTTCATCTTTTTTCCAGTACCTTTCCTTCCACTAATTTTTCTACAATCTTTAATATTTCACCGGGATCTCCAGGTATACTTTCTTTGACTGTCAATCTTTCGGCTGTCATTTTTTTCAGCTCTGTCTTTCTTCTTTTACTTATTCTATCAATTATTCTCTCTTTTCCTTCTCTATTTTTCTCTGTCCTATGTTTATTGCCCTAGAATGGGGCATTGTTATGGCTGCTTTAATCACGGACATATTTTACAATAATAATGGAGGGTGACCTTGGGGGAATAATGTCATGCCTTCTTTAAAGTTAATAGAGGAGATTTTCAGCTTTCAGTGAAACTACTATTACGTTTCAAATACATATATATGCATACATTTAAAGGATCAAGCATCTCTTATGGACTAAGTGACAGGATCAGATATTATGCTCCTTTTAACTCATTCAGTCATTCATCTGCACTATCAAGAACTGAATCTGGAGGTTTGGGAGACTGAAAATAAAGGAGTAAGCATCTGGATAATTAAAGGCTCTCCGTTCTCTTTATTATCTCAGAATAACATTGAAAATGCAAAATATGCAAGGTGATTTTTTTATATACTTATTTCTGTGAGAGCACCAGTATGCAAGTTAGACTGAAATCTTCAACTGGAAGAAACATCTTGCAAAATGAGATCCCCATACTTGTTTTGTATTTCCTTTTCTCTGGGGCCAATAAAAACATCACCGGTAAAAAAACGGCGTTGCAGAGTCACCTGAATTTGATCCAGTGTAGTAAGCAATACTTAAAGGTTTGTCACAAATGAGCAAGCTCTGAAACAACCTCAGGTGCCTTCTCAAATAGCTAAATGACCTCAAGTAAAATTTGAACTCCAAACCCTTTATTCTTCCCAAGCTGTGTCCTGGACCTGGATGCATGTATTCACAGGACATTCAGAATCAGGTTCTTAATAGAATGAAACCTGTTGAAATCAGCCGTGCTGCCAGTTGCCGATCCTAAAACACCACTTCTCCCCAATTCTAATTGACTGCTTCCTGCCCATTTTATTGTTCAAAATCATGACAGGTTATAAAACCTGAACACTTTTGTCATTAGGTCCACTTAGCCGGATACACCAATCCTCAAACAGATTTTTAATCATTGGCCGTTATCCAATGAACCACATATGCTATGCGCTACGGGGTTCCAATATGAACCACCAAAGGGGAGTAAACACTTGAATGCAAACTCTTTGACAGGCAATATTTAGAGAGACTGAGGTCATTCAGTGGACTGCAACCATCATTGTGGCAGCAGTCCTGCCGGTCACCTTATGCCAACAACAAATCCCTCTACACACCATTGTTCTTTTTCTATGTCTTTTCCTGTCCTCTTTCTTATTCTTGTCTATGCTTTCATCTTCTCTTCCTGCTGAAATCTTCTCTTTTACTCAATGGATTTCTCCTGCGCATCTGCTCCTTTTCTTCTCCAAACCTCATCTTCCTCTGCTTTTCTCTCTGGATGCTCACATATACCAGTCTAAAAGGCTCTTCTGCCTACGACTGTAAATTCCCATATGTGCTTTCCAAATCATTTAGGTGCTCAGGAGCCCACAACAGAGGGCAAGGGAAGCAGTGGTACAGAGCAAAATAATAGAGAGGCGACAGATGGGGGCTTGATCAAGACTGAAGAGAAGACAGCAAAACCCTGTGAGTTTTCAACAGCATTGTATTTTCCTTTTTGATTGTTTTGTTTCCCTTTGATCTATGGTTGGAACCTCAATCTGCTGGAAACAAAGTGGAGGAAACAGGCAAACAATGGTTTGCCATACGTAGGAGTCTCTCTCACACACAAGATTGATTTTATTATCCAGCCAACCACTTGATCATCCCAAAGCTCCTCTTCAAGGTGCAGTGCATATCTCTGTATACTTACTAACAGGGATTACTATCTACTGACTCATATCTCGCCTGTGTGAAAATGGGTGGCCTGAATTAATTGTAATGATGGACTCTCATAAGGTATATCAGCAGAAGTATATGATGGTGAATTTCTGGAGGCAACCTATGACCTGGAAGGTAAAGTATGCAATGAAGATATTTAAGCATTCACACTGAAATTGATTCCCCCCACCAATAGTATAACAGTGAAGTTACATACTCCTGCTCCATGCATATATGCATAGTTGTTTGCATAGAAGTGTCTTTGACATTGAAGTGAATAGAGAGGCATGTGCTTGTTTGGAGGTTTTTGTGTGTATTGAAGAATCCACAGAGCTCTGAATCCTTCATACTATCGGTCTTGCATTTTGAATGGGCATTCCAGACCAATGGCTCATAATCCTGGAAAACCTGTGCAGTATGTATTACATTGAAACATCGATGCCGTGTGTGCCTTCAGTAGCAATGCTCAGCTCCTCTACTCATGAAATCTGGGAAGGCAGAGGAGAGGAGAGACAAAAAGGAAACAGTGGAAAAATAGGAAAAGCCCATGCTAATTCTTATTCCCACTGTAATTTCTTATGTGGTGAGGTCAGCACAACGTTTGGGCTTGTCCTTCTAAATTTTGGTGTGTCAAGATATTTCTCCAAACTTTATTTTTATGTACTGATGGACAAGCTAAGCCATCATGCCTGCTTTGCTGTGCTGCCACACTTGAATATTATTTATCATTATTGCAACCTGTATCTGGCTACATGTGCATTTATAATAAATAATAATAAATTTAATTTCTTCGTCGCCTATCTGGCCAATGGCCACTCTAGGCGACTTACAAAATAGTTAAAATACAATTGATAAAATACAATAATACAATATAAAAACAACACATCTACAGCAACAGTATTAAAACTGGGCAGGAGGCATTTCAGTTATAACAATTAACCCTCCCCGGATACCCCGAAGGCCTGCTGAAAGAGCCAGGTCTTTAAGGCTTTCCGAAACACATTTAGGGAAGAGGCGTGCCGGAGATCTTGTGGGAGGGAGTTCCAAAGAGTTGGGGCCGCCACTGAGAATGCCCTCTCTCTTGTACCCGCCAATCTGGCTGTTTTTGTTGGCGGGATTGAGAGAAGGCCCTGTGCGGCCGATCTTGTCGGGTGGCATAATTGGTGGCGTTGAAGGCGCTCCGTAAGATAAACTGGGCCGGAACCGTGTAGGGATTTAAAGGTCAATACCAACACCTTGAATTGGGCTCGCAAAACAACTGGTAGCCAGTGTAGATCGAACAACACTGGTGTGATGTGATCTCGGCGGCGACTATTTGTAAGTAGTCGAGCCGCCGCATTTTGTATCAGTTGTAATTTCCGGACCGTTTTCAAGGGTAACCCCACGTAGAGCGCATTATAGTAGTAATGTAATTTGGGGCATTTCTCATGTTGAAGCCAGCCTGATTATATAATGAAGATTTTCAGTCTGTGCATGTCAATCAGATCTCAAAAACAGCAATTGTTCCCACGTGAGCCTCGATATAAGTTGAAACAGCAACTGATCTAAGGCCAAGAACAATGGATGCTGTCGTCACCTAGGATGGGTAAGGAAGTGGGACACTGAGTGCAGTTCAAAACTTCCCCATGGGGGAAGTATCCCCCCTCCACATTTTGTGATGTCTGGATAACAGTTCATTTAGGAAATATCTAAGAATATGAGGGTAATCTTGTCAGCCACAAGTCTAATTTTAGCTGTATTATTGGTATGGACAGCATATAGAAGTTCATGGTGCAGGAAGTCCAGGCAGAAGATTTAGAAAGTATCCATTTCCAGAGGAAGTAAATGGGGCACAATGTGGCTTGCCAAGGAGTGACAGACACAGTTGAGGGAAAGTGAATGGTCCCCCATTTCTACTTTGCCACCCTGTGCTATGTGAGTGGCCTCCATTACATATTGCATATACATTACATCCAGTATATATTGTTAACACTTTGGAACAAACCTCCTTTTCAAAATGCAAAAAAATGCTTGATGTTTACTGCTGTATCTCTCGCTCTTCCTTGTTTCCTTTCATATTTTTTTCAATACCTGAATTTCTCTGTTCTTCACCTTTTTTCCAGTACCTTTCCTTCCACTAATTTTTCTACAATCTTTAATATTTCACCTGGATCTCCAGGTATACTTTCTTTGACTGTCAATCTTTCGGCTGTCATTTTTTTCAGCTCTGTCTTTCTTCTTTTACTTATTCTATCAATTATTCTCTCTTTTCCTTCTCTATTTTTCTCTGTCCCATATTTATTGCCCTAGAATGCGGCATTGTTATGGCTGCTTTAATCACGGACATATTTTACAATAATAACGGAGGGTGACCTTGGGGAAATAATGTCATGCCTTCTTTAAAGTTAATAGAGGAGATTTTCAGCTTTCAGTGAAACTACTATTACATTTCAAATACATATATATGCATACATTTAAAGGATCAAGCATCTCTTATGGACTAAGTGACAGGATCAGATATTATGCTCCTTTTAACTCATTCAATCATTCATCTGCACTATCAAGAACTGAATCTGGAGGTTTGGGAGACTGAAAATAAAGGAGTAAGCATCTGGATAATTAAAGGCTCCCCGTTCTCTTTATTATCTCAGAATAACATTGAAAATGCAAAATATGCAAGGTGATTTTTTTATATACTTATTTCTGTGAGAGCACAAGTATGCAAATTAGACTGAAATCTTCATCTGGAAGAAAAATCTTGCAAAACAAGATCCCCATACTTATTTTGTATTTCCTTTTCTCTGGGGCCAATAAAAACATCACCAGTAAAAAACGGCGTTGCAGAGTCACCTGAATTTGATCCAGTGTAGTAAGCAATACTTAAAGGTTTGTCTCAAATGAGCAAGCTCTGAAACAACCTCAGGTTGTAGCTAAATGACCTCTAGTAAAGTTTGAACTCCAAACCCTTTATTTTTCCCAAGCTGTGTCCTGGACCTGGATGCATGTATTCACAGGAGATTCAGAATCAGGTTCTTAATAGAATGAAACCTGTTGAAATCATTGCAGCCGTGCTGCCGGTTGCTGATCCTAAAACACCACTTCTCCCCAATTCTAATTGACTGCTTCCTGCCCATTTAATTGTTCAAAATCATGACAGGTTATAAAACCTGAACACTTTTGTCATTAGGTCCACTTAGCTGGATACACCAATCCTCAAACAGATTTTTAATCATTGGCCGTTATCCGATGAACCACATATGCTATGCGCTACGGGGTTCCAATATGAACCACCAAAGGGGAGAAAACACTTGAATGCAAACTCTTTGACAGGCAATATTGAGAGAGACTGAGGTCATTCAGTGCACTGCAACCATCGTTGTGGCAGCAGTCCTGCAGGTCACCTTATGCCAACAACAAATCCCTCTACACACCATTGTTCTTTTTCTATGTCTTTTCCTGTCCTCTTTCTTATTCTTGTCTATGCTTTCATCTCTTCCTGCTGAAATCTTCTCTTTTACTCAATGGATTTCTCCTGCCTATCTGCTCCTTTCCTTCTCCAAACCTCATCTTTCTCTGCTTTTCTCTCTGGATGCTCACATATACCAGTCTAAAAGGCTCTTCTGCCTACGACTGTAAATTCCCATATGTGCTTTCCAAATCATTTAGGTGCTCAGGAGCCCACAACAGAGGGCAAGGGAAGCAGTGGTACAGAGCAAAATAATAGAGAGGCGACAGATGGGGGCCTGATCAAGACTGAAGAGAAGACAGCAAAACCCTGTGAGTTTTCAACAGCATTGTTCCCCCCCTTTTCCTTTTTGATTGTTTTGTTTCCCTTTGATCTATGGTTGGAACCTCAATCTGCTGGAAACAAAGTGGAGGAAATGGGCAAACAATGGTTTGCCATACGTAGGAGTCTCTCTCACACACGATTGATTTTATTATCCAGCCAACTACCTGCTCATCCCAAAGCTCCTCTTCAAGGTGCAGTGCATATCTCTGTATACGTACTAACAGGGATTACTATCTACTGACTCATATCTCGCCTGTGTGAAAATGGGTGGCCTGAATTAATTGTAATGATGGACTCTCATAAGGTATATCAGCAGAAGTATATGATGGTGAATTTCTGGAGGCAACCTATGACCTGGAAGGTAAAGTATGTAATGAAGATATTTAAGCATTCACACTGAAATTGATTCCCCCCACCAATAGTATGACAGTGAAGTTACATACTCCTGCAAAGATACAAAAGTGTTTGGGAGATTTGGGAAAATAACCCCTATTATTGTACTCTCTCTATAGCAAATTTAACCTGTAAAGTGCTTTTCACGTATTATTTTGCTAATAATCATAACAGCCCTGTGAGGCAAATCATTGTTATTATCTCGCCTACGGCAAGCTGCAGCTAGGAAAGAGTGCCTTGCTTATGCCTGAAGTAGGATAGGAACCCAAGCAGTATATTCCCAAATCCAACGATCCACCTTCATGGGCTCTCCCCTCCAAGAATACTGAAGAAGTTTTTTTAAAGAAAGAACGAACGTGGTTAGTTTCTTATGTGAAACTAACCAGATTGTTCTTTCTCTCTTTTTTAATCATTTTTCCCCTAAGGAACATATTCAATAATTTACAGATTAAGATAGTTATTGGTGTCCGAAGCTGTTTATGATTTCTGTGTTTATTTCAAAAGAGCTAGATGGTCGATGGTTAGTTTTTTCCCTCTCCAAAGTTCTAAGAATTAAGCTGGAGATTTTGGATATTATCCAGATAAAGGCCATAGCCCCAATCCAGAGGCTCCTTGTATGTGTGGAGCTCTGATATGTACATGGAGCTGCAGACATTTTCCCCATTCATTGTGATTTCAGCGACAGCTCCATGCATATATGCATAGTTGTTTGCATAGAAGTGTCTTTGACATTGAAGTGAATAGAGAGGCATGTGCTTGTTTGGAGGTTTTTGTGTGTATTGAAGAATCCACAGAGCTCTGAATCCTTCATACTATCGGTCTTGCATTTTGAATGGGCATTCCAGACCAATGGCTCATAATCCTGGAAAACCTGTGCAGTATGTATTACATTGAAACATCGATGCCGTGTGTGCCTTCAGTAGCAATGCTCAGCTCTTCTAGTCATGAAGTGAAGGAAGGCAAGGGAGAGGAGAGAGAAAAAGGAAACAGTGGAAAAATAGGAAAAGCCCATGCTAATTCTTATCCCCACTGTAATTTCTTATGTGGTGAGGTCAGCACAACGTTTGGGCTTGTCCTTCTAAATTTTGGTGTGTCAAGATATTTCCCCAAACTTTAGTTTTGTGTACTGATGGACAAGCTAAGCTGGTGACTGAGCCATCATGCCTGCTTTGCTGTGCTGCCACACTTGAATATTATTTATCATTATTGCAACCTGTATCTGGCTACATGTGCATTTGGGGCATTTCTCATGTTGAAGCCAGCCTGATTATATAATGAAGATTTTCAGTGTGTGCATGTCAATCAGATTTCAAAAACAGCAATTGTTCCCACGTGAGCCTTGATATAAGTTGAAACAGCAACTGATCTAAGGCCAAGAACAATGGATGTTGGCATCACCTAGAATGGGTAAGGAAGTGGGACACTGAGTGGAGTTCAAAACTTCCCCATGGGGGAAGTATCCCCCCCCCGCATTTTGTGATGTCTGGATAACAGTTCATATAGGAAATATCTAAGAATATGAGGGTAATCTTGTCAGCCACAAGTCTAATTTTAGCTGTATTATTGGTATGGACAGCATATAGAAGTTCATGGTGCAGGAAGTCCAGGCAGAAGATTTAGAAAGTATCCATTTCCAGAGGAAGTAAATGGGGCACAATGTGGCTTGCCAAGGAGTGACAGACACAGTTGAGGGAAAGTGAATGGTCCCCCATTTCTACTTTGCCCCCCTGTGCTATGTGAGTGGCCTCCATTACATATTGCATATACATTACATCCAGTATATATTGTTAACACTTTGGAACAAACCTCCTTTTCAAAATGCAAAAAAATGCTTGATGTTTACTGCTGTATCTCTTGCTCTTCCTTGTTTCCTTTCATATTTCTTTCAATACCTGAATTTCTCTGTTCTTCATCTTTTTTCCAGTACCTTTCCTTCCACTAATTTTTCTACAATCTTTAATATTTCACCGGGATCTCCAGGTATACTTTCTTTGACTGTCAATCTTTCGGCTGTCACTTTCTTCAGCTCTGTCTTTCTTCTTTTACTTATTCTATCAATTATTCTCTCTTTTCCTTCTCTATTTTTCTCTGTCCCATGTTAATTGCCCTAGAATGCGGCATTGTTATGGCTGCTTTAATCATGGACAAACTTTACAATAATAATGGAGGGTGACTTTGGGGGAATAATGTCATGGCTTCTTTAAAGTTAATAGAGGAGATTTTCAGCTTTCAGTGAAACTAATATTACATTTCAAATACATATACACAGATTTAAAGGATCAAGCATCCCTCACAGACTTAGTGACAGGATCAGATATTATGCTCCTTTTAACTCATTCAGTCATTCATCTGCACTATCAAGAACTGAATCTGGAGGTTTGGGAGACTGAAAATAAAGGAGTAAGCATCTGGATAATTAAAGGCTCCCCGTTCTCTTTATTATCTCAGAATAACATTGAAAATGCAAAATATGCAAGGTGATATTTTTATATATTTATTTCTGTGAGTGCACAAGTATGCAAGTTAGACTGAAATCTTCATCTGGAAGAAAAATCTTGCAAAACAAGATCCCCATACTTATTTTGTATTTCCTTTTCTCTGGGGCCAATAAAAACATCACCGGTAAAAAACGGCATTGCAGAGTCACCTGAATTTGATCCAGTGTAGTAAGCTATACTTAAAGGTTTGTCACAAATGAGCAAGCTCTGAAACAACCTCAGGTGCCTTCTCAGATAGCTAAATGACCTCAAGTAAAGTTTGAACTCCAAACCCTTTATTCTTCCCAAGCTGTGTCCTGGACCTGGATGCATGTATTCACAGGAGATTCAGAATCAGGTTCTTAATAGAATGAAACCTGTTGAAATCATTGCAGCCGTGCTGCCGGTTGCCGATCCTAAAACATCACTTCTCCCCAATTCTAATTGACTGCTTCCTGCCCATTTAATTGTTCAAAATCATGACAGATTATAAAACCTGAACACTTTTGTCATTAGGTCCACTTAGCCGGATATACCAATCCTCAAACAGATTTTTAATCATTGGCCGTTATCCGATGAACCACATATGCTATGCGCTACGGGGTTCCAATATGAACCACCAAAGGGGAGAAAACACTTGAATGCAAACTCTTTGACAGGCAATATTGAGAGAGACTGAGGTCATTCAGTGGACTGCAACCATTGTTGTGGCAGCAGTCCTGCAGGTCACCTTATGCCAACAACAAATCCCTCTACACACCATTGTTCTTTTTCTATGTCTTTTCCTGTCCTCTTTCTTATTCTTGCCTATGCTTTCATCTTCTCTTCCTGCTGAAATCTTCTCTTTTACTCAATGGATTTCTACTGCCTATCTGCTCCTTTCCTTCTCCAAACCTCATCTTCCTCTGCTTTTCTCTCTGGATGCTCACATATACCAGTCTAAAAGGCTCTTCTGCCTACGACTGTAAATTCCCATATGTGCTTTCCAAATCATTTAGGTGCTCAGGTGCCCAAAACAGAGGGCAAGGGAAGCAGTGGTACAGAGCAAAATAATAGAGAGGCGACAGATGGGGGCCTGATCAAGACTGAAGAGAAGACAGCAAAACCCTGTGAGTTTTCAACAGCATTGTTCCCCCCCTTTTCCTTTTTGATTGTTTTGTTTCCCTTTGATCTATGGTTGGAACCTCAATCTGCTGGAAACAAAGTGGAGGAAATGGGCAAACAATGGTTTGCCATACGTAGGAGTCTCTCTCACACACAAGGTTGATTTTATTATCCAGCCAACTACCTGCTCATCCCAAAGCTCCTCTTCAAGGTGCAGTGCATATCTCTGTATACGTACTAACAGGGATTACTATCTACTGACTCATATCTCGCCTGTGTGAAAATGGGTGGCCTGAATTAATTGTAATGATGGACTCTCATAAGGTATATCAGCAGAAGTATATGATGGTGAATTTCTGGAGGCAACCTATGACCTGGAAGGTAAAGTATGCAATGAAGATATTTAAGCATTCACACTGAAATTGATTCCCCCCACCAATAGTATGACAGTGAAGTTACATACTCCTGCAAAGATACAAAAGTGTTTGGGAGATTTGGGAAAATAACCCCTATTATTGTACTCTCTCTATAGCAAATTTAACCTGTAAAGTGCTTTTCACGTATTATTTTGCTAATAATCATAACAGCCCTGTGAGGCAAATCATTGTTATTATCTCGCCTACGGCAAGCTGCAGCTAGGAAAGAGTGCCTTGCTTATGCCTGAAGTAGGATAGGAACCCAAGCAGTATATTCCCAAATTGAACAATCCACCTTCATGGGCTCTCCCCTCCAAGAATACTGAAGAAGTTTTTTTTAAAAAAGAACGAACGTGGTTAGTTTCTTATGTGAAACTAACCAGATTGTTCTTTCTCTCTTTTTTAATCATTTTTCCCCTAAGGAACATATTCAATAATTTACAGATTAAGATAGTTATTGGTGTCCGAAGCTGTTTATGATTTCTGTGTTTATTTCAAAAGAGCTAGATGGTCGATGGTTAGTTTTTTCCCTCTCCAAAGTTCTAAGAATTAAGCTGGAGATTTTGGGTATTATCCAGATAAAGGCGATAGCCCCAATCCAGAGGCTCCTTGTATGTGTGGAGCTCTGATATGTACATGGAGCTGCAGACATTTTCCCCATTCATTGTGATTTCAGCGACAGCTCCATGCATATATGCATAGTTGTTTGCATAGAAGTGTCTTTGACATTGAAGTGAATAGAGAGGCATGTGCTTGTTTGGAGGTTTTTGTGTGTATTGAAGAATCCACAGAGCTCTGAATCCTTCATACTATCGGTCTTGCATTTTGAATGGGCATTCCAGACCAATGGCTCATAATCCTGGAAAACCTGTGCAGTATGTATTACATTGAAACATCGATGCCGTGTGTGCCTTCAGTAGCAATGCTCAGCTCCTCTACTCATGAAGTGAAGGAAGGCAAGGGAGAGGAGAGAGAAAAAGGAAACAGTGGAAAAATAGGAAAAGCCCATGCTAATTCTTATTCCCACTGTAATTTCTTATGTGGTGAGGTCAGCACAACGTTTGGGCTTGTCCTTCTAAATTTTGGTGTGTCAGGATATTTCCCCAAACTTTAGTTTTGTGTACTGATGGACAAGCTAAGCTGGTGACTGAGCCATCATGCCTGCTTTGCTGTGCTGCCACACTTGAATATTATTTATCATTATTGCAACCTGTATCTGGCTACATGTGCATTTGGGGCATTTCTCATGTTGAAGCCAGCCTGATTATATAATGAAGATTTTCAGTGTGTGCATGTCAATCAGATTTCAAAAACAGCAATTGTTCCCACGTGAGCCTTGATATAAGTTGAAACAGCAACTGATCTAAGGCCAAGAACAATGGATGTTGGCATCACCTAGAATGGGTAAGGAAGTGGGACACTGAGTGGAGTTCAAAACCTCCCCATGGGGGAAGTATCCCCCCCCGCATTTTGTGATGTCTGGATAACAGTTCATATAGGAAATATCTAAGAATATGAGGGTAATCTTGTCAGCCACAAGTCTAATTTTAGCTGTATTATTGGTATGGACAGCATATAGAAGTTCATGGTGCAGGAAGTCCAGGCAGAAGATTTAGAAAGTATCCATTTCCAGAGGAAGTAAATGGGGCACAATGTGGCTTGCCAAGGAGTGACAGACACAGTTGAGGGAAAGTGAATGGTCCCCCATTTCTACTTTGCCCCCCTGTGCTATGTGAGTGGCCTCCATTACATATTGCATATACATTACATCCAGTATATATTGTTAACACTTTGGAACAAACCTCCTTTTCAAAATGCAAAAAAATGCTTGATGTTTACTGCTGTATCTCTTGCTCTTCCTTGTTTCCTTTCATATTTCTTTCAATACCTGAATTTCTCTGTTCTTCATCTTTTTTCCAGTACCTTTCCTTCCACTAATTTTTCTACAATCTTTAATATTTCACCGGGATCTCCAGGTATACTTTCTTTGACTGTCAATCTTTCGGCTGTCACTTTCTTCAGCTCTGTCTTTCTTCTTTTACTTATTCTATCAATTATTCTCTCTTTTCCTTCTCTATTTTTCTCTGTCCCATGTTTATTGCCCTAGAATGCGGCATTGTTATGGCTGCTTTAATCACGGACAAATTTTACAATAATAATGGAGGGTGACTTTGGGGGAATAATGTCATGGCTTCTTTAAAGTTAATAGAGGAGATTTTCAGCTTTCAGTGAAACTAATATTACATTTCAAATACATATACACAGATTTAAAGGATCAAGCATCCCTCACAGACTTAGTGACAGGATCAGATATTATGCTCCTTTTAACTCATTCAGTCATTCATCTGCACTATCAAGAACTGAATCTGGAGGTTTGGGAGACTGAAAATAAAGGAGTAAGCATCTGGATAATTAAAGGCTCCCCGTTCTCTTTATTATCTCAGAATAACATTGAAAATGCAAAATATGCAAGGTGATATTTTTATATATTTATTTCTGTGAGTGCACAAGTATGCAAGTTAGACTGAAATCTTCATCTGGAAGAAAAATCTTGCAAAACAAGATCCCCATACTTATTTTGTATTTCCTTTTCTCTGGGGCCAATAAAAACATCACCGGTAAAAAACGGCGTTGCAGAGTCACCTGAATTTGATCCAGTGTAGTAAGCTATACTTAAAGGTTTGTCACAAATGAGCAAGCTCTGAAACAACCTCAGGTGCCTTCTCAGATAGCTAAATGACCTCAAGTAAAGATTGAACTCCAAACCTTTTATTTTTCCCAAGCTGTGTCCTGGACCTGGATGCATGTATTCACAGGAGATTCAGAATCAGGTTCTTAATAGAATGAAACCTGTTGAAATCATTGCAGCCGTGCTGCCGGTTGCCGATCCTAAAACATCACTTCTCCCCAATTCTAATTGACTGCTTCCTGCCCATTTTATTGTTCAAAATCATGACAGGTTATAAAACCTGAACGCTTTTGTCATTAGGTCCACTTAGCCGGATACACGAATCCTCAAACAGATTTTTAATCATTGGCCGTTATCCGATGAACCACATATGCTATGCGCTACGGGGTTCCAATATGAACCACCAAAGGGGAGAAAACACTTGAATGCAAACTCTTTGACAGGCAATATTGAGAGAGACTGAGGTCATTCAGTGGACTGCAACCATCATTGTGGCAGCAGTCCTCCAGGTCACCTTATGCCAACAACAAATCCCTCTACACACCATTGTTCTTTTTCTATGTCTTTTCCTGTCCTCTTTCTTATTCTTGCCTATGCTTTCATCTTCTCTTCCTGCTGAAATCTTCTCTTTTACTCAATGGATTTCTCCTGCCTATCTGCTCCTTTCCTTCTCCAAACCTCATCTTCCTCTGCTTTTCTCTCTGGATGCTCACATATACCAGTCTAAAAGGCTCTTCTGCCTACGACTGTAAATTCCCATATGTGCTTTCCAAATCATTTAGGTGCTCAGGTGCCCACAACAGAGGGCAAGGGAAGCAGTGGTACAGAGCAAAATAATAGAGAGGCGACAGATGGGGGCCTGATCAAGACTGAAGAGAAGACAGCAAAACCCTGTGAGTTTTCAACAGCATTGTTCCCCCCCTTTTCCTTTTTGATTCTTTTGTTTCCCTTTGATCTATGGTTGGAACCTCAATCTGCTGGAAACAAAGTGGAGGAAATGGGCAAACAATGGTTTGCCATACGTAGGAGTCTCTCTCACACACAAGATTGATTTTATTATCCAGCCAACTACCTGCTCATCCCAAAGCTCCTCTTCAAGGTGCAGTGCATATCTCTGTATACGTACTAACAGGGATTACTATCTACTGACTCATATCTCGCCTGTGTGAAAATGGGTGGCCTGAATTAATTGTAATGATGGACTCTCATAAGGTATATCAGCAGAAGTATATGATGGTGAATTTCTGGAGGCAACCTATGACCTGGAAGGTAAAGTATGCAATGAAGATATTTAAGCATTCACACTGAAATTGATTCCCCCCACCAATAGTATGACAGTGAAGTTACATACTCCTGCAAAGATACAAAAGTGTTTGGGAGATTTGGGAAAATAACCCCTATTATTGTACTCTCTCTATAGCAAATTTAACCTGTAAAGTGCTTTTCACGTATTATTTTGCTAATAATCATAACAGCCCTGTGAGGCAGATCATTGTTATTATCTCGCATATGGCAAGCTGCAGCTAGGAAAGAGTGCCTTGCTTATGCCTGAAGTAGGATAGGAACCCAAGCAGTATATTCCCAAATCCAACGATCCACCTTCATGGGCTCTCCCCTCCAAGAATACTGAAGAAGTTTTTTTAAAAAAAGAACGAACGTGGTTAGTTTCTTATGTGAAACTAACCAGATTGGTCTTTCTCTCTTTTTTAATCATTTTTCCCCTAAGGAACATATTCAATAATTTACAGATTAAGATAGTTATTGGTGTCCGAAGCTGTTTATGATTTCTGTGTTTATTTCAAAAGAGCTAGATGGTCGATGGTTAGTTTTTTCCCTCTCCAAAGTTCTAAGAATTAAGCTGGAGATTTTGGATATTATCCAGATAAAGGCCATAGCCCCAATCCAGAGGCTCCTTGTATGTGTGGAGCTCTGATGTGTACATGGAGCTGCAGACATTTCCCCCATTCATTGTCATTTCAGCGACAGCTCCATGCATATATGCATAGTTGTTTGCACAGAAGTGTCTTTGACATTGAAGTGAATAGAGAGGCATGTGCTTGTTTGGAGGTTTTTGTGTGTATTGAAGAATCCACAGAGCTCTGAATCCTTCATACTATCGGTCTTGCATTTTGAATGGGCATTCCAGACCACTGGCTCATAATCCTGGAAAACCTGTGCAGTATGTATTACATTGAAACATCGATGCCGTGTGTGCCTTCAGTAGCAATGCTCAGCTCTTCTAGTCATGAAGTGAAGGAAGGCAAGGGAGAGGAGAGAGAAAAAGGAAACAGTGGAAAAATAGGAAAAGCCCATGCTAATTCTTATTCCCACTGTAATTTCTTATGTGGTGAGGTCAGCACAACGTTTGGGCTTGTCCTTCTAAATTTTGGTGTGTCAAGATATTTCCCCAAACTTTAGTTTTGTGTACTGATGGACAAGCTAAGCTGGTGACTGAGCCATCATGCCTGCTCTGCTGTGCTGCCACACTTGAATATTATTTATCATTATTGCAACCTGTATCTGGCTACATGTGCATTTGGGGCATTTCTCATGTTGAAGCCAGCCTGATTATATAATGAAGATTTTCAGTGTGTGCATGTCAATCAGATCTCAAAAACAGCAATTGTTCCCACGTGAGCCTTGATATAAGTTGAAACAGCAACTGATCTAAGGCCAAGAACAATGGATGTTGGCATCACCTAGAATGGGTAAGGAAGTGGGACACTGAGTGGAGTTCAAAACTTCCCCATGGGGGAAGTATCCCCCCCTCCGCATGTTGTGATGTCTGGATAACAGTTCATATAGGAAATATCTAAGAATATGAGGGTAATCTTGTCAGCCACAAGTCTAATTTTAGCTGTATTATTGGTATGGACAGCATATAGAAGTTCATGGTGCAGGAAGTCCAGGCAGAAGATTTAGAAAGTATCCATTTCCAGAGGAAGTAAATGGGGCACAATGTGGCTTGCCAAGGAGTGACAGACACAGTTGAGGGAAAGTGAATGGTCCCCCATTTCTACTTTGCCCCCTTGTGCTATGTGAGTGGCCTTCATTACATATTGCATATACATTACATCCAGTATATATTGTTAACACTTTGGAACAAACCTCCTTTTCAAAATGCAAAAAAATGCTTGATGTTTACTGCTGTATCTCTTGCTCTTCCTTGTTTCCTTTCATATTTTTTTCAATACCTGAATTTCTCTGTTCTTCATCTTTTTTCCAGTACCTTTCCTTCCACTAATTTTTCTACAATCTTTAATATTTCACCGGGATCTCCAGGTATACTTTCTTTGACTGTCAATCTTTCGGCTGTCACTTTCTTCAGCTCTGTCTTTCTTCTTTTACTTATTCTATCAATTATTCTCTCTTTTCCTTCTCTATTTTTCTCTGTCCCATGTTTATTGCCCTTGAATGGGGCATTGTTATGGCTGCTTTAATCACGGACATATTTTACAATAATAATGGAGGGTGACTTTGGGGGAATAATGTCATGGCTTCTTTAAAGTTAATAGAGGAGATTTTCAGCTTTCAGTGAAACTAATATTACATTTCAAATACATATGCATAGAATTAAAGGATTAAGCATCCTTCATAGACTTAGTGACAGGATCAGATATTATGCTCCTTTTAACTCATTCAGTCATTCATCTGCACTATCAAGAACTGCATCTGGAGGTTTGGGAGACTGAAAATAAAGGAGTAAGCATCTGGATAATTAAAGGCTCCCCGTTCTCTTTATTATCTCAGAATAACATTGAAAATGCAAAATGTGTAAGGTGATTTTTTTATATACTTATTTCTGTGAGAGCACAAGTATGCAAGTTAGACTGAAATCTTCAACTGGAAGAAACATCTTGCAAAATGAGATCCCCATACTTGTTTTGTATTTCCTTTTCTCTGGGGCCAATAAAAACATCACCGGTAAAAAACGGCGTTGCAGAGTCACCTGAATTTGATCCAGTGTAGTAAGCAATACTTAAAGGTTTGTCTCAAATGAGCAAGCTCTGAAACAACCTCAGGTGCCTTCTCAAATAGCTAAATGACCTCTAGTAAAGTTTGAACTCCAAACCCTTTATTTTTCCCAAGCTGTGTCCTGGACCTGGATGCATGTATTCACAGGAGATTCAGAATCAGGTTCTTAATAGAATGAAACCTGTTGAAATCATTGCAGCCGTGCTGCCGGTTGCCGATCCTAAAACACCACTTCTCCCCAATTCTAATTGACTGCTTCCTGCCCATTTAATTGTTCAAAATCATGACAGGTTATAAAACCTGAACACTTTTGTCATTAGGTCCACTTAGCTGGATACACCAATCCTCAAACAGATTTTTAATCATTGGCCGTTATCTGATGAACCACATATGCTATGCGCTACGGGGTTCCAATATGAACCACCAAAGGGGAGAAAACACTGAATGCAAACTCTTTGACAGGCAATATTGAGAGAGACTGAGGTCATTCAGTGGACTGCAACCATCGTTGTGGCAGCAGTCCTCCAGGTCACCTTATGCCAACAACAAATCCCTCTACACACCATTGTTCTTTTTCTATGTCTTTTCCTGTCCTCTTTCTTATTCTTGCCTATGCTTTCATCTTCTCTTCCTGCTGAAATCTTCTCTTTTACTCAATGGATTTCTCCTGCCTATCTGCTCCTTTCCTTCTCCAAACCTCATTTTTCTCTGCTTTTCTCTCTGGATGCTCACATATACCAGTCTAAAAGGCTCTTCTGCCTATGACTGTAAATTCCCATATGTGCTTTCCAAATCATTTAGGTGCTCAGGTGCCCACAACAGAGGGCAAGGGAAGCAGTGGTACAGAGCAAAATAATAGAGAGGCGACAGATGGGGGCCTGATCAAGACTGAAGAGAAGACAGCAAAACCCTGTGAGTTTTCAACAGCATTGTTCCCCCCCTTTTCCTTTTTGCTTGTTTTGTTTCCCTTTGATCTATGGTTGGAACCTCAATCTGCTGGAAACAAAGTGGAGGAAACGGGCAAACAATGGTTTGCCATACGTAGGAGTCTCTCTCACACACAAGATTGATTTTATTATCCAGCCAACCACTTGATCATCCCAAAGCTCCTCTTCAAGGTGCAGTGCATATCTCTGTATACTTACTAACAGGGATTACTATCTACTGACTCATATCTCGCCTGTGTGAAAGTGGGTGTCCTGAATTAATTGTAATGATGGACTCTCATAAGGTATATCAGCAGAAGTATATGATGGTGAATTTCTGGAGGCAACCTATGACCTGGAAGGTAAAGTATGCAATGAAGATATTTAAGCATTCACACTGAAATTGATTCCCCCCACCAATAGTATAAGAGTGAAGTTACATACTCCTGCAAAGATACAAAAGTGTTTGGGAGATTTGGGAAAATAACCCCTATTATTGTACTCTCTCTATAGCAAATTTAACCTGTAAAGTGCTTTTCACGTATTATTTTGCTAATCATAACAGCCCTGTGAGGCAGATCATTGCTATTATCTCGCATATGGCAAGCTGCAGCTAGGAAAGAGTGTCTTGCTTATGCCTGAAGTAGGATAGGAACCCAAGCAGTATATTCCCAAATCCAACGATCCACCTTCATGGGCTCTCCCCTCCAAGAATACTGAAGAAGTTTTTTAAAAAAAAGAACGAACGTGGTTAGTTTCTTATGTGAAACTAACCAGATTGTTCTTTCTTTTTTAATCATTTTTCCCCTAAGGAACATATTCAATAATTTACAGATTAAGATAGTTATTGGTGTCCGAAGCTGTTTATGATTTCTGTGTTTATTTCAAAAGAGCTAGATGGTCGATGGTTAGTTTTTTCCCTCTCCAAAGTTCTAAGAATTAAGCTGGAGATTTTGGATATTATCCAGATAAAGGCCATAGCCCCAATCCAGAGGCTCCTTGTATGTGTGGAGCTCTGATATGTACATGGAACTGCAGACATTTTCCCCATTCATTGTCATTTCAGCGACAGCTCCATGCTTATATGCATAGTTGTTTGCATAGAAGTGTCTTTGACATTGAAGTGAATAGAGAGGCATGTGCTTGTTTGGAGGTTTTTGTGTGTATTGAAGAATCCACAGAGCTCTGAATCCTTCATACTATCGGTCTTGCATTTTGAATGGGCATTCCAGACCAATGGCTCATAATCCTGGAAAACCTGTGCAGTATGTATTACATTGAAACATCGATGCCGTGTGTGCCTTCAGTAGCAATGCTCAGCTCTTCTAGTCATGAAGTGAAGGAAGGCAAGGGAGAGGAGAGAGAAAAAGGAAACAGTGGAAAAATAGGAAAAGCCCATGCTAATTCTTATTCCCACTGTAATTTCTTATGTGGTGAGGTCAGCACAACGTTTGGGCTTGTCCTTCTAAATTTTGGTGTGTCAAGATATTTCCCCAAACTTTAGTTTTGTGTACTGATGGACAAGCTAAGCTGGTGACTGAGCCATCATGCCTGCTTTGCTGTGCTGCCACACTTGAATATTATTTATCATTATTGCAACCTGTGTCTGGCAACATGTGCATTTGGGGCATTTCTCATATTGAAGCCAGCCTGTGTGCACGTCAATCAGATCTCAAAAACAGCAATTGTTCCCACGTGAGCCTTGATATAAGTTGAAACAGCAACTGATCTAAGGCCAAGAACAATGGATGTTGGCGTCACCTAGAATGGGTAAGGAAGTGGGACACTGAGTGGAGTTCAAAACTTCCCCATGGAGGAAGTATCCCCCCCCCGCATTTTGTGATGTCTGGATAACAGTTCATATAGGAAATATCTAAGAATATGAGGGTAATCTTGTCAGCCACAAGTCTAATTTTAGCTGTATTATTGGTATGGACAGCATATAGAAGTTCATGGTGCAGGAAGTCCAGGCAGAAGATTTAGAAAGTATCCATTACCAGAGGAAGTAAATGGGGCACAATGTGGCTTGCCAAGGAGTGACAGACACAGTTGAGGGAAAGTGAATGGTTCCCCATTTCTGCTTTGCCCCCCTGTGCTATGTGAGTGGCCTCCATTACATATTGCATATACATTACATCCAGTATATATTGTTAACACTTTGGAACAAATCTTTTTTTGAAAATGCAAAAAATGCTTGATGTTTACTGTTGTATCTCTTGCTCTTCCTTGTTTCCTTTCAAATTTTTTGCAATACCTGAATTTCTCTGTTCTTCACCTTTTTTCCAGTACCTTTCCTTCCACTAATTTTTGTACAATCTTTAATATTTCACCGGGATCTCCAGGTATACTTTCTTTGATTGTCAATCTTTCGGCTGTCATTTTTTTCAGCTCTGTCTTTCTTCTTTTACTTATTCTATCAATCACTCTCTCTTTTCCTTCTCTGTTTTTCTCTGTCCCATGTTTATTGCCCTTGAATGGGGCATTGTTATGGCTGCTTTAATCACGGACAAATTTTACAATAATAATGGAGGGTGACTTTGGGGAAATAATGCCATGGCTTCTTTAAAGTTAATAGAGGAGATTTTCAGCTTTCAGTGGAACTAATGTTACATTTCAAATACATATATATGCATACATTTAAAGGATCAAGCATCCTTCATAGACTTAGTGACAGGATCAGATATTATGCTCCTCTTAACTCATTCAGTCATTCATCTGCACTATCAAGAACTGCATCTGGAGGTTTGGGAGACTGAAAATAAAGGAGTAAGCATCTGGATAATTAAAGGCTCCCCGTTCTCTTTATTATCTCAGAATAACATTGAAAATGCAAAATGTGTAAGGTGATTTTTTTATATACTTATTTCTGTGAGAGCACAAGTATGCAAGTTAGACTGAAATCTTCAACTGGAAGAAACATCTTGCAAAATGAGATCCCCATACTTGTTTTGTATTTCCTTTTCTCTGGGGCCAATAAAAACATCACCGGTAAAAAACGGCGTTGCAGAGTCACCTGAATTTGATCCAGTGTAGTAAGCAATACTTAAAGGTTTGTCTCAAATGAGCAAGCTCTGAAACAACCTCAGGTGCCTTCTCAAATAGCTAAATGACCTCTAGTAAAGTTTGAACTCCAAACCCTTTATTTTTCCCAAGCTGTGTCCTGGACCTGGATGCATGTATTCACAGGAGATTCAGAATCAGGTCCTTAATAGAATGAAACCTGTTGAAATCAGCCGTGCTGCCAGTTGCCGATCCTAAAACACCACTTCTCCCCAATTCTAATTGACTGCTTCCTGCCCATTTTATTGTTCAAAATCATGACAGATTATAAAACCTGAACACTTTTGTCATTAGGTCCACTTAGCCGGATACACCAATCCTCAAACAGATTTTAAATCATTGGCCGTTATCCGATGAACCACATATGCTATGCGCTACGGGGTTCCAATATGAACCACCAAAGGGGAGAAAACACTTGAATGCAAACTCTTTGACAGGCAATATTGAGAGAGGCTGAAGTCATTCAGTGGACTGCAGGTCACCTTATGCCAACAACAAATCCCTCTACACACCGTTGTTCTTTTTCCATGTCTTTTACTGTCCTCTTTCTTATTCTTGTCTATGCTTTCATCTTCTCTTCCTGCTGAAATCTTCTCTTTTACTCAATGGATTTCTCCTGCCTATCTGCTCCTTTCCTTCTCCAAAACTCATCTTTCTCAGCTTTTCTCTCTGGATGCTCACATATACCAGTCTAAAAGGCTCTTCTGCCTACGACTGTAAATTCCCATATGTGCTCTCCACATCATTTAGGTGCTCAGGTGCCCACAACAGAGGGCAAGGGAAGCAGTGGTACAGAGCAAAATAATAGAGAGGCGACAGATGGGGGCCTGATCAAGACTGAAGAGAAGACAGCAAAACCCTGTGAGTTTTCAACAGCATTGTTCCCCCCCTTTTCCTTTTTGATTGTTTTGTTTCCTTTTGATCTATGGCTGGAACCTCAATCTGCTGGAAACAAAGTGGAGGAAACAGGCAAACAATGGTTTGCCATACGTAGGAGTCTCTCTCACACACAAGATTGATTTTATTATCCAGCCAGCTACCTACTCATCCCAAAGCTCCTCTTCAAGGTGCAGTTCATATCTCTGTATACTTACTAACAGGGATTACTATCTACTGACTCATATCTCGCCTGTGTGAAAGTGGGTGTCCTGAATTAATTGTAATGATGGACTCTCATAAGGTATATCAGCAGAAGTATATGATGGTGAATTTCTGGAGGCAACCTATGACCTGGAAGGTAAAGTATGCAATGAAGATATTTAAGCATTCACACTGAAATTGATTCCCCCCACCAATAATATAAGAGTGAAGTTACATACTCCTGCAAAGACACAAAATGTTTGGGTGATTTGGGAATATAACCCCTATTATTGTACTCTCTCTAAAGCAAATTTAACCTGTAAAGTGCTTTTCACGTATTATTTTGCTAATCCTCATAGCAGCCCTGTGAGGCAGATTATTGCTATTATCTTGCATATGGCAAGCTGCAGCTAGGAAAGAGTGCCTTGCTTATGCCTGAAGTAGGATGGGAACCCAAGCAGTATATTCCCAAATCCAACGATCCACCTTCATGGGCTCTCCCCTCCAAGAATACTGAAGAAGTTTTTTTAAAAAAAGAACGAACGTGGTTAGTTTCTTATGTGAAACTAACCAGATTGTTCTTTCTCTCTTTTTTAATCATTTTTCCCCTAAGGAACATATTCAATAATTTACAGATTAAGATAGTTATTGGTGTCCGAAGCTGTTTATGATTTCTGTGTTTATTTCAAAAGAGCTAGATGGTCGATGGTTAGTTTTTTCCCTCTCCAAAGTTCTAAGAATTAAGATGGAGATTTTGGATATTATCCAGATAAAGGCCATAGCCCCAATCCAGAGGATCCTTGTATGTGTGGAGCTCTGATGTGTACATGGAGCTGCAGACATTTCCCCCATTCATTGTGATTTCAGCGACAGCTCCATGCATATATGCATAGTTGTTTGCATAGAAGTGTCTTTGACATTGAAGTGAATAGGGCATGTGCTTGTTTGGAGGTTTTTGTGTGTATTGAAGAATCCACAGAGCTCTGAATTCTTCATAATATCGGTCTTGCATTTTGAATGGGCATTCCAGACCAATGGCTCATAATCCTGGAAAACCTGTGCAATATGTATTACATTGAAACATCGATGCCGTGTGTGCCTTCAGTAGCAATGCTCAGCTCCTCTACTCATGAAGTGAAGGAAGGCAAGGGAGAGGAGAGAGAAAAAGGAAACAGTGGAAAAAGGAGAAAGGAAAAGCCCATGCTAATTCTTATTCTCACTGTAATTTCTTATGTGGTGAGGTCAGCACAACGTTTGGGCTTGTCCTAAATTTTGGTGTGTCAAGATATTTCCCCAAACTTTATTTTTGTGTACTGATGGACAAGCTAAGCTGGTGACTGAGCCATCATGCCTGCTTTGCTGTGCTGCCACACTTGAATATTATTTATCATTATTGCAACCTGTATCTGGCTACATGTGCATTTGGGGCATTTCTCATGTTGAAGCCAGCCTGATTATATAATGAAGATTTTCAGTGTGTGCATGTCAATCAGATCTCAAAACAGCAATTGTTCCCACGTGAGCCTTGATATAAGTTGAAACAGCAACTGATCTAAGCCCAAGAACAATGGATGTTGTCGTCAGCCACAAGTCTAATTTTAGCTGTATTATTGGTACGGACAGCATATAGGAGTTCATGGTGCAAGAAGTCCAGGCAGAAGATTTAGAAAGTATCCATTTCCAGAGGAAGTAAATGGGGCACAATGTGGCTTGCCAAGGAGTGACAGACACAGTTGAGGGAAAGTGAATGGTCCCCCATTTCTACTTTGCCACCCTGTGCTATGTGAGTGGCCTCCATTACATATTGCATATACATTACATCCAGTATATATTGTTAACACTTTGGAACAAACCTTTTTTTGAAAATGCAAAAAAAACCTTGATGTTTACTGCTGTATCTCTTGCTCTTCCTTGTTTCCTTTCATATTTCTTTCAATACCTGAATTGCTTTGTTCTTCATCTTTTTTCCAGTACCTTTCCTTCCACTAAGTTTTCTACAATCTTTAATATTTCACCTGGATCTCCAGGTATACTTTCTTTGATTGTCAATCTTTCGGCTGTCACTTTCTTCAGCTCTGTCTTTCTTCTTTTACTTATTCTATCAATTATTCTCCCTTTTCCTTCTCTATTTTTCTCTGTCCCATGTTTATTGCCCTTGAATGGGGTATTGTTATGGCTGCTTTAATCACGGACAAATTTGACAATAATAATGGAGGGTGACTTTGGGGGAATAATGTCATGGCTTCTTTAAAGTTAATAGAGGAGATTTTCAACTTTCAGTGAAACTAATATTACATTTCAAATACATATATATGCATACATTTAAAGGATCAAGCATCTCTTATGGACTAAGTGACAGGATCAGATATTATGCTCCTCTTAACTCATTCAATCATTCATCTGCACTATCAAGAACTGAATCTGGACATTTTGGGGACTGAAAATAAAGGAGTCATTTATTTGTTACCGATCCTAAAACACCACTTCTCCCCAATTCTAATTGACTTCTTCCTGCCCATTTTATTGTTTAAAATAATGACAGGTTAAAAGACCTGAACACTCCTGTCATTAGGTCCACTTAGTCGGATACACCAATCCTTAAACACATTTTTAATCATTTGCCGTTATCCGATCAACCTTATATGCTATGCACTATGGGGTTCTAATATGAATCACCAAAGGAGAGAAAACACTGAATGCAAACTCTTTGACAGGTGATATTGAGAGAAACTGAGGTCAGTCAGTGGACTGCAACCATAGTTGTGGCAGCAGTCCTGCAGGTCACCTTATACCAACAACAAATCCCTCTACACACCATTGTTCTTTTTCTATATCTTTTACTTTTCAGTTTCTTATTTTTCATCTTCTCTTCCTGCTGAAATCTTCTCCTTTACTCAATGGATTTCTCCTGCCTGTCTGCTCCTTTTCTTCTCCAAACCTCATCTTTCTCAGCTTTTCTGTATGGATGCTCACATATACCAGTATAAAAGGCTCTTCTGCCTACGACTGTAAATTCCCATATGTGCTTTCCAAATCATTTAGGTGCTCAGGTGCCCACAACAGAGGGCAAGGGAAGCAGTGGTACAGAGCAAAATTATAGTGAGACAACAGACGGGGGCCTGATCAAGACTGAAGAGAAGACAGAAAAACCCTGTGAGTTTTCAACAGCATTGTTCGCCCCCCTTTTCCTTTTTGATTGTTCTGTTTCCCTTTGATCTATGGTTGGAACCTCAATCTGCTGGAAACAAAGTGGAGGAAACAGGCAAACAATGGTTTGCCACATGTAAGAGTCTCTCTCACACACAAGCTTGATTTTATTATCTAGCCAACTACTTGATCATCCCAAAGCTCCTCTTCAAGGTGCAGTGCATACCTTTGTATACTTACTAACAGGGATTACTATCTACTGACTCATATCTCGCCTGTGTGAAAGTGGGTGTCCTGAATTAATTGTAATGATGGACTCCCATAAGGTATATCAGCAGAAGTATATGATGGTGAATTTCTGGAGGCAACCTATGACCTGGAAGGTAAAGCATGCAATGAAGATATTTAAGCATTCACACTGAAATTGATTCCCCCCACCAATAGTATAAGAGTGAAGTTACATACTCCTGCAAAGATACAAAAGTGTTTGGGTGATTTAGGAAAATGTGCAGGAAACTGAACCCCTATTATTATTCTCTTCATAGAGCTATTTTAACCTGTGAAGTGCTTTTCACGTATTATTTTGCTTAGCCTCATAACGGCCCTATGAGGCAGATAATCATTATTTTGCAAATGGCAAACTGAAGCTGGGAAAGAGTGCCTTGCTTATGCCTGAAGTAGGATATAAATCTAAGTAGTATATTCCCAAATCCAGCGATCCACCTTCATAGGCTCTCCTATGAGTTTTTTTAAAAGAACAGATGTGGTTGGTTTCTTTTGCAAAGTGTGAATTATGCATTGTTCGTTGTTTTTTAAAAGAACCATTTTTTCTAAAGAACCTAGTCAATAATTTACAGCTTAAGACACTTATTGGTGCTTGAAGCTGTTTATGATTTTTGTGTTTATTTCAAAAGAGCTAGATGATCCATGGCTAGTTTTTATCTCTGCAAAGTTCTGATTATTAATTAAGCTGGCAATCTTTGATATTATCCAGATAAAGGCCATAGCCCCAATCCAGAGGCTCCTTGTATGTGTGGAGCTCTAATATGTACATGGAGCTCTTGTGTCCAAAGATATTTTCCCCATTCATTGTGATTTCAGCGACAGCTGCATGCATATATCCCCATTTGTTTGCATAGAAGTATCTTGGACATTGAAGTGAATAAGGAGGCATATGCTTGTTTAGAGCTTTATGTGTGCATTGAAGAATCCACAGAGCTCTGAATCTGGTTTCATATGTATTCATAAATATATATGGTGTTTACACTGGGATTAGATCACTGGTCCCAAAGGTTACCTGTCATCTTCATGAAGCTGGCTGCAGGTAAATCCCTTTATAACTTAGAAATAGGTGATTTATCTCTAGCGATTGTTGGAAGTAGACTGGTGATCTAGTTTCTTTCTATGCAGTGTGGCTGTGACCATGCTGGTAAGAGTTCCATTCATTTTGTGTTTCATTTTATGAGCCTAGCCTGCTAGTAATCAGTTATCATACAGCCACAAGAGTGGCTGTATACTATTGACAGCACAGATTTTTCACATTCCAACATGTTAAACTGAAAATATCCCACATGCCATTCTGCTGCCTCCCATAAGCTAAAACTTACAATACTTATAGTCCTGAACTCAGAAACGCTTGCTTAACAACCCTGTAAGTTTTCATGGCAATACACAAAACAGAGAGAATTAAGAGTTCAAAGTGTAAAACAAGAGAAAAAAATCCAGATCCCTGTTGTAGTTTTTTCTGTCAGTGGTCTCATGATTTGTTGAAATCAATTAAAAATCAGCCATGTTGACAGAGTGCCTGTAATCCTATTACTGATCTTGTCCCATGCTCTGACCTGCATCTTCTGCAGTTTAAAAGATTTTGCATGGCTGATTTTTAATTAATTTAAGAAAATTAACCTTGGAGTCTACGATAGTGCAGGCATGCTTAGTAAGAACCAACTGTCAGTGTTCTAAAAGCCAGACTAACAGCTGTTTGGCTTCGCTCGTCACGGAGCCACACTCATATCATTTATTCCACTTTAAACAGTCATGGCTTCCCCCAAAGAATCCTGAGAAATGTAGTTTGTGAAGCTCTCAGAGGCACATTAACAATTATTTCCAAGCTACACAGGAAGTGGATTGGACTGTGAAAGACTAATCCAATTTGTCGGCAATACAATATCTCACAGAGAAGGTCAGGTCTCTTGCTTCCCCGGTGCATTCACTATAGCTGCCCAATTTCCCTGCTTTTTAAAGTTTGATAGAAATATCTGTTGACTATACATACGTTCTTAAACTGCAAGGGTTTTTTTGCCTACTAGTAAATTTTTTATATTTATGTAGCGTCAGTTCCTGCAAGTCACTTGTGAGACAATCTGCTCAACAGTCAATTCACAGTTTGCACATAGACATGGCAAGCCACTCATCCCTATACACATCTCCTCCTGGATCTGACTCTGGTGTTACTAATGATATTTAATCTTGTAACTACAGAGTTTAGATTCCTGCATTGAGCAGGGAGTTGGACTCGATGGCTTTCTCCATCAATAAACATAAAATTCTGTGCTCGGTCTTGTAAATGGCCAGTTTATGCAAAGTCATTGCATATATCACTTTACCTTGCATTCTATCTTCTGAACTTGATATGTATTTTTATTAGCAAAACTTGGCGTTTCTGTTATATTTTAGAGCATAGGGAGGCTGGTTTTGCCTGTTGGGAATTCCATGAGCACTTTGGAGCACCCAAATAGCTCTAAACAAGTTTCATAAATACATAGGGTATTTATAACAGGCTGTATTCAACTAAGTCCTACTCATAGTAGACACACTGAAATTAATAAACCTAAGTTAGTAATGGTCATTAACTTTAGTGGTCTACTGTGAGTAGGACTATTTTTGAATACGAGCCAATGAGATTAGGTCACCACCCCAGGATTTTTGGAGTTTTTGCAGAACATTTCAAAACCTCGAATATGGTTTGAAGGAGAATGTTGTGGCAGCAGGAGAAGAGGAATGGATTAATGAGAGGGCAGGAAAGGTGTATGTGTACACACGACTGAGGCCAATACAGGCCGGACAAAGAGCTATGCAGGGCACAGAAGCAGTAAGCTGTGCCTGTGAATGATTCTGTGTGTGTATTTACATATTAATTATTTTCACAACAATGAAAACTAGAAAAACTTCCTTTAAAAGATGCAGGAAATTATTTGGATCAAAACTGCGTGCCAGATATTAGGTTCCATGGGAAATTCTTTTATTACAACCAATAATTGTGTTGCTTGCATGTTAATATTCCTTTTAAGGAAGCAATACAATAATATTGATGGCCTACCCTTTGGGATTATAATTTGAATTAATTTACTGTGTTGTGTTTTTTTAAAACTATGTATTAGTGGATCTTTGAAACTGAGGAAAGTGTCAGATAACATTTGTTTCTTTCTGTCTTCATACAGTTTCTTACAGTTCTGAAAACGACTTAAGAGGTCTTTACATTCAAGCAGTATATACATTTTGTTAAATAAATAAATAAATACAGTAGGAACTGGTGGTTTTAAAATAGTTTAAGGATATGAAATATGTTCTGTTTGCCACATTTTATTCTTCAAAAACAATCATAATTTTTTTAAAAAAATTAGGAGCATAGTTCATATATATAATTCTCAGTGTTTGTCCTTTTTTCTCCTTTTGCTTTTTCTCCTACTTCAGCGGGACAATGGATTGTGGCCAATCCAGAACTAATAGACAAAACAAAGTTCACCATCACTGGCCTGCCAGCTGGAGCAAAAATCTTTGTTCGAGTAAAAGCTGTGAACGCTGCGGGTCCCAGTGACCCTCGGATGCATCCACAGCCAATTATAGTCAAGGAAATTATAGGTGAGATTGACTCTTCACTTGTGACTCATGTGAACATGCATAGGATTTACCATACATGAACTTACATGGGTTATAGGCTGCTACTTAATTCATTATCTAGACTTTGCATGGCTTCCTCCCCCATTTTCTTACACATGCACCCACAAGATATGACATCTGGCCATTTTTTAATTTGGTTCAGTGGAAGTGTCTGTGCTTCTTTCTTTCTTTCTTTCTTTCTTTCTTTCTTTCTTTCTTTCTTTCTTTCTTTCTTTCTTTCTTTCTTTCTTTCTTTCTTTCTTTCTTTCTTTCTTTCTTTTTTCTTTCTTTCTTTCTTTCTTTCTTTCTTTCTTTCTTTCTCTCTCTCTCTCTCTCTTCTTTCTTTCTTTCTTTCTTTCTTTCTTTCTTTCTTTCTTTCTTTCTTTCTTTCTTTCTTTCTCTTTCTTTCTTTCTTTCTTTCTCTCTTGTTTTTGGTAGATCAGGGACATTTAAATGGAATGGTGTGTTTATGGTATAACACCATAAAACAAAAAAGGCAAGGATAGTAAATTTAAATAAATGTACTGAATCTATCTATCTATATACACACACATACAATATCAGATATCCAGGAGTAAGTGAGATGTAATTCAAAATGTTTAATTGCATAAAATATAACAAAACCAATTCTGTTTCTTCGGACTTGCATATAAGATTTTAATTTTATGTAATTAAACATTTTGAATTACATCTCACTCCCTTCTGGACATTTGATATTTTGTGTGTGTGTGTGTGTGTGTGTGTGTGTGTGTGTACAGACAGAGACAGACAGAGAGAGAGATTCAGGCATTTATTTAAATAAATAATTTATTTAAATAGAGAATGTGGGATGACCATGGCCACTTTTTTGTCACACCCACTTTTGGGGTATAGCCACCAAGAGCATGCAGCTCCCAAAGAGGCTGCAATGTGATAACATGGCCATTGGTCTGAAAAAGGCTAGCCAATCCTGGTTCACCATTTTCAAGTATTGTTTTTGGAAAATATTAAGTCACATGTAACAATATTGACTTAATAGATAATGGCTCATTGATCCAAGAATTAGTATTAGACGTGCATGTTCACCTCCCCTTCCCTCTTTTTTTGTGCTCCAGCTTTGGTACTTCAATCTTGGTTTGTTTAAACCACAATTTCCTATTACATCTGTTATGTCTTGTTCTCAAAAAAGAGCCCACAAAGCGTGATGGAGCAAAGCAGCTAGCCCAGTGGTTGTAGCACCACAGATTGCCCTGAGTAACCAACTTACTCTAACAAAGGTGGAGGGTCCTGGCTCTAGTTTGGCAGACTCATGGTCAGACTTGGTGTCCAGCCCTTCAACTCATCCTTCTCCTCTGATTCCAAGACTGAGTCCTGGGATGTGACAGCATTGAAACTTGGAAACTGTGGTTTAATCTCAATTTATTAAGCAGCATATAAAACCAGGTTTCAGATCTAGTTAATCAAAGATATTAAAAACAAGTGTGCTTCCCCCCCCCCTTCAAATGAAGAACCTCCGAAGATTCGCTTGCCAAGACACTTAAAGCAAACATATATTCGAAGAGTTGGAGAATCTGTGAATCTTGTTATTCCTTTCCAGGTAAGGGTGTGTGTGTGTGTGTGTGTGTGTGTGTGTGTGTGTGTGTGTGTAATTCTTTATGTGACGATACCATGATATTGTCAAAACAGCAGCATATGCTACTGGATTTTTCAGAATCTGTTTGTGTTCAATAATATGCACAGCTACTATCATTGGCTTATTGGAAGAATTACTGAGGGAATGGATTGGACCCATAGCAAATTAGTAGCACTGAGGCCCTGTTGAAATCAACGGGACTTTAGTAACAAACCTTTCACATTGATTTCAATAGGAGTTAAATACAACTACCTTGCTCTGGATCCAACTCAATGTATTTATTTATTTATTTATTAGATTTATATCCCGCCCTTTCTCCCAGTAGGAACCCAGGGCATGTATGTGAAACAATTCTGAGCACTTATGGAAAATGGGAATAAAATTGTAATCCTTGGTACCATACCCATTACCAGTATAGGATCTCATTAGCCTTGGTTCTGGTGACCAGCTCTACTGATTAAAGGAGCAGGACTGAGGAGTTCAAATGGCCCATGATGAGCAGATGGCCCCTAGCCCTAGGCTAATGCTTTCAGAGATTTGTATTCATGTAAGCCACTCTTTGAGCTTGACTTCTCTTTCCGTGTGCCATAGTGTAGTGGTAGAGCAACTGCTTTGTACCCAGAAGTTTCTGGGTTCAATGCCTGGCATCTTCAGATAGGACTGGAAATGTTCCCTATCTGAAATCCTGGAGATCCACTGCCAGTCAGTGTTGAAAATACTGAGCTAGATGGATCATTGGTCTGGCTTGGTATAAGGCAGCTTTCTATTTTCAGATTCCAAGTGTAATTTGGCATCAGGTGGGTAAATGTCACTGTACACTATATAAAACATTTTGCTAAAAAAGAAATGGAAACACAATACAGCCTTCACCAACCTGGTGCTTTTCATTTGTTTTGGACTACAAATCCCATCAGCCCCAGCCAGCATGGGAGCTGTAGTCCAAAACGTCTGGAGGGCACTGGGTTGGGGAAGGCTGAGATAATACATGGGAGTGTTATAAATTCAACCAGAATTGGCTAAAGTTGGTAAAGTCATATTTTATTGATTGTGACTCAGCAAGGCCTTCTAAACATCTACAGAAGTCATGCCATTTTTACAGACAAACAATGGATGCATTCATGTTAGCTCAGTGACTGCTCTCTCATGTTCCTCTGGAATCACATCCTTATTTATTCAGCCATAAGATGTTCAGACTTTCATTGTATCTGGTGGCTAGTTTTGCTGCAAAGGACTTTTTAAACAATTCACATTAATTTCCATTAGTCCCAGAACTCTTCAGGACTACCACAAAGTCACTAGAAGCAACTGGTATTTCAACCTCTCATTGAATACCTGGAGCACCAGAAAAGGAACTTATGGTATCTGTTAATGTCAGAAGGGTTGAAGAGAATATGTGGAGTGCCCGAAGATCATTTCTGTGGTAGCAAAACTATGGCAATGCTGTGCATATCAGAATATTATGTGTAAATGTGTGTTGCCAGTTTGTCTCCAGGCCTAATTCAAGGTCCTCACATTAATGTTTAAAGCCAAAACAACTTAGGCCCCAAATATCAGAAATACCATCTCCTTCCTTACTCAGAGAGGGCTCTCTTGGTAGTTCCTGCCACTCTCAGAAGTGTGGGGAATGGTAGCCTGGGAGAGGACTTTCTCTGTGGAATTCCCACAGAGGTGCATCTAGCATCTCCTTTGTACAGATTTCTCCATATGCTGAAGACACATCTCTTCTCCTTGGCCTTTGACAGTTCAGGTGACTCACCTCTTTCATTGAATTCATGCTGTTCTATTCCACTTGGAATGGTTTTATTTGTTTTATAATTGTTACAGTTTAATCTGTTTTTATAATTATATATTCTATTGTTGTAACCCACTCTGGGACCTTATGGTGAAGGGCAGGTAAAAAATCTTACAACTAAATAACAAAAATATCAGAAGTGCTTTTTCTTATTGCAGTTTAAATAGCAAGGAATTGTTTTGAATGCTTTTTGTTCTGAAAATAACTGGAGAGTTGCAATTTATCTTCAGTCAGAATCTGAAGTTAAAGCTAAATAAGCAGCTTGCTGACTTCAACCTGGAGCTGTCTTCCCGCCATTTAGCCTTACATTTAAAGATCATCTTAAAAATAAAATAATAATGCAATCATATAACAATTGAACATGGGTTTTTCCCACACACACAGGGAAGACCAAGACCTAAAGTCTCTTGGAAGAAAAATGGAGCTCATGTAGACAAGAACCAAATTAACATCCGCAACAGTGAAAATGACACCATCATCTTCATCCGAAAGGCAGAGCGAATCCACTCTGGGAAATACGACATGAAAGTCAAAGTAGAGAATTTGGTGGACAAAGCCTCAATAGAACTTCAAATAGTTGGTATGTCTAAAAATCCATGAGTGAATAAGAGTATAGCCTGTTATATTCTCTTATAGCCTGACAGTTCTTAGAGTAGTTCAGGTATTATTAAAACGACTGCAAGAAGGGCCGCAGCTCAGTGGTAAAGCATCTGCTTTGCATGCAAAAGATTCCAGGTCCAATCCTCAGCATTTCCATATGGAGTTAGGAGAAACCCCCATCTGTAACTCTGGGGAGCCAATACCAGTCAGCGTAGACAACGGTGAGCTAGATGGACCAATGGCTTGATTTAGTATAAGGCAACTTTCTATGTTCCTAAGTTATAGGAGTTAGCAACCACTGTTCTGTGATCTGTTGTACATTCTTCCATGTATCTGGGACTGCCTACTATCAGAGACAGCATACTGAGATAGACAGATTATTGTTGGCGTGTGTGCGTTGTTGCGTGAAACAGCATACATTACGTTGGAGTTAAGTTGAGCAAGAAACTTCTTCAGAGCATTAGAGCATGTTAAGAGTCTTTATTCAAAGACATTAAGGCTTTTCAGCAGTTTCCTTCCCCCCCCCTCTAGCTCTACAGCACATTTCTCTTCAAAAGCAAAAGTAAGACAGCCTCTCAGGTCAGAGGCTTGATGCAGAAGAACAACAACTCACAGACTCTGTTAGAACTTTCCCAGTCTATATCTTGATGGTTACCATAACAACGGCCTTCACTGTCCGTTCCCAGACTGGCAAAGACATAACTCCTCTTTACTTTCAAAACTTTCAGACTTGATGGAAAACTACTAGGCCTCATGCCAACAAGCCCCCCTTTTTCTCATCATGTCTGTCAATTACAAAGAAATCTCAACAATACATCTTCATACAGTAATACATTTCTACAATACCTCTTGCAATACATTTCAGTACATTGCATCATACATTTTCAGTTCAGTACAGTTCAACATTACATCTCAGTACATTTCAAAACTTTATTCACTCAAACTTTGGTTCATTCCAAGCCTTGTCACCAGTTTGCCAAATTTCTCCTCACACAAAGGCTTGGTCATTATGTCAGCCACCATGTTGTTAGTGTTACAAAATTTTAGGTTAACAAACCCCTGCTGCACACAATCCCTTACGTGAAAGTATCTGACACTAATATGTTTTGTTCTCTTGGTATGAGCTTCTGATGTGGCTATCTTAATGCAGGTCTGATTGTCTTCATATACAGTAATCGGAAATTGCATATCAATGCCTATCTCCTGCATGAGCATTGCGAACCATTGTAGCTCATTACAGGCCTGTGATAGGGCCACATACTCGGCTTCTGCACTTGATGTTGCAACCACATTTTGTTTCTTGCTGCTCCAGTCAATGCATGACCCGTGCCACATCACAACTATGCCAGAGGTTGACTTACGACTGCTCAGCTCCCCTGCATGATCTGCATCCACAAAACATTCAAGACCTCCTGTCTTTGCTCCTGACAAAACCAGACTCTTTGTCTTCGTGCCTTTCAGATAACGCACTATCCTTTTAATCCCGTGCCAGTCAGCCTCTGAAGGATGCTCTACCTTCCGGCTTAAAATGCTGACTGCATTACATATGTCTGGGCGAGACACCTTCACCAAATATTGCAATTTCCCTATTATGCGCCTGTACTTCTCAGGATCTGTACAAGGCGTCTCCTGCACATTCTGTTGGAAAGCCACAACCATTGGAGTCTTCACAACATTACATTCTGTCATGTTGCATTCTTCTATGATCTGATTTATTTTACTTTCCTGACTCAATGTTATGCTTCCGTCTTCTGCACGCACAATATCCGTGCCTAAATAGTGTGTGACAGGCCCCAAATTCTTTGTGTCCACCTGCCTGCCCAGTTGCTCATTAAATTCTTGTTCCTCTTGCTGCTCATGATAAAAATACATGATGTCATCAACGTAAACTGCACAGAACGTGGTTTTCATCCCCTGTCTCTTTATATACACACATGGATCTGCCTTGCATCTTTGGAATCCCATTCCATGCAACACTCTGTCCAATTTCTCATTCCAGCAGCGTGCACTTTGCCGCAGTCCATATATTGATTTATGCAGTTTACACACGAACCCTTCCTTTGACACAGAACCCGGAGGCAGTTCCATATATATCTCCTCTCTTAAATCACCATGTAGGAATGCCGTCCCTATATCGTAGTGATTTACACTCATGTTCTGCATCGCTGCCAGCTTCAGCAGCACACGAATGGACTCATGTTTCACAACCGGGGCGAAAACAGCATCATAATCTGTCCCATGCTGCTGGGTGAATCCCTTGGCAACCAAACGTGCCCTGTACCTCTGTACTTCCCCGGAACTTGCTTTCTTCTTCTTAAACACCCATCTGCAACCTATGGCCTTTTTACCCATGGGTAACTTTACTAATGTCCATGTGCCATTCTTTTGCATGGCTTGTAATTCTTCCTGCATGGCCTGCTGCCATTTGTGCTGCTCTGCCTCAGGCATCAGCCTGATTGCTTGAAATGATGCTGGCTCTTCTAATTCTCTGTGAACTTCCTCCATCTGGGCAGTGAATACCGACGGCATGCCTTTTACGGCTGTCTGTTTACAGCCCTGACCGTCATTCCCTTTCCGCCCCATTGAACTCAAGGCATCAGCACACTTCACACCCATGGACATTTTAAACTGTGACTCATTAAGGCTTCCTTGCATGCACACTTCATCTCCCCTCATTATAAAACATTGGTATTTGTGAAACAAAATTGAATAATTACAACTCACCAGTTTTCTAACTGATAAAATATTATGAGCCAATTCCGGAACAAACAAACAGTCTGACATTAGTCCAAGTTTGTCAAATTTCACCAGACCACGGGCTTCAACATTCTTACGCGATCCATCAGCAAGTAAAACAAAGTCTTTCACTTCTTCTGAAACGTAAAACAAACATCTGTCTTTAATTAATATATGGCTTGCTCCGCTGTCAAGAATAAAGTTCATTCGTTCCAAGTCTTTAGACTTCTGTTTACAAACAAAGTTCACACTTCCCTGCTTCAAGCCTCCGTTCCTGGAGTTTCGCTTGATTGCACAATCTTTACGGAGATACCCACGAGCCCCACAGGCAAAACAAGACTTCAGCCGCTGCTGCTCCCGCTTGTTTTCCTGTCTGCTTTCGGCAGCCTGCTCCGGTTCGGCACAATTCTCCTCCTTGCTTCTGACAGCTTCCACCGGCTGGGCTCTCTGCGCCTCCTGCCTCCGCTGCCATTCCTGGGACAAATCCTGCAACGCGTCCCACATCTGTTTAGCCGACGGCTCATCTCTCACACACATCAGTTGAGAATCCGATAGAGCCAAGATTATAAACGCCTGCGCCCTCTGGTCTCGACGCTTCCAGGCCGTGGTCGGTACCGCCGGGGTTTTTTCTTTAATCACGTCCCATAAATCCTCTGTTATCAGCAAAGCCTGCATTCTCGGCTTCCAGCTGCTATAATTCTTTTCATTAAGCCGTTCCATCGGCAAGCCTCCCCCAGACAGCTTTACAGCCATGTTGCTCACCTCCATCTGGTACAATCAATCAAGCTGCCCTCTCTGGAACTCCGTCTGCCGTTCAGACCAGCAACTTACTCCCGTGTAATGCGCTGTGGATCTGGGCCCATAACCCCTGTTGGCGTGTGTGCGTTGTTGCGTGAAACAGCATACATTACATTGGAGTTAAGTTGAGCAAGAAACTTCTTCAGAGCATTAGAGCATGTTAAGAGTCTTTATTCAAAGACATTAAGGCTTTTCAGCAGTTTCCTTCCCCCCCCTCTAGCTCTACAGCACATTTCTCTTCAAAAGCAAAAGTAAGACAGCCTCTCAGGTCAGAGGCTTGATGCAGAAGAACAACAACTCACAGACTCTGTTAGAACTTTCCCAGTCTATATCTTGATGGTTACCATAACAACGGCCTTCACTGTCCGTTCCCAGACTGGCAAAGACATAACTCCTCTTTACTTTCAAAACTTTCAGACTTGATGGAAAACTACTAGGCCTCATGCCAACAATTATAAGTTTTAAAAAGAAAGTTGAATTCTTTGTTGATAATCTATGCATTAAAACTGCAGGACACTATGAAGTTTCAGAATATGTCTAATTTCTTTGTAATATTGATTTAACCCTCCACCTCGGATCAGCAGCATGGGTCACACCATCAGCTTGGATGAATAAGAGTAAAAAAGTGCTGGAAGTCAAACTGAACATACATTCCACTTCCAAATAAGCATGCTGTACTGATTAATCTTGCCTAATGATGAAGTTTTATATTTATCAATAAAAAGCAAATGAAGCTGCATTGGTCAGTTAAAGTTCCACATCCACAGTAGGTTAATACTTTTATTACAGTCAACCAAAATATCACAGAACAGTGAGCGAGTTTTTGAGTTCTCCAGCATTCTTCATCAGGATGTTGTTAAACAAAGCAGGGATGAGAGAGAGAGAGAGAGAGAGAGAGAGAGAGGCTGGCTTGATGTTGTAGCCAAAAAGTCTGCATTTAGCCACAATCTTTAAAAAGACTGTAGGAGGAGATTGCAGACTTAATTGGATTAGATTCTATCTAAATATAAAGTCCAGTAGTTACCTAGATCTGACTGCAGTCTTAAGTGAAACACACAAATTCCTTGTTCTGGGGACAGAAGTAAAGAGAAAAAAACATGGCAGTTTTTATATTAACAAAGCTGGAAATCAATTTTAGGATATGTGCTAGATTTTAAAAAGTCATTATAAACCAAATTGGGTAGCATTACTTAGTGGGTTGAAAGAGTTAATCTTCCTGCTCTGAGATTACACTTGGCCTAGTTTCTATGCAAGCCTGGAAGATTTTTGTTGTTCTTACAGTGAAGGATACATTCTAACAAATGTGCCTTGGAGGATATCGGATGGGTAGGAGATGCACATGTGTTGATATTTCTGAAATCTGATCTTCCTCAGAGAATACTTGGAGAATCTCAGCCATTCCTGCTTTGCTAAAGTTATTTTAACTCTCACATTTGAAAAGTTTGGATGCGGTAGAAGACCTGTAACAAAATGTTATCATCTTCTAATAAGAATGTTCCTGGTTCCAGCACGCTTGCCATGATATCCTCCAGGATACCTATCACATACACAAACACTCAGATTTATCAGTTTACACTTTCCAAACAACATGAGAACCGAAAATTAACACTTATCCAAATATTGCGATGCAGTTCTCCAAACAATATTTACAAAAATGTATATATTAGGGTAAAATGTGCATATAAATGCATATATTAGTGAAAATAATACTGAGAGACATTGCTTACAAAAACATGTACATTAGTCAAAACTGCATAAAATGTGTTTATTAGGATAAATTCAATCAAAAATGCTGGAGAATTTCCAGAATGATTTTGTTTTTTCAGCTGGAGTGTTTTATTGAACTGTGATATTGTCTCTTGCTTGCATGGATGACGGATAGAGAAACCTCTCATTTTTCGATGGCTGGAAGGTAGCCTGTTGTACAAAGGAAAGAGTTGCAGGTGTTGCTGCACCCACTGTTTGCCTCTTGGCAAACCCAGCATGGGTATGTGGCCCCCAGAAGGTTGCACAGGAGGAAATGTGGACCTTGGACTAGAAAAAGTTCCCAACCCCTGTGTAGGGTATAGGGTGCGGTTCAAAGATTATCAAAGGAATTTGCAGCAATATAATCGAATATGAGTGGAAATGACAGTGCTGGAAATTGTCACAGGCCTGCTTCTCACATAATGCTAAACCATGGCTTAGCATTATGGGTGGACCATGCCCAGCATATTAATTATGGTGTGTTTACTGCCAACAAAATACAATCTGAAATCATGATTTGTTGGCTTATGAAACTTGGTTTATTATAACTATGGCTTAGCATTATGCATGAACCCAGCACCTTTCTTTATCCATGGTTTGTTTTACCACCTCACCATAGATGCTTACCAAACTACAAAGGCATGAGGCAAGCGCAGCTGGAAAACAAAACAAACATTTGAGAAATAAACCATGGTTTGTTTGATTGTCTATGGGACAACTCATAGTTAACTCATGGTTTGTTAAACAAACCACAGCTTAGCATTATGTGTGAACCAGTCCACTGTCATCAGAAAAGCCTGTAGCACAGAAACTGAGAGTAAACATGATGGTGCCAGGACTGGAGACAACATCCTAAAGGCCTTTTGGCCTTCAGGAAGCTACAATGTTGGTGCAGCCTCAAAAGAAAATAAAAACTATTTGCCAAGGACAGAGCAGAATAAATTATGCAAATGGAGCAAACACATAAAGTGGTAAAATTAGAAATATTGATGATAGTACTTTATTGCCACAGATCGTCCAGGCCCACCCCTAGCTGTAAAAATTGTTGATGTCTGGGGAGAGAATGCTGCTTTGGAATGGACGCCACCAAAGGATGATGGCAATGCAAACATTACTGGGTACACAATCCAAAAAGCTGACAAAAAGAGCATGGTAAGTAGACTTTCTGACATGACAAATCTTAGGATGAGAGTTGCATCTGCAAGGCTATCTCTCAAATGGTTGCTATTATTTGTGAATGTGTGTGCTTTTGTGATACAAGGTCACCTGTCCTTTCAATTAACGTTACTAATGACCTTGCAATGAACTTGACCAGCCTCTATGATATTTGTGGCTAGGAAAAACCATTTCTTCATAAGACCATTGGATATTTTTCTCTGCTGGTTATTAACTTCAAAATCAGTGGAGTAGTTAGATAATTTTAGACTCTGGACTTAATGATGTTATGACAGTGTGGGATACCTGTAGATGGTCATGTACAGTATATTACTTCACTTACTTTGTGAGAAACCAACCCTGCTGCATCAGGGAACCCTCATGCAGGGCCTTGGACCTTTGCCCCAAAGTCCTGTCCTGATGGCACCACTGTTGCTGCTGCTATGCATTTCATTTATATATCACTTCATGTGAAATCTTGAAGTGATTTCACAATGCAGTAAAAACCATATGCAAAACAATTGCATATGTAAAAACAATTACATATATATATAAATAAAAACATTACATATATACAGCAATTTCAAATAAATTCAGATACTGGTAGAAAGTATGATTAAAGCTAGATTAACTAAGCACATAGAAGAACAAGCCTTGCTGAAGCAGAACCAGCATGGCTTCTGCAAGGGAAAGTCCTGTCTCAGTAACCTATTAGAATTCTTTGAGAGTGTCAACAAGCATATAGATAGAGGTGATCCAGTGGACATAGTGTACTTAGACTTTCAAAAAGCGTTTGACAAGGTACCTCACCAAAGGCTTCTGAGGAAGCTTAGCAGTCATGGAATAAGAGGAGAGGTCCTCTTGTGGATAAGGAATTGGTTAAGAAGCAGAAAGCAGAGAGTAGGAATAAACGGACAGTTCTCCCAATGGAGGGCTGTAGAAAGTGGAGTCCCTCAAGGATCGGTATTGGGACCTGTACTTTTCAACTTGTTCATTAATGACCTAGAATTAGGAGTGAGCAGTGAAGTGGCCAAGTTTGCTGATGACACTAAATTGTTCAGGGTTGTTAAAACAAAAAGGGATTGCGAAGAGCTCCAAAAAGACCTCTCCAAACTGAGTGAATGGGCAGAAAAATGGCAAATGCAATTCAATATAAACAAGTGTAAAATTATGCATATTGGAGCAAAAAATCTGAATTTCACATATACGCTCATGGGGTCTGAACTGGCAGTGACCGACCAGAAGAGAGACCTCGGGGTGGTAGTGGACAGCACGATGAAAATGTCGACCCAGTGTGCGGCAGCTGTGAAAAAGGCAAATTCCATGCTAGCGATAATTAGGAAAGGTATTGAAAATAAAACAGCCGATATCATAATGCCGTTGTATAAATCTATGGTGCGGCCGCATTTGGAATACTGTGTACAGTTCTGGTCGCCTCATCTCAAAAAGGATATTATAGAGTTGGAAAAGGTTCAGAAGAGGGCAACCAGAGGTCAAGGGGATGGAGCGACTCCCTTACGAGGAAAGGTTGCAGCATTTGGGGCTTTTTAGTTTAGAGAAAAGGCGGGTCAGAGGAGACATGATAGAAGTGTATAAAATTATGCATGGCATTGAGAAAGTGGTTAGAGAAAAGTTCTTCTCCCTCTCTCATAATACTAGAACTCGTGGACATTCAAAGAAGCTGAATGTTGGAAGATTCAGGACAGACAAAAGGAAGTACTTCTTTACTCAGCGCATAGTTAAACTATGGAATTTGCTCCCACAAGATGCAGTAATGGCCACCAGCTTGGATGGCTTTAAAAGAAGATTAGACAAATTCATGAAGGACAGGGCTATCAATAGCTACTAGCTGTGATGGCTGTGCTCTGCCACCCTAGTCAGAGGCAGCATGCTTCTGAAAACCAGTTGCTAGAAGCCTCAGGAGGGGAGAGTGTTCTTGCACTCGGGTCCTGCTTGCGGGCTTCTCCCAGGCACCTGGTTGGCCACTGTGAGAACAGGATGCTGGACTAGATGGGCCACTGGCCTGATCCAGCAGGCTCTTCTTATGTTCTTATGTTCTTATACTGGCTGGAATAAAAATCTCCACGTAGAAGGCTTGTTGAAAGAGGAAAATGTTCACAATGTCCTAGTTATTTTACAGTTAAAGACACATATCCTCTTTTCTTTAAACCTTTAAAGCTTCAGTATGGAAGCAGCAGGATGGACTACATATTTATATAATTACCATTCCATAGTGATGTTTTTGTTTAAAGTAACTGCTTCGGGGCATGGAATACAGACAACCCTTTTCAGTTTGTCCCAAACTCTGAAATAAAAGTAGCTAATTGAATTCATATGTAACTAAGACATGAGATACAAATATATATGGCAAAAGAGTGAGCCTTCACATACATTAAGGCAGGGGTTGCCAACCTTTTTAGGCCTGTGGGCACATTTCGATTTTTGAGCAAGTGCCATGGGCATCACCCCCTCTGGCCTCTTTTCTCCTTCCTCCTTCTCTCCTTTCCGGAGAGACAGAAAAACAGTAAGTGGATGCACACAGACTTCACTTTTCCAAGAGATCTGGATAAGAGAGTTAATGGGAGTCTTGAAAATCACAGGGGGGTGGAAGGGGAATTAGAAAGAATGTCACTCTTCCAATTTCCTCCTTCAGTTCTATGTACTTTTTATGGCACCAAAGGTGACTACCCTTATCACCTTGTGACCAAGGGGGGACTGAGGGGGAGGGTAGAGGTTTGGGGACGGATGGACCAGAAATTAGATTAAGGTGAACCTATCTAATTCACACTTTCTGAAACAATATGAAAACTGAAACACAACCATCCTTCAAATTGTTATTTATATACAGTATATATATCCCGCCCTTCCTCCCAGTAGGAGCCCAGGGCATATATTGATGAAAATAAACAACAACACCATTTTATATTAGGGAAAATTGCTTTGCAAAATGCGTACATTAGGCAAAATGGCTGACAAACACATACATGTTAGGAGAAATTTGCTCACAGAAGAACCCTGCTGGGTCAGGCCAGAGGCCTATCTAGTCCAACATCCTGTTCTCACAGTGGCCAACCAGATGCCTATGGAAAGCCTGCAAGCTGGATCCGAGTATAAAACTACTCCCCCCACTTGTTATTCCCAATAAGTGGTATATGAGCGTACTGCCTCCAACACTGAAGGTAGAACCTAGCCAACATGGTTAGTAGTCACTGGTAGCCTTAATCTTCATGCATTCGTGGTCTTGTTGGGAATCATTAGGTGGGGTTATGTCCAGCGATTGTCATGCTGGGGTCGTTTGGGAAGAAGGGCAGGATGAAATCTAACAATAATAGCTGTACGGAAGAGGGCTTCAGTCATGGTGCTATGCCATTGAGCTTCCTTTCCTTAGAGACCCACTAGATGAAACTGAGGTTATCATACTTCAGAAACATAATGAGAAGACATGATTCACTAGAAAAGACAATAACGCTGGGGAAAACAGAAGGGAGTAGAAAAAGAGGAAGGCCAAACAAGAGATGGCTTGATTCCATAAAGGAAGCCACAGACCTGAACTTACAAGATCTGAACAGGGTGGTTCATGACAGATGCTATTGGAGGTCACTGATTCATAGGGTCACCATAAGTCGTAATCAACTTGAAGGCACATAACAACAAAGGTTCCTTCTCTGGTTTATTAATCACTTTGAGTTTCTGATTTAAAAAAAAGCGTTTTACTGCCTTCTGTATTTAAATTGTGTATTCATGGCTTTATTGATAACGTTTAGATTTTTTTACTTTATATTGCTTCAAGTGACTTTTGGCAGTAAGGCAGTTAATACATTTTAGAATAAATAAGTAAAACAAACAAAAACCAGACCCAAACCTAGCATGATTTACCTGCCTAATCCCTTCCTGACTTGTGCCTATTTGGGCAAGGGAGCCTTGGTTCAGATCAGAAACAGGCAGCTTGCCCTAGGCAAGAAGCACTTCATTTCTCAAAACACTAGGGCTTTCAAGGGTTACTGTTGGCCTGGAAGCCAACCAAAGCTAGAATCATTCCAAATGGGTGTGAGCTAGATGCATTTACTTAGCAGTGAGTAGCAGGAGTCAGCAAATGCTCAGATGCGCCCTCTTCTTTATATTACTTCACACATTGCAGGGTCTGACCTTGTGCAATGCAAGCATATATGCAGCTCCCCCTGTCTCCCGGGTTCAGTTAATAGGACTGGGGACATTTCCCTGTCAACAGGCTTCCTATCAGCTGCTTTCCCTTTGCTCTCCTGTCCTGGTGACTATTGCCTTGACTATTGTGAACTTTATACCCTTTGCACTGGTGCTACTTCTCTGCCAAACTGACCAAGGGTCTTTCAAAGTGTGCTTTGGACTTAATACACTGCACTCAATCAAGGATTCTTGAATGGGTTTAATCTTCTGTGAACATCATTTCTATTCTAAGGTGGAGAGCTGTCTTGCTATTCTAAGCCTGCTAGAACATCTTTTCACACAGGCATTTGGGGGAGGTCTATGAGCGAGCATTGCTATTCTGAGGCTTGCTGCTGAACTTTATCGGTTTAATGCAGATGTGGGGAACCCTGGGCCCTCTAGATGCTGCTGAACTACAATTCCCATCAACTCCAGCAAGCATGACCAATGGCCAATGGCCAGGGATGATGGAAGCTGTAGGTCAGCAACATCTGGAGGGCCAAAGATTCCCCACACCTGGTTTAATGCAACAGTTTAATTAATTTCTTTACATTGATCATTTTCTGATTTTAACAGGCATGTTCACTGGTCTGGGATCCTATGGGATAAAAGGCAGTCTATAAATGTAAATAATAAACAAACCAGGTAATTTGGGCGCAATGGCCTCTTGGAATTAGATGAATGGGAAGAGTTTTGTATTTTTTTCCTCCAGGCACTAGCTTTCTTATCTGTGGTGTACTTTAGCAATCAACAGACAAGGTGGCCTTTGGTCTCCTCCCCACCCCCAAGTTCACAAAGCTCAAATGTCGTCATATTGCATTTCCTAGTACAATCCTCTGGGCTACTAGAGCGAACATGCCAAGTTACTGGAATTCACTTTCTAGTCAGATTTGACTGCCAAGTCATTAATTAATTAATTAAATGATTACTTACCTTGCATTTGATGCTTCTGGGCAAACCGTCAAAATAGTAGTTATTCATTAAACACACAGATTACCAATACATATTTATAATTGAGCACTTCCAAAACCTATGAACTACCACACTGTTGTTATTTTATGATATCATCAGCTGCTGCTTGATGATTGATTCACTTTGTTGCTGCACTAGGCCAGGGCTGTTAATACAAAGAACTACTTTCAATTTATCTAAGACCTTGGGCATGCCTGCTGGGATTTTCTTTTTCAGAAGAACACACAAACATTTGTGACCATGCAAGCCATATCACAAATACTTTTGAAAGCCCCCTCATACTCAAAAGCAGTTTGATATCTGTTGTGGGAGGGGGGAGAGGGTGACCCAGAAATGTAGGTCTGAAGTCCCAGAAATAGCTCTGTAGTTCTTTGAATCCTGGCCATTGTGCAGAGTTGTTTTCTTATGATTTAGAATTTAATTTACAATGATGTAATAAGAGGTGCTGGGGCTTATGGTTGCCTAAAAGTACCTTAACAGCATGAAAGCTCTAATGTTTGCACAGGTTAGTTGTGGTCAGGAAAAGACACTACATACTTTATTTATTTATATGCCCCATTAATGCAGTGCTTGGAAAATTCATTTTGAAAAAGAATTAGTTCCAGTTCAAGTTTTCCCCCTCCGAAAAGGGACTAATTCCATTCCATTTCAATTCCCAACTCTGTTCACAATTCATTCATGTCTTCCTCAGCAGTTTTTCAGCCTTCAGAGTTTTTGAAGCTGCTCTGCTAAAGTATAAAATATAGTTAACAAGAGTAAGAAAACATCAACACAGACAGTGTAAACAGTCGTTTTATTTATTTTCCCCAACAATTATGATCTTTAAGTTTAAATAGCAGCATCACTTATATATATAATTAACATTGAATTAAAAATTGCCCAAAGTTCCACTGCAAAAGGAACTTAATTCATGTTCAGTTCACCTAGAAATTATAAGAACTACTCTAATTTGTCATTCAGTGAATTAGTTCATTCCAAGCACTGCCTTAATGTCAAAATTAGTTTCTAAGTGGTTTACAAAGTATAAAAATAGTTACACAAACATTAAAAAATAATCATCCATAATTACAATATACAATAAAACAATCCCATTAAAACATTAAAAAACAAACAATCATAATTAAAATATGCGATAAAACAGGCCCATTAAGAACACACAATTAAAACATGCTTGATACACTCAGCAGACTGAAGCCCGTTGGCAACCCCTAATTTATGGAACTCTCTGTGTAGGAAGGCTTACCTGGCACCTACTTTGCTATCTTTGTGTGTGTGTGTGTGCGCATGTCGGTAGAAGACTATTTTATTCTTCCAGATGTTTAACTTTTAACTGATGGATTTTGCTAATTTTATTGATAGAAAAAATAAGATTAAAATTGTTTTATTGATGTAAGCTGATATTGAAGGGCAGCAAGAACATTTACTGTTGTATCCAACAAAGTCTTCCTGTTTGCCCAAAGACTTTTGCTTGTGCAACAGAACTTCCCTTCTCCTTCTCCCTCTGTGCACCCTCCAAATCTGTTCTTGGGGTTCCCCCCATCTTCTGGAGCAGATGGGGGGGCAGAAGGGCATGCAAGAAGAGGGAAGTTCCATAACATAAGCAGAAGTCCTTGCGCAAACAGGTCAACTTTGTTAGATACAACCCTCAATAAATAAGCGTCTTCTTTATTTCTGTTTTACTTAGGGCTCACCCACATGGTGATTTAGTGTGTGTCTGGTGCTACTTGCATCCTTTTGTAATTTGCATGGTTCAGATGACGTTGCAGGCAAGCAGAAGCTATAATGCAGTTTCCCCCTTTAAATCCATATCAACCCAATCCAATTATACAGTAATGTGAAAGGGAAAGGAAAAACCATCCCTCCATGTAGGCGCTTTACTTCAATGTTTTTGTAGTGGACGAGCTCTCTTATGTCCCATCACCTGCTCCCCTTCTCTCTGCTGCCCACAAAAGCTGCCACAGCCGCTGCCTACTTTGTCTTTCACTCACTCCCCCCTCTAATCAGTTTCATATAGTTTCATGTCAATTGCACCCCAAGGCTCTCCCTGCTAAATTTGGGAGAGGCTTGCAATTGACAAGAAACAATAAAACTGACCAAAAAAACCCTCCCCTTCTCTATTAGCAATATGGATACTCTGGAGGGAGTAAACATGTAAAATTGGGGGTGGGGCCACAAGGAAACAGCAATACTGAACCTTTCCAGAGGAATGCCTACTTGTATCAAAGGAAAACAGTGGATTGAACTACCATTGGGCAAGAAGTGTGGACTTTGAAAAGCTATTGCGATAGTAAAAGCAGCTTCTTTAGTACGAAGTTAGGCCCCCATGTGGATAAGCCCTTATTTTCAGCTTGGACTTTCTGATAAATTGCCTAACTCTCCTTAATATTTGATCTCTTGAGTGTCTTCCCGTGGGGCCTGTTCAAAAAATGTCAACTGCTATGTAATGGATTGCACTTGTAAGGCTGCAAATCCTATGAATGCTTTCCTAGTCCTGGGAATAAGTCCCATTGAACTCTGTGGGCCTTGCTTCTGAATTAATAATCACAGGGTTGTTCATAGTAATTTAACCTGGGCTTGCATCTTGCAGGAATGGTTCACCGTCATTGAACACTACCACCGGACCAGTGCTACCATTACTGAACTTGTCATTGGGAATGAATATTTCTTCCGGATCTTTTCTGAAAATATGTGCGGCCTCAGCAAGGATGCAACAAGGACAAAAGAGAGTGCTGTGATTGCCAAAGATGGTTAGCTAATTTAACTCTAAATTATGTGTAGTATTGTAGAAACCAAGATTCAGGTAGTTGGACAAGCAGTCTTTATTATCTAATTGCAGATGGAGCTGTTTGGCAGTGGTTTGCTGACTCACATAGAAAGTCTCAGAGACACCAGAGGGACAAACTAAGGACAGAGATGCACTTGCAATACTGCTGGCTTCAGTGCATCTCCAGCTCTGTTTTCTGAAGTTGGAGACACATGACGCTAGTCAAATCCCACCACTTTTTACTCTAAAACCTGGGGAAATGCAGCTCCAGTGCATTTCTCCATGAAATGAGCTCCACACAGAAATCAAACCTGTTTGGTAGATCAACTGATTGCCACTCTGTGGTATGTCCGATGAAAACACTTTGCTGTAGGTTGGGCAGAGACAGTGATTAGCTTAATGCTTTGCTGTGAGCGGTCCTAAAAGGTCTGAGATCAGCAGCGGGGAAGGAAGATGTGTCCAGCCATGGGCAAATGCATTTTAAATGTGTTTTAAACTGAAGCGAGAGAAAACAGTCTGGCTGCTTTTGAAGCATCTATTATTATTATTTATTACATCTGTATACTGCCCCATAGCTGAAGCTCTCTGGGCGGTTTACAACAATTAAAAACATTAAAAACAAATATACAAATATACAAATTTAAAAACACATGCTAAAATGCCTGGGAGAAGAGGAAAGTCTTGACCTGGTGCCAAAAAGATAAGTGTTGGCGCCAGGTGCACCTCGTCAGGGAGATCATTCCATAATTTGGGGGCCACCACAGAGAAGGCCCTCTGCCAGACACCCAGCTTCCCTCGGAGGAGGCACCCGGAGGAGGGCCTTGGATGTTGAGCGTAGTGGGTTCGTGTCAGCATTCCATCAGGTATTGTGGTCCCAAGCCGTGTAAGGCTTTATAGGTTAAAACCAGCACTTTGAATTGAGCTTGGAAACATACAGGCAGCCAATGCAAGCGGGCCAGAATCGGTTTTATATGTTCGAACCATCTGGTCCCTGTTACCAATCTGGCCACTGCATTTTGCACAAGCTGCAGTTTCTGAACCGTCTTCAAAGGCAGCCCCATGTAGAGTGCATTGCAGTAATCTAACTTGGAGGTTACCAGAGCATGGACAACTGAAGCTAGGTTATCCCTGTCCAGATAGGGGCGTAGCTGGGCCACCAACCAAAGTTAGTAGAAGGTACTTCCTGCCACCGAGGCTACCTGAGCCTCAAGTGACAGAGATGGTTCTAGGAGAACCCCCAAGCTACGAACCTGCTCCTTCAGGGGGAGTGCAACCCCATCCAGGACAGGTTGGACATCCACCATCTGCTCAGAAGAACCACCCACTAGCAGCATCTCAGTCTTGTCTGGATTGAGCCTCAGTTTATTAGCCCTCATCCAGTCCATTGTCACAGCCAGACACTGGTTCAGCACATTGACAACCTCACCTAAAGAAGATGAAAAGGAGAAATAGAGCTGCGTGTCATCAGCATACTGATGGCAAGGCACTCCAAAGCTCCAGATGACGGCACCCAATGGTTTCATGTAGATGTTGAACAGCATGGGGGCAGAACTGACCCCTGCAGAACCCCATACTGGAGTGTCCAGGGTGCCGAGCAATGCTCCCCAGGCACCACCTTCTGGAGCCGACCTGCCAAGTAGGAGCAGAACCACTGCCATGCAGTACTTCCCACTCCCAACTCAGCCAGTCATCCCAGAAGGATACCATGGTCGATGGTATCGAAAGCCGCTGAGAGATCAAGGAGAATCAACAGAGTCACATTCCCTCTGTCTCTCTCCCGACAGAGGTCATCATACAGGGCGACCAAGGCTGTTTCCGTGTCAAAACCAGGCCTGAAACCTGACTGGAATGGATCCAGATAATCAGTCTCATCCAAGAGTGTCTGGAGCTGGTCTGCCACCACTTGTTCAAGGACCTTGCCCAGGAACGGAACATGTGCCAACCGCCTATAATTATTAAGATTTCCTGGGTCCAGGGAGGGTCTCTTCAGGAGTGGTCTCACTACCGCCTCTTTCAGGCAGCCAGGGACCACCCCCTCTCGCAGAGAGGCATTAATCACTTCCCTGGCCCCAAGAAGGGCAAGGATCCAGCACAGAAGTGGTTGCACGAACCTGTCCAAGCACCTTGTCAACGTCCTCAAGCTGTATCAACTGAAACTCATCCAAGAAATTGGGACAAGGCTGTGCTCTGGATACCCCACTTGATTCACCTGCTATAACACTGGAGTCTAAGTCCTGGCGGCTGCTAAAGATTTTATCCTGGAAGTGCCTAGCAAATTCATTACAGTGGGCCTCAGATGGATCTACCATGTCCTTGGGGCGAGCGTGTAATAGCCCCCGGACAATTCTGAAGTGGTCTGCTGGGCGGCAGATTGATGATTTGATAGTGGCAGCAAAATATTGGGTTTTTGCTGCCCTCACTGCCCCTAAATACAGCTTACCATAGGCAGTTACCAGTGTGTAATTGCATCTACCAGGAGTTGGTCTCCATCTGCACTCAAGCCGTCTCCTATATTGTTTCATCACTCTCAGCTCTGGGGTATACCAGAGCCATACGAGCTCTACACAGGAGAGGGCAGTCAGGAGCAATTATGTCAACCACCTGGGTAATTTCTGTATTCCACAGTTCAACCAGGGTTTTGACAGGAGCACCAGCCCTGTCAGCCAGAAAACTCCCCAGAGCCCTTTGGAAACCATCCGGATCCATTAGTCTCTGGGGACGGACCAACTTAATAGATCCCCCACCCTTACAAAGGGGAAAAGCCGCTGTATGTCTAAACTTCAGCAAGCAGTGATCTGTCCATGACAGAGGGACTGATATAAGGCCCCCACATTCAGATCACCATCTCCATGTCCAGTTGTAAAAACCAAGTCTAGAGTATGCCCTGTTACATCTGTTGGGCCAATGGCATATTGGGACAGTCCCATGGTTGTCATGGAGACCATGAAATCCTGAGCTACCTCAGATAAGGTGGCCTTGGCATGGATGTTGACATCCCCCAGAACCAACAGTCAGGGGGATCTTAATAGTACACCCAAGACCACCTCTGTCAGCTCAGCTAAGGAGTCTGTTGGGTAGTGGGGTGGACTGTACACCAACAGAATCCCCAGTCTGTCCCACTGACCCAACACAAGGTGCAAATACCCCAGACCAGTAGTCACATGGGCAGGGTGCTTGCAGAGGGAGATGGAGCTCCTATAGACCACAGCAACCCCCCCTCCCCAACCCTCAGGTCTACCCTGATGCTGAACCCAGTACCCTGGCAGGCATAGCTGGGAGAGACTGACTCCTCCTTGCTTACCCACCCAGGTCTCAGTTATACATGCCAGATTGGCTGTCTCATCCACAATTAAATCGTGAATGAGGGATACCTTATTGTGCACCAATCTGGCATTTAGGAGCAGCATCTGGAGGTCTGAGAGCCAGCTGATAGGGCAACCAATAAACCTGCGGGTATGGGGAGGACCGGAACAAGGCACAGTCGTTAACTGCCTGGGTCGCATTCCCCTTACCTGGCAAGTCCTCACAACGCCATATCTCCCTCTACCCGTCACTACACTGATTGGGGCCCCCTCAAGTCTCCCCACTTGGCTCTGGGTCCTCTCTCCCAGGCAGGCAGGCAATCTATAAAGCAGGAGCCACCTCAGCCAGCCGGCTTATGTATCCCCTCCAGGGAAGGGACAGGTGGACGATATCAGCAATAGCTGGCTGAGTACCTGGGGGCCTGGTCCTGCAAAGTGTGACCCCTGCAGAGCAGAAGTCCAACAGGGAGAGGGCAGGGGCAGTGGCAGTAGGCAGGCAGGCAGGCAGAAGAAGCAGCAAACGGCTCTCCTTCTTCCCTGGGCGGTGGTGATCCCCTTCCTCCTGCAGGCACTGGGTCTCCCAAGCCACCTCAGCCAGCCGGCTTATGTATCCCCTCCAGGGAAGGGACAGGTGGACGATATCAGCAACAGCTGGCTGAGTACTTGGAGGCCTGGTCCTGCAAGGTCAGAGCAGAAGTCCAACAGGGAGAGGGCGGTAGTGGTAGCCGAGCAGCCCAGAAAGCAAGCAAGCCGGCAGGCAGGCAGGCAGCAGCAGCAAACGGCTCTCCTTCCCTGGGTGGTGGTGGTCCCCTTCCTCCCGCAGGCACTGGGTCTCCATCTAGTGCAGGGGTGTCCAACAGTTTTTTCATATTTGTCAAAATTGTGGCAGATGTGTCAACATTTTTGCCACATGGCAAAAAAATATTTTTAACTGTGTTTTGAGGTTATAAAAATACCCAGTAAAAGTGTATCACTGATGTGCACATGTTAAACTGTGTGGATTTTCTCATACAGTTCATTGTAAGTATGCTGGCAAGTTGTGTTCTCTGAGCTAGATCTAAACTGGTTAGTTCTGTAACTGGTTCACAACAATCACTTTCAATTCAGCAGATACAGATATACATTAACCCACCTAGATTTAGGGACTGTGGCTCAGTCTTGACATTTCCTGCAAGGAAAATTAAGCCTTAAAAATTAAGGCTTTCACCTGGTGTCCTGGTCACATCCCACTCTGAAACCAGAAATGACGGGGAATTTGGGGGTCCTATGGATCAGGGATCCTTGAGGAAATTGAAGGCCCAGGCTCACAGCAAAAAGATGGGCCTTTATTGGAAACTAGCATACTCACATTCAGCCTCACCAGAGCAAGTGGCGATGACTGCAATTTGGCATAGTCTGCATGGATTTTTTATACAGTTCCAGGACAAAGAAATTAGCATTTCCCAATCAAGGGGCTACACATAAGCATTACATGGAGGTTACACTGTATACATTATTTTCTAGCCAATCAAATAATATTATTGAAATGAGCACATATCTCCTTGACTAATGTATACCTGCCCCTCTGACTAATATTTCCAATATACTCCTGTCCCTTTGACTAATGTACTTGACCCATGGACTACCAAGCATAACATTCCACCTTTGTTATTGACCTGACAAGCCTAACCAGCACATCTATTACTAGTAATACATTTGCTACATGCCCACTTGCCCCTAAACAATATAATTAATTAAAAGTTAATCCCACACAGGCCTGTTTGCTTCATTTCAGGAGTTCAGGCTGAACTTTACTTGCCCTCCAAAGAATGTGAGCACTGAATCTTAAGGGTCTCATAGACCTGTGGGCCTGTTGCTTTATTCCTTGTGATTTTCTTATAGTTCTTAAACATATACCTTCTAATATCTGTTTATATATGGATATATAAAAATTCTCCATTAGAAGATGGTCAGAAAAGTAACTAGAATGTTTCTTGTCACTGCATGTTATGCCAAAGCCATCTTGTCCACAGAGCCTGTAAACTCTTTAACATCCTATTTTGAGAGCAACACATTATTGTGTACAAGGGAGATTTTCATCTCATGTAGCCACTTGGAGTGTCAGGATGGTTTTAGACAAGGTACTTTTTGCTCCTTCAGTGCAGAATCTGGCTGTCTGTCTCTTGCTTTATGCAGAACCAGCATATTGTTAGGCTAAAAAGAGTACATTCCTGGCCTCCTGGCCTGCTTGTGGACTTCCCACAGGCATCTAGTTGGCAACTCTGAAACACGATGCTGGACTAGATGTGCTGTTGGTCTAATCCAGTAGGGCTCTTCTTAATGTACGTATGGCTGAACCTCAGAGCCTGTGAGAGACTACAAGAGATGGCTCTTCTCTCACCTCCGTGGATGGGAAGAAGTAATACATGGGGTAGTGGGAAAATGAGAGAAGCAGAGATTATATAAAAGAGAATCGTAGGTGGTTAAGAGGAGTAAAGGTCCTTAATGGGGTTCTTAAGATATATTATTGTTGTTGTTATTGTTATTATTGTTCATTTATATCTCATCTTCTTCACAGAACTGGGACTCAGTCTAACCTCCCTAGGAAGGGAATTCCAGAGCCTAGGGGCAGCCATTGAGAAGGCTTATTCCCATGTTCCCAGCAGACATGCCTGTGAGAGTGGTGGGACTGAGAGAAGGTCCTTTCCCGATGGTCTTAGGACTTGGACAGGCTCATATGGGAAGATCCTTCAGATAGCCTAGACCTGAGCCATATAGGGCTTTACAAATCATAACCAGCAGTTTGAATTGTGCTAGGGAACAAACTGGTAGCCAATGGATCTGTTGTAACAAGGGAGTTGTGTGCTCCCTGTAACCCACCCCAGTTAACAATCTGGCTGCAGCTGTTTAGACCAGCTGAAGTTCCCAAACATTCTTCAAAGGTAGCCCCATGTAGAGTGCTTTACAGAAATCCAAATGGGATGTGACTAAGGCAAGTGTCACCATGGCTAGATCAGGAATGGGTGCAGTTGGCGCACTAGTTTTAACTGTGCAAATACATTCCTGGCCACTGCTAAAACTTGAACATCCAGGCTCAGGGTTGAGGCCAGGAGTACACCTAAACTGTGAACCTGTTTCTTCAGTGGGAGTGTAACCCCATCCAAAACAGGTTGGACCCCTATATACAACATTTTATGATGATGATTCTCTATGATCCAGTATTCTTATGAAGCGGCCTGTGCGAAATCTCTTTGGATTTAGTGATGATTACTGTATACATGAATGTTGCTAAATAAGAATTTGAAAAATAAAGCATGTTTTAAAATCATGGTGTCTTCAGTGAGGGAACGCTGTTATGTTTTATGGAAGTAAATAAGAGTATGAAAATATGGGCACTCCTTATGTTCTTCAGAAGTATGATGTTCTATATATGATGCAACTCTTTTCTTTTTTTAAAAAAAAGCAAGGGCAATCTAGCAACTTCAGTAAGTTGTGTTTGATGATGTAGCTCACATCCCAGGCAATTTATGAAATAAGGGCCAATCTTTAGGTTCCAGACAACATAACTGAGTAATGTATAACAAACATCTCAGAGTGAATTTTGCCCTTATGGTACTACATACCTTTAAAAATTATTATCATTATTTATTAGCTTTATTAGTTTTTTATTACTTGTAGGTCTCCAACTTGTTAAAAACAAAACAAGGCACAATATCAGTTACAGCATAAGTGGGACGGCTGAAACGATACAAAATTCTATTTTTCTAGTAATTTCCAAACTATTGTTTTACAGGTAAAGTCTACAAAAACCCAATTTATGAGGACTTTAATTTCAATGAACCACCAATGGTTACCCAGCCTTTAATTCACACATACGCTGTGGCTGGTTACAATGCAACTTTGAACTGCAGTGTCCGAGGAAATCCCAAGGTAAGCTCTATTCGATAAGAATCATACCAAATAACACAGAACTATTTAAATCAACACAGACATTTTCAGATGGGACAGTGCATTAACCTATTCACAAGGCAGACCAGATCTTAGCACAGAATGAAGAGATTATACAGTAAAGCCGCCTTTGCTACCTTAGTGCCCTTCTGGCTGGAGCTGGTGAGAGTTGTAGGCCAAAATATCTGGAGGGCACCAGGTTGGTGAAGGTTGCAGTAAACAGTGGACTCCTAAGGTCCCACTTATTTTATAACCTTGCAGTTTAGCAAAGTTATCTCAGGACTATCAACAACCTACCATGTTTCTCCATCTCTACTGTGTAGATATTGTGGTATGTACTTAATTCTTTCTTTTTTTTAGCTACGTGAACATACTTACTGTTCCAACTTTTTACTGCTCCTGCAACTTTCATGGCAGCTTAACACTCAGAAATTAAGCAGATGTAGCTTTTTTCCTTTTCCTTTATATTAGGACACATAGGAAAATTGGAGGAGCAGGGCAAGTAGAGTATTTGGGAACTTTAAGTATACCTTCTTTTTCTATAGGCATGATAACCTTAGTTCTTGTTTCTTTAAAATTAAAGTTGTAATCAAAATAATAAGTCTGTTGGGGATGTTAGGTTTTGAGAATCCTGTCATGGTAAAATAATCTTTGTTAGACTATCCTCAGCATCTTCACATCTACTATGTATTTTTGGAAAGTTTTTGCTGTGCATCTGGACACCTCTTAAGATAGTGCAGCCTTTCCCAACCAGTGTGCCTCCAGATGTTGTTGGACCACAACTCCCATCTTTCCTGACCATTGGCAATGCTGGCTGAGGCTGATGGGAGTTGTGGTCCAACAACATCTGGAGACACACTGGTTGGGAAAGGCTGAGATAGTGTAATCAGACTTTGCTTGATGGTTCCTGAGACCAAGGAGCAATTTTTCATCTATGTTTGGATACCATTGGGCACCATTTTGAATCAAGATTTGAATCAAACTGAACCTTTCAAGGCTATACTGATTTTAACCAAATTTTTCATGATGGTTCCTGAGATCAAGGAATGGGTTTTTGTCTGTTTGGATACTATTGGACACCATTTTGAATCAAGATGGCAGACTGTACCTTTCAAAGCTGCCCTGATTTTAACCACTGATTTCAAAACTGCACTTACTGTTTTGGTTTCTTAGAATTCCCTAGGAATGTCAGGTACAAGGCTGCTAGTAAGCTTATAATTTTGTGGATCTGCATTTATTAAGAGAAAAGGGTTTCATTTTATATTACTTTATGTATTAAAATATGTTTATTGCCACCTTTCTATAAAATCCTCAAGGCAGCTTATGATAACATAATGTAGTAACAGCCTTGAGCAGCAGAATCCAGTTGATCCTCCTGGTGTTGTTGCAGTGGAGGCACCTGCTAACTTAGGAGAAGTGATTTTTGCCTATTCCCCCTCCACTCTGTAGCCTCTAATGCATGCACCCCTCCATCATCAAATTACATGATCCAAACAGCTTCCCCTCCACAAATCTAACTAAATATAAGACCACCAAAGGGGAATTGAACTTTTTGTTTCATACTTTCTCTCTGTGTGTTTTTAACTGCAGCCCAAGATAACATGGATGAAGAACAGAATAATCATAGCAAATGACCCCCGGTACAGAATGTTTAGTAACCAGGGTGTTTGCACCTTGGAGGTCCGCAAACCCAGCCCCTTCGATGGTGGCACGTACACTTGCAATGCTGTCAATAGCCTGGGAGAGGCAGAAGTTGAATGCAAACTGGAAGTTAAAGGTAAGGTTGTCTCAGTTACACTAAATGTTTTTTGGTAGGAAAATAAACAGATGAGGAGAGGCCTATTTAACTTTCTTAATATTTGTGACCAAAGCATAGAGCTACATATGCTGGTTTTTTGTTTGTCTAATTTGGAGGAGAAAAATTAATAAGTGAAATTGTGATAGAATGTAATTTCAAAAGCAGGTGATTTAATTATATATTTGTGTTATTTGTATGCCACCCTTTAACATAAAGGTTTCTGGATGGCTTACAATAAATTAGTTTTTAAAAATCCAGTTGAAACACAAAATAAGTTATAAACAGATTTTTTAAAAACATCCACATGGAAAACAATAGCAAGATGTTGGTGAAAGATTTAGGCCTTACTGAGAGCTGTGGAACATATTATTATTCAGTGTCAGTCATACATCTCAAGGATGCTGTAGCGAAGACAAAAGGGTGATATTAGGGAGGAACAGCATGAGATGTGGGAGATCTGTGAATGGATCTCCAAACATTTCTATTTCAATTTATTTTATGTGTTATTGGTATATTGCATTTCTGCTTGCTTTAGACTTTTATTAACTTATGTGTGCAATTTCTAATTTATCTTGTCCAACTATTCAAACCACGATAGAAGTGCCACAAAATGTGTCACAAAATATCTATGCTGCTCATGTTGAATTGTTCTTGAGTTTCGTTTTTACCCTTTTGTCTGCATAGAAGTGATGTTGTCATCCCAGGCAAACCTCAATCTTCCACACTGCATGAGAAGCAATAAACTATAGACACGCAATTTCATTTTTCAAGTCTTAAAGGTCAGGCTAGACTAATCAGTTAGTATAATGTGTAAGCTTTCCAGTTATAAATCTCACACTGCTTCAGAAATTCAATATGTAATTTTATTACTCACAATCCTGGATAAAAATGCCAGTATGGAAAACACAACAAAGATTTCTAATGCACATAGTCACAATTTTTCCATCCATGTTGAGTCCTTCCATGTATAACGTAATAGTTTTTCTTTACATCTATGGTCCCATTGTTGTAACTTATAGAGATGGAAAAGCTAAGAATCGTTACACTGAAAGCATGAATTTCATTTTGCTTCACAGCTGGAAAAGAAACTGCTTGTCTTGAGAATATCCCATCCCAGACTTGGGTTTCTTTTCCTTTCCTGTTGCTCTTCCCCCTCCCCGCCCCCAACTTTTGGTTTTGTAATACTGTTTTAATCTGAGTCAAACACCTCCTACTTACTGGCTAATTGATAATCCATCCTTAGGACAGTTCAGCAGCCTTCCTTCCTGCTAAACTGGTTGAGCATGTAGCTTATACTTCCCAGCCATAACCCCAGTCACAAGGCCAGCTATGTTTTACATCAGCTTAGTTACGTCTCCTAAGAACATTTTGGTTTTTCAAAAAACAAAATACCGCTGATGCTGAATTCAAGTGGTTTCATATTGGCTAAGCGTCTCTCCATATAGACTGCCCCATTTATTTTAGTAGGGGATTGGGTATATGCATGCACATTCATTTGCATTTCAGTTGTGTGGTTGACTGGGTATGTTCCTTCCCTCCAACTGAAATGAATGGAGGAGGTTCCTATTAAGAAGGGTTAGGTTCTAGCATTAGGTTCTAATTCATCTTTCAGACATTTATTATTTTTCTGTTTTTCAGCTCTGTGTGTGTGTGTGTGAAGATTAGCAATTGCAGGGATGTAACAAAATATTTCAGGCACCCAAGCAAGACTTACTTATTTGCTGAGCTTTTATGGTGTAGTAAGAATGATCCCAATTTGTATTTCTGTTTCCACTTTCCTTCAAAATTTCTGGTGAAGCACTTTTGCTCTGCCGATGGGCTGTTGCATTTGAACATTGGAGTTGAAATGAGCGCACCAGAGACCAAAGCACATGTGACCTGTGAGACCCTTCAGCCATACCACCAGGCATAAAGGGGCCCCCTTCAGACTGGAACCACAGCACTGAGATGGGAGGATTTAAGCCTTTCTCTCTGTGCCATTTTCTTGCTTGAACCCCACCTCCAAAACTCCCATGTGCTCCATCAAGAATGCAGCAGCTTTCGGAGGGGTCAATTTTAGTTGGGAAAATGGCACAGAGGAAAGGGTTAACCCCCCTTTCCCCAGTGCCACAGTACCAATATGAATCCCCTCTTAAGCTGCTACTAACACTTAAAAAATGAGGCAGTATTGCTTACATCACATCTAGTTTGGTCCGCAGTTCATAAGTTCAATTCATATCCATTGAAACCAATAGAGTTTTGTAACTGATTTCAGTGGGTCTGAAAATAGTGCGTTTCAACAAAACTAACAGCACAATCCAAACCCAAGATTCACTAGGATGAGGGAATTTAGAATGGCCAGATCTTGGGCTGTCCTGGTTGAACTGGGGGTACGCTGGCAGGACTCCGGCTCAGCCAGGGATATACCGGCTCAGCTGGCAGAACATATGCTAGTGTACGTCCCCAAAAAAGGGCATTCTGTGGGCCTGGCAGGGCTGGGATGGGGCAAAGAGAGACTTACACCTACTCCAAACCTCTTTCAGCTCAGTCATGTTGCCTGGCAGATCATACACTGGCAACAGGGTGGTGTAAGTCATTATATTTGAAAGGCTTGTTTTCCCTCTACCAGGGTTGGACCAACTCAGCCCACAGTAGTCCCGTGCCTAAATAGAGTTTGAAATAGTGTTAACATTTCAGCTTAACTTAAGCCGGTGTAGATTGCACCGGCTTCCTAAATTTAGGATTGCTCTGCAATCTATCGATATGAGGCATCCTTAAAAGGGAGAACTACTCATTACTATTTTTTCTTATCCCAATCCTTCACAGCTCAGGATTCAGTCCTGTACCAGTATTTAAAGAACTGCTTGCTAAGTCACCTCTTTAATTGTTGGGGCTGCTCCTGAGTATATCTTTTTCAGATTCCTAAAGGGCACAGTATTTATTGCTGAAGCATGTCTGCACCAGTTTCCATTCAAGATTATTTGTGTTCCTTCTGAAAACCGCAGTCACTATAGTAGTAGCATAAAAAATATTCCTGCCTAATGCAAAGGATCACTGTTTCTCCTGCTCAGTGCTTTCTCCTGCTCAGTGCCCTCCCTGCATTGGCCCTGCCGTTCTCCCCCACCCACCCACCCATCCATGTGAAGTGCAGAAGGAAGGAAGCTTCCAGGAGCTGCATCTACATGGTGCTCATCTGATGAAGATCACTCTGAAAAAAGACCAGTGTGGACAAGCCTTTAGACATAAAAAATCATGATGTGTGGCCAGGTTTTCTTCTTTGTCAGTAGAAAGCTACTGAAAAATTACAACTGGTGTTTACAAATGAAAATTAAAAAAGCTTAACACTGTTCATCATTCTGCAAAAGAATTTCAAATGAGAATAAATATTGGTACAAATATTCTCATTCTGCAGTGATATATCATGGAGTAATTACCCCAGAAGAACCAATCTTCTTGGCGGGGCAGAAACAGGTTTCTGAAATCATATTCCACTGGGCATTACATTCCATTTCATCCCTTTCTTCTTATTTAAAACTTTTTTGCATGAAAAGTGTGTATTTCATATTTGCTCTTAGATTATGTAGTTGTTCATGGCATACTGGCTATGGCATGGACAAAGAAGGCCAAATTAATCAAGAAACTAGATACTAATGTCCAAATTATAAAGACTAGGTGAGAACTTGTACTGTATCCCTAGATATAACTCTGTAAAGTATATAGATATAACTCTTAAAGTAATTTTTTTGCTTGTGCATCAGCAACTAGCAGTATCCATTACATTTGAAAGAATTGTGTCGTTAATTTTAACGTTCAGAAAGACTGCAGGAGCTATCTATAATCCAGTATCAATAACAAACTTCAATTTTTCTGAGCAGAAATGTGATAAAATTCAAACCTTTTATAGACTGCCAAAATAACTGTATATATTTAAAGTTTCAAAACAAAAGCTGCAATCCTATGCACATGTACCTGGAAATAAATTCTGCTGAACGCAGTGGAACTTCTATGAAAATATGCATACGATTGTGCTGTTAATCAAATACAGCAAATAACCTGTATATTAACCATTCTACCTAGTTTGGATATGCCTTTTAAGAACTACTCTTACAGTCCCCAAAAAACATAGTTAAAGGGGCTCATGCAGAATAAATAATAAAGTGATAAAGTATATTACAGTACTTGCAAGTGCAATACAATGCATGTTTACTCAGAAGTAAGTCCTGCTTTATTCACTGGGACTTACTCCAAGGTAAGTGTGTATAGGATTGCACCCTAAATTGTGTCACTTTTATATAAATGGTCTGCCTAGTAAATGTTGCAAGACGTCACCCTAAGAGTCGGAAACGACTCGCACTATAAGTGCGGGGACACCTTTACCTTTACCTTTTATACTGTGTGCAATACTTGATAATTTTGCCTGTTAAGAGTTTCAACACACGCATATACATATATATGTGTGTGTGTACAGTACTGTAGTTCAGTACAATGTGTGTGGCTTTCTTCTATACTGACAAACATCCTGGATATATATATATGTGTGTGTGTTTTAGTTTGGTTTTACTTTTGGCCCTTAGTTACTGGCACAATCTGATTGGATCCATTGTGTCTTCTAGATTAGCTGCCAGAGCCAACTATTTATGTTTGAGCATAATTAATAGAGCTTCACGTATTAATAATAATGTTGAAGTGTTGCTAGACCCCTGCTCATTTTGACCTCCCATTTGCTTCCTTCTTTCTTTTACATGTTTTACATGACTAAGGATTAAAACATCATCTTTTCATAGTTGTGAACATAATTTCACTCAACAAGTTCTGTACTTTTGTGTTTAGCAAGTTAAGTGCTTACAACTTCTTTCTCTCTCTCTCCCTTAGTTGCACAGTAAGGATTTTTGAATGTATAGTGTCATCTAAGGTAAGCTTTCATATGGTCCCAGCATATGAAGCTTATGTCTGTTGTTACGTCATACAAAGCCTTCCACCGTATGGCATAATTTTCATTATGTCATTTAATGAAAATGGGGTTGCAAAATCGATATTGTAATAGACTGACTTTTTTATATCACTGTGCTCTTAATTAACAACTATCACTGAATCTCCCAATAAATGCTTGTGATAGCAATTCCCTGCAGTGGCACAACCGCTTACTAACAGCATATATAGATATAAATATTTCAGCAGGACGTAATAAAGCATGATCCTGGTTAACAGCTTACTATACATAAATAAGCAAGCCAAATGTCAGAGCATTCTAGCATCTAAAGCTAGTTATTTGCCTCAAGGTTCAGATGCCTAAAGAAATGACACTATTTATACCAAACTATTACCTAATTGTACTTGAAAAATGTATACAACCGTGACTTTCAAGAATGCTTTAAAAGCATGCCAGTTTTTGTCTTGTCTTCTGCATTCACTAAAGATTAGCAAAGCATAGCCTAAAATACTGTTTTTAATAAAACAAATTCAGTGACATGCCTTAACTACTTTGAGTAAAAAGAAAAATTGAATAATGCAGTTTCAGCTGGATATGGTAGACTTGCATTTTCTATTTGACTGAATGTGAAAAAAGCTTCCTTTCTAAGGATCAGTGGTAAAACATGACTCAGTAGAGGTGGAATGTACTGGAAGCATTTGGTAAGTCCATCTGCAAAAAGGTCCTTCTATTTAAGGTTAATGGTATGAATCAGAAAAGCATCAGAAGGTAAGTTTTTGATGATCAGAGGCCATCCTCGTTTAAAGAATACTGCAGAAAAGGGTGGCAATTCTAGGAGGCGATCTTGAGACTTCTCAGGGTTTTGTTTTGTTTTCATAATGAGCCTCAGCAAGCTAAAGGAACCAGACCTTACTGTTGGAGCTGGACTTTAACTAGCATAACTAAGGGGCCTTGCTCACACAGTTCTGCTTTATGAGTTCTCAATATGCTTTACAGTATCCCAGGAGACACCCTGGGTAACCAAAAAGCTATATATATATAAAAGATTGGCCCCAACACTGCTGATCAGCTCAAGGGAGAGGGTATGCGGTCTGTTGTATTGCAGTGCAGGGATGTGTTGTTGACCCATTCTTACATTACTGGAGCGGTGGGCTTCCTAGTTCCCCACTGCTCCATTTCACGCCACAGCCTATAAGATGGACTGTTGACATCCCTCTTGCTAGGGGCAGGTGGACCTAGCAGTGCAGGAGTTAACTGTATCATTATTCCTTCCTACATGTTTTCCTGTATACTGACATTGCTGAAACAACATGGGTGGAACCATATGGAGGATGTAACTGTGCTAATGTTTCTTTTTCTTGGCCTAATGACAAATCATTGGGAGAGATCAGGGGGAAGTGTGAGGCTCCTTAGTTATGGTAGCCCTTTTAGGAAAGCCATGTTCAATAGCACTGTTTTACAGAGTCAAGAAAAATGGGCAAAGATATGATTCTTAAAGCATGTTTGTATAATTGGAGCTGTGATCTGCAACCAGGTTCCCAGTTTCGGCTAGTCTTAGCCCAAAAACAATTAAATGGTCAGTTGGAGCATTGCTAGAACACAGGTTCTAGCAGAGTGCTGTTAAAGGAAATACCAATATTGTTACTGGGTATAATAAATGGTATAGCACATCAGTACTGAGTATTTTTTTAAAAAAGACCCACTGGCTTTAATGCAACTTATGAGCAAATCTACTTTGAACTGGGATGCAAGCATGCAACGTGTTTTGCAATGTCTGACTCCTCTCTCCTCAGAACAACTTGGTACTGCAGTGCTCACATTTGCTGTGCCACTGCAAAACTGCTGAAAGTGGACTGAGTCATGGTGCAGTAAATAGGGGTTGGTTTGAGAGTTGTGCTTGTTGTGAAATGATCACATGGCAATCTCACCATAAGCCCACATTTGCTCAACTCCCAGGGCTCAACTAAATATTACCTTAAATGCTTCGCTGATCCATGTCTCATGGTATAATACCATGTTTAATGGTATAATTAAAGCAGATAAGTGACATGATGTCACAGCATTCAGCATTTCTCCACCACTGCATTGGATGACAAATGCATGAGGGGGCAAATGGCACAATGCATTGATGTCATGTCATGCATCTACTTCAGCTGCTAGATGTAGAAAAGACATGGAAGTAGCCACAGACATGGAAGTAGCCACATATTTAATATCTATCTTACTCCTTTAGTATCTGATCTGGTTAACAATCAATAGGTTAAACAAATACTCCACCCTTCATCACAAGACCCCAGGGTGGGTTACAACAAGTACATAGATTAGAGCTGAGAGGAGGAATTGCCACTGGGAATCTGCTGTTGCATCCTTTTGGCACTTGTAATGTGTGCTCTAGTCTGGTACAAGGACTTGCCACATGGATCAATTCCATCACATTGTGTCTCCTTGTCACTATTACTGCTACTGGTGACATATAGGACAACACCATCCCATTGAAGGCTCCTCATCATGTTCTGCTGGAAGAGGGTGCAGAGACTCACAGCATGATGGCACCAAAGAGTACTTGCAAACTCTACAGCTGGGCCAAGAATGGCTCGCCATGAGGAGGCCATTGTTATCAGCATGCCAGTGGCACCTTAATGCATGTGCGGAGTCTGAATTCGTTCTAAGTCTCCACTGACTGGACAATATTATTCATAAATGGAACAAAATAGTTCTTGAAGGCCCTCTTCCCAATCAATTTCACCCTACACGAAGAAAAAATGCAGCAATCAGAGACCTATCGAGGCTGCCAATCCTAAACCTGTTTGCATAGCAAGGTTCTGCTGAAGTCACAATACCTCCCCCCCCCCGCAGCTACTTAATTATGTAGGTTCAGGGTGCTTATAGCTGGAATTCAGTTTTTACAAACACATGTTCTCTTGGTTTCTTTAACTATTGTCTTCCTCCTTGTCCATAGGTGGGGTCTCATTCTTCAGACTACTAATGCAAGGGGTGCCCCCACATATCATTGACTCCTATATCCAAAAAGTGCAAGCAGGCAACCCTGAGGAAAAGTAAAGAGCTTGGCCACAGTGCTTCTCTGCCACAGCACTGGAAACTGGCAACCAGCGCTGCAGCATTTTAACTCCAGCCATGGCGCTCATACAGCATGGCCCAATGTATCGCCCCTTCCCTCTTCCTGCTGCTGGAAAGAAAATACACGCATGGATTGGTTTTTGGGGTTGAAATGTTGAAGTTGAAGCTTACCCACATTTTGTAATGTTTCACATCATTGTGTGTGTGTTTTCTTCTCTCTCTTTTTTTAATGCTGAAAAGGGGAAAAACGCTAATCAAATACGCATGGGAGCTAATATTTTGGTTTGTACTTTTTATGGCTAGATAGATTCTTTTTGCGAGACGCAGATACTGCTAAACCCAGTGGCAATGTAGTCAGGCCTTGAAACGCATACCTCTTTTGATAAATACTGGATCTAACACTTTCCTAGGCTGCTAAAGATGGACTGTTTGGCACACCTGATTTGCTGCATTTAACCGTTATTTCAGCCGAATGCATCTTCAGTTAGAAGGGTTTTCATTCATGTCACTCATTTGTGAATCTCTAGGCTACTATTAAAAGTTTTATGTAATATACAATAAAGCTGAGGTGTTAATGAGCTAGCTAAATATTAGCATTTTTGTGTTTTGTTTCAAGTTCTGCTTTTGTTGCTTCTTTACCTTCTGCTACTCAAACTGCATCTACACAGACACCAGATTATAGACAGGAATTCGAAGGATCAAACTGCATTGAGATTGAGAGCTCAGTTGTAGAAACTGGTTGGTAATACACTGCACAAATTACAGCACAGCAGCTCTTAAAAGTACTGGAACTGGCACCAACCATTAGTTGTGAAATAAAATGTTAGGGTGTTGCCATTTCTACCATAGCATTTCCACCAGCAACAAACGGCAGGATCAGCTGCTTATGCTACTAATAGTACAATCCAGACCATGTTTACTCAGAGGTCCCAATGAGTTCAGTGGGACTAACTCACTTGTAAGTGCATTTACAATTGCAGCCAAGTTATTTTGTATTGTATTATAACTTTATATCTGGTTTTAAGAGAATTTTCACTGTCCCAAAGCACCACAGTCCTTCATGATAGCGAGCCCAAAGCCAAGCATTAAATCTTTTCACCAAAGCCAGCTGAAATTTTAGTGACTCCTGCAACTGATCCTGAACCCATTACTTGGAGGAAAGTCACACTAGTTTCAGTAGACCTCATTTCCATCAAATGGATCCAAATTTGGGAAAGTTGGACATGTCCAATGGTCAGTTTTGTCTTCAGATTATGCTCCCCAAAGCATCGTATGGCAAATGTTGACTGACTCAGAATCTACACAGGTTTTTCAAAACACCAGAATCCCTACCTGAGAAGCAACTCTTGCGTGCATGGAAAGCACAGGTCACATTATCTTCATCAATGCATTCAAGTATACCTTTTAAAACAGATTGTGCATATTTCCTTTCAGTACAATAGTCTCATCTATGAAATTAGTTGAGTAATGTTACAATAGTATAGGCTCCATGAATTTATAACTTGATCCACGAGTGTACATTTATTTATTTATTTAATTCACATGTAACAGTGATAAATAGCTTAGAAATCTTATTAGGGACTCAACCAGTACCTGAAGGATAGATCTATCAGTGGCTACTTGCCATGATGGATATATGCAGCTTCCATGTTCAGAGGCACTATGCCACTGAATACCAGTTGCTAGAGAGCAACAGTAGGAAAGGGCTATTGCATTGTCTCTGCTATTTCTTTCCCAGAAGCATCTGGCTGGCCAGTGTGAGAGGCAGGGTACTGGACTAGTGGGTATCTTCTTACATTCACTTACAGCAAGCCATGTGCATTCAGCACATCTGCAAACAAAGCTCTCATCCTGAAGAGTTTACAGTAGAAGATTAAGTCGGGTTTCATAATCCTGTGGATGGTGTGATGTATAATAAAGGACCTGTGCAGAGAAACAACTCCCTTCTAATGTCTTAAGAGCAACTGAGTTTGCTCTTAAGCAAGGTAATTGTTTACATGGCAATATTCTCTTAGGAACACCATAGGTGAATAATGTACATGTGGGTGTCTTGGCATGCACATGGCAACTGGCAAGATGGACAAACCAGTTAACCTCCTCCAGCAAATATGCTATACAAATGCATTTGCCATACTTTAACATAGCACAAAATGAGGACATGCTGTTTGGAAGACCCTGAGCCAAATACTAAAGGATAATGCATAGCTGCCCAGTTCCCAACCCTCTCCCTTTCACGGAGAAGTTAAGTGGGTGATGGGAATGTCGGAAGAGTTGCTGATGGGTACTTTGAGAAGATTCAGGCGCTTGTTCCCAGCTTCTGATGCCTAAGAATAACAACCCCATAACAGATGTTGCCAATGTACAATTGCCAGATGCCATTTTTTTTGCACCTTTAGAACAGAAGAGTTCTACTGCATCAGACCAAAGGCCCATCTAGTCCAGCATTCTGTTCCCAACACAGGAAGCCTACAAACAGCCTAACGAAATGGCTATGGGAAGCCCACAAACAGCACTCGCCCTCTCACGATCCTCACAGAGGCAGACCGCCTCTGATATTGGAGACAGTGCATAGCCATCATGACTAGTAGCCACTGATAGCCTTAACCTCCATGATGATGATGATGAACTGCCTTCTGACTTATGGCCACCCTATGAATAAGGTTTCCATGGTAAGCAGTATTTAGAGGTGGTTTACCATTGCCTTCCTCTGAGGTTGAGAGGCAGTGACTGGCCCGAGGTCACCCAGTGAGTTTCATGGCTGTGTGGGGATTCGAACCCTGGTCTCCTAGGTCAACACTCTAACCACTATGCCACACTGGCTCTCTTACCCTCCATGAATCTGCCCTTTTAAGGCTGTCCAAGTTGGTGGCCATCACATCTTGCTGTAACAAATTTCAGTTTCACATAGTTTAGTAGCAGCATGGCATGCAAAAATGCAACAGCATCAGCAGAATCAGCAGGATCGTGGAGGTACTTTGATCTGAGAACACTTTGCCTGCTGAATTTCTGCCTGTCACACAACTGAGCAAGCAGCATTGGCAGGAAAAAAAACTGTGGCAATCTTATGGGCAACAGTATACAACATTTTAATCAAGCAGAGGTCACCTCCCAGGGTTGAGGGACCCTTGGTCAAGATGTTGTGGGGGAGCATTCCTGAGTAATCCCACCTGTTTGCTGCTCCTCCTCATGCAGCTCCCCTGGCCCCAATCCACACCACTGCCCAAAGGGAGAGGGCTTCTTCCTTGCTCCTTCTATTAATAACTTGTGTGAGAGAGTACATGTACAGTGAGCAGAAGCAAAGAGAAGCAGCAGCAGGGGGCTGCAAGACTTGACACTGGCCCCTCTTCTTGGGTGTGGACCTTAGCAATTGCCCAGTTATGCTGAGGTCCAGTGCTGGCCCCATTGCCTCCTGCACTACACATGGTTTTTAATGTCACATGCCAAATATACCATACCCCATTTTTCTGGCTATTCCAGTAACACTTTCTAAGCTGCCTCTGATAAGCACTTCAAGCAGGAGACAATGCAATTTGTCCAATGCAAATTGGACAAACAGTAAGATTAAAATGTAGTACAATTTTTATTCCACCTTTATACAGTTTTAAAAGACTTGTAAGGCAGCTTACAGGAACTGAAATAATCAATGGAAAACAACATAAATTTTAAAATTGTACACAATTGATAAAGTAGAAGGGGCAGGATTTATCTATCAACCAGGGGTGTAGTCGTCCAGGGTCTTGGGGGGTCTTAGACCCCCTACTTTTTTCGCAGCAGGGTGCCTCAGAACCAGGCACGGACTGCGCTCCTGCACCAATTTACCTGGGAATAAACCCCACTAAACTCAACGGGACTTCTTTCTGAATAGACATTTGCAAGATGCCACATATAGCTATTCACAGAATTGCAGGTGGGCTGCGAGTCTTTTAAGGCACGGCAAGATCCTTTGCAGCGTCGCTGTGCTTTGCCGCAACAGACTTACACGACGGCTCCCCCGCCCCCTCCTAGCTCTTCGCAAGAAATTTTCCTTCTGGTCTGGCTGGAGTAGGGGGAGCGCCGTGCAAGGAGAACGCGCACGAAAGCGGCGGCGGCACGTGCGTCAAGGTAGCTCTCAGGTGACACCGCAGGCGCCTATCAGCGTGGTGGGTTAAATAACCGGGTACGGGCCAGGCGTTTCCTTCGGTTCGGAAGGGCCGCGGGGGCAGGGGTGGCCTCCCTGCCCGTGACTTCCTGCCCGCCTCCAGCCAGAGCCGCGGCGAAAACAATTTCCCCTTCCCCGCCCCAGCGAGGGGAGGCGGCCCGGCTCCTCCTGCTGTCGTCGCGGCGTTTGTTTGCTGGGAGTCCCGGGCTCCGAGCAGAGCAGGGTGGGCGTCGGCTGGGGAGCCGCCATGGCGCTGCCGGAGCCGCTGAGCGCGGCGCAGCTGAGGCGCCTGGAGCAGCACCGTTACAACGCCTCCGGGCGCTCGCTGCTGGAGCCGCCGCTGCAGCGCTATTGGGCCTGGCTGGTGGAGCGCACGCCGGCCTGGCTGGCCCCCAACGCCATCACCCTCGGCGGCCTCGTCCTCAACCTGCTCCCCACGCTCGTCCTTGTCGCCTACTGCCCCAGCGCCACCGAAGAGGTACCCGGCGACTGCGCCTGCCCGCCTGCCTGGGAAGAGCCCTGTGCGGCCGCCCCCGTCCCGAGGGGCCGCTTGGCCCTGGGCTTCCCCGGGTCGGAGGGGAGGCAACACCCGCCTGCCGGTGGAAAGCTGTAGACGGAGGAGGGGGACGGGCTTAGCTGCTTCGGGAACCAGAAGAGGTTCGGATTCTGGAGAGCCAAAACAGCCCTGTTGCGCTTGTGGCAGCAAGTGCACAAAGAAAACGGGGGGGGGAGCCCAGCTGTACGCAAAGGCTTCGACTGCGATCTTATGCACGCTGAGCTGCGGGGGGGGGGGGAACTGACTTCCGACTACGCATGCGCAAGACCATGCTGTCAATCCCACAAAGTCTTCTTCTGAAACATGCCCGATAGAGCTCCGAGGGGCTTCCTGTTGTAGGGTTGCAGTTTTTTTGTATGGCAGAATCTTTCACGGACTGGAGCCCACTTCCTGAAGTTGAGGAAGTGGGCTGTGTAGTCCGTGGACATTTCGGTTGCCATCATTCTGTCTGGCTTCAGGATGCCGCGGTGCTCCTTTTCCGTTTTTGTTTTGCAATGCAAGCAGCGGAATTCCATCTCTGGCTAGAGTTCAAAGTGGCCTGAGAGAGGCTTGGCTTTCGGTGCTGAAGACACACCGACTTTTGTTAGCAGAACAGAAGCTAGCAAACGTCTGGCTCAACAGATTGGGGAGGCTCTAATGATGTGCAAACCTGCAGAATCTGTTTACAGGAGGTAACAGTGGGATGAGGTACACAGTTGGATGTGCCTTTTTCAACCTGCTTGTGGTTTTCTGAAAGAAAAAAACAAAGCACCTCTTGCCTGTGCCCAGAAGTCAGTCTCTTGGTGCACCGAGGATTTTGTTCCAAGTAAGCCAGGAACAGAGTGCAGTCAGAGAGGCCTATGCTTGAGATGGGGTTATAGGGTTACAGGAAGCCTTTTTTAGAAAGCTGACATGGCAATTCATGAGTTTAGATTTATGGCAGCCTTTCCTAACCTGGTGGTGCCCTCCAAAAGTTTTGGACCAGTGCTGGTGGGAGATCTAGTCCAAAACAGGTTGCTTAGAGCAGGGGTGGGGAACCTCCAGCCTGTGGGCCAAACGTGGCCCCCCAGGCACCCCATTTTGACCCACAAAGGAGCAATTGGGAGCTTAAAGTGGGCTCCCAGTTGTTACTTTGCTGGAGCAATGTGCCCTCGGCAGATGTTCTTTGAAGCAGCCCTGTGCTTCCCCTTTCCAGCTGACATTGGGGTTGGAAAGAGGGGTGTGGGGAGGCTTGGAGTGGGCAAGGGAGTTTGACAGGCAGGTGAGACAACCCACCTGTCAGTCATTTGATGTCATAATGCTATCATGTGATTGGCAGGTTGGTTGCCCCACCAACCTCTCAAGGTTGGCTTGCGGGGTGGCCAAAAAGGTACCCCAATCTGGTTTAGAGTTTTTGTACATAGTGGGTTGTGTGTGAGAGATGAACGCAGAGGAGTTTTGGCTTGATTGTTAGAAGAGAACCAGACATCTCTCCTCTAAGTAGGCCTTCTGTTGGAGGCCTGTTACGTTCAGAGCTGTGTGCAAATAGCCCCTTGAAGTTCTCCACCCCATTTGTGAGCACAGAAACTGGAAAGACCATTTCCCCAAATTTCTTTGGGGGAGGAGAAATGCAGCTGTTTGCTCATTGGCAGTAGCAGAGCTTCTTTCTTTTCCCGTAATGGTGCGCTCTCTGTCTTAGTGCTGCCTCTGCAAGTGGCGCAGCAGCACCAACTGAGTTGACAGCCTGGCCACCACTTTGCATCTTCCATTGTGCCCTGGACCTAGCATAATTGAAGCTCTTGAGGATGGGAAAGGAAATGGCACCATCCACCGAAAGATGGTGGAGAATACTCAGGGAAAACTCTTCTTTTGCTAGGGAGGTGGGTGGGAAAAGGAAAAATGTCATACATTTTCTCAGTATTTTTTTCCTGAGAGTTCAACTCCGCTCTAATTTCATTTCCCCAGCACCCCCTGCAATACTGAGGGGTTGCTGAGATGATGTGCTTTTGCACTTGTTGCTCTTGCTGCAAAAGCTAATGCCATCACAGTAAACGTTGCCTGTTTTCTGGATGTCACAGGACTCCTTGTTCCTTCGTGACTATGATACTGTGTGGAATGTGATTGTGCAAGTATCTTGAGCACCTGTTGAATAGTTCACCACCCTGATAAAAGTAGACTGTGTGCTTTGCCAAAGCTCTCATCATGTTTTTCTAACCCTCTCTTAACGTCAGCAATGAAGGTGGGTTGGGTGTGTTCACTGAAACTCCACTTCTGGTGCCTCTTCCTACTGGCATTTGCAAGCGAGCACTTGTGACATCACAAGCGCATAGGGTGATGCAACTCTTCCTTCTCTCCTCATGTCTGTATATTTTGTGAGACTTTATTTGTATTTCCAAATTTATTTGTAGAAAATAACCTTTCGGATGTGCTGCTGCAATGCTTATCCAGTGTTAGTTTCTTTTATTCTCTTGCTCCTCTCCCCAACTTTCTGGACTCCTCCCCGTAGTGTCTCTGCTAGAAGTTGATTCCCCTGTGGTGCGGGTCCATAAAAAAAGTTGCAAATAGCAACAAACCTGTTTTCCTTGCTGAGGAAATCTAATTCCAGCCCTCAACTGATGGGGGATCAGGAATTGCATTGCTAGTGGAGCAGTCAAAGCCTGCATGAATGTGGTACTGAGTGGGGTGGGGTTCTAAAATTGTCTAGAAGGGCTCTTAAGTGTGTGTGTGTAAGTGAAGATAAATCTGTGTTAGATTGAAAACATCAGTGTTTTTGGCACCCTAAAAGAATTAACAAATTTATCATAACATAAGCTACTGTGGACTGCGGTCCACCAACAGGAGTATGGCGTTATCCTAAGTTGCAACAAGGGTATGGTACGGTTAAAACAAGGAGAGTCTTGTGGCAACTTAAAGGGTAACAGATCTGCGGTGTCATAACTTTTCATAGTGGATCTATGTGTTTGTTAGTCTTCAAGGTGCCACAAGGTGCTCTTGGTCTGTTGCAGCATAAACCGGCACAGCTACCTCTCTGGAAGAGTGTGGTTGCAGCCTTCATAATTAGTGGGACTTGCTTCTGAGTAAATGGGTAAAAGGGCTGTATCTGACCTTCCTGTGTCTGAATTAATGCTAGCGTGAAGTCAAATTTAAATAGGAGAGCACTAGGGAGAACCTTCTTAACAGTAAGAGCAGTTTGCAACTGCACCAATTCCCCTAAGGCTGGTGGACTCTCCCTCAATGGAGGCCTTCAACCAGAGACTAGACAGCCATCTGTTGGGGATGCTTCTGCTCTAGATTTCCTGTATCAGGCAGGCCTGCTTTATTTATGTATTGAACAAAATGCATATATCGCTTGTCTGAAACAAAACCTTGAAGCAGTTTACAAGAAATATTAAAATTATCAATAAAAACAGTTTAAAACAGGCAATTAAAAACTTTTAAAAGACAATAAAAATCAGCAGTAAACTAAAAAGACTAAAACACATCAACATCTACATCTCTGGATAGGCTAGCCTAAACAGAAATGCTTTAAGCAGGCACCGAAAAGAATATAGCAAAGGCACCTGCCTGATGTCGATAGGTAGGATGTTCCAAAATGTAGCCCTAAAAAAATTTCTTACAAGTGCAGAATGAGTATTATGTGGCATCTGTAATAGTGCCAGTTCTGCAGATTGAAGCGGTCAAGCAGCTCTGTCAGTAAACATTTGCATCATGTTCCTGTATGGTTTGGTCTGTTCTATACAGGATTAAACACATACAGGAATACCTTTGGGTGCCAAATGGATATAAGCATCTAAAGATTTTACTTTCTTAACACATGGAAACTAGGGAAGAGATTAAGACACTGCCTATGTTTTAAAAGGAACCTGTTCTCTGTAGCTTCTGTTATTGTTTACATCATGCTTCATTGTGCTCCAAATAACACACAGACATGAGTTTAGAGAGGTCACCAAATTGCTGCTAATATTGATTCTGTTTGACAAAAAGTGCTGTGAAAATTGGCAGTTTTTTTAATCTCTTCCTCTCATGAAACATAAGTCATTGCACTGGCAGGAAATTGATGTACACAATATACTCTAGCAGCCTAGACAAAGCCAGTATTGGGCTATTGTTGGTTAAAAAAAAAAAAGCACCTTCCTAGCGAAATTCGAATACTTTTGTTCCAACACCACTGAAGTGAAGCATGCTGGGGCTGTAATCCCATACACTGGTGGAGTGTGAGCCTAAGCATGTCTACTCTGAAGAAAGCCGTACCAAGTTCAGTGAGACTCGCTCCCAAGAAACTCTGCATATGATTGCAGCTTTTAAGTTGGGCCCAAATCCCAAGGATTGGAATTCTGCTCATGTTCTCTTGATTTTAATGGGAGAGAATTAGTGCACAATATTAGCTGGATCGTACCTTTAAGGTTTTATTTTATGCCTCTAGCACAGCATTCACCATCCTGTTGCCTTCCAGATGTTTTGGACTACAGCTCCCTTTAGCCCTAGCTCTTTAGTCCAAAACATCTGGAAGACACTGTTGCGCTGTGTGTAGTTGTGTTGCTTAATTTCATTTAAAAGCAGCACCACAGCAGCAGAGAGTAACAGCAGATGTTGAAATGCGAGTGTGCCAGCGTGTGTGTTTACCTAAGAAAGCAGGCTTTTACCCTGCATCAGCATCACTGAGACTGGAGACTTAGTAAAAACAGAAAAGCTAGTTTATTTATAGAAATACATAGTAGATAGAAAAGGCATACCTAGTTCTAACTAACTAAGTTGGAGGCATAACGCCCAGGTGTGGGAGTCAGCCCCATGCTTGGAGAGAGCAGAGACAAAGGGATGTCTCCTCTCTCCTGAACAGTCAGCGGACAAAGGAATGGAAAGGGCAGAAGGAGGAGGGGCAGGTAAGCTTCCCTAAAGATGTCACAGTCTAGCGACAGAAGGAAGTCAGTCAGAGCATCACAAGTAAAAGGTAAACAAGTCTGGAGGACTCTAGCACTATCTTCCTTCTGGAGCTTAAACAAAAGAACAAAACAGGAGTTGCTCTTGTCCCACTTCCAACAGACACTAGGTTGCAAAGGCTGTGCTAGCAAATTCTCCTAGCAAGTTTCTTTTTGTACTTTAATTTTGTATCACTTTCACTTTCTCCTGCATTAACCGTCTTGTCAGCAGTTGAGGCAACTAATAATTTACTATTGTGACATGGGAGACTTTACAGTTAGGGTTAGCCAACCCTGAACTTGTTTGTGTCTTTTTCCAAGAACTCTCTTCCTCCCCTATTGCTGTAATTTGTGGATGTGGTGAAGCAGTGTAACCCAGTCCCTTTCTCCTGTTACGTGAATTTGTCTCTTTTCATGGTTTCAGTATCATGTAATGCTTACCTCCAAATTCCCCAGATCTCTGGAGCTTTCAGAAAGTCCATCCTTTTCTGCTAAACATATTCTAGGCCCACGTCCAAACATTTACTGTATGAGTTTCTAGAGATCAGCAATATTGTCTCTTAATCATTAAAGAAAATAAGAAGCGCGGAGGCCTGGAGGTCTGCTGCTTGATGCACACTGAAACACAACAGTGGAAAATTCTTGCAACAGTATCAGTCCTGAAGAATTTTCTGCTATAATATGCCCTTACCTTGTGCTACCTGCCAGATGGCAGAAACTACAAGCTCTGAAGAGCTAGCACTTGTTAGTGACAGATGGGTGTGCCTGTGCAGTAGCTTCCATGTTTGCAAAAGGTGTCTATTGGAGTTGCATCCTGATCAGAGGTCTTAGGCTAATAGAAGCTGTAGCAAATATTTGCCTTCAACTGTGAACGTGCTTTAGCTGAAAACCAAGTCCAATGGTCCTGAATTGGAGATAAAGATTGTGAAAGTTTTTGTCCTCATGTGCTCTGTTCGCTCTGCCTCTGCCCTTATTATTTAATTGGTGTTCCTCATACACAAGGCAGGGAAAGAACCAACACACTCCTGTGGATTGGTTGTACATGTCTTGTTGGTAACTGGCTTATAAATTCTCAAGGCATTCATTTAGTGTTACCACACATTTTGCATGCCAAAGGACCCACTTTCAGTCTCTGGCATCTCTGGATCAGGCTGGAAAAGACTCCTAGCTGAAACCCTGAAGAGCTGCTGACAGTCACTGTTGTCAATACTAAGTTAGATGGGCCAATGGTTTGACTCGGTATATAGTAGCTGCTTGTGTTCCTAAGCAGAGAGCCAGTGTGGTGTAGTGGTTTGAGTGTTGGACTGCAACCTGGGAGACCAGGGTTCAAATCCGCACACAGCCATGAAGCTCACTGGGTGACCTTGGGCCAGTCGCTGCTTCTCATCCTCAGAGAAAGGTAATGGTTCTAAACCTCCCAGAGAGCTTTGGCTATGGGGCGGTATATAAATGTAATAAATAAAATGGTAAACCACCTCTGAATACTGCTTACCATGAAAACCCTATTCATAGGGCTGCCATAAGTCAGAATTGACTTGAAGGCAGTCCATTTCCATTTCGTGTTTCTAAAATGTTTCCCAAAATGTGGGTTGAAACTACTAGATTTGTTTCAAAAAGGTTGTAAGTATGTTTCCCCTGTAGGTCTGCTTACTTTAGGATGAAGTGGTATGAAAGTGTATGGTTGGGAGAGTGACATTAAGGGATTACAGTTGTTGTTGTTGTTATGTGCCTTCAAGTCGATTACAACTTATGGCGACCCTATGAATCAGTGACCTCCAAGAGCATCTGTCATGAACCACCCTGTTCAGATCTTGTAAGTTCAGGTCTGTGGCTTACTTTATGGAATCAAGCCATCTCTCGTTTGGTCTTCCTCTTTTTCTACTCCCTTCTGTTTTTCCCAGCATTATTGTCTTTTCTAGTGAATCATGTCTTCTCATTATGTGGCCAAAGTATGATAGCCTCAGTTTCATCATTTTAGTTTCTAGTGACAGTTCTGGTTTGATTTGTTCTAACACCCAATTATTTGTCTTTTTCGCAGTCCATAGTACTCTCCTCCAACACCACATTTCAAACGAGTTGATTTTTCTCTTATCCGCAGTAAGATGATTATATCTGGAGAGGATCTTTGGCTGATGGAAAGACAGTCAACATACAGGTTGCTTAGAAAGGGGGGTGAAATTTGAGGAAGAGTGCTGTATTGCTTTCCCCAAATGCAGTGTGAAACTTTGTTTGGAAAATCTAGCACATTGAACCTTTCCCCTCTTGTTCACATTGTCAACTCTTCTAGGAGTAATTATACTTAATTATAATGTGTTGCTTAATTGCTTACTAAGAATATGCCTAAAATCAGCATATAATGAGCTGGCTGTGACCTTTGGTCATACCTCTTTAAATACAACAAAGATGTAGGTAGTAAAGGCTTCCCATTCTTATCTTCAGTACCCTTTGCCATTCATTCAGAAGATCCCTTTTTGCACGTCTAGTACAGGCTTTCCCCTCTCCTGGTAAGTGCTATGCTTTAATTGATAGAAGAGGAGAGAAACAGCTCCATCCCATTTCAGAGCAGGGTTGCATTTCTGAATCCCATTATGTCAAAGATGACACTACAGAATAGGGGGGTAAAATTGCTAGATGTCTCTGCTTCGGAAGCTCCACAAGTAACGTATGTTTCATTTTGCATATAAATTGGTAAATGATGTAGAAATTCACATCTGTCTTTTCTGATAGGGCGAAGACTTGTGTGCTAGGCAGTTTTGTACTCAGTTCTGTACTTGTACCTTTTACCAGAGCAGCCTTCCCCAAACTGGTATCTTCCTACAATTTCATCAAATCCAGCCAGCATGGCCAATAGTTGAGGATGATGGGAGTTGCAGTCCAAAATATCTGGAGGGCACCAGACTGGAGTATAGAGTCTATTGAAAATGTCGCAGATTAGAGTTTTTTTTTGTTTTGTTACTGTAAAAATTGCTGAGGGTTGTGTCCAATAGTGGTTTTGCTTTTGTGGACAGTGCTTCCACCTATGCAAGTTGAGGCATCCAATTTACATTCACCCTCCTCTGCCCAATTAAGCCCCTTGTCTCACACACATCCATGCTGCTACTGAGGGTTAGGAACCCTTTGGAAAAGAATATATAGCACCAACGACTAGTAGATAATAGGGATCTGTGAATAATCAGGTGCCCCAATTTGTACTAGCAGAAGTGCTTTCTGCTAAGGCAAACCTGCCATTGAAAAGAACTCTTGAGTGAAGAGTGAAGAATGAAGAAAGAACACTCTACTCTAAATGTACACTCTGGATTCAAGTTTATAAAAACTACAAATGCTTCATCAAGGTGGGAAAAGTCAACAGGGTTCAGCTGCCTGAGTCCATATTACCTTTCTGGATGGTGCTCAATTATGCAGTAAAGGACATTTATGGCAGCCTTCCAGATCTGCCGACCAATGTGGTGTGCAAAGTGCAGTAGGCTAGCAAACTGTGGGTGTGTGGCCTTCCCTGAAAGTATAATATGTGAGCTTTTTAAATGGAATTATTCAGTGACTGGCAAATAGATAAGGGAAGTTGTAGACTTCTTGACAACTGTTAAATAATTCATATGTTGTAGCAGTTGGCGAACAGCAACAGAACAGATTCCTTTTGTTTATTTGTTTCAGGCTCCTTCTTGGGTCTTTGTCTTGTGTGCATTAGGACTTTTTATTTACCAGTCACTGGATGCTATTGATGGGAAGCAAGCCAGAAGAACTAATAGCAGTTCTCCTTTGGGAGAACTATTTGACCATGGCTGTGACTCCATTTCCACAGGTAACTTTTTAAAAACTGTTTGTGTATGTAAATACTCAGGATTGATAAGCAAAAGATGACCTCAGACAATTTAAAAACTGCTTTCAATAATGTTCATTATAGCTCAAACTTGCCATAATGTGCGTTACTTGAGTTTAGGTTGTGCTCCTTTTAGTGAATTTGATTTTTAGGTATACTTCTGTACAACTTTGCTTCAAAGAGGTTCCACACCAAGTAAAACCATATATTTTTAAATAGATATAAAAAGGCAACAGTGAACAACTTCTGCAAGTTCCCTGTCAAATGTGTAGCCTGGTTGCTAAGGAGAGGGTATTTTAGCTTTCTCTTACTCCTGGGGCAGGGAGATACCTGCTTCATGTCCGCATGCTCATAGAACTTGGGACACGTGCATATATCTGAAAGTGGGCTATTTGCTTCTGTGACCTTGCCTCTGGTTAATATTCAGATTCTCAGGAAAAGTCAATCAGGTTGTTGCTTGCAGTAGCCTTTCTTGTAAGTGGATAAAACGGACAGCCTGGAGAGGCCTTAGAAACTGGAGCAAGACAGAAGATGATGTCCAGTGGGCAAAATACAAGTTAATAGGTTTGGGGAGATAGGAGTGAATTAAATCCATCTCTATTTTTATTGGAACAAAATCGTTATGTAATCAAATATTTTTAAAACATTAAAATACAATTCATTGAACTATTTTACAGTCTCATGTGAATTTTTGCTTAACTTAATCTTATTCGTAGCTCAATTAAACTAAGCAAAATTTTAAACCAAAACAATGATACACTAGCACTCAAAACTGTGGTCTGAGAACCCCGGAGGTTTCTTGGAAGCCTTTTCTCTAATCAGGATATTGATAACTATGGATAAGCTTTCCTAAATGAAAGCTTGCCTACCATTGATTTGTCTTTGCAGTATGCAGCCATATGGATTAGGCTGTATTATATTATTAGGCATATCCTAGGGTGCACTCTCAGTTCAAACTGTATGACAGCTTGCATGTCCCAGAATGGTCTACAACACTCAGGCGTTCCATGATGGACAAAGTTCATCAGCAGACAATTGAATGTGGAAGACTCTTGGAAGATAGTTAGAAAACCACTGCTAGAGAAGCTATTCATGTGTTTAGATTGTCTTGTTGACAACTAAAATATACTGTGTCTTATATACTTATCTTTTCGTCTCCTACTGAAGACCTTCCTCTTTCAACAAGCTTTTTAAGTAGAGACTGTAACCCAGTCTGCATCTGTATTGGAATTGCTTTTTAATATGTTTTTAAGGCTTTTTTAAAAAGGTGTTTTAAAGATGTTTTGTTTTAATATGTATTTAAAGATGTTTTGTTTTAATATATTTTAAAGTCTGTTTTAAGATGTTTTAGAATGTTTTTAGTGTTGTTGTTTACTGCCCTAGGCTCCTGCTGGAAGGGTGAGATATTAAATAAATAAATGTACAGTAGGCTATGTCTTGTTTGACACTTTTCTTACAATGTCTCAAGAAACAGAGCACATATGGATAGGGAATCAAAAAACCAATTTGCATGTTATGAATCTCTGAGGTCAGGAATGTGTGGTGTTGACCTAGACCAGGGTGACTAAACTGTGGCTCTCCTGATGTTGTTGAACTACAACTCCCATCATCCCTATTGACCATGCTGACTGGAATGATGGGAGATGGAGTTCAACATCTGGAGGGCAACAGATTAGGAAGCTCACCCCCTAACATATACTTCCTTTACCTGATGGATTCATGAAGCAAGGATCTTTCATTAATTGTTACTGACATATAGCTGTTGTCGTCTCACATTCAGGAGCAATAATAAAAATGCTCATAGGTAGATCATGGGCCAATTAACAGCATGTTGCTGGAATGCAGAGCTGTGACTGGTGTCATTTGTTGAAGGTTCACATCTCAGACCTTGAAATATACTGTATCTATAGCCACAGCATTAGGCCCAATTTGCCAATCCCACTAGAGTAGTGAGAAAGCATGTTAAGTCAATATGGTCTTGTTCTTACTCATTGGTTAAAGAATTGCATGATTACTTCACCATGAGTATGGCTTGCATTTCTACCCATTTACAAGATCACCACAAAGTGATTATTTGTTTCATGCAAACACTCAAACTATTTGGGTATCATTCTTCAAAAAACTGTGATAACTAACTGACGCTAATTGGACTTTTCAGTTTTTGTTGGTATTGGAGCCTGCATAGCAGTTCGGCTAGGAACAAATCCAGACTGGCTGTTTTTCTGTTCCTTTGTTGGAATGTTCCTGTTTTATTGTGCTCACTGGCAAACCTATGTATCTGGCATGCTAAAGTTTGGCAAGTAAGTGGATACTTAGATAATTTGCTCTGTGACTGACATTTGAGATATATTTGCTCTGATCCTTTCTAATTCCAATAGGATTTTTTTTTTCTGAAGGCCCTGAATTCCATTATAGTAGGCATGATATTTGATACCAAAAGGTATCACACATTGGATTTCAAGAGGGCAGTTTAGGTACAGGTACAGGTACAGGTACAGGTCTCATAGTTTGCAGGGTGAGACTATTGGGTACTGGAAGCCGAGACAACAAATTTATTGACATGTTGCTAGTTGTTTTCGGCTGGCTAAGACTGAAAGTGATCACATCGCAGTACTGAATGGCTGATGGTCAAAAGTATTTTTAATTAATACTTTGTGCAACTTTTACCAAGAGTCCCAGATGTAAAGGTATAGTCTTCAGAATGTTGTCCAGGATCTGAAGAGCCTTTAAGCTTCGATCTGTAAGCCCTTTAAGACCTTCAGAAGTTAAAATGGCAACCAATTCTCGTGCCACCTAGTAAACTGGCAGTTTTTGAAAGCTCATGGTATGGCATGGTGTCAGCTGTTTAAAAGGAAGAATTCAAAATCCATCAGATTAATATAACTCCTATCCATGGATTTTTTTCTATTGTATCTTCATATTTTTATATGCCATATTTTACTGTTGCCACCAGTTTTGTATTTAGTGGATTAAATAATTAGCTTTTAATTCATACAAAAGGTTTACTTGTACTTTCAAAATTTTGAAAAGCCTGAACTTACTATTAAATATTATTTAAAACATTTGTTTTTCAAATGCAATGTTTCAGTAATTATTTTTGCAAGTGTACATTTTCTATACTGAAATTTAATTACCAAAAATGTCTTGATAGAATTTCACAGAAATTTGACTTATACTTATAGCAAAAATAATTTCAATATTGAATCACCTGAAATAGTTTACATTTACCTTAGGTATATTTGATGAATCTTAATAGTTAGTAAATTATTCCCTATAAACTAATCATTTGTGTGGGCCAATCTTATTTGTCTTTCATTTTAGAGTTGATGTAACTGAAGTACAGATAGCCATAATGATGCTCTTTTTGTTATCTGCATTTGGTGGAACAACAATGTGGGATACTAAGGTAACTGGATATAGCTATCCGACTTGGATGATTGTTTTTTAATCAATTCTGTATGGCTGCTATTTAGCAGCTCCTTCTAATCCTTTGTATTTTTCCCCTTTGTTGTGTTTTGTTAAGCCTTGATTTTATTCTCATTTTAAAAATTAGACCTTGCTCAATTGTATGTAGGATACCTTTTCCCATGTAGTTCCAGTATTCTCTCATTGTTGTGATGTGCTGTCATATGCATGAGTTTAGAACTACACAGAGGAAAAAGACCCCATCTGCCATAAGTGACATTTGTATTAAATTAAATCATGTAAATACATTAATGCTCTGCATAGACTTGAATTTCATAATAATCTCAGTTTTGCATTGTCTTGTTTAAAAGTTTACCAAGCTGGCAAAATCTTGTTACTTAACACTGTTGTAATTAATTAACACTATTATAATTCTATATTAGCATATAAAGGTTGCATTGAATTTATTGTCATAAGCCAGCAAAATGCATATTTTCTAACTTAGGAAAAACTCAGTGCACATTAACACTGCCCCCCATTTTGAGGCTGCATTGCTTACGCCTATATTGTAGAATCCAGAATCACAGAGACAACCAGGATGCATTCAATAGCATCTTAAGAAACATAACCCCTGTATTTGAGGGTTGCTTGTTGCATCAGTCTATGTGGTTAAGTTTAGTGTTGCTGCACTTCTTCAGCTGCCTGGAAATCCAGGAAATTGGATGAATGATAACACTGTATGTAAATTGCATGATATGAGACTGTAGAAAACCAGTTCTGGGCACTATACTGCAAGCTTTTAATCAGCTACAGTGGTGGTTCTAGTTGCCTCAATCCACCCATGTAAGTGAATCTGTATTCTGACATCTCACTATAATATATTGGCTAAAAACAATTTTTTTTCTTGAAATGCTTATGTTCCATTTTGAAATGACTGTAATCAGTCAAAACACTGAATTATTTAAAAATAATACTACATTATGGAAGTCCATCATTTTACTTCTCATGAATTGAGGTATGGTAGTCTCAACAACAGATCCTTAGACAAATTTGTCTTCTAAACTGTAACCTGGTGGGTTACAGGAAATTTATTTTTTACTCTTCTTTTTAACCCTCTGCTGCCTCTTGGAAGCTTCCATGAAACTACAATTGAATAAGAAAGGTAAATACTTATTCTAAAGGTCCATTAGCTGGAGAATATTGATAATGCAATTTCATAGCATGATATAACAAAACGGGCAGATGGTGTTTGCATTTCCTGTGGTACTGCTGCTGTTTTGATAGGTGAATTTAGAAAAACTATCAATTTTTCAGAAATAGAAGTATAAAGCTAGAAATTTGATACATGTTTAGAGATGTTAGTAACTACATGCTTGACTCTGAATTTAAAAGAATGATGTATCCTTTGGGTTCCTAGTAGAATTAAATCGCTATGCTCTGCATTTGATTTTACTGGCATGACTATGTTCATTTGATTTTTAGTGAAGAAAATGGATAATTCAAATAAATTACTAATATGTGCAAGTGATGGCTTGAAAGTATTCCTATATTTTAAATCTTGTAAATTTTCTTGCTAGCTTCCTATGCTGGACTTAAGATTGAAGATGATTCCTGTTGCTGGAATTGTGTCTGGAGCAATATTTTCCAGTTACAATTATTTCAGAGTAATCTTCGGAGGAGGTGTGGGGAAGAATGGATCCACAATAGCAGTAAGTGTTTTTTTAAAGTATGTTAGATGTTTAACACATGAGGTTAACTTATCTTATGATACAAGTTTCTGTAGGTTGTGTTTAATTTAGCAGGTCTTGTCTTACATCTAGGTTTAAACACGAATTATAATATAAATATTACTGTCTACCCTTGCACTGTTCAAGAAATGCTGCTGTTTCATATTTTAAGGGACAAAGATTAAATAGAGTAGTTATGTAGAGTTTCAGGATTGTATTATTTTTCTGTTACATTGAGTAGCTTGGTATCGTGTACTCTTCTTTGCTAAAGGTTCTCAAACATTATCACGATGAGTTTAAAAAAAACCCCACCAAGTCCAGCTTCAGCTGGTATGCCAAGCGTGACCCTTCCCAACAAAGTTGGACCTACCTGTGGTCATTCATGCTCCAGATACCTCCATTTTAGACTACTGTAAAACACGCTACATGGGGCTATCTTTGAAAAGTGGAAACTAAAAATGCTACTACCAGGTTGTTGGCTGGGGTTAGGCATTCAGAGCATCACTCCCCTCTTCTTTGGTTTGCACTGGTCAGCTGTTCATTTCTGGACTGTTTAAGGTGATGGTTTTGACCCTGGCCTTTGACACACGTTTTTAGGACCTAACTTATTACTATGATTATAAATTATTTTAACTAAATTTAAACTGGGACCTTACAGTAAAGGACGGGTAAGAAATCTAATAAATATTAATAATTAAAGCCCTACATGACTTGAGACGTAGGTACGTTAAGTACCATCTTCTTCCATAGCAACCTTCCTACCTGCTGCTTTCAAAATGTGAGCACTTATTCCAGGTGCTGCTGATGAATGAGACAGGCAGTCATTAGGAGCAGGGAACCCACTGTGTCAAATGTCTTCCTGAAGGAGATTCACCAGTCCCTCACACTTTATTCTTTTGGTATTTGGTAAAACATGGCTGTTCTAGAAGGCTTCCCTTAACTGATTTGCTTAGACTTTATTTTAGTGCAGTTAGTTCTATGACTGATGTCTTGTTGTGTGTTGATTTTTGTGTGTGTGATTTTTATATTGGATTTGTTCTTTTTATGATGAGAGCTGCCTTGAGTTCATGTTTTTTGGGGGCAAGGGGGAAGTAGGATAAAAGCTACTAAATTAATAAATGCATTATGGCTTTCAGGGCACGAGTGTTCTGTCACCAGGCCTCCATATAGGATTAATTATTACTTTGGCAATAATGATCTATAAAAAATCCACAACACATCTGTTTGAAAAGCATCCTTGCCTCTATGCCTTAACGTTTGGATTTGTGAGTGCCAAAATAACACAGAAATTGGTGGTAAGAAGTTCTTAAAATTGTTTGTGTATTTAAGATTTATGTACAATTGGGCTATATATGTATGATTAATTAAATAATACATGTGAAGCACTGTGAACATTCTAATGCTAACCTGATGATTCATTAATAAAAAACAAAAATGAGTATTCTGCAAGTTAATCATCCTAAAGAATTTAAGAGAGATGACAAAATTGTGTTTTAATTTTAATGTGATTCAAGGAGCAACACACTGCAAGATCCGGTATTAACAGCGGTAACAGTATTTTGCTGATGCCATTTTCAATATAGGCAACTGCTGATATGGAGCGCCAGTGGATTTTAAGGCTGCTGTTCTATACACATTTACATGGGAGTAAATGCCATTGGACAGAGATTCACTTCAAAATAAACACAGAATTTTGCTGCGAGTTCTGCTTTTGGGAAAAAAAAGTCCTCTATAACATTTATATGGGGCAATGTCCAACACAAGTGGCAGTCTGTCTGTGTGATGGATGTCCCCTCCTTCTTCCCCCTTCAGCCTCCAGATCTGTTCCTGGGAGGCTGCAAGGAAGAGAAGAGGAAGGACAAGTTCTATTCTGCTCATGGAAGTCTGCCACTAATGCCACTAGTAGTCTTTTATGTTATGTTGTTATGTTATGGTTTATTTATATGCTGCCTTTTGGTCAAAAAGACCCCCAAGGTGGCTCAAAGAGAATACACACAAGTACAAAATACAAATAAGAACAATACCATTTTCAAAAATCTTGACAATAAAATCTTAATATTTCAAAACAACAACAACAAGAATGGACCATTGGTCTCACCTGAAGGGTGATTTTCCTATGAGTACGGACATCACAGCGGGTATTAGCTCCACCTATTGTGCGAAGGCAAGAATGTCTTTGAAGTCAAGACTAGGGGCGTCAGGCCCCTCCCACTCTCCAGTTCATTCGCAGCGAGTCTGAGGAGAAATATCTAAAAATACAAGAACAAGGCCAACAGGCCTGGCAGCAGGAAAATAACACAATAGTACCATGCATAGTAACATGACTCCAACATAGCGGTATAACAGAACTAGAAGTCTTGACTTCACTCTTAAATTTAAATATAATAGCGTAACAGTAATATATAACACATTAGAAAATATATAGTCATCCTCCAACTGGGAGAGTCATGATGTCCGTACTCATAGGAAAATCACCCTTCAGGTGAGACCAATGGTCCATTTTCCCTATGAGTCCGGCCATCACAGCGGGATGTACCAGAGCAGCCCATACAGGGTGGGACCACATGCTAATCCTGATTAAGAACCTGTTGTAACACTCGTCTGCCAAAAGAAGCGTCAGCAGAGGCATAGCGATCAATTTTATAATGCCTTATAAATGAGTGTGGGGTAGACCAGACTGCAGCCCTACAAATATCGGCAACAGGAGCATTAGTGGCAAAAGCAGCCGAAGTGGCAGCTGACCTGGTAGAATGAGCCGTTATACTAGCTGGAACTGACAACTTCAGAGACTCATATGCTAAAGTAATACATGCCCTTAACCAACGGGATAAGGTAGAATTGGATACTTTATGTCCCATAGACCTTGGATGAAAGGATACAAACAGAGACTCCATTCGTCTAATCTCTTGGGTCCTAGACAGGTAGGTCTTGAGAGCCCTCCGGACATCTAACGAATGCCAAGCCTTCTCGAGAGGATGGGTAGGATTCGGGCAAAAGGAAGGCAAAACAATGTCCTGGTTGCAATGAAAGACTGAATCGACCTTGGGACGGAAGGAAGGATCAGTCTTCAGCACAACAGAGTCCTTATGGAAGACGCAGAGGTGTCGAGCAGAAGACAATGCGCCCAACTCTGAAACGCGTCTGGCAGATGTGATTGCGATCAGGAACACGACCTTGAAGGACAGCATATGTAGGGGCACAGTCCTGATGGGTTCAAACGGAGGGCGTTGCAAAGCCTGCAGAACTTTCGGCAAACTCCATGAGGGAAACCGATGGACAACAGCCAGAGAGCGTAGGACGACTCCCCTCAAAAAACGTTTGATGAACGGATGTGAGGAAATAGGAGCTCCAGGAGAGGACACTGAGAGAATGGACGACAGAGTGGACGCATGTCGACGTAGAGTGTTGGGTCTAAGTCCCATCATGAAGCCGCTATGGAGATATTGCAGCACCTGTTGCATGGTGGCCTGGGATGGATCGTGGTGGTGGAACTGGCACCACTTGGAGAAAGCCACCCAAGTATGTTGATAAATACGAGTGGTAGATGGTCTTCTCGAGGCCAAAATAATATCAATCACAGCGTCAGATAGGCCAGTTGACCTCAAATGTCCCCGTTCAAACACCACGCTGTTAGATTGAGCCAAGTAGGGTCCTGGTGCCATACTGGACCCTGGGATAGAAGGTCTGGCCTGACTGGAAGTGTCCAAAGATCCATCACTTACATTGCCAGAAGATCTGAGAACCACGGTCGGCGTGGCCAAAATGGTGCTATCAGAACCAGCTGTGCCCTCTCTGTTCGCGCCTTCCTCAAGGTTTTGGCTAACAATGTTATGGGAGGAAAGGCGTACAAGAGACCGTCTGGCCACGGTATTGTCAGAGCATCCATTGCTTCCGCTGTTGACTCCAGGTATCGGGCAAAGTACCTGGGAAGCTGGCAATTGCGACTGGAGGCAAACAGGTCGATTGAGAATTCGCCGAACCGACTCTGAAGACGATGGAAAATGGCTGGGTGAAGTTTCCATTCCCCCGGAAAAACCTGTTGTCTGCTGAGCCAGTCTGCTGTCACATTCCAAATCCCTCTGAGATGTTCTGCTTTCAGGGATTGTAGATGATGTTCTGCCCAGACAAAGATGAGGGAGGCTAGGTCCTGCAGAGGATGAGACCTGGTGCCCCCCGGTCTGTTCAAATGTGATTTTACACACGTGTTGTCCGTTCGAATGAGGACATGGTCCAAAGGGAACAGAGACTGAAAATGAAGTAGAGCTAAATGTACAGCCTTTAGCTTCAGCCAGTTGATGCTTTGAGTCTGCTCTGTGGTGGACCAAACCCCCTGAACGTACTGGAAGTTGCAGTGGGCTCCCCAGCCGATGAGGCTGGCATCTGTGGTTACAACAGTTCTGTGTGGTTCTCTGAACGGCGTGCCCTTGGAGAGGTGTTGGGACCTCGTCCACCAGCGGAATGATAGGCGCAGCGCGGGGGTCAAGCGAACCTTGCGATGGTTGGAGCTGGCAATGTCCTGTTGAAAGGGCAGTAGAGTCCATTGAAGATGCCGAGTGTGGGCTCGAGCCCATGGCACAATATGGATTGTAGAAATGAACATTCCGAGCGCCCTGGCTAGAAGCATGACGTCTGCTGATGTTTGTTGCATCAGGGACCTTGCGATGCTTGTGATGGCAGTGATGCGATCTGGAGCCAGGAATACCATTGCCTGCAGGGTGTCCAACATTGCCCCTAGATGTAGTAGGCGTTGGGTTGGTTGGAGATGGCTTTTGTCGAAGTTGACAAGCCAGCCGTAGGTCTCTGCCCTGGAAGCGTGGGTTCCAGGAGCCCCTGAATGAATTGGGGTCATAGGATCTGAAGTTGCGGCCTCGTCCTCCTGGCCGCGTTCCTCGAAAGGGCTGGTTAGTACGGAAGGAAGGAGATCGCCTGAAAGGCCTGTGGTCGATGTTCTGGACAGTGGCCAGAACCGGTTTGTAATAATTTTTTTTTATTATTCAAATTTTTATAAAAACAAATACAAATACAACAAAAACAATACAACAGAAAAAAATAAAATAAAAAGAAAAACTTGACTTCCGATTTGTTACAGATCAGCTATAAGTATATAATATATATCAAACCTGTCTCCTAGAACATACGAAATTCACTTTTTTCCAAAGTCTATCTTAATTAATCGTCAAATCCCATTATCATTTCATTTTTTTCTTTCAACAAAAAGTCCAAAAGAGGCTTCCATTCCTTAAGAAATGTATCTGTCGTTTTTTCTCTAATAAGACATGTCAATTTGTCCATCTCAACTAAGTCCATTAATTTCAATAGCCATTCTTCCATTGTTGGTATCGATTCCATTTTCCACTTTTCCACCATTTTCCAGAACCGGTTTGTGGGAGTCTTTGGGATCAACCAGCACTGCCTTTAGAGCTTCCTCGCCGAAGAGTAACGATCCGGAGTAAGGAGCCCTGGTCAGATTCATTCTGGCCGCTGAATCAGCTTGCCAGTGGCGAAGCCAGAGGGTCCGTCGAGCGACTATCTGAGCCGTCATGGCTCGTGCCCCCAATTGAGTGGCATCTAAGGTGGCATCGGCCACAAAAGCTGCTGTCTTACGCAACTTTACCAGTGACCTTCTGAGGGCGACAGGATCAGGGTTAGTGTCCTCTAGAAGATCATCCAGCCACATCATAGCTGCTCTGGAGAAAATGGAGGCCGAAGCGGAGGCACGCATGGAGAGGGCAGTGGCCTCGTGATTTTTGCGGAGGGCGAAGTCTATTCGTCGCTCAGTAGTGTCCTTTAGTTGGGATTCCCCTTCCCTGGGCAAGAGAGAACGTGAAACGAGGCGAGCGATTGGTTCATCTATGCCAGGGACGTCTAACTTGGTGGCAAAGTCCGGAGCTAGGGCATAAAACCTGTCAGCCAGGTTCTTGAAGCGGCGAGAATGGAATGGGTGAGCCCATTCTTCAGAGGCCAATTTGGCAATCGGGTCCGGCACCGGGATGTAATGTTCAGTAGGTGCAGGGGATTTGAGAACCTTGGCCCCTTTGATGGCTGGGGTGGAGGAAGTTGAAGGCGCAGTCTGGAGACCAAGGGTATTAACTACCCTGCGTGCCAGGGGCTGATAGTCTGAAGCATTAAACAAGCGATACGATGTATCCTCCTCATGATCTGAATAGTCACTCCAGTCATGTCCTTCAACGTGGTCAGTGAAGGTTGACTCCTCCGCATACGAGGCTTCGTCAATACATCTGCCGCTGTCTACATCAAAGGGGTTAGGTGAACAGGAAGGATGAGCTTCATGACACGCACGTTGGTCCATGTTGAGTTGGGGTATGGCAGGAACTTGTGGTGGTGACTGCATTTGGGTGAAAAATGCCAGCATGGCTTGAAGTTGGAAGAGGAAATCAGGGGACGGCAGCAGCCCAGTTGTGGTAGATGTTTGTGCCTGAGTGGCTATTGGAGCAGATGTTTGGGACGGTAAAACGGAGGCTGGTTAGGCGAAGGCTGAGTGTGGAAGCCAGCAAAATCTTCCTCGTCAGAGGAAGCAGCAGGGGAATGAAGTATATCGCTTATGTGTGCCTGAGTTTCTGTGGTAGTGGTGGGGGTTGGCACAGAGGCATAGCATGGCCGCTTTGGTTTGCTATGGCTTGAAAGATGTTTTGTCTTAGCCATTGCTTTAACATGCTTAGGCTTAGTCGCCTTAGAGTGTTGCGGTTGGGATGTTTGTGACATGCCTGGCTGATCTGGCATCATATTGGCTGATTGCGACATGCCTGGCTGTTCTGCCATCTTATATTAACTTGGGTGCAGTACACGGCCACAGACGGGGAATGATGTAAAGACCTGAACTGGCACAGTGTACGACCACAGAGGGGGTAGGATACACTGGCAGATGGCTAAGTGCACGGCCACAGAGGGGTCAGAATGCACTGTGGTATCAGCGTTAGAATAATATAGGCTGTATAATATAGGCTGTATTTTAGGCTTGGTACACGGCCACAGAGGGGGCAGGATGTACAACATATAGTTCAGATTAGTGCTGTAGGCTGGATTTCAGGCGTGGTACACAGCCACAGAGGGGGCAGGATGTACTGAATATAATTCAGATTTAGTACAAGTCAGCCACTGATATTAAAGCTCCAGCCTTGATGATACTGAGTATAATTCAAATTTAGTACAAGTCAGCCACTGATATTAAAGCTCCAGCCTTGATAATACTGAATATAATTCAGATTTAGTACCAGTCAGCCACTGATATTAAAGCTCCAGCCTTGATAATACTGAATATAATTCAGATTTAGTACCAGTCAGCCACTGATATTAAAGCTCCAGCCTTGATAATACTGAATATAATTCAGATTTAGTACAAGTCAGCCACTGATATTAAAGCTCCAGCCTTGATGATACTGAATATAATTCAAATTTAGTACAAGTCAGCCACTGATATTAAAGCTCCAGCCTTGATAATACTGAATATAATTCAGATTTAGTACAAGTCAGCCACTGATATTAAAGCTCCAGCCTTGATGGTACTGAATATAATTCAACTTTAGTACAAGGCAGCCACTGTATTAAAACTCCAGCCTTAATGATACAGTCACAGTAAATTTGTGTGTGAGGCAGCCCTGTGTAAGTCTGTCTACAACACACAGACAACACACATACAGATAGCTTGCAGGGAAGGTATCCGTTGGTTAATAAAGGGGTAACAAAAAGGCGGGAAATTTGAATCCAACAAAAATGGCGCCCGGAAAAAAAAAAGGGCGGGAAAAATGGTCTAAAAATGGCGGAGATAGACGGAGCAATGGCGGCCGTCTGGTAACGAACTGGGGGAAGGGTAGCCCAGCACAGTCTCGCAGGGGGAGCCGCGGGGCCGATAGCCGCGCTTGCGGCTCTAAAAAACCCCAAGAAGGAGACTGCCGAGAGAAGCCTGTGACGGATGAGGCAGCAGGAAGGCAAGCCGCTGCCGCCGCCGGCTACGGAGCTCTCCACGGCGAAAATTAAAGTCACGGAGATAGAGGGAGAAAAGGAGCCGTATTAACAGGCTCCGGAGAGGCAGAACCCCGGCAGGCTGAATTAAGGCGGCAGGCTGAAATTAGGTGTCTGGGAAAAAGGGCAGGGAGCTGCAGCCGCAAGCTCCCGCCTGGAAGAGAACCGCAGCCGCGGTCCCTTCAAAAGCTCCACAGAGCGCGGCTTGAGCAGGAAAAGCGCTACGGAAGAGACAAAGCCGCGAGCTCCCGATGGATGGCAAAGCCAGGGAGGGAAAGGCTCAAAAACGGCCAAAAAAGGTAGAGAACCGCAGCCGCAGTCTCTGTGGGGACCCTCAGACAAGCAAGGGAAATAAAAGTAAATGGAAGGCTAAATACAAAAACATGGAGAACCGCAGCCGCGGTCTCTGAGGGAACCCTCAAAAGAAGTAGAAATAAACTTAAATGAAGTTAAACAGAAAAACAGGGAAAGGATGGACTGGGGAGACACACAAGAAACACTAGGTTCGCACCCAGTCAGAACAAATAAACAGACAAATACGAAAAAACTTAGCTAAATGCTACGCCATAGTATCTCAATCTTGTTCGTACGAAGGCAAGAATGAACTGGAGAGTGGGAGGGGCCTGACGCCCCTAGTCTTGACTTCAAAGACATTTTTGCCTTCGCACGATAGGTGGAGCTAATACCCGCTGTGATGGCCGGACTCATAGGGAAAACTAAGAGCTTGTCCTTTTAATTTATGGAATTTGCTCAGTTTGCTCCACATCTGCCTGTCTGTTTCACATTCATAAATGACACCAATCTGATTGTCACTCAGGAAACAATAAGATTGTCTGCTGTGAACCTTTCCTATGTAGAAGGCATTTTATTTCTAATATTTGTAATAAGAGGAAATGTCTTGTTTTTAAGCATATAGTTTATCTGTGTAACCATTTTTATGCTGTTAATAATAAAATGTCCTGCGTAGAAACTCTAAAATTTGTGATTTGGATGGATTCACTGACTCTCACAAAGGTTAACATACAACTTGCAATGAGTTAAAAGGAATCTAAAGATCTTAACTTGGTAACTAAAGCCAGTCTTTGTCTATAGATTGCACACATGACAAAAAGTGAAATCTTCCTACAAGATACTGCATTTATTGGGCCAGGCCTCTTATTTCTAGACCAGTACTTCAACAGCTTTATTGATGAATATATCATTCTGTGGATAGCACTGGTAAGCAATTTTTCATAGGTTGCACCAGCTTTAAAGATTATGGAAAGTGGTTTTCTTTTTAGATGTTTGAATCTGACTCTCCAGCTTTATATAACAAACATACTAAGGAAGTGATCCAATGGAGGGGTTCTCTGATCATGTTCTGGTGTAGAGCAGTTGTTAAGAGACTCCTTTACACTCAGGAAGTCCTTAATTCAAGTCTTATTTCTGCCATGAGTTCCCCAGGTGGCCTTAACAAAGTATTTGTCTCAGTACCCTGTCTGCAATATTGAGATACTACTTGCTTACCTTGTAGGGTTGATGTATAGATAGTAATAGATAATACATGTGAAGTACTTCAATTACTCAAATGCAGTATACAAATGCAATTTAATATTCTTCAGATCTATAATTGATGGGTTAGGTCTGGTTCCTAATATTGCATTCATAAATCTACTGCTTGCAAATATGTGGGTTTGTTGGATTGAAATGCACTGTTAAATTCAAGCTGCTATAACATCAAACTTTGATCTTAGGGAAGAAACAAAAATACATATTTATTACAGTTAAGATTGCCAGAGGGAACCAGAGAAATCCTCTATATTTCTTTATTCAATGTTGAGTAAGGAGGGGAGGCAGCCATGACTTTCACATATTCTCTTTATCTCTTGTTGTCCATTTTTCTTTGACTAGTTATATGCACTCCTAAAATCCTGACTGCATTATAGCAGGGATGCTTATGAGGGAAGTGGATGAATGGACTTAAGGAGGAAACCATTGTTACTTCATCTCCTATTTGGTGGTGGACAGATTAAGATGGTCTGCCCCCAGAGACTAATGGATTCCGCTGGATTCCTGAATGCCCTGGGGGAGTTCCCAGTAGATAGACAGGTGACCCTGTTGAAGCCCTTGTCACACATAGAATGAGACGCTGGACAATGGGCTAGAGCACAAGTGACAAAATACATGCTGTGAGGCTGATTGGGCATGAGTAAAACATAACCATGCCTAGTGTGTGGCAGTGAGGGTGGCGAAGGCCCACTTCTCTGCATCACATCCTCAAGCAGTCATCCATTAGAGCTTTTTTGTATTGCCAGGGGTTTGTTGACATCAACTCCAGGAAATGGAGTTTTAGACCCTTCAGAGGCCCACTGTGAATTGTTTGCAAGGCACTTTGGGGTAAAATTGCTTGCCTCTGTATTAGACAGGCACCACCTCTGTTATCTTTTAGGTGCCTAATGAAGACCTTCCTCTTTCAATAAGCCTTTTAAGCAGAGACCTTATCCCAGTCTGCATCTTTGTTGGAATTATTTTTTTAGATGTTTTTAAAGATGCTTTGTTTTAATATGTGTTAAAGTATTTTTTTAAGATTCTTTTTTAGTAGTTTTTAGTGTTTTTGTTTGCCATCTGGACTCCTGTGGGAGGAAAGATGGGATATAAATTGAATAAATAAATACGCAGCTAACTTTAATTTTACACTCTGTGTGTGTGTAATCTCTGAACTGCAAATCTAACTGTAGTGCAAACTGTATCTTTAACAAAAATACTGGAATTAAGGTGTGTGCTCCTGTTATAACTTATCTGTTGGCCCTGGAGAGCAAGATAGGATTTAAACATAGAGTAATTCATTTGTACGGCACCAGATGTTCCAATCTTGTGCTCCTACTGGAAGAAAGGGCGGGATATAAATTTATATAGATTTATTAGATAAAAATCTAATAAAATAAATAAATAAATCTTAACTTCTTAACCTTTTCTCCCTCTTTAGTTCATATCCTTGCTTGATTTGCTGAGATACTCCACTGGGATATGCATACAGATTGCTGCTCATCTTCACATTCAGATCTTCAAAATCTCATCTCATCAAGCTCCTGAACAGGTTCAAAAACATAATGAGTGACTTATAGCTGAAGGCGAAGAGGAGAAAGAGTTGGTGTGGGTGGGAGAAATATTGACTTACGGAAAATACCTCTTTCAGGAATACAGATGTGGAAATCTGCAAAGAAAACCCAAGTGCATGAGAGCTCTCAATTTACTCCCAGTAAAGGAGATCAATTAGATAATACCAAGTTCCTACAGGTTCTGCTGGGACTTACTGTAATTGTTACTTTGATAGGAGTAGGGAGTTTAAGGAAGCTTTTGCTACAAAGTAGCTAATCCTTACTTAGAAACCTGTTTTGCTGCTTGCAGACAAAAATGCTTGAAAATCTAATGTACTTGGCAGCTAACTGAACTCTAAGAAACAATTCATTCCCTAGGCAAATGCAAGTTTCTTAGAGTGCAACTTGACATTGACTCATTTTATAGCTACAATGGTATAGAATACTGCAAAAATTTTGCGGATTATTGCTTTTGGAAAAATATGGTCATTGAAATATGGTATGTAGAGTGAAGGGTTTTTTATATTTAAGGGCTAAAACTACTGAGTTGTCATCTTGTATCAAAGTCTTAGGAGTATGTCTTTCACATTGACTGTATCTAATAGTTTCTGATACTGGTTAAAAGAAAAACCTGAAGGATCTAACCAGACGTTAGCTATTCAAGTTAAAATTATGGCATAATTTAACTTGTAGCAATAGTTAATGCTTAAGCATTAAAATTGTTTGGTTGAGCAGGGAGAATAGTAATTATTACACTTCCCATAATTTCTTTGGCTTAAAAAAATCAGTATTTGTGAATTGCTACTAAGAATTTGGCCTGTATGTTTAAAGAAATGAGAGGACAAGGGAATTTCTTGAAGGATACCACATTCTGCTAAGACCTAACTACATGTGGCATATATTCCCCCCAATACTTTGTTTGTTTATAAAATGCAGCTGCAGCAGAAGAACTTTTTAAACCTCTCCCACCATTTTAGACATCTTAAAATATTTCTCTTCCCCCATCCCAGTTTTTACTCACATGGGGGCAAGAGGTGGGTACAAAAACAGCAGAAGGGGTAAGCAGCCCTGCCCTCATTGCACCAATCTTTTGATGCTGATGGCATCTTATGGGACTGCATTTTTTTAAAAAAATGTGTAAGACAGAAAACAACATGCAACTGAGTCCTGGGTTTATAATGTTTAAGTGATGAAAAAACTAACTATAACTTCACTCATCCTTTTCTTAACTTTCACTTAATTAGACAAAACTGCAAAGCTCTTTACTATACCAGAATGTGAAGCCATTAAAAGTATGGAATTGGGTCATCTACGTTTCAAGCACATTTTCATTTATTAAAATGTATCTGTGATGCATAGGGATTATATAGCTGTATTTTGTGTCTAGGATTTAATTGTTCTATCCAAAAAGTGTTTTGTTTAGGAAGCAGTTTGCACAAAGATGGTCTTTGAGGAATGAGTGTGTTTCACTCACTTTTTTCTAGATGCCTTATGCTTTAGTGAGATCAGAAAAATGGAACCACAACTCTTTACCACAAGGCAAGTCTTTTTATGTAGCTAAGAGGCAAGAAATCTGCCAGCCTCAGCTGTGGACAGACTTGTAGTTTCAAATGTTTTTACTTTATGCAAAGCATTACTGTTGAGTTTTAAGCACCTTAGTGACACAAGTAGGTAAAACTAATGGTAGAGCAAATTATTTAAATCAATATATATAGTTCAGAACAACATAGCTCATTTTGTTTTGTCTTAGCTTTGATGTTCTGTAATAATAAGCCCAGTTGTACATACTGCCATGTGACAAGCTGGATTGACTACTTTCAAGAGATTCAGTGTTGACTTTTCCTTGATGTTTAGAGTTAGTTCATATTACACATTTTCTTTACTGAAACAGTCCCAAGTGGTTCCTAGCTATGTGCTTTTGTGTACAATAAATTATAATCATAGATAAAAAAAAATGCTGCCATGAACTTGGAAAATGCTGGCAACTATATCTAGCAGGGAGAGGTTGTGTTCTTCCTAGCCCACCAAGCAGTGGTTAACAGGCTGAGAGGAGCAGTTTTACAGGGGAAGGAAAGTGCATAGGGATACCTCTTCCTGTGTGTCTTCTCCCCCACTACAATTGTGTTCTCCTCAGTGCACTGTCTGCAAATGGCACAATTTACATGTACCCCCCCTCCAGCAGCAAAATTCAGCAGGGGTAAATTCAGCAGCAGCTTGGGCATCTGTGAGGGCTGCATGCAGGCCACAGGTTGCCCGTGTGTGCCTTAGAAGCTCAGCGTAATGAAGCTGCCCAGTCTTCTTCATTAAAAAGGAAACTATGGATCATTTAGCTAAAAACTAATCTAAACCCCTCCTAGGTCAGTTTTAAATAGGGGATGAAGAGTTCTTCTGACATGAACAACTGTGTTCTAGCTTTTTAGCTAGAAAATAGCACAACAGTAAATACCCACAAATGGCAAGACTTCAGAATCCAGCTCTGTCAGTTAGAAAACTGAGCGATTTGCATCATGTCACCAAATTCTAAATAAAATGCTGACTAATGGGGAAACTTATATAGAGAATCTGGATGAAGTGGCAAAAACGCGGCATTTAAGTAAAACTATAAATTTCAAGGACATTTCAAGAAAAACTAGAAAGTGAAAAAATCACAACTTCTTGCTTTGCTTCTGTTAAGATTTTTTTTAAAGTGGAGTAATTGTCCCAAATTCTTTTTGAAAGTGATGTCAGAGTTTAAGGCCAAATGCATTATTGTTACATTTCAACAGTTAAAACTGTGCTTCTAAGTTGCTGTAAAAGAGTATGCAGTGTTCCATAACCATGAAAACTTTGTTGCATTGTAATGTTTGAGTCACCAGTGTGTTTTTACAGTATGAAAATATAAAGCATTATGTTCATATTTATTTTTTTAAACTCAGACAAAGCTCATTGAAGGAAGGTTTTGCTATTTGGGAGTGGCGGGGGGAAGAAACATTTCAGTTGCAGATTTTGGAGATAGGTACCTGCTTGCTTAATATACAAGCTCTTCTTCAATAATCATTGTAGATGGCTTTTTAATTTAGCTTTTAATCAGGTTACATGAACTGCAGAATGCAAAATATTATTGCTTGTTTAATATCGACTAGGCTACCAGCCCCCAACCTTCCCTAAAAAAAGAGAACATTTTACTTACAGTAAGACCATGAAAAAGACCATGAAACTGGCAAATTATTAAGAGTGCCTTACAATAAAGGAAATCCTAAACTAGCAACGTGTACATTGTATAAAGAAGTTGTTATGCACTGTAGGTGTCCTGAACTTTCAAAAAGTATCTTAGCCCTGTTATCTAGATTCTTGGTTTAAGAGGTGAAAGAAGATTGGTGCAGATGGATTAACATTAAAGAGCCATTGGGGTACTTGAGAGAGAGAGAAGGAGAGGAAAAATCCATTGAATCCATTTCTGTTGTTAAACAGCAATGAGTTGATTTATCTGTAATCAGTGTTGAATATAAGGTATTCAAACATATGTAATTTTTAATATGGAGTTTAAAATATTGGCTCTTTTCCCCATATGGCTAATGTATATAATTGTATCATGTTACTTAGGTACAAGTTGTTTCTCCACTGAGCCATCAGAATAACATGGACTGAAGAGATTTGCGAACGGTTGCCATCTCTTGCTGTTGCTGTTATAAGAAAAGAGAAAAAATACTGATCAAATGTAAATTTTGTATCATAGTGTTCTGACTTGCTGAATTACAAATGGTGAATGTTAATTTTTCTATTTAAATGTTATATTTTAAAATGTCACTGAAGTTTTTCATAAATCAGTATTAACACTTACAGTGTCCATCATGATTTTCTTTTGCAACATAGCCATTTCTTTGCGAAGCTCATTTTGTGCGCCTACTAAAAGAGTTTCATGAGTCTTCTCCATGTCTTCCATACTCTAAAATCAGATAGCAGTTTCATGAAAAACTTGTCATTGGTTCACGCCAAGAAATTTGCTACATTTCAACTGTTGCCCATGAACTAGTGGCTAACAGTGGCAAAGACAGCAACCTGTACATCTCAGAATTTTGAAAAGTAATGTTAGCTGGCAAGACTTCAACTGGACTACAGTGTTCTGTTCTTGGCACTATGATATAAGGAGGATATTGGCAAAAATCTCCATGAGGAGTGCTAGAAAGATGAGTCTAACAAAGCAGTGATGCTGCCAACCCTTATAACATACGGTGCCTTGCAAAAGTAATCAGACCCCTGACCAATGCTCTCATATTACCGAATCACAAATGGTACATTGTAATTTCATTATGTATATTTTATTTTGAAACACTGAAACTTACAATCAATTATTGTAAGGTGACATTAGTTTTATGTTGGGAAATGTTAGTAAGAAACAAAAAAACTGAAAAATGTTGCTTGCTTAAGTATTCAACCCCCACACATTAATATTTAGTAGAGCCACCTTCACTGCAAAAACAGCTTTAAGTCTTTTGGGGTAGATATGTACCAGCTTTGCACACAGTGTCAGAGGGATTTTGGCCCATTCTTCTTGGCAGATTTGCTCCAGGTCATTCAGGTTGGTTGGATGTCATTTGTGGACAACAAGTTTCAGAGCGCCACAGATTCTCAATGGGATTGAGATCAGAACTTTGACTGGACCACTGTAGGACATTCACCTTTTTGTTCTTGAGCCACTCCAATGTTGGTTTGGTCTTGTGCTTGGGATCACTGTCCTGCTGAAAAGTGAATTTCCTCCCAAGCTTGTTTTTTTAGTGTACTGAAGCAGGTTCTCTTGCAGAATTTTCCTGTATTTTGCTCCATCCATTCTTCCTTCAAATTTAAAAAGATGCCAAGTCCCTGCTGATGAGAAGCATCCCCACAGCATGTGTTGGCTTGTGTGCGTTGTTGTGTGAAACAGCATACATTACGTTGGAGTTAAGTTGAGCAAGAAGACTTCTTCAGAGCATTTAAATCATGTAAGAGTCTTTATTAAGACATTAGGGCCAACAGGCTTAAGAGTAAATACATGTAGAGATTCTTCAGTCACCCCCCTTCTGGTACATCTCTCTCCATAGATAAACACAAAAACACAGCCTCTCAGCTCAGAGGAATAATTCAGAAGAGCAACAACTCACATAGACTCTGTTACAACTTTCCCAGCTGTTATCAGATGGCTACCATAGCAACGGCCCTGGCCGACCATTCCCAGACAGGTCATAGACATAACTCCCCCTTAACCACAGTTACGTCTTCACACTTGCAGGCTTCATGGAAAACTACTAGAGACAGTAATGCCTACTGGTCATCAGCCCAACACCACCACCACACTTCACTGTTGGGATGATGTGTCTCGAGGCATGGGCAGTGTTAGGTTTGCACCACACATACAGTAGGGCCCCGCTTCTCAGCGTTCCGCTTCTCGGCGGTTTGCTAATATGGCAGTAGCATGCCATCATGTGGATAATGTGTGTGAGGGAGTGTGTTGGGACTGGGGGTCAGTTATTGTTGGGGATTTTGTCCCAGCTTCCCCCCCTCCCTCTTTCACCTTCGTCTGTTCGTGGAGCTGGTTTGGGGTGTTTGGTTTCAGTTGTTCCCCCCCTCTTCATTTTTATTCTGCCTGCCCCTCTTTTGTTTGGAGATGGTGGAGGCTTCTGGTGCCGCCTCTGTTCTTGGAGCTGCGGTGGTGACGTCTCTCCCTCCTCCAGGGCCGTTTCTGCACCAGCAGGCAGAAGCGGTGAGTCTGAAGCTCACGCAGGCGGCTTCTGCTCGTGACCCTCTTGACTGCGTCGTCGTCTGTCCTTTCCCCGCCTGGCCTCGCGGTGACGGCGGCCTCCCCCCACGGCTTGCTATTGCAGCCACCTGGAGCGCGCGGGGGGTGGCTACTTGTACTTGCTACTGCGGCACTTTTGGAGCTCATGGTGGCAGCTCTCTCCCCTGGCAATAGCCTTTTTCCTCCCCCCCTTTCTTTTTTCAGAGCTTGCGGTTGCAGCTCCGGTTGAGGGGGGAGGCGGCAGTGCTTGGTGGCGCAGACTGCCTAGAGTGCGTGGCAGTGGTTCTTGGCTCCGCTAGTTGACTGCGGGGGTGGTTGACCTGTCACTGCTCCCCCAGGCACCTGTCTACCTTGATGGCCGCCATCGCTCTCCCTTGAGCCTGGTGCTGTCAGACTTTCCTGCCTTTTTCATCGCCATTTTGATGCTGTGTTTGCGTTTTTCACTTTTTGATGGGGGTCTGGAACCTAACCTGCCATATGAGTGGGGCACTACTGTAGTGCTTTGAGTTTTGGCCAAAAAATTATATCTTGGTCTCATCTGTCCACAACACAGCTGGGGCACTCTCATGCTTTCTGGCAAATTCCGGACATGCTTTCAGATGGTACTTTTTGAGTAATGTCTTCTTTCTTGCCACCCTCCTATACAGGCCATTGTTATGCAGAGCTCTTGATATGGTTGACTTGTGCACCATTACTCCACTCCCAGCCACTGAACTCTGAAGCTCCTTCAAAGTGATTGTTGGCCTCTCTGTGGCTTCTTTCACAAGTCTCCTCCTTGTTCGAGCTCTGAGTTTTGAGGTATGGCCTTTTCTTGGCAGTGCCTGGGTGGTGTGATGCAGCTTCCACTTCCTGATTATTGATCCAACTGTGCTCACTGAGATATAAACACTTGGATATTATTTTGTACCCTTTTCCTAATCTATACATTTGTATTCTGTTATCTCTCACTTCCATAGAATGCTCTCTGGTCTTCATTTTCCTTCAGATCCACAGCCTGACCAATGATCCTTCAACAGTGGGTTTTTTATCCTGACAATGTGACAGCAACTTTAATGGTTCACAGGTGGAGGCCAATGGTAAGGCAATTGTGTCCTTGATAGAGCAATTTCTTTCATCTGTGTAAACTGGAAGCTTTGACAGCACAGGGGTTGAATACTTCTGCAAGCAACATGTTTCAGTTTTTTGTTTCTTACAAACATTTCCCAACATAAAACCAGTGTTGGGCGTTGGATAGGGGAGAATATACCTTCCTCGTTCTCCTGGATCTCTCAGCGGCTTTCGATACCGTCGACCATGGTATCCTTTTGGATCGCCTGGGGGGATTGGGAGTAGGGGGCACTGTTCTACAGTGGTTCCATTCCTATCTCTCAGGCAGGTACCAACAAATAGCTTTGGGAGATGAGGTTTCAGACCCTTGGCCCCTTAACTGTGGAGTGCCACAGGGTTCTATCCTCTCTCCCATGCTGTTCAATATCTATGTGAAACCGCTGGGGGTATCATCAGGAGTTTTGGGCTGAAGTGTCACCAATATGCGGATGACACTCAGCTCTATCTCTCATTTAAATCTTCACCAGAGTTGGCTGTGGATACCATGTCCAAGTGCCTGGAGTCTGTAAGTGGTTGGATGGGAGAGAACAGACTGAAGCTGAATCCCGATAAGACCGAGGTGTTACTTGTGGGAGACAAAGGAAGGTTGGGTATTACAGACCTGATACTTAATGGGGTGAGATTACCCGTGAAGGACCAGGTCCGCAGCCTCAGGGTCATTCTTGACTCCCAGCTGTCCATGGAGGCTCAGGTTTCGGCGGTGAGTCGGGGAGCTTGGTATCAATTACATCTGATACAGAGGCTGCGACCCTACCTCCCTGTTCATCTGCTCCCACAGGTGATACATGCCCTGGTCTCCTCTTGCTTAGACTACTGTAATGCGCTCTACGTGGGGTTACCCTTGAAAACGGTCCAGAAATTACAGCTGGTACAGAATGCGGCGGCGTGCTTGATCAAGCGCAGCCGTCGCCGTGATCACATCATTCCAGTATTAATAGATCTTCACTGGTTACCAGTTGTTTACCGGGCCCGATTCAAGGTGTTGGTGTTGACCTTTAAAACCCTATACGGTTTCGGCCCAGTTTATCTGAAGGAGCGCCTCCAGAATCACCAAATATGCCGCCTCACAAGATCAGCCTCTCAAGACCTTCTCTCGGTCCCACCGGCTAAAACAGCTAGGCTGGTGCGGACCAGAGAGAGGGCATTTTTGGTTGTGGCCCCCACCCTCTGGAATTCCCTTCCGTATGATCTCCGACATGCTCCCTCCCTGATAGGTTTTCGTCGAGCCTTAAAAACCTGGCTATTCAGGCAGGCCTATGGGATTGAGGAGGATTAATTTTATGATGTTTTAACTGGAAATTGGTTGTTGGGACTGTAGACTGTTTTTGTATATTGTATATTATGTATAGCTTTTAGCTAGTGTAAGTCGTCTAGAGTGTCCACTAACCTGGACAGATAGGCGACCAATAAATAAAATTATTATTATTATTATTATTACAATAATTGATTTTGAGTTTCAGTGTTTCAAAATAAAATATCATACATAATGAAATTACAATGTTCCTTTTGTGATTCAATAATATGAGAGCATTGGTCAGGGGTCTGATTACTTTTGCAAGGCACTGGACATGTGTGTACAAAACCTGAATTGCAACAGGCTTGAAATAATTAGCATTACTTGAATGTTTTGTCCAATTATGAAAATTAGATGTAGCCATGCTATCATCAGAGGGGATCAGCACTACTCATGGGGCAATGTTCAGTGGATACTGACACTACTCTACATACAAAGCTATTGGGTAACAGAGACAGATGAAAACAGCAGAATGGATGCAAGATGACTGTATGGATTATAAGAGGGTGATTGATAGGATGGCCTTACACAGATTATATGTAGTAGCTGCAATCAATTTTAATATTTTTAAGTACTGATGTATAGACAGTATATGTAGATGTTGTCACATGCAACATATATCTTTAGCAGCAGGGACAGAGTTGGATGTCTAGTTGTATGCCATGGTTATGTGAACAGAAGACAAGCTCATGCAACTAATTTTTCTCTTCCCTTCCTTCCCCTACCCCTTCAAAAAACTCTCTCCACAAGAGCTCTGCTGATGGAATTTCAGGCAGTTCCCTCTGTCCTGACACAGCCTTCAATGTTCAGGAAGGCCTCCTCACCCTCTGGTGAGAGATTTGGGGGGGTATGGGGGCTGCAGAGAGGAGGAAAAGAGACACAACAGTTGTGGGAGCTGCCTTCTCACCAAACCACTGGATACAGCTCTCTGTAGCTAAAATAACAATGCACCTTTAATGGAAAACTTAATTACACTATTTTAAAAAATAATTTGATTGAAAATATATATACTTTACCTTTAAAAACTGTTCATACAGCTGCTTAATTGTTTTCAGTCTTTGACTCTGAACTATTCTTGCTTGTTGGAAAACCTTTTGTTGTTGCCGAAACATGTTCTAAAGCAGGAAAAAGGGGATGAATAAATGCAGGGCTAATAATTAGTATAAAAAAATTCAGTCAGATTGTTGCTAACCGTATGCATTACCAACCATCTGATTGAATTTTGTTATACTAATCCAGTATACCAAATTCAGTGGAGGGTATTCCATTAGAGTAAATGGAACACAGTCCCACAAACTTCTGTCTGCCTTCTTACCAACAGCCACTCTAGAAGATGGCACTGCCTGTGGCAGTATCCTCCTCCTTTGTCTGTTTTGTTCCTGTGGAAGTCAGCAGGAAAAGGATGGGGACAAAACTAGAATTAGCTGGATGCGCCTGTCATTGGCTCTGGTTCCACTTCTGTTAATCTCCCTGCCTTCCACCCTATCAGTCACCCTACCAGTCACAGGCCAACTTATTAATCAACTTTTTTTAAAAAAAAAATCAACTTGTATTAAGTTTATCCATGTTTAAGCCTCTGTGGTATATTCAGCCTTTGCTGTATATTCAGATAAGGCTTTGAAAGAGCAAAAAAGAAAATGGTGTAGTTTTTGTACCTCAAACTATTTCTGATGACAAGGCTTTTGTTGCTTTCTCTTGCTGGTATTTATTTACCCTGTTTATCTGCTACTATTAACAATGGTCCAACTAATAGGAGTAATTTAATACTTAACTTCCACTTAAAATGTTGCCATTTAAATGTTCCTAGCACTGCAAGCTCTTCCTGGTTGTATGAATCTAAGAAACAGATTGATCAGAGTACAGGTGTCTACCACCTATAGCATAGCAGTGTATATTGACGTGACCTCCCACATAATCTCTAACAGGCTTATGTGGGGCAGTTTATATACAGATGAGTGCTTGGACTCTGCTAATTTACCTAAATCTCTTTCACCCTGGGTCATCATATTGTTTTCATATACTCATTAGTGAACATTGCCTGTCTGGTTTCTTAGTGATAACTTCCTATGTTATAGTATAAGGAAAATGAAATATGAGATGTTCATATTAAATATCAACCTCAGGCACTTATATTTATTCAAAATATTAAGAAAAACAAACCGCTAATTTTTCTTCCTGTTCCTCTGCTTTCTGTATATCAGCATCCCATTGTTGAAATACATGCAGGAATTGCTGGGAGTACTCATGGTTGACCTTCTGCCTAAAATATTTTAAACATGAAAGAATGCATTTATGAATGTAATATGAAATACCATTGACTTATAAAGCCATCAGTGACAGATGGAGAATCTAAAACATTAAGTTAGTCACACAAAGCTTCAGAAAAAGGAAAAGTTGGTAGATTTAAGGGAGCATTTAGAAAGTCAAAGGTGGTTACCTGCAATTTTTCTTCTAATTTGGAAAAACAACAACAGTAAAATGTTACATTTGAGCATTGTTCTGAAGTACATTTACAGTGCAATCCTATGCATGTTTACTTAGAAGTACGCTCAATTATGTTCAGTGGGATTCACTCCCAACTAAATGTGTGAGATTGCAACTTTAATGAAATCTTATTTTAAAGAATCTATTTTTACGAGGAAAAATTCTGATGGTGAACAAATTCCGTTTTAATAAGTCACCAAGAAATCACATTCAGACAGACAATCCAAGCTCAGTCAGTCAGAGAAGGGCTTTCTTTTTTTTGGGCCAGGGCTAGGGAGGACATGCCGTTCCTTTCATCACTTTGCCCATTTTGGCTTTTCTCCTTGTTAACTCCCCCAAACCACATGAAATTAGACATTGGGCCACAGGTTGCCCATTCCTGCAATAAATGTGCAATGATTTTCTAGTGAAATGGGGAAGGGCCATAGGTCAGTGGTAGCACATCTGCTTTGCATACAGAAGGTCCCAGGTTCAATCCCAAGTATCTCCAGGTAGGGGTGAAAGAGATTCCCTGTCTGAAATGCTGAAGAGCCATGGCCAGTCAGTTGTAGACAATACTGAGCTAAATGGACCGATGGTCTGACTTGGTATATGGCAGCCTCTTATATCCCTAAACATACAATACTGTTAACCATATAAATCCTTAAGAAGCAAACAAACAGAAAAAAGTTTTTTGTCATTAACAAAATGCAACAACTGTAACTCCTCACCTTTGCTCTTGTTGTGTTTTCCAAACATGTTCTATTTTCTGGTTGCTTGTTTTGAGAGAAGCCTTAGTGTACATTTCTAATTTTTTCCTTTTAGCCAGAAGAGCTTTGTTAATGTCAGCTACAGAAAGGCAAACAATTATTTGGCATTGTGTTGTAAAATATGTCAACATTTAGAAACTGTTTTTGTTTTTTAAAGACTAATATGGCTTTAACATGAAAGTAAACCTAACATGTTTAGAGAGCTGTTGCAGTCTTAGGAAACAGTAGTTAATGAATGAAGTCAATAACCTCTTTTCACACTGATAATGAATCTAGCATAGAATTATGGTGTTTATATGGGAGTTACTTGTAACCACAAAAAACATGCACTGGAGAAAAACTGGCTGGTATAATCTAGTCTGCCCAAGAATTTCAGTTCTTCCTGCATGAAGACCTTTTCAAACAAAGCATAGAGCCCAGCAATCTTTATACATGGTTTTGTAGAACACGAATGAAAAAATAGATGCCTATGGAGGTTAAAAGTTTAGAACTCTGCAAAATGCAGGATTACTTAAGCTGTTGCCTTCTTTCACTATTAGATTATTAGCATATCGCATCATTTGCATACATATTTTGAAATTTCTTCTATTAGACCATTTCACAAAGTCCAGGATATCTTTAACAAGGCTTCTAGCCCATGCTCAAATTGGATCAGCTGCAGCCAAGCCATGTGGATAATAGGGATGAAACCTGATTATAGATTTTTTTGGTGACTGATCATATGAATTTTAGTCAACAGATTGATTAAATCTGCTACCGGTAAAAGCACTGCTGAAGCAAGAAACACACTTTTTGTTTTTTAGATGATGTGCAAGGCATTGTCTTAGAAGAAACATGTATGCCAGAATGGAGATTATCTGTTTTAACACCCAATTATTTGTCTTTCTCACAGTCCATGTAAGCATAAAGCTCTCCTCCAACACAACATTTCAAATGAGTTGATGTTTCTCTTATCCGCGTGTTTCACTGTCCAACTTTCACATCCATACATAGAGATCGGGAATACCACGGTCTGAACGATTCTGACTTTAGTGATCAGTGATTCATCTTTGCATTTGAGGACCTTTTCAAGTTCTCTCATAGCTGCCCTCCCCAGTCCTAGTCTTCTTCTGATTTCTTGACTATTGTCTCCATTTTGGTTAATGACTGTGACAAGGTATTGATAATCCTTGATAAGTTCAATGTCATCGTTGTCAACAAAGTTACATAACTCTTCTGTTGTCATTATTTTAGTCTTCTTCATGTTCAGCTGTAGTCCTGCTTTTGTGCTTTCCTCTTTAACTTTAACCAGCATTTGTTTCAAATTGTTACTGGTTTCTGCTAGTAGTATGCATATCTTAAATTATTGATATTTCTCCCTCCAGTTTTCACACCATCAGATACTGTGGCACCCCAATTTCTTTTAAAGCATTCCATAGTTTTTCATGATCTATACAATCAAAGGCTTTGGTGTAATCTTTAAAGCAAAGGGCGATTTCCTTCTGAAATTCCTTGGTCCGTTCCATTATCAAACGTTTGTTTGCGATATGATCTCTGGTGCCTCTTCCCTTTCTAAATCCAGCTTGGATGTCTGGCATTTCTCGTTCCATATATGGTTAGTGCCTTTGTTGTAGAATCTTGAGCATTACTTTACTTGCATGGGATATTAAGGCAATAGTTTGATAATTACTGCATTCCCTGGGATCCCCTTTCTTTTGAAGTGGGATGTATATTGAACACTTCCAGTCTGTGGGCTATTGTTTAGTTTTTCATATTTGTTGACAAATGTTTGTCAAAGTTTGGACAGATTCAGTCTCAGTTACGTGTAGCAACTCTATTGGTATGGCATCTGTTCCTGGTGATTTGTTTCTTCCAAGTATTTTAAGAGCAGCTATCACCTCACATTCTAAAATTGCTGGTTCTTCATCATATGGTTTTTCCATGAATGAATCTGTCATCCTGGCATCTCTTTTATAGAGTTCTTCAGTGTATTGCTTGCATCTTCCTTTTATTTCATCTTGGTCAGTCAGTGTGTTCCCCTGTTGATTATTCAACATCTCTACTCTTGATTTAAATTTCCCTTTAATTTCTATGCAATAACTATTGTAACAGTTCTCTTTGTCCCTACATATTAGTCACTGTACTGTTGCAATTAGGGTTCTAACCATGTTTCTATCTCCTTTTGCTTTTGTTTTCCTTCTTTCTGTAACCATTTTAAGAGTTTCTTCAGTCATCCATTGGGGTCTTTCTCTCTTTTTAACTAGAGGTATTGTCTTTTTACATTCTTCCCTGATAACGTCTCTGACTTGGCTCCATAGTTCTTCTGGTTCTCTGTCAACTAAGTTTAAAGCCTCAAATCTGTTCCTTATTTGATCGTTATATTCTTCTGGGATGTTATTTAAATTGTATTTTGGCATTATGATTGCTTTGTTCTTCTTTAGCTTTACTTAGATTTTTGATATTACCTGTTCATGATCTGTACTGCAGTCTGCTCCTGTTCTTGTTTTCCCAGAAAGAATGGAACTTCTCCATCTTCTGCTACCAATTATATAATCAGTTTGATTCCTATATTGACCATTTGGTGATGTGTACAGTCATCTTTTCAGTTGCTCAAAAAATGTGTTTGCAAGAAACAAATGATTGGCTTCACAGAATTCGGTAAGTCTTTCTCCTGCTTCATTTCTATCTCCTAAACCCCATTTCCCCACAATTCCTAGTTCTTCTCTGTTCCCTATTTTTGCATTCCAGTCCCACATGATTATCACAACAACTTGTTTTGGTGTGTGATAATTTCTTCCTGTACTTCTGCATAAAATCTCTCCAATTCCTCTTCTTTTGCATTTGCCGTTGGAGTGTAGACCTGGATGATGGTTATGTTAATAGGTTTCCCATTAAATCTCATTGATGTCACTCGCTCAGACCTTGTGTTATAGCTCCTAACTGCTTTTGCTACATCACTTGTCACTATTAAAGCAACCCCGTTTCTTCTTAATTTCTCATTTCCTGCATAAAATATTTTGTAGTTGCCTGATTAAAAATGTCCCATTCCCATCCATTTCAATTCACTCACGCCAATTATAGTAATGTTGATATATTCATTTCTTTCTTGACAATTTCTAACTTTCCCTGGTTCATGTTTCTCACATTCCATGTTCCTATTGTGTTCATCATACAACTCCAGACTCTCCTTTCACGTCTGTGCACATCAACCTCTGGGCTTCCTTTCAGCTTTGACCCAGCTGTGTCATTAGTCACAGCGCTACTCGTACTTGTCCTTTGCTCTTCCCCAGTAGCTTGGTGAGTGCCTTCTGACCTGGGGGTCTCATCTTCCAGCACTATCTCGTGTTGCATTTTGGATACTCTGTCTATAGGGGTTTCGTGGTAAGAGTTATTCAGAGGTGGTTTACCATTGCCTTCATCTAAGTTTGGATGCATCTTAGTCTGGTGTCTCAGCTTTGACCATTCCACCTTGGGTACCCTTGCTAGGAGTCTAGCCTCTTGGTCTAAACTCCTGACAGCATTGCTCTCAGCTTCTTTGACACTCTCAAACCCCCTCAACACGTTAAGGTATGCATTTTAGAGGGGGTTCATATGTCTAAAAACTGAAAATTTATTTATTTGACAAACTGGTTTGCATCCAACTAAGTTCTTTCTAGGGTAGGCTCATTAACTTAGGTCCATGAATTTTAACATTATCCATTAATTTCAGAGGGCCTGCTCTGAGTGGAACTTAGCTGGATACAACCCTGTACTTTGATAGTTATTTACTTTTATAGTTCTGCTATAGAGCTGTATGCTATGATGCATAGAAAAGTGAAAAACAAAATATTTAATTAAATATCTACTTACAGTTAACATTGATATTTTTAATTTAGTTGTTAATTGAGAAATATTAACTGCGATTTTCTTCATCTACTATATTGTTTCTTCAATGCGTACCAACGCGTGGAGCTTGGGAAACAAGCAAGGGGAGCTTGAAGTCTTAGTGCATCAAGGCAAATATGACATCATAGGGATAACAGAAACTTGGTGGGATGACTCCCATGATTGGAATATAGCCATTCAAGGATATAAACTCTACAGAAAGAATAGAAGCAACAGAAAAGGAGGGGGAGTAGCGTTATACGTCAAAGACAAATACACCTCTATGGAAATCCAAGAGAGCGAACAAAGGGGTCTGGTAGAGACCATTTGGGTAAAAATAAATGGAGAAACAAATAAAACCGACATGGTAGTAGGTGTCTACTACAGACCCCCTGGCCAAGAAGAGGTGGTAGACGAGGCCTTTCTCAAACAAATCTCTGAAATCTCAAGGAGGCAAGTAGTAGTAGTGATGGGGGACTTCAACTACCCGGATATCTGCTGGGAGACAAACTCTGCGAAGCACAAAGCCTCCAACAAATTCCTGATGGGCCTTGCTGATAATTTCCTCTTTCAAAAAGTAGAAGAAGGAACAAGGGGATCGGCAATCCTGGACCTGATCTTAACTAACACGGACGAATTGGTCATGGGAATTAAAGCGGTCGGTACCTTGGGAGAAAGTGACCACGTAATGCTGGAATTCAGGATTCTGGGGAAAGCCAAAGAAGAATATAGTCAAACATGGACCTTGGATTTCAGGAAAGCCAATTTTAGCAAGCTCAGGGAAATGATGGGTAGGATCCCGTGGCTAGATAGACTAAAGAAAAAAGGAGCCCAAGAAGCATGGGAGTTCATGAAGAAGGTATTACAAAAAGCGCAATCGCAAACAATTCCAAAGAGGAAGAAAAATGGAAGACATCGGAAAAAGCCAATGTGGCTACACGGAAGACTGGTGGAGGAGGTCAAAATAAAAGAGAGCATGTATAAAGAATGGAAGGAAGGACGCATCACCAAGGAAGAGTACCGACGAGCGGCTCAGGCTTGCAGGAATAGCGTAAGGAAAGCTAAAACCCAGAATGAGCTGAGGCTGGCGAGGGAAGCGAGGAACAACAAAAAGGGGTTTTTCAGATATGTTCGAAGCAAGAGAAAGACCAAGGAAACGGTGGGACTACTGCTCAATGAGGATGGCAAAATGTTGACAGATAACGACAAAAAAGCAGAACTGCTCAACACCTATTTTGCCTCCGTTTTCTCCCAAAAAGGGAACAGTGTGCAACCTTGCATCGGTAGCAATCTCAGTAAGGGGTCGGGATTGCAGTTCGAGATTGATAAGGACATAGTCAGGAAATACCTAGTTAACCTAAATGAGTTCAAATCTCCAGGGCCTGATGAACTGCATCCCAGAGTATTGAAGGAACTTGCGGATGTACTCTCAGAACCTCTTGCCATCATCTTTGAGAAATCATGGAGAACGGGAGAGGTGACAGAGGATTGGAGACGGGCAAACGTCGTCCCGCTCTTTAAAAAGGGTAAAAAAGAAGATCCGGGGAATTACAGGCCAGTCAGTCTGACTTCAATACCGGGAAAGATATTAGAACGGATAATAAAAGAGTCCATTGGCAACTATCTAGATTGACAATGCTGTGATTAGAAGGAGCCAGCATGGGTTTGTCAGGAAAAAATCCTGTCAAACTAATCTCATCTCTTTTTTTGATCGGGTCACTAGCTTAGTAGATGGTGGAAATGCTGTAGATGTCATCTATCTAGATTTCAGCAAGGCGTTTGACAAAGTCCCCCACGACCTTTCGATTAGCAAACTAGTCAAATGCGGACTACGTGGAAATACTGTCAGGTGGATTCACAACTGGTTGGAAAACTGTACTCAAAGAGTGGTCGTCGGTGGCTCTGCTTCGGACTGGAAGGAGGTCTCGAGTGGAGTGCCACAGGGTTCTGCCCTGGGGCCGATACTCTTCAACATTTTTATCAATGACTTAGATGATGGAGTGGAGGGAAGCCTTATGAAGTTTGCGGATGATACGAAACTGGGAGGGATAGCTAACACAATGGAAAACAGGAATAAAATCCAAAGGGACCTGGATAGACTAGAAAATTGGGCTGAAATTAATAAAATGACATTCAATAAAGACAAATGCAGGATTCTGCATTTAGGCCACAAAAACAAAATGCACGGGTACAGGATGGGAAATACCCGGCTTAGCAGTAGTGTGTGTGAGAAGGACCTTGGAATTGTAGTGGATCGCAAGTTGAACATGACCCAGCAGTGTGATGCTGCGGCAAAAAAGGCAAACGCGGTTTTGGGCTGCATAAACAGAGCTGTAGTTTCCAGGTCGAGGGAAGTAATAGTCCCACTATATTCTGCATTAGTCAGGCTTCATCTGGAATACTGTGTTCAGTTCTGGGAGCCTCATTTTAAGAAAGGTATAGACAAGTTAGAGCGGGTTCAGAAGAGGGTGACGAGGATGATAGCCGGTATGGAGAACAAGTCTTATGAGGAAAGGTTGAAGGAACTTGGCATGTTCAGTCTGGTGAAGAGAAGGCTGAGGGGTGACATGATTGCACTCTTTAAGTACCTGAAGGGCTGTCACATAGAGGAGGGTACAGATTTGTCCACTGCTGCCCCAGAGGGTAGGACTAGGTCTAATGGTTTTAAGTTGCAGGAGTGCAGATTCAGATTGGACATTAGAAGGAACTTCTTGACAGTAAGGGCAGTTCGGCAATGGAACCGACTGCCTAGGGAGGTGGTGGGATCCCCTTCGCTGGATGTCTTCAAGCAGAGGCTGGACAGCTATCTGCGGGAGATGCTCTAGCTGTGGATTTCCTGCTGTGAGCAGGGGGTTGGACTCGATGGCCTACAAGGCCCCTTCCAACTCTATGGTTCTATGATTCTATTCCTAACAGTTCTAGTGGCACTTTAAAGAATAAGTTTTATTGCAGTTTAAGTTTTCATGGACTAGAGTTCACTTCACCAGATAAACCACTTCCGGGAAGGGTGACTTCGCTTGTGCCTGCTTTTGGGACAGGCTCCCGCCTCAAAAGAAGCTTATTCAGATATAAATCAGTCAGAACATTTTTTTTTTTGACTGATGAAATTTCTCCCGGGCAGGGAGAAACGTAGAGATCAACCTCAAAAGCCTGTTTTTGTTGGGAGGACTGGATTTCATTAATTTATGAGATAAGGTCCAGCCAACAATGCCGGACGGACTTTCGAACAAGCTCTATCTGCTTAAGCGATACGTTTATCTTTTCTTTAAAGAGAGAACGGACTAACAGGCAAGCACCCTTCTTTCTATTATTTTTTTTACTTGGTTTAAATTGTTGCAGCAAAAGGAGATTTGTCAGATTGATCGGCTTTGGACAGCTTCTGGGTGAGCTATAACTCTTCTCTGTTATCCACGAAATTAACAGCTTATCTCTGTTTCTGTCGCAAAAAGCTGTCCTGGAAGTGCATTCTAAAGATAATAAACAGAAGAGGGATTTCTATTCCTGATTTCTATTCCAAGGAATATTATATTGTCTGGGACTATTCTCTTTTTGGTCTATTTTATTTTGATGAATCTGCTTCTTCACGACGCCACTAACTGTTTTGATGCTGGGAACTAAATTTGTTTTGCATTCTTGAACATAGAGAGATAAGGCAGGTTGCTCTGTTTATACTGTGATGTCATCAAGCCTGGAATATTAACCCAATTGTTGCTGACATAAGAAGTGGTTTTTCTTTATTTTTGTTTTGCTTTGTTTTCGTGGTTTTAAAAATGGCAATCAAGAAAGTGGCTGAGAATCTGGAAGTAACTATGTTTCAGAAAATAATGGATGAGATTGAGATAACGAAACAAACCCTGCGACAGGGTAGTAAGGAGCTGAAAATTGAACTGAGCAAAATGACGCAGGAGTTTAAAGAAATAGGGGATCCTGTGAGAGAGGAGAATGAGATCAGAGATGAGAAAAGAAAAAATAAAGGGAAGATACAAGCCCTGGAGATTGGAACAAATGTGGAATTGGAAAAAGATCTGGAGTTTATGGATTTTAGAAATAAAATCTACTGTTTGGAATTTAACGTTATCTCTGAAGAAATTAATGAAGATATTAGAGATAAAGTTATCAATGGCTTGGATAATCTTCTGGACTGGAATGATGTGATGGAGCTTGATATAGAGAAAATCTATGGAATTAACTGCAGCCATGTGACAATGGAAAAACTCTTAAGAGATGAGCCAGTGCATTTTGTAAAAAAGAAGAACACAGATATGACTTTACAACAGTATTTCAGCAACTTATTCAGAATGGATGGCAAGAAAATATTTGGGATAGACTCTTATTATATGACTATGGCTACAACAGCAAGATTATTATGGAATACTGATAATGGAAGATTGGACACTGAAATTACTGGACTTAACAGGACTATTGAAGATGGAAGATGGAACTAATAGGGATAATGGAATAATGGCTATTGAAATTATTGGACCTAACAGATTCTGATGAGATGGATTAATCGAAATGTTTATTTGGACTATGGTTATGACAATAAGATTATTATAATTATTAACGAGATGGATTAATTGACATGTTTATTTGGAGAAAAATTGATAGATATATTTCTTAAAGAATTGAAACCTCTCTTTGACTTTTTGTGGAAAGAATAAAGTAATGTTTATGAGATTTGATGATTAATTAAGATAACTACTGGAGGAAAGTGATTTTATAATATGATTTAAGAGACAGGATTGTTATATATTGTAGACCTATAACTGATTTGATCTGTGACAAATGGGAAGTCAACATTTTATTTTTTTTTGTTTAATCATTTTTGTTTTGTTTTTTGTCTTTGAATGTTTTATGATTTTGTTTTCTATGTTTTATGAAAATTTGAATAAAAATTATTGTAAAAAAATAAAATAAAGACAAATGCAGGATTCTGCATTTAGGCCACAAAAACAAAATGCACGGGTACAGGATGGGAAATACCCGGCTTAGCAGTAGTGTGTGTGAGAAGGACCTTGGAATTGTAGTGGATCGCAAGTTGAACATGACCCAGCAGTGTGATGCTGCGGCAAAAAAGGCAAACGCGGTTTTGGGCTGCATAAACAGAGCTGTAGTTTCCAGGTCGAGGGAAGTAATAGTCCCACTATATTCTGCATTAGTCAGGCTTCATCTGGAATACTGTGTTCAGTTCTGGGAGCCTCATTTTAAGAAAGGTATAGACAAGTTAGAGCGGGTTCAGAAGAGGGTGACGAGGATGATAGCCGGTATGGAGAACAAGTCTTATGAGGAAAGGTTGAAGGAACTTGGCATGTTCAGTCTGGTGAAGAGAAGGCTGAGGGGTGACACGATTGCACTCTTTAAGTACCTGAAGGGCTGTCACATAGAGGAGGGTACAGATTTGTCCACTGCTGCCCCAGAGGGTAGGACTAGGTCTAATGGTTTTAAGTTGCAGGAGTGCAGATTCAGATTGGACATTAGAAGGAACTTCTTGACAGTAAGGGCAGTTCGGCAATGGAACCGACTGCCTAGGGAGGTGGTGGGATCCCCTTCGCTGGATGTCTTCAAGCAGAGGCTGGACAGCTATCTGCGGGAGATGCTCTAGCTGTGGATTTCTTGCTGTGAGCAGGGGGTTGGACTCGATGGCCTACAAGGCCCCTTCCAACTCTATGGTTCTATGATTCTATTCCTAACAGTTCTAGTGGCACTTTAAAGAATAAGTTTTATTGCAGTTTAAGTTTTCATGGACTAGAGTTCACTTCACCAGATAAATGTGATGAAGTGGATTCTTGTCCATGAAAACCTATGCCATACTAAAACTGTTATTCTTTAATGCATCACTAGACTCTTTGTTGTTTTTGCTGCAACATAGCTACCCTTCCGAAAATTAATGAACAGAGCAATTCTATCTTTGGAGCAGTGGATTCTGGGATAGAGCAACCACCTCATTACCCTGCTGGCTGGATTGCTTTGACTGGGATGGGAAGCAGAATTTTTCATTTTCTTTCCCACTGAGTTCTTTGAAAATAATCTTCTCTTTGACCACAATCTTGCCTGTCCCCTTTCACTTTTGTCAAACAAAAGAGGAAATAATCCAATGTAACTTTTTATCGATGATATGGTGTGTAAATATATTTCAAAACATACCTCCAAATCTTTCTAGCATATTCTGTACTTCTCCCCTATAAAAAAGTTCATATTTTTACATTACTTTTTTACTTTATGAGAACTAGTTTACCGTATATTCCGGCGTATAAGACGACTGGGCGTATAAGACGACCCCCAACTTTTCCAGTTAAAATATAGAGTTTGGGATATACTCGCCGTATAAACTATATAAGTCTTATATAAGGTAGTTTACTATGCTCCTAAATCCAGGGATTATCACGTGGCCCAGAACATCGCCCCACTGAGGAGGGGAGATTTCGATTGATCTTCTCAGCGCCCCCCTCCTCAAGTCTTTTCCCTCCAGATTCTGGCTGGAAACCCCACTTGGGAATTCCCCGTCCCCTTCTCTCCAACCCGCCCCCTTCTCTCCAACCCGCCTCACCTCTCTCTCTCTCTCTTTCTGTCCCTTCACCCAAGTGGACAAGCGTGGCTGGGGGCTCACCAGGTCCTCCTGGGCGCGGAGGAGAAAGGCCAGCTTCCCCGCGCGGATGGGGCGGGCTGGACAGAGGCGGAGGTGAAACTTTGCCTCCTATTTCAGGCTGCTCCGGGTTGAAGGAGGAACCTCGCGGTAAGATGGCTTTGCTCCCTCCACGCATCAGCCTCCAAGGATCGTGCAGAAGGCAAGACGGCGAGGAGATCATGCACTGGAGGACCCAGACGCTCCTTCCCAGATTTCCTGTCTCTCTAGGAATCAATCCCTATAATTTAACCCTTAGAAAGCCAGGCAGGAATCCAAGGCGGCCGCGCTTGCTGTTTTAAAAGGTTGTTGTTATTCCTGGGGAACTCCCTTGGGGGGGGGATTCTTCCTGACCCGGGTCGCTAATTTTTCCTGTTTTTCGTCTAACGGCCATCAGAGAGACCGCGGCTGCGGTTCTCTCTATTCCCAGCGGGAGCTTGCGGCTGCAGCTCCTGCCGTTACCCCCCGTTTGCCCAAGTTCTCCCCGGGAGCCTTTTGTGGCTTCTCCCTCCTGTATCTGGCCGTTTCGAGTCAATTCGTCTCAGGCTCTGCCGAGGCTTCCCTCCTCAGGGCAGTAACTTCTTGAGCCTCGCTGCGTTGCCTTCCTCGCCGCGACGGTCTCTCTGGACGGCGGGTGCGACTGCTTCCACTCCCGCTGCAGCTTTTTTTTTTACTTAATTTTCCCGCTCTTTTTCAGCACCCGGCGTATAAGACGACCCCCGACTTTGGAGAAGATTTTCCGGGGTTAAAAAGTCGTCTTATACGCCGGAATATACGGTATATTTTCAGATATATTATTTGTAAGTCATAATAAGTTGCAACAAAGTACAGACCAACAACCATTTATACTGCTAAAAGTAGGCTAATCCAAGCCTACTGGGAAAAAAATTCTAAAAGATGCAGAACTAGAACTAGAAAGGCGTTCAGTATTGGCAACATCAATATTGTGAGGAGGAGTAATCTTTTGGGCATCTATCAATATTGAAAAAATATTTGTAAACCAGAGAGAATGGAGATTTTAATTAAAAATGCACATAATCAACAAAGAGCATAAAGAGTTTAAAGAACATGTTCTGTGTTATACGCCTTGATTATAGGTAGATTGTTTTTGTTTTGTTATGCTTTCTTACACTGAAAGCTATCATGGATTGCCTGCAAAGCAGTTTCAGCATTATAGTTTAGTGAAGGTGCCAAAAATTCTGCCAGCAATCCTAAAATTCTCAGAATTCCTGGGAGCCATAGCAGTTATTTTAAGGCTGCAACCCTAAACAAATTTACTGTGGAGTAACTCATGGGACTCAGAGTACCTTTCCTCTGAGTAACCATGTTTAGAATTAAGCTATACAATTGGTTTACATTTATGCTAATATGATTTAAATGGGCTTGTACTATGTATCTGTTGAGGGCTTGATGGTGGTATGGACAAGACTTAACGTGCGAGGAATTAAACAGTGCAATCCTATGCATGTCTACTCAGAAGTAACTACCACTGAGTTCATTGGTACTTACTCCCTAGTAGTCTCAGGCTGCATACACACTAACCCAGCCTTTCCCAACCAGTGTGCCTCCAGATGTTGTTGGACCACAACTCCCATCTTCCTGACCATTGGCAATGCTGGCTGAGGCTGATGGGTGTTGTGGTCCAACAACATCTGGAGGCACACTGGTTGGGAAAGGCTGCACTAACCCATTTGTTGTGCAAAAATGTAGTTTTTCTCAATCGGGAATTGTTCATGCTCATCCTCAACATGCTGCTTTCAATCTAGATTGATTCTAGATCCTGCCATCCACAAGGGTGATGTGTACTTGATGCACATTTGAAAACTTTCCTCTTGGTTAGGTTATCCACATCTTTTCCTCCCTGTGTATGCCCCAGGTGAAGGAAGAAAAGTGGTGATCGAGATCTTGGTATACGCCCACCCATGTAATCGCTGAGACTGCTTTATCTGTTTTGAAATGGACATACTGCAAGGTACCGCAAAAGCAATCTGCAATTAGCTTTTATTTTGGGGATGAAGCCAGTTTCTCCAAGTGCTTTTGAGGGGTAAAAAAACCCCAATGCTATAGATCTACATTATGTATGGGCTAGTACTCAATCTCATTGATTCTAAAATAAAATGTCATATGTACGCAGCCTCAATTAACTTTGGAACTTCCTTGCATTTCTATTCTGTAACTTCTCAGAAGTTGGCAACTGAATTATCCTTCATTCATTAATTCAAGTGAGCTGGATTCAAAGGTTCCCTTCCTCCAATGAAAGGGGCTTCCTTTGACAGCTTACAACAGAGGAAGCTCCTTATTTTGGAGGAGGGGAACCTTTGGATCCAACCCAGTATCTACAACAAGGGCTGGCCCTCCAGATGTTGTAGATCTATAATTCTCATTAACTCTGACTAATGGACATGCTGGCTGAAGCTGATGCAAGTTACAGTCCAACATCATCTGGAGGTCCCCAGCTCTGATTTACAAACAAATTCTTAGTTATGTTTCAAAAAGGGTTTGTATTTTTAAACACATTTATATTCTGGTCAAACTTTAACATATACATAAAATACAATTCTGACTATAATAATCATATCAAAAGAGGCACTGATGATATAAAACTGACAAAAATGATTTAGCATTACATTAGCTATGTACCGGATTGGGAAAAAATATATTAAACCCAATATTTACCCAACATCTTCAACTACAGTATGAGGAGTCAGTGAAGGCCTTTTTTTCCCATGTTTATCAATCAGTGGAGTTTCATCTTTATTGAAAAGAAATAGAAAACATAGTTCACAAATTAATTATATCACTATGGAGTGATGGAGAGGGAAGAATAGGCCATTTCCACAACGTCCCCAGGAATCAGCATGGCCCAGTAATTACATGGTTATGTAGATGTTCCCTATCACTGATTGGGCCTGGTGATGCTCCACACTTCTATGGATTAGTGCAAATACAAATACATGAACATAAGAAGTTGCCTCAGGCAGTGATTTGCCAAGAAAGAGGCCTTTCTTTGCTCTTCTACGAGGGATGTTTTAACTGGAGATGATGTGGATAGAATCTAGGTTGGACCTTCTGTATACAAACATGTTCTTTACCACTGAGTTGTTCCATGAGCTCACTGGGTGACCGTGGCCAGTCACCGCCTCTCAGCCTCATGAAAACCCTATTCATAGGGTCGCCATAAGTCAGAATCGACTTGAAGGCTGTACATTTACATTTTTTACCATATGCACAATAGTATGGCAAATGTTCAGAGTGAAAGTCTAAGTGTGATCTCCATGGAGCAGATACTGGGTCTGGCAGTTAAGCTTCACCAGACTTTCCTCTGCGAGAGATGCCACATTAAGGGGGAGAGTTAATACCCCTCTGTTTTAGCACACTAAAATTTAAAGTTCAGCAGTGAATATTAGGCATGTAAGTTTGGTAAATACATTTTCTTTACTTAACAAAACTTAAACATTACAGAAGAGAAAGTAAATGAAATTAGCCAGTAACACAAAAGCATTATAAAATACAGTTATTACAATTCTAAAATATTGATGCAGAGTTGGTAACTCTATTAAATCATAATTACCTGAATCAGCAGAACTTATCTTTGAGGTGCCCTAAGACTCTATGTTCTTGGCTGTAACAGACTAACCCAGCTATCACTTTGGAAATTAGTAGTGTGTGCCTTTTGCAGCAGCTGCAGTGTTCTGAATCTGGGACAGTGATTATAGTCCAGATTCCTTCCAATCAATAAAAATTAGAACATAAGGCCTGCTGAGTCAGACCAAAGGACCATCTAGTCCAGCATCCTAGCTAACCACATGCCTATTGGAAGTCCACACAAAGACTATTATGAAGGTAATAGCTGTATACCAAGTTTATACTGTGCTATGCCTTTAGATTTATTAAATAAATCAATAAATCCCATATACCACTTTTCAAGAAAAAATATTCCAAAAGCAATTTACAAGACACACAAAACAACAATAAATACAATTTAAGCCCATATAAAACACCACAAAAATCTCAGAACAATATTTCAGATCATTGCTAAAAGTCATGTGGACTAATAGCATAATACTAGTTACAAAACTCAGACCAAATTAGTTAGGCCACAGTAAGAGAGAGAGGCCTTTACGGCCTGTTTAAAACCTGCAACAGATAGATTTTGCGTGATGGCCTATGGAATCAACTTCCACAATTGTGAAACCATCACCCATAATGCCCTTGGCTGTGTGCTTGCTAATCTAACTTCTATTATAAGCAAATAGGCACTAAGTAGAGCTTCAGTTGCAGATCTTAAGGGCAGGTTGGTATGAATGCAGCCAGTTATTTAGATCAGGGCTGGGCAGACTTCAGGTTTGCATGATCTATTTTGTTTTTTACTAGTATTCCAAGAACCACCAAGCAAAGCATGGTGCAGAGACATACACCTATTATTAAAGAATTCTGAGACCTGAAATTTGTTTTGAATACCAGAAATTAACTGAATTCACGATTGTTCCTCACAAAGAATGCGCTCATTGTTAACCTCTAACCACATACACACTATTTTCCATTTCAACAAAATAATGGGGGGGAGGGGAGACACAGTTTGTTGTTGTTTGATTATTTTATTATATTTATATCTAGCCTTTTCTCCAAAGTCCTCAAAATGGTGTACATGGTTCTCCCTGTTCCAATTTTACCCTTACAAGTACTCTGTTAGGCTGAAAGAGTGACTTGTCTAAGGTCTCCCAAGTGAGTTTAATGGCTGAGTGGGGAACTGAATCCTCATGTCTCAGGTTCTAGTCAAATATGGTAACCATTAAACAATTACAAATCAGAAATCCTTGTCAATCTATTTCAAATCAACCAGAGATCTACCAGTAGATCCTGGTCTACCTTTTGCCCATGCTCTGTTTTATGTAACACTGTTCAAAGACATTTAGAGCTTTAAAGGTGAACACCAGCAGTTTAAATTGGCCCCGGAACTGGCAATAGGTGCAAACTGGTACGAAATAGTGTAATACAGTGGTCCCCAAACTTTTTTCCACGGACCATTTGAAAAGTACTGAGGGTCTTGGTGGACCATTTAATGATTTTCTAGAGAATTCAAACAGCAATAAAATACAATATAAGAAATAAAAGTAATAATACAATTAAAAATAAATATGAATATTTAATGTGATGGATGAGCTGTATCTCCTCTTTAACCACAAATCCACAGACACCCAAGGACCACAGTTTGGGAATCCCTGGTATGACTGCTTGCTCCATCCAATATTTGGCCATACATGATTCCTGAGAATGCCAGCCTATTTCCTCCAATCTCTCAAATGGAATCCATTTTCAAGGAGGCACTTCAGCCTGCTGGATGAAGCAGCAGGCTTGAATCCTTCAGTAACAGTTGCATGGCCATCTGTGGTTAATATTATCACAGGAATAAATGAACAGCAAACTTGGGAAAGCTTGCCCCACCTTCTTTCACAGATAAATGTGCCATTGTGGAGACACCCTTGGAGAAATCCCAGATGCCAGTTCACTTAGCATTCCTAAATATTTGATGTTTGATGGAATTTGACATTTTCCCCAACCTTTATGGTACTGTGAGAAAACGGATGACTATCCTGTTTGTACTCAGAATACAACTTATTTAATATTTTGTATTAATTACTGCACCTTCTCTAATATCCTCTTCAGATCCACTCAGATGTTTTTTTGGATCTTCTTCAAAGTTGTAGGCATGAATAACTGGATCCTCCTGTGCTGGTTTAGCACTTTTCCCTGCAGGTTTTCTTCCGGATGGTGCCATAATCAAGAGTAACTGCCATAATATATATAATATTTAATATAATTCATCACATAAAGCTTGTTTTGATAAGCATGAGTTTAGGAAAAGGAAAATAAGATACTATTTTATCTTGCATCTGCTCTTGTGAATTCATCAGAGTTCAATACCACATACCTGCAGAATTTGTCTACAATATTTTCACACATTTTGAACTTATACCAGTTATGCTCTCAAGTTTTTAAAACATCTATTTCACTATATAAGCAAATGTGAATAATTAAGCATGAATAACATAAAACTGTCTACAAGAATAATAGTCAAACTACAAAATAGTTTAAAATAATTACTATGCTAACAGAAAAGCAGTGCTATACCAAGTTCTTTGGCTCCCAATTTCTTTCCAGGTCCTACTCAAAGTACTGGCCTTGATCTTTAAATCACGGGAAATGTTTTGTGACCTGGATATCTAAAGGATCACCTTGTGTTACATATGCAAGTTGTCTGCATATTTCAATCTTAGAGCAGGGGTGGCTAATGACCTGTTTGGGGGTCTGATCCAGCCCCTGGAGCAATTTTTTCTCCCCCCCCAAAAGCAGACACAGTGCTGGGATGGGTGGAGCTGAGTGCCCTGATGGAGATGTAAATCATTTTCTTTCTGATAATCAGACAGATCATTTGGTGAGCGAAGAGGGGGCAATACCCATCCCAGCTGGAGAACCAAGACTGTGTTTATGTCAGCTTCTATGTGTGTGCATGTGAGAGTGTAGGGTAGCCCCCAAAGCTTGATCAAGGGAGAATGTGGCCCTTGAGCCAGAAAAGGTGTGCACCCACTTTAGAAGCTCTACTCCATGTTTCAACACCATCTGAGGTTTAACTGGTAGACACACAAGATACATTTATATACATTAAGTGTTTGTATTTGTTGGGTTTTAAGTATTTTATACTGGAATAGCTTGTACATGTTTTCTAACCAACTATTACCTCTGTTGAGCTCTTGAGTTGGGATGGGCTGCTGGAAAAAGAAAAATCCAGTCAAAGTTAAACAGAGGGATTCAACAAAATCATCTAAAACATATACTGTAGTTACACACCATACTGTACTATTACTTTCTCTTGCCCCTCTCCCCTCCCCTCTAGGAGCAGCTCCTGTGAGATTCCCTGATAGTGCAATCCACTTTGTACAGTGGGGCTTACACCTCTGGTGTGTTTAGCCTGCAGTCCTGAAGAGCTGCTGCACTCAATCGCACATACAGGTTTCACTCTATTTCCTAAATGTTAGGAAATGGAAGGATAGCCTAGGGAGATCCCCTGGGCTCAGGCCATTGCCAGTCTAAAAGTTCAAAATAATGAGGGGGGAGGGAAAAGAATTTTTCTCTGTATTTATTTATTTATTGTAAAAAAAATTAGGGGGCAGAAAATTTTTAGGTGGGCAGGGCCCCCAGCTATGGGCCTGCTCTGGGCTTCCATGTCTTCTCATTTCTCAAGCAAACACCCTTTTCAATGTTTTCTGTTTGACCAGCTCTTCAAGCCCAGCCTTTTATTTTAAGTGCATGATGTTCCGCCTTTCCTCCAAGGCAGAATTCAACTGTGCTCTTGTTTCCATTTCATCTTCATAGAAGCCCTGTGAGGTAGTGACTGGCCGAAAATCACCCCGTGAGCTTCATTGCTGGGTGGGGATTTGAAACCTGGTCTCACTCTAGCCGTAGCTCGACATTCTTAACTACCACATCAGCCTGAATCTCAGCAATTGTTGGCTGCGTGACCTGATTCAATTTCCCGCCTAAATTACCTTAGGCCGTAACAAGCAGCCCTATTCTGGCTTTAGGGTAGTTCTCTATAGTCTTTTCCCCATCCCAGTGCCATAGTCAAATCTCCGAATTTTTCCCTTTCGCGATTTCATGTTTAGAGCTACCCAGCTTTTCTCGTCACTAACATTACTTTTCCGTTTTCCCAAACCAATTTGTCCTCTTCACACCTCTCCCTCGCTAAGAGGGAGCGAAGGAAAGATGAGGTGACGAGAACGTAAGGACTGAAATGGATCCAGGTTAGGTAATAAAATTCCGTATATGCAACACACCTACACCTACAAAATGTGCCCTCCTTTCACTCTTCCGCTCCCAGCTTCGGTCTACACGTGCAAAACAAAGTTTGGTGGACTAAACAACTTCAGACGACGGGAAGGGGGGGGTCACTTCTGACACGCTTAAAAAAAACACGTTTCCGTGGCAATAGAAAACTAGCACAGCGGACGAAAAGTTCTAATATTGCTATGCCAGTTTTCTATCTACAGGGAAGTTTTGAACAGAGGGGAAACGTCCAAAAGATCCTCCCCCCAGCAATCTGAAGTGGCGCGATCCATCCTTTCGCCTCTGCAGTTTGCAACCTACTGCGCCTGCCGCCTCAGGAGTTTTAAAAAGGAACAATAGGCTACTATCGCACACCATAGAGTGTGACAGGTAATAACTGGCCCAAGGCATTTTGCCACCCTGAGGTGGAGCAGCATATGGCACCCCCATCCTATCCTATATATAAAAAAAAATCAAGGCGTATAGCAGCGTCTGAGACCAGTCGTTATTTTAGCGCTAAGACAGAAGCATTATTATTGTTGTATTGTTATGTGGGTTATTTTTTCAAAACAGAACACTGCAAGTGACTTTCCACCTCCCTGGAAGTAACAATAAAATAGCTATTTCCCGCCATTTCATGACACACAACAGCAGCTGAATGGGAGGGCCAGACCTGGCCTGCACACATCTCACTTTTTACGTCAGAATGTATCTCACAATCCCTTTTAGGCGAAAAATGGAAATGGACTGCGACCCTATGAACAGGGTTTTCATGGTAAGTGGTATTCAGATGGGGTTTACCTTCCTCTGAGGGTGAGAGGCAGAGTCTTCCTCGGAGGCTCAGAGTTAGTGACTGGCCCAAGGTCACCCAGTGAGCTTCATGGCTGTGTGGGGATTCGAACGTAGTCCAACACCTTAACCACTACACTGCACTCCAATTTTGTCTGCAGTGGTTGATGCTGAACTCCCAGGTCTTTCTTGATACTAGCATAATTTTCCTCCTTTTCCACCCCACCCCTTCTCCAGAGTTCTCACTAGTAGACATACATTTGCAATTACATTTTCACAGAGTGGTCTAGTCTATTGATCTTCAGCTGGTGGGCTGAGAACCAAAACCAGGTCAAAGCTTCATCTTAGGTGGGTTGCAACAACAGCAGTATCACCATACAAGTAGATGCTAATTTTTTTTAGTAAAATATCCCCCAATGCACATTTGGGTTAAAGGTGGGTCCTGGGTTTGAAAAGGTTGAAAACAACTGATCGAGTCTACTGAGGGAAAATCTAGAGGTAGTAAGGATAGACTATTGGCCTCTCCAGATACCCTTTTTATTGTTCATTCATTATAATTTGTGCTCATGATGCTATTGGGAGATCAGATATAATCCCACTTTACATGCAAGGTTTTGGGCAGTCACACTGCTTCATTTCAAATCAGTACATTTCCTATAACTTCATGCTGAAATCCTCTCACTTTTTATATCACATGTTCTGGTTTATTTATGTTCCACTTTTGTTGCGCAAAACCTCCTCTGGACAGCAGTTGTGGCAGCACCAGGGATGCATGCATCACCGAACAAATTAAAGCAGAATAAATCCACCACTAATCTACTGTTGTGAGAGCCGGTGTAGCAGTTAAGGTGTTGGACTACGACCCGGGAAGCTAGGGTTTGAAGCCCCACATAGCCATGAAGCTCACTGAGTGACCTTGGGCCAGTCACTGCCTCTCAGCCTCAGTAAACACCCTCTGAATACCACTTACCCTGAAAACTCTATTCATAGGGTTCCGTAAGTTGGAATCGACTTGAAGGCAGTCCACTTCCATTTCCAATCTACTGTTATTGTCAAAGACGTTGCAGAACATGTCCGCAATAAAACACCAGCCTGTAGGGGCCCTCTATTACTACAGATCATCATTCTTGAAAAAAAGGCTTGTCATTCTTAACCCCCCCCCCCAAAAAAAACCAAACCTCTCTGTATCAGGGAGAAAGCTGAAGTACGCTGTGCTGGAACCTGTGTTAGTTTTCTTTTTACAAGGATCTTTTTAATTCAAGGAATCCGCTGCAAAGCCACATCCATCCAATTGTACAATCCATCCTACCACTTAACTCTTATTCTGCTGTACATAGGGTTCTTTTCACACCCTCTCCAATCATTTACTGAACATGCAAAGTGGATGGTACCTGCTAATTCTGCTCCCACCTTCTGTGCATTCTGGGCATAAAGACCTCTTTCACATCTTCTGTGGGAAGTGCAGGAGATCAGGACCATTGGGTATAGTCCCACACCCCCTTCCATGTGGTCAGTACACATTCAAGGAAGTTGTGGAAGGAACTCATGCCTCGGGTACAACCGTTTGATCCAATAAGTAAAAATAAATGTACTGCCTTCAAGTCGATTCCGATTTATGGCGACCCTATGAATAGGGTTTTCATGAGGCTGAGAGGCAGTGACCCAGTGAGCTTCATGGCTGTATGGGGATTCAAACCCTGATCTCCCAGGTCATAGTCCAACACCTTAACCACTACACCACATGAAAATGGTAGAAAAGTGGTAGAAAATTGGACAGTACACCACACATTTATTGGAGGATGGCTCCGAGTTATATTGTATTTTCCCTAGCTACTCTCCCATAGCTCTGCTATTTTTCCTCTCCTGATCGCTCTCTCCTGAAGCTCTCCTTAAACTTTTTTTTAAAGCAGTCAGACAATAGTTTGGCTTTGAATGTACAGGTGAACTTGTACCCAGTATAAAACCACTTACCTGGCAACTCTAAGCACAGGACCAGTGAGCTGTGTCACATAGCAATTGTGTTTACCACGGCCATGTTTTATTTCAGTTTGGAGGCAAGCTAGTTAACACTAACCACAGTTTGACTAATTTAGTGGTCACTGCTATAGTAACCACAAACCAGGATGTGGAGGAGGTAATCAGCACACAGATGAGGAGGGAACAGCATGGAGTCCACAGTATAGCTCGAGTGGCTACATGCACAACAGTTCAGTGTCTGAACTGAGCCACAACATAATTGCTGCTTTAAAGTTTATTATTAAAGAAAGCTTTGTTTTTAAAAGTAGGCAAAAGAGCTGATATTTTAAAGAAGTTCATTTATTTCATTTAAAATTAGACATATGCACTGGATAAATAATAAGGTGCCTTTTCTGTTTAAAAATATTTAACACTTTTCAGGAGCATTAAATAGTTGATCATTTTTCTTGACACACACAATATAACATTTTTAAATCAATAACATCTGTTAAAGGAACGCATATATTTTACAGCACATGTACATTGAAAATCTCGTATCTTCATGATAAAATTATTACTGATGTGATCTAACATCCTGTAAAGTTGGTAATATCATGATTAAAGGTATTTCTTTCAAATCAGTTTGAAAAAAATCCTTTTTCTGTTTCTAGTTTGAGATTTGTCTTGACAAAATAGGGCAGATCACCAGAATGTGTCCTAATTTTTGAAAATTAATGCTTGATATGAGAAAGTGCTGTATATCATGCTCTTAATGAGACCATTAAAACAATACAATGTATGACAATGTATATTGTGAGGCACCTTTGCGGTTAAATTTACAATGCTTGTATACATAATACATCTAAGCCCCTTTTATTTGTTTATACCACCACTTTTTAAATTAGCCATACAATTACTATTACTGTTCCTAGAAATTTAGTAAAACAGATGGAGCTGCAATTTACATTTTGATCAACAAAGGCATTATATTGGCATCAGAGATAAGAATCAAATGTCTTTAAATACCATTTTTCATTGTCTAGTATCAGAATATAGCAAATAGGATGTTACCATTCAAATCCTTCATTCAGAGAACATCCAACAGTTGAATCCATTTTATATTTAACCCAGAAATACTTTACGAAGTATAGGTGGTACCTTAATGGGGGGGGAAAGACACTAAGGCCTCAATCCTGTCCCTTTGCACATGAAGAGCTGGGCGCACAGCTGCTTCATAAATATACATTAGGACTATCCCCACCACATCAAACTGCTGCAAGTCAAGCTGCAGCTAGGCAATCTGTCAACAGAGCTACCTGGAGTTTCCTAGAAGGCCCCAGAAATTTATTCTCAGGGTTTCCATGTGGAGTTGTCCTTCCTGCTTCTCCAGAGTAACCTGTGAGTTAGGAGCCTGACTACATGCACACTGTACATTTAAAAGCACATGACGTCCCCCAAAGAATCCTGGGGTCCATAGGTGTTTTAAAGTTGCTGGGGACTGTAGCTCTGTGGGTGGTAAATTACAGTTCCCAGAATTATTTGGGGGAAATCATGTGCTTTAAATGTATGGTGTGTACGCAGCCTCAGGAACAAGCAGCATGGTAAAACCTACTGTCAAGAACTGACTGGCTACAATGAGAAACACATGCCATAACAGTGACAAGCCCTAAATAATGGTAGAGGGGAGAGTTACAATGGAGTGCTATGGGGACCAGTCCCCATCCTGACCTCCATGCACTCAGGAGATAAGTTTACAGCTGTGCTTTATTGTTCAAAAGGTAGAATAAAAGGAGTAAGGTTAACTGACTGAATGGTCAATGACTCACCAAAAGCCTCAGTATGCAAGCACAGGGACACTTCTAACAGAAGCTTAACTTTCCAACTTTATTATTTAGTTGGCAATAGCTACTGCAATAAATGCAGTTATGTTTCTCTCAGTAACCCTTTTGATAAAAAGGATAATGCACTCAGAAAATAATGCTTGTGAGTTACAACCTTCTGAGAGCTGGCAACACACCCCTTTCTTACACTGTCTCCAAGAGCACACTCCTAAACCATCCCTCTCTCATGTTGATGGCTAGGAATGATTAGGATGGCATATACCTCCCTCTTTGCCAATGGAGAGAAGCACCACTGGTGAGGGGGCTACACTGTAACAAAGGTCCCAGATTCACCCTACCAGCAGGTCCCCCACTGGCAATAGCAAGCAGTAAAGCCCTGGAATGGGGCTAGTCAACACGGGCTTTGGATCTGCTGGATCCAAAGTCCTACACATCCCCCTAGGGGCACAGTTCTCTGGCTGTTCAGTAGCATGAGTGACACAGAGTCACAAAGGCTATAATGGATGGGGAGACTTCTGTTCATGCCCGGCACACAACTATCAAGACACTTCTGAAACAAAACATATAACATGCTAATTACATGTTGAGGTAGATTCTTTTACAAACAGAAGTCTTCTACACTTTAATTCTTTCATGACAAACTTCTTTTTGAATCCTCCTCCTTGGAAAGAATTTTCGTTTGAGAGCAATTAGCTGAAAAATTAAAGAACAAATTATTTTGATTTTTCCAACTGTCCATTCATAGCAGCGACCACATTGTTCTGCTCCATTCCACTCCTTCCCAGGTTGTCTCTGCCCAGCACAGCTAATTCCATGGTGGGTTATTTCTCCTCTGGAGTGTGGAGCAGACTTCACAACAAAATACATCTTGTGGGGGAAAACTGGGGAACATACGTCTATACAGAAATGCCTCTGCTTCAGGAATATGCATGTTCAAGAGTGGTTCCTGTATACACTTCCCCATCAGTCCAGGAACTGATGTACTCCCCCCACCGGATCACAGGTAATAGCACATCTGGGAGAGGGGAGGATTTGAAGAGCAGAAGGTTAGATTCAGTTAGATTCATTCCCTCCTCCTGAACAGATGTTTGATATGGTTGGGAATGTGATGTGTATCTTAATTCCTGGACCCAGGAACTCCCCCACCTGTGTATGTACACAGTTCCTTAATTGCCCATCTATGCAAAGAAGGCAGTAGCCATGCACCCAGCTGGTACAAACAGGCTAAGATACTAACCTTGGTTTACTATCATATTTTAACAAACCCATTTATTAGAACTTCCTGGTTGATATCCTAAGAAAAGTTTTATATTCGTATACAGTTATGGATTTTACCTGCTCAGCAAAAAATGAGGTGACAGTGAACACAATCAATGTCACTAACACACAATGTGTCCAGAACTTCAGCTTGTCTCTGTAGGCCCTCCTAAACACAATATGACAAAACAGAAAATATTTTTAAATAAAATATCTATATCTACACACAGACACACACAATTTATTTTACAATATTTATATGCCACTTTTCCAGGCACAGTCAATCCAAAGTGGTTTACAAACAAAAGCTACAATAAAAAAATCGTTATTACTAAAACAAAGAATAAAACAGATTCACAAAGTTCAAAACAAATTTAGAACTCTAATACATAATAAAGGTCCACCTCCATCCAAGGAGGAGGACAAAAAGTTACTCAGGGAAGGCAAATAGAAAGAAATGTGTCTTTAAGGCCTGCCAAAAATCCTGCAGTATAGCCGCTTGCTGCAGCTCTACTAGAAGGGAGTTCCAAAGGTGTAAAGCCATCACAGAAAGGGCCCTCAATCTCATGGTCACCTACATCACAGATTTAGGAGGACCTCCGATTGAAATCTCAGTGTGTAGGCAAGATGACAGGGGTGCAGGCGGTACATCAGACAGCTTGGGCCCACAACATTTGAGTAGCAGTTCCCAAACCTTTGCCCCCCCCAGCACCACTTGAATATTGCTTAATGATTTTTCTGCCTGTTGTAGCAATTGTAATGCACTGCACTAAATTCTGTATAATTTTTAATTGTAGTTTTTACAGACACACTACCTACCATCTGAATGAAGCTCACAGACCACGGACCACATTTTGGGAGCCTCTGGTTTAGGGCTTTAAAGGTCACAGTGGACAGCAGTCAGCAATCCAGTGGCCATATTTTGAACCATTTGAACAATATCAGAACAGCCACACGCTCTCATCCCCAATACACTCATTTCAAGGCTTCTAAAACACCTACCATTCCTGAAGTTCCTTGGTATGAAGAAAACGATTCCGATACTCTCTTGGGAGCTCAAATTGGGATGGTATGGGAAACAGCGATTCATAAAAATCCCTAAGCACCGCCTTTACTGTCTGAGCATCCTTATGATTATGATCAATGTTGTCATTGAGACAAACAAATTTTCTGAAAAAAATAATCCAACATTCTTATTGGCAGGGACAAGCAGCAAGATGATAACTACAAATGACACACTCCCATATCTCCATTTTTTTAAAAATGTAATAGTCTGGCTCTCTCATATACAGAATAGGAAAGTTTCAGAGTATTTATTGTACATAATAATGGGCCATAAAACACCAGCAGTTTTGGGTATAGACAGATATGATTCCTACACCTCACCACTGAAAAGAGATGTTTTCCATCCTTTTTCTATATTGCACATATTTCAAGAGCAATTCAAAGTGTTTATGAGTGTAATATTGTAAGTAAATGGTTTCACTGTACTAGGATTCTAGGGATTTTTAGACAGATGAGCCCATCATGCCCGCTTTGCTTCTTCCTGCTCATGCTGGGAGAAGCAAACCATGATCCTTTGCTTACTGTTATATTCAAACCAGAGATTCCACAATCCATAAAAAAAATTACTTCAAATTCTCAAATCTGAATGAACATCAGAACTATGTACCTGGGATTTTTTCGTATATCATCAAGCTGCCCAACTACATGAGAAACATTGGTGCGGATCATTTTGAAGGCAACCTCCTCCTCTCCCATGATTTCAAACCTTGGTGTTATTAAAAAAAAGTTACAGTATGTATAAACAAGGAATTCACAATTATGGTGTCACATGTATTTAAATGATTTTTTACTATATACCTCTACCTCTGGCTGCCCTGTTCCTGTATTTTCCCATTTTTATCATTTTTGTATCTATCTATTTACAAAGACACAGCCTTATGACTACTGCACTTATTTGAAAACATCTATTCCACATTAAAATATGACAATTATTCTCTTTTACAGATTGGGCACAGTTCTTCCTAAAGTGAGCAGTCCCTGCAAGGCCGTTCCTTTCCACCCACCCACCTTTGGGATGCATGTTGCCGTGAAGGGCATTACAAGAAAGGGGGGATCCATGTCTTCATCCAGCCCCTTCTCAGTGCAAAGAGGGAAGGGCTAGATGAACACTAATGAGGCAGACCCAGATATCCCATCCCCCAGAATACCCTGAAACAGTGTACCATGGGGTGTGGGGAGAGAAGAGAAATTGCTGTTATGCGCCTTCAAGTCAATTACGACTTAGATGGTGACCCTATCAGTGACCTCCAATAGCATCTGTTATAAACCACCCTGTTCAGATCTTGTAAGTTCAGGTCTGTGGCTTCCTTTAGGGAATCAATCCATCTCTTGTTTGGCCTTCCTCTTTTTCTGCTCCCTTCTGTTTTTCCCAGCATTATTGTCTTTTCTACTGAATCATGTCTTCTCATTAGGTGTCCAAAGTATTATAACCTCAGTTTCATCATTTTAGCTTCCATTGATAGTTCTGGTTTAATTTGTTCTTACACCCAATTATTTGTCTTTTTCATGGTCCATGGTATCCGCAAAGCTCTCCTCCAACACCACATTTCAAATGAGTTGATTTTTCTCTTATCTGCTTTTTTTTACTGTCCAACTTTCAAATCCATACATAGAGATTGGGAATACCATGGCCTGAATGATCCTACCTTTAGTGTTCAGTGATACATCTTTGCATTTGAGGACATTTTCTAGTTCTGTCATAGCTGGCCTCCCCAGTCCTAACCTTCCTGTAATTTCTTGACTATTGTCTCCATTTTGGCCAAGATACTGATCCTTGACAAGGTCAATGTCCTCACTGTCAACTTTAAAGTTACATAAATCTTCTGTTGTCTTTACTTTAGTCTTCTTGACATTCAGCTGCAGTCCTGCTTTTGTGCGTTCCTCTTTAACTTTAATCAGCATTTGTTTCAAATCATTACTGGTTTCTGCCAGTAGTATGGTATTGTTTGCATATCTTAAATTATTGGTATTTCTCCCTCCAATTTTCACACTTCCTTCATCTTGATCCAATCCTTCTTTCCGTATGAGAAATAGGAGAGTCCTATAGAGAACAATCCATGTTCCCTTTGTTCAGGGGCATACATCTAAAACTCGCTCCAAGTTATCACAGTCATATTTGGAGACATACCTCCACTACATAAAGTATATGAGAAAGAGATGTAATTTTGTGGCTGCCTAGCCAAAACACACTGGGAAATTGCTTCTTCAAATTTAATTGCACTTTATTGCCTTGCCTCTAGCACCTTTCCTGCTACTTGTGCAAACTCCCCTTTCTTGTTGGCACCATGAAACATGGAATTAACTCTTCTCTTGGGCTTAGTGCATGACTCAACCCAATCTTGACATCTATTTATTAAAGATGCCACCGGGTGTGTACAGTTACTGACCTGAGGATAATTCAGCATGACTCTCAAGATTGACAATGGAGAAACAATCATTTATAATTAATCACATTTAAAAGATCCTTTTTACCTCTATCAAGCCATGCTTCACTTACCAGATGACATTTAAAACACACACACAAAATTCATTCTATAGATCAGGAGTGGGGAACCTGCGGCCCTCCATATATTGCAGGACCTCAGCTCCCATCATCCTTGACTAGAGGGCTGCTAGGGTTTGGGAATCTAGCAACATTTGGAGAGCCACAGGTTGCCCTCCCTTAGATGCTTCTATACTTGTCTGCAATTTTTTGTTTCACAAATGAAGTAAAAGAAGAATGGGTACCTGTATTTGTTTTTGTCCTTATATGATTTACGAACTCGATCAGTCACAAGCTTACAGTTGGTTAGCAGATTTTTGGTCACCGGGGGCTGAAAATGGGCCAAACATTAATTTAAATGGTGGGTTATTAATGCTGATTGCTTTCCTATATTTTAAAAGGCATTATGGTGTACAAAACTCCCAACTATTATTCTGCTACTCTAAGAAATGGTATTTATTGCTGCTGATCAGCAAAACCTATTAGGCATAATACTAACATGAAAAACAAAATACCTTTCATATTTTATATGTAACAAGACATTTAATCCAGCATTCTGCAGAAATATGCTATGGTGCAAGTCAATCAGTGCCAACTAGGAAAATACCCCAAGCGAGCTCTGAACAGCTGATGTATTTTAGTTTTAGTATTCCTAATCTAATCACAGACCATTCTGAGAAACAACACCCCTGTTCTCAATGGAATCTTTTATAGGTTCAGTCTTGTTCCTAGAAACTCAACAACTGAAACAGTTCAAAACTAAATTCAGTCACGATACTAGAAACTTAAGATATTGTGATGACGTTTTAGTAAACTTTTCTTTAAAAATAATTTCAAAAAGAATTTATCAAGGACATTAAGACACCAAAGGAGGATACTTAAAACCTATCTGAATTGGGTTTATCTAATAAGAACAGCCCACACTGTATCATAACTTCATGTAGTCTTCATGTAGCTAAAATAAATGCATAATCTTCCTGCTACTGGACCAAGTGCTTTTGAAATTTACAGGACATTCAACAACAGTTTTTGGTACACTATTGGGATATGGGAGGAAGTTTGCTCTTCAATAAAAATAAATAAATAAATATCACTGGGCATGCTGTAGGCATGTCTAAAGTAGGGAGATTTGTTCATAAATGAAATTAATGAGGGAAGACATCTAAGAGCTTACTGAATGCAGGGATTTAAAGTTTACTTTTCTTTGATAATCTGAAGCATAACACGATTTTGAAAGTTATTTTTGAAATCCCAGTCTGTAAAAATTGGAAAGGAAGATGAAAATATGCTTGTAACAGTTTCTTACCAGATTGGGGTCATAATATGCCTCTTGAGTTGGCGGTATGATATTAATCTGAGTGATATTGACTGGAAGGGATTTAGAACAGTTTATTAGCATTTGCTCCAGACCTGTCAAATCCTAGCAAGGAAAAGAAAAGGGAAAGGAAAGTGTTATGTATTTTTTTCTGCATCCATGAGGTTTACCATTTTCAAAAAAATTACATGAACATGGCTTTCTCAGTACATTTGCTTCTATAAGTCTCTTTCTACTTCAGACTGCAAATAGGAACTCATATATTTTAACACTTCCCTCAATCACTTAAAAAGTCCTTCACAAAAACATGAGCTATCAGGGAGAAGGCTAGGGTAGAACCTCCACCCCCCCCCCACACACACATCCAGATGCCTGAGGTTTAGACAAGTTCATGGAAGATATAGCTATCAAAGGGTACTTGTCATGACGGTTATATGCTACCTCCAGGTTTAAGGGCAAAAATGACTGTGAATATAGCTGGTAAAGTGAAAACTATTGTACCCACATCTTGCTTGTGGGCTTCTTGCAGGCCACCATGGGAAAAAGTATTCTGAACTAGATAGGCCTGAGGGCTGATCCAACAGGTCTCTTATGTTTTTATTTGGGTGGAGGAAAGGGGAGAACAGAATGGAATGAACTATTTTGGATGTTGTGAGCTGCTTTGAGCATGGTTCACCATGGAAAAATGGTATGCAAATAAAGGATCATGAATATCCTAGAAGAGGGCATGGTGGCTAGTACAGTGAACTGGAACATTACACACTGTAACATTTTGTTGCAGATGCCACCTGTTTTTTCTAACAGACATAAGTGATTCATCATAACAGAAGCTGCAGTTTGCTTCCAAGGCTGGTGAAAGCCCCTATCTTGACTAATGTCTCAAAGTGGTACTATAATATTAGCACCCCTCACTGGATCGTCACCTTGCAGTGGTGAGTGGGCTTGCATGTTCCAATGAACCCTATGAGCGACGCCGTCAGGAGTCATGTACTCCCAGCAGGATCACCCATGGCGTTAAGGTCAAGGGAGAGGAACCAGACAAAGAACAATCCAAGAAAGTCCTCAACGGCAGAACAGGCGGAGGATAACAATGTGTATGTTACAATAGCTGTGAAGGCGGATGAAGGCTCAGCAGATAAAAGACTTCCAATCGTCGTGGTATCCATGCCATTGGATCAAAGCCTTTTTCTGTCAAGACTGTGTGTTGACTGTCGTGCACTGATCTCCCCACATAAAACAAATTGACGCACAGGCGTCTTCCAACAAAACCAAAAGTCCCATGGCGATCGGCGAATGGCAACGGGGGCAGGACTGTGAAATCCAAAAGCCCCTAGTCATGGACTGCCACATGGGTGGTGGATACAGACTCAGTGGTCCTGGCTCAAGGGCCGAGGCAGTTGAGTAGTTCGGCAGCTGTATCCATGACTGAGCAGTCCTATTCAGGATCCACTCTGCTCACCCCATATGGGGAGGGGGCTAGAAAAGGTGCCCTAAACATAGTCTGCAGCATCTCTCTCCCTGACTGGATCACCGCGTCCAGTGGGGTCACCACTTAGCAGTCGCAAAAGACAAATGAACTTTGGAACATGGAATATATGGACACTGCTGGACACTACAGATAGTGAAAGTCCTGAACGCAGGACTGCCATCATTGCGAGGGAGTTGAGACATTTTAATAATGACATAGCAGCACTCCAAGAAACTCGAAGAGCAAGAGAGGGTCAACTGAAGGAAGAAAAAGGTTACACCTTCTTCTGGAAAGGACTGCCTGAACAAGAACAGCGAATACATGGAGTAGGCTTTGCTATTAAAAATGATCTTGTGAAGCTCTTGTCAGAAGTTCCTACCGGCAGTAATGAACGACTCTCAACTCTCCGATTAAAACTTGCCAAAAACCAGCAGGCAACTATTCTAAGTGCTTATGCACCAACATTAGATGCTGATGAAGACATCAAGGAAAATTTTATACCCAGCTGGATGCCATCTTATCAGAGATACCTAAGGAGGATAAAATTATCCTCCTGGGCAATTTCAATGCAAGAGTTGGGCGTGATTTTGATTTATGGCCAGAAACCATTGGGAAAGAAGGAGTTGGCAATAGCAACCTGAATGGAATTCCACTTCTGACTAAATGTGCAGAGCATAATCTTATTATAAACACACTGTTTCGCCAGAAAGATACATTTAAAACATCATGGAAGCACCCTCGGTTGAAGTACTGGCATCTCCTGGATTACGTAATTGTCCGTGCCATAGATTGTCGTGATGTACTCCTCACCAGGGCCATGACGAGTGCCGATGACTGCTGGACAGATCACCGATTAATTTGATCCACTATGGCCATTAATATTGTTCCTCAACGTAGGCTCCAAGGAAGAAAACCAAGGCGTAAAATGAATATCCATGCCCTTCAAGATCCTATTAAGCGAGCTTGCTTTCAAACAACTCTCAAGAAATATCTACCTACAGAACTCCCTGAAAATGCTGAGGAACACTGGATTAAACTGAAGACTTCCATTATTGCAGCATGTGAACAAACTATTGGATACCAAACTAAGAAACATCAGGCCTGGTTTGATAAGAATGATAGTGAGATTGAACGTATCATTGACAAGAAAAGGAAAGCCTTCCAGATATGGCAAAAAGACATTAACTGTGCTGCTAAGAAAAAAATCTATGCCAGTGCAGAGGCTGAGGTCCAAAGAAGAACTAGAGAACTTAAGAACGCCTGGTGGATAAAGAAAGCTCAAGAAATCCGGCATTTTGCAGATGCTCATGATGCACAGGCCTTTTTTAATGCCACAAAGGCCATCTACAGACCAACAAACTATGGTATAAATCCCTTACATTCAATAGATGGTACCAAACTTCTAAAGGACAAACAGTCTATTGCACTGCGTTGAAAAGAGCATTACCACGACCTCCTTAATCGTAACTCTGTCGTGGCTGATGAGGTCTTCTCGCAAATCCCGCAACAACGAATTAAAGATGAGCTTGCAATATCCCCTAATTTGGATGAAGTTAGTAAAGCCATTAATCAAATGAAAAATAACAAAGCTAGTGGACCTGATGGGATTCCTGCTGAAGTCTTTAAAGAAGATGGGCCTGAACTTACACAACAACTTCATAAACTCATCAAAAAAATCTGGATGAGGGAGGAGATCCTGGAAGACTTTAGGGATGCCATAATTATCACCCTTTTTAAGAAGAGTGATAGAACAGATTGTGGGAACTATTGAGGTATCTATCTTCTTGCAAGGATCCTCGCAAATTGTCTCTTACCGATCTCAGAGGATGTCCTCCCTGAATCCCAAAATGGTTTCTGCCCTTCCAGGGGGACAGTGGACATGACCTTCACTGCATGACAGCTTCAAGAAAAATGCAGGGAGCAAAACCAACCTCTGTATATGGCGTTCATTGATCTGACTAAGGCCTTTGATACTGTAAATCGAACTGCTCTTCTGAAAATTGGATGCCCTGATAAATTTGTGAATATTTTGCAACTCCTCCATGACAACATGACAGCAACAATTTTGGATAACAATGGCTCTCAAAGTGATCCATTCAAAGTGGGATCAGGCGTCAAACAGAGATATACCATTGCTCCGACCTTATTTGCTACTTTCATAGCCATGATTCTACACCTTGTTGAGAGGCAACTTCCCACTGGCGTGGAAATCACATATCGAACAGATGGAAAGCTTTTTAATTTCAGTAGGCTGAAAGAAAAAAGTAAGGTAATTACAACCTCTGTCACACAACTTCAATATGCCGATGATAATGTAGTCTCTGCACATTCAGAGAAAGATCTTCAAACTATCCTAAATGTCTTTGCAGAAGCATATGAAAAGCTTGGCCTCTCGCTTAACATCAAAAAAAACCAAAGTGCTTCATCAGCAAGTGCGAACCAATCCCTCTGTAGCACCATCAATGCAGCTTAATGGTGTGACACTGGAGAATGACGATCACTTTGCTTATCTTGGCAGCCATCTCTCTGTAAAAGCTGACATCGACGCTGAAATGCAGCATCGTCTGAGCTCTGCGACTGCTGCATTCTCCCGAATGAAGGGTAGAGTGTTCGAGGATTGGGATATTTGCAGGGAGACCAAAATGCTTATTTACAAAGCCATTGTACTACTGACCTTACTGTACACCTGTGAAACATGGACCATCTATAAATGCCACTCCCAGCTTCTTGAAAGATTCCACCAACACCGCCTCCAGAAAATTCTGCAAATTACTTAGGAAGATAGGCGGACTAATGTTAGCATATTGGAAGAAGCAAAGACCACCACTGTGGAAACAATGATCCTCCAACAACAACTTCGCTGGACCGGCCATGTTGTTCAAATGCCTGATCACCGTCTTCCAAAGCAGCTACTTTACTCCCAACTTAAGGATGGAAAATGGAGTATCGGTGGACAGCAAAAGAGGTTTAAAGATGTTCTCAAAGCTAATCTAAAAAAATGTAACATAAGCATCAAGAACTGGGAAGCCTTGGCCCATAAGCATCCCAACTGGAGGTCGGCCATTATCAAAGGTGCTAGGGACTTTGAAAAAGCATGAGTACAGGGTGAAAGGGGCAAACGAGCTAAGCGGAAGGCACATCAAGCAAATCCTCATCGTGACCATCTTCCATCTAGAAACCTATGTCCTCACTGTGGGAGGCTGTGTGGATCCAGAATTGGCCTCCACAGTCATTTACAGACCACTGTTAAAGACCTTACCCTGGAAGACAATCTGACTCAGCCACAAGTGATCGCCAATGAATGAATGAATATTAGCACTAATAAGAACATTGCAAGTTCCCTTCACAGTCTACAACCTTTAATATGAACTTTTCATTAACTTTCTCCCCTCTTTCTGTGATGATTATACACAGTTTTGTAGGGATATTAAAAAAATACCTGCAAGCTTAAAGGAAGTTCATGAATTCTTGTGGCCAATGTACGAATCTCCCGGTCAGACAAAATTCCAGACTGATCTGTATCAACTTCGTCAAAAACCTGGGAGATATTCAGTGGCTGAACTGCACTCATGAGGTAGTAGAAATATGAAAAGGCAAACTGCATATCTTCAGAGTGACGTACTTTGTGAAACGAAGTCTTGTCAAATTCTTCAGGAAACCTGTGCACAAACATTGAGAATCATTTTTTAAAAAACATTATGAACTTCAATAACTTGTCCAAATAGGTCAACCTAAAAGCCAAGACAGATAATCTGAAGTCCTCCTAGCTTTGTAGAACTCCCACTCCCATTAGTCCCAGCTAGTATGGTTAGTGGTTAAGGATGATGGGAATGGTAGTCTAGTAACATCTGAAAGGGCACAGGTTCCCTATCCTTAGCCTAAAGTGTGTCATGACTAACTTAACTCACGGTATATGGTTTGTATGGCATACAAGTTGTATAATGTAACTGGTTGTTTCTGGTGACATCCTTTTGGAAAGTGGTCCTTGTACAAAATAGTTTCCCACATTAGGAAATGCAGAAAGTAGGCCTGTTCAAACATCCTTAAACACTGATTGGATGAGAAGGATTATAACTGCAAGCTATGCTCCTCTGATGCCAATGTACGTGCTGGCTCTGCCTCCCACCCCCCACCCCCCAGCAAACACCTATACAGTGTCAGAGCCTCCCTGGGCTCCTGCTGGAAGGGTGGGATATAAATTAAATAAATAAATAAATAAAGCAGCCTACATACATAAGTCTCCTGCATGGGTGGTGGAACTCCGGCCAATAAAGATTCCCACTCCCACTGAGGAGCATTACAAGGGTCTATCTACACATATATAGGTCCCCATTCACACATCTGGAGGCAGTAAAAGGCTGGATGTCAGCCAATAAACTAACACTGAATGCAGACAAGATGCTCTCATGTATGGGAATTATTGGGACAGCCTGTTCTAGCCGGGGTTGCACTCTCCTTCAAGGATCAGGTTTATAGCCTGAAAGTGCTTCTGAAGCCATCTCTGTCACTAGAAGCCCAAGTGGTTTCAGTGGTTAGGAGTGCCTATTCCCAGCTTGTATACCCTGGGGCATGTATGTGGCCGCTATAACCATTATGCAAGGCTGCCTTACTGCTTTTATATGTATAAGTGCCTTTAGGAGGTTAAGATTTAATAGTTAAGCTCATAATGCTGTCTTCTGTAGCTTTGGGCACCTGCCAGAGACCTAGCTTGTTAGAGATTAGGTCACAGAACAGTCAATGTCCCTCAGCTGTGTCTTATCTGTGAGAGGCTAGTGGGCTGAGAGATGGTCTTTTGATGCAGCCTCGACACCTCTTTGAAGCTCAGCTAGATAGCCACTAACGATCTGCACGTGCTGAGAAACGGAGCACATGGGATAGGGGGCTGGTGGGGAGGGAAAGGACTGTTTGATGTACCTTCAAGGACAGTAGCTTTGGCACTGGTCCAGATAGCTCTAATGAGCCACATGTGCCAAGGATGGGCTGCACGTGCTGATTACAGTAGGGCACGTGCCATAGGAAGGGTGGCATAGACAGGTCAACATGTCCTGCTTACACCAGTACAGTGTTCTTGCATGCAGATAGGAAGATCCATCAAGTGCCGTGACACACCGGATCACGGGACAGGGATACTTCAAAGAAAGTAAGATAGTAGCAGCTTTGATGCTCAGTTGGACATAGCTTGATTAATGATGTACTTCTGTCAAGATGTCATGATTTGATTAATGCTGTATGCCCTCATCATGTATGCTTTGCCAAGCTTTTTTCTATAAAAGGTGCCGGTGCCGTTAGCTCAGGGTTCAGACCTTAACGCCTCTCTGCGAGAGACCTTGGGCCTGTTCCACTGGGTAGGCATGCCTGTCATGACCCAATTCAGCGCTCAGACTGCAAGTGTCCACGCAGGGACCTCGCGGCCTGTTCCATTTATTGGGTATGCCTATGTGCTTGTTAAATTACTCAATAAAGTCTCCCTGTAAGTAAACTCTTGGATCTGTCTCATTGACTCCTTGGAATTGAACTTAAAACTTAAGCAAGCCCACAGCTGGGGCTAAGACACAGCTCCAACTGTTTTGCCAACTATGGCAAACAGGGATTGGCTGGCTACAGTTATCCACCTCTGGTAACTTCCAGATTGGACTACTGTAATACACTTTATGTGGGGCTTGAAAACGATTCAGACATTGCAACTGGTACAAAATGCAGTGACCAGAGTGTTAGTGGGCGCAGCTGGTTGTTCACATGTAACACCTAGTCTTAAACGATTGCACTGGTCTCCAACTGTCTTCCATGCTCAATGTAAGGTGCTTATAGCAACACTTAAAGCTCTAAATGACTTGGCCCCCAAAATCTGAAAGAATACCATCTCCCATACCAACCTGCTCATGTTTTAAGACCTCTTGGGGATGTTCTCCCAAGGATCCCTGCACCTAATTTACCTTCTTATGTTCTAATGAGGCCCATGGTGTGGGGTTCCTTGGGAGAGCTTTCTCTGTGGCAACACCACGCCTATGGAATGACCTCACTGCAGAGGTTTCTCACTACCACTGTTTCTTTTTCACTGGCAGGTGAAAATGCACCTCTTTGCCCAGGACTTTGGGGAGGGATGAGGTGCATTAAGTATTGAAAATGTATTTTCACCTTCAGCTTTGTGAATTGTGATTTGATGATGAACTACACTGATGTTGTAGTATTTTGTTTTAGCTTTTATTGTTATTTTTGTTTTAATATGTATGCATTCTCTGCCCACAGACCTTTGGGTGAACGGTGGGTTATACCTGTTCTTATTAAATAAAGAGGCTTTGTTTCACACAGCAGTTGACAGGGAACATGGACAGTGAGTGCATTGGTGTTGGTCAACATGGTTTAAGGGTGGAATCACATTCCTCCCCCCCCTCCCCGGCCATCTGCTTATTGAGTATGTGAAGACATTTGTCTGAACAGTTCTACTAACTCAACTGAGCCAGAGACTGAAACTTTCCTAGTTTATTTGTTGTTATGGGCCTTCAAGTCGGTTACGACTTATGGTGACCCTATGAATCAGCAACCTCCAATAGCATCTGTCGTGAACCACCCTGTTCAGGTCTTGTAAGTTCAGGTCTGTGGCTTCCTTTATGGAATCAATCCATCTCTTGCTTGGCCTTCCTCTTTTTCTACTCCCTTCTGTTTTGCCCAGCATTATTGTCTTTTCTAGAGAAACTGACTGCCTTCTTTAAATGTACTTGCCAAACAGTCTGGAGGATACTGTTTATTCTTCAAGCAGATGTACACCCCAGCATCTAACCAAGCTTCCACTAGCCAAGATTCTACCTACTCAGAAGCCAATTCCCTTCGTGATGTACAATGGACATCTTGTAAAGCTTCAGTGTCAAAATGGGCCTTGCTAGGCATTAGAGAACCCACTCTGAGTGAGGCTTCATGAGCTGGACGTTGGTATGTTGTTGTTGTTGTTATGTGCCTTCAAGTCAATTATGACTTATGTGAACCCTATGACTCAGTGACCTTGTTGAGCCCCAGCTCCCCCAGGTAGACCAGGGAGAGGGGTCGGAGGAGGCTTTTGAGGGCATTGAGGGAGGGGTAGATGCCGACAGCGCACAAGTTCCCACGGACAGCCCTCCTGTCGATGCGGATCCCGCTTCATCTACAAGCGCACCAACAGAGCCGTTGGGAAGCAACCTCTCTCGCGTGCCAACTCTACCCCCCCCCAGGATTCCCCGCCTAGCACTTCAAACGCTTCCCTGCCAACCTGCACCCCGCCCCCTGAGGTCAAGTCAGTACCTAGTGAGCCTGTATTGTCAGATGTACTGCCGGAGGATTGTCCCCCCTCGCCCCGCATGAGAAGCGGGACAGTCAGAAGGTGGTACTTCAGAGGAGTCAGACATTACGAGTGAAGACTTTTCCTATTTAAGGCAGCACCCCCCTGACTAGGGTGCTTAGTCAACTTACTCCACGTGCTGCAGAGTATGCTTAGGTAGCTCAGGTAGAGACTTTAGTGAGTTAGCATAGACAGGTCTATGAAGCACACTACTTTTGATGGTACCGTTACTCTAATAAAGCAAGAATTAATTCAAGCCTCGCCTCCGTCTCGTGACTCCCACTCTGGGCAGGACAGACCTCCAACAGCATCTTGTCATGAACCACCCTTTTCAGATCTTGTGAGTTCAGGTCTGTGGCTTCCTTTATGGAATCAATCCATCTCTTGTTTGGCCTTCCTCTTTTTCTACTCCCTTCTGTTTTTCCCAGCATTATTGTCTGAACATTGGTATAGTTACTCTTTTCTGTGGATTCAAGGAGCAGGGAGAAAGGAATAATAGCAGAGGTGTAGGGGGAGATGCTAAGGAAGAAAGCACTGAACACAGTTCCTCTTGGGGAGCAACAGTTGTCTCTTATTATAACTAATGTCAGCTCATGGTGCTGGATATAAGATACTGGTGCATTGTTTTTATTTGCAATTAAGTACCATTCAGCAGCATTACACCACAACAGGGCAACCTACTGATCTATCTGTGTGTGTGTGTGTGTGTGGGGGGAGAGAATGAATGTAAGATGGATCAACAAAGGGAAAAGAGGATACTTGTGTGTGGTTGCTGGTATGCAGCCTCTGTCCATTTTCCATTGACCCTGAAAAGGTTGTCCACCTCTGTGTGAAATAATAAGACAAAATGGCAGATACGAGGTAAGCCTATTTCTGGGTTGCATCACTTGAGACTGTCAGTGGGGAGCTCACCGGATGGCAATCTCCACAATATCAATATCGCCTCCCTCCCCACAAAAAAAGTCAGGAAAATGGGTTCTAGTCCAGCCTTCTTCCCGATACCTAGATTTCTGTGTTCAGTAACTTGAGTTACGTGTATCTAGAATGGAGGAGTGTTTTATTGTGGGAGCCTCCACCTGCAATCTCAAGTGGTGTAGCACAGAAACAGGTTAGTCTCTTCACTTGCTGTTTATGAGAAGTAGCCCATATTTTTCCTATTGTAGATTACACACTTGTTAAGCATCCAATTCAGTGTTATATCCACATTTCAAATAAAAGTTACTATTGTTTCCAAAGTGAGACTTACAGATCCTGCAATTCTTGCATAACTTTTCTGTCAATCATGTGAGGCATATGAGCAGGGACTTTCCGAGATGTGAATCCAAATTTACTGTTTAAAAGCTTATTTACGTATCTGAGAGAATCAGCAAATGTATCTTTCAGGTGCCTCCCAATCAGCTTACTATCTGTAAAATAAGCCATCTCCCTCCTTAATGCTTCTTCTTCCTGGAAAACAAGAATACACATCATGCTTGCATTAGTCACAAAATTTTAAAGTCACTCATTTAGTCATGAAGTCGTATGTGGGATTTTATGCATGATGGAATGCTTGTACCAACTGTGCAGTGGTGGTTTTAAAAACACTCCAAGATCAAGTCATTAGTTCTTCAAGATTACTGGAAGAATAACACTATGCCTACAGAGAGAATACCATGTGAGATCCATCATTCCTCAACACTGTATTCCTTCAGGCATTTGACTAAAATGGCTTTTTAAAAAGGTGTTTGGCTTAATGATTTAGTTCAATGTGTTAAACGCTGTTCCTTTATATGATTTTCTTATAGTGGTTGTCTGATATAAAAACAGTATGCTTGTTTTATAGTTTTCTTTTAAAAAATGTTCTTTGTACATTGTAGATGTGGTTAAGATGTTTACATTGCAAGCTGCTTTGACTCCAACTGATGGGGGAAAAGTGGGATATAAGCTTTTTTAAATATAGAAAAAAAAACAAGTCACAAACACCAAACATGTGAAATCACTAGGAATACTGACTTCATTCACCAAATCTGCAATGTGGGTGGGGGAAGCTGAGGTTCAGAAAGCATAGCTTGCCTAAAGCTCAGCAAGTGAATTTATACCAGGTGTGGGGAACCCTTTGCCCTTCAGATGTTGTTGACCTACCACTCCATCATCCCTGGCCATTGGCCATGCTTGCTGGGTCTGATGGGAGTTGTTGTTCAGCAACATCTGGAGGGCCAAATATTCCCCACACTTGATTTATGGCCAAGTAAATTTCAACTGATTTTCCAATTCTTAGCTCATTCTCTTAGCTACTATGCTACACCAGCTTTAAACAAGACACTTTTAAAAATCCTCATCTCTTGATACTATTGCAGTCATACTCACATCAAGAAGGTCTTGGAAATATTTATGTTTCTCCCATGGCAAAAAGCCTTGGTAATTCCCAGTATAATACTGCAATTTCCTTCTCGGTAAGCCTTGAGTTCTTGCTACATCTTCATTGGCATGTGCTGGATTGACATCCATCTCTTTTTTCTTTCTTTCTACAGTTTTCCCTTCCTTAATTTCTTTTGACTTCTGAGCTTCTTTCTGGACAAGGACATTTAGGATTTTCTCTGGAGATTCAAGTTTTTCACCAGTATTCTGAATTAAAAGTGTGGATTTAGATTTCACTGTAGAGCTGTGACTTAGTGGGAAATGGCTGTTCACTTTCATTATCACCAAAGTAGTACTTGCTGGTTTTAACTCCAGTGGAAATGTAGCATGCATTTTTTCTTCAATTTCTTTGTAGCTATCCTTGGTATCTCGATCAGGTTTCTGCCAAATTGTGGAGTTATTCCCATTTCTCAAGCCATCACTTACTTCCTTTTCCCTTATCTTCTGGGAATTGCTTACTACAGCCTTTGTTGCTGCTGGTACCATCTGGAAGGATCTCAGGAGAGCAGCCTTAGACAGATTATACCCTTTCTGAGTGATATCGCCAACAGCTAGCTGCAAATCTAGGTTCTGTAGGGCTAGCCTCAAGTCTTCTGGAAGGGCAGACAAGTTAACTAGTTGAATTACTATGTCTCCATCCAGGCTTTCTGTTGTGCCATTTGGGTGGTTTCTAATTCTTGGGAACCGTTCTTCTTCAGGGATATCTTCAAACATCATTTCAGCTTCTGGCACCGAAGTTGTAGCTTTCACATCATCTTCAGGTTTCTGGACCGAAGTTGTATTTATTTTTGGCTCTTCTCTCGTATCAACCTCCAGAGTTATCTGCATCTTAAACTCTTCATCATCTTTACTTTGAAATGTAAGATTAAAATGGACCACAGTTGCATTCATTCCACTGTGCATTATCAGGTGGATTGTTTGCCATTTGTTGGCAATGGAAGCATGGCGGATTATAGGGTTATCACCATATGAACCTTCAAGTCCTTTCTTGGCTATTTCAGCAAAGTTGAAATAAGGTAAATATTCGCCTTTTGGAATGACATAATGAGTCCGATTCTTTTGAAGAGTCACCTTGTACAGCTCATCAAAATGATCTGGAAAAACAGAGATTTACTTATTTACGTATTTATATACCACTTTTCAAGAAAAAAATCTTAAAGTGGTTTACAAGTTACATCAAACATATGCTAAAATACAATGTAAAACTATATAAAACATCACATAATCTCAGGAGAATTATCTACAGTTTCATCCTGCCCTTCCTCCAAGGTGCCCTGGGCAATGCTAATGATTGTTATTTTATTGGCCACATTTTTGCACGAAAGTGTCTCAAATCAACTAACAATAAAAACAGAAACAACTTTTAAATCAGATACATACATGGCAATAAACAAGAACTAAAAGATTCATCCAAAAATATATTTAAAAGGAACAAGTTCTATCCACCCCACTTAATGGAAGAGCAAAAAAAAGCCACTGGCATAGTTAACTACCCTCCCATTTAAAAACTGAAGGCCTAGGTAAATAACAATGTTTTTGCCTAGTATCTAAAGCAGGGCTGTGGAGTCGGAATCGGGAGCAGTTATGGGTGGAGTCTGAGTCAGTAGAAATGTACCGACTCCGACTCCTTCATAAATGGCAAATGTATATTAACTAGTAATAACAAATTTACTGTAGTAAAATGGTAGCACAAGGCATTTCATCACCACCATGTGAATCCAGAGCTTGGAAAAGTTACTTTTTTAAACTACAACTCCCATCAGCCCCAGGGATTGGGCTCGTGGGAGTTGTAGTTCAAAAAAGTAACTTTTCCAAGCTCTGGATTCACGTGGTGGTGATGAAATGCCTTGTGCTACCATTTTACTACAGTAAATTTGTTATTACTAGTTAATATACATTTGCCATTTATGAAGGAGTCGGACAGTAGAAAAATAGAGGAGTCGGAGGCTGAGCCGGAGTTGAAGGTCTGGCGTACCAACTCCACAGCCCTGATCTTAAGACAGACAATTGTGGTGGCAGGTGTGTTTCCTTGGGGAAAGCATTCCACAAATGGGGATCTGCCACTGAAAAGAGCCATTCTTGTGCTGTCACCCTCTGCACCTCTCTCCCTTAATCTTCTGTTCTCCAGGCTATGCATACTCAACTCTTTTGATCATTCCTCATACAAATAAATGATAGCAGAAAAGCCTTGTCTTTGCTTACCGAGTCACATTTCCTTGCCTTATTGTTCAACATGCTAAGATTGTGGCCCTCTCCTATATGTCCAACCTCAAACAAAATACGGAAAAACGAAAATAAATGCTAAAAACATCAAAAGCCTAAGTGTGTCTTCCAAGCATTGTGTCTGCCTTGGTCAGGTACCTTCCGTCAGTAACTCTTTGCAAACAGTGCAGTCCTAAACATTGCTGGGGATAAGTAGGAAGGACTATAAGTCATCTATACATACTAATACCGGGATCCTCTCCCCCACCCCTTTCCCGGACTAACTTGTATACGAAGTTAAGAACATCACGGGGCACTTTATCAAGCAAATGCAGTCAAGATACAGTTGAATTCAACAATGCCATTTCATCAATCTAGACTGAATGAATGCATCAGATACACCTTGGACAGTACTGAAGAATTCTAGCCAAAAGACTGTGGAGACTTCATTTGTTTTAATATACCTTGTCCACAGTCGCCAGCATCAAATCCACAAGGAAGGACATTGCATGCTTGGTCGCAAAATTTATCAGCCAACCATGAATTTGCACAGCCTTGGTTGCAGTAAGAAACTCCACTTATTCCTGCACCAAACTGCCAGGGCGCGACGTTGCCTACACCCACACCAGCTCCACCGCCTGCACCGTAACGGCTACCAACACTATTACCTATAAAAGAAAAAGGGAAATTCATTGTAGTAAACTGCTTACTGCTATTTTTTTTAAAAAAAAAAACCTCAAGTGTAAAAGTTAAAGCAATAGTTGATTAAAAATTTGCTTTCTAAAAAACTGATCCCAGCATAATTTGTAACTCATGATATGCTTCTGTATGTTTTAAATTAAAGGATACTTTATATAGCAAACTGAAACATTCCTAAGGTTATCCAAACATTTTAAATGATTTCATTTGGGGATGGGAAAAGTATGCATCTCTCAAGTCTACTGTTGTGTAGCCAACAACTTCTGCTTTAAAAAAAAAGGATTAGAAGAAAATTCAACTTAGCATAGGAAAAAATCAGGAGCAGAATTAATCACAGCTGAATCTCTCCTGCCAACAGAACCATTAAATCACAACAATCTGCACCCAAATGACAGGAATGCTACATTCACACCAAAAAAGCTGAGCATCCGCTACTCAACTTGCAACAAAATATAACATTTTCCACACATGACAGCACACAGGGGTTTTTTCTACATAGATTACGCTATCCAGGGAAAGTGTCATTATGTCCACTGATCCCTCTTTTTATCTGCTGAACCGTTCCATTTACACACAGTGACCCTCACAATTCTGATGTAGTGCATGAGACAAGAAAGCACTGTGGAACCAAATGGCCCTTTTGAAAGTGAGCTCACATCTGTAGCGACCCAGGAGTTTGCAAGAATGCATCTTAAAGAGACAAAATTCTTCCTATTTGCAAAATAATCGATATATCCCAAACTTTCAGAACTTGTATTTTCTTACCAATGCAATCACCACCATCCCAATCACAAGCAGAATTGTTACAGGCTTTGTCACAGTAACCATCTTTAATCCATGAACCAGGGCATCCTTCAGCACAGTTTGGCACAGGCCATGTCAAGTAAACCTGATGGAGGCAAAAACACTTTGTTCTCACAAAATTATTCATACCTCCTAGAAACATATTTAATCTCACTTCTACACAGCAAACTGATTTGCAATTCCAAAGATTTGGACACTAAAGGTAAATTGGACATTTCTTGTAGACCAGAACTCTGACCGCTGTTTTATTCAAAGTTATTTGACATTCATCCTCAATTGTTACTCAAATTATGCCAGTTATTAGATGAGCGAACACAGCTAGTTTATGCTAAACTAACCTGCTTTACTTTTATCTGACTATCTGCATTTCCAAGGATTTTAGCCTGCTACATTAAAAAAAAAATCGATTCTCCATCCTCTTCCTTTCGTTTTCGGAATGTTTTCAATTTATGGAATATCCCTTCTTTAGTCAAATAAATTCTGCAGCAGTTATTTCTTTTTAGCCATACTGCTTGGGTGACATTAATCTGTGAAGGCACACAAAAGGGAAAGGGACATTAAATCACATTCTTTGATGGACCAACTCTACGACTGACCAAGGTGGGGGTTTTCATGTTCATATCTGGTGATGTCATACAAGCCATTTGGCATGGCCATGCATCAGCAACCTTCAGATGATGAGAGAGATGCATATTAAGGGTGAGAGTCAAAGTAACATTAGCACAAGAGATCTGAGAGTTGATGTCATGCAAGCAATAGTGAAAACAGTGGCAAGCAAGCCTCACTGTCACAGAGTACAAAAATAATAGCAGTTGTGCTGGGGTTGTGCAACATCTTTTGCAAGTGCAGGTTTGCACTGAAACCTGCACAGAAACAACAGGCTCCCATTGCCATCAGTTGATGGACAATGGAAGCGCCCCTTGCTCCAATAGCATAAAGCATGCTGCATTGAAACCACTGCTAAAAGTGAGCTTTTTATCTCTGATTTAGCAGCAGTTTCAATGCAGACTGCTTTGTGCTGATGCGCAGTTGTAGCATGCCTTGCTCCAGCAAATGAGTAATTGGAAGCTCACTTTAAGCTCCAAATTGTTCTTTTGTAGCCACATGGGTACCCTGGGCTCCTTCTAGGAGGAAGGGCAGGATATAAATTTAATAATAATACACAAAGACATCCCTTATGATGTCAGGTGTGGGGCAGGTGGGTGTGGTTTGCAAGGAACAGTTTTGCAGACCAAAGTGGGGCCTCATGCAGGCCAAATTTGGTCCATGGGACAGAGGTCCCCCATCCCATGCTAGTGAAATGGGTCCTGTGTGGGAGTGGGCTGCCAAAACTGGATATCACCTAAGTCTTGAAGCATAAGAAGAAACAGATGTTTTCCAGAACCCAGCCAAGAAGAATAAAAACTGAGCCTTAGGGAAACTTCTTACAATACGTTTTGATCTCTGGCTCCAAAACCCAAGTACAAACCACATGCATATTTCATCACTTATGAAGGGAGTGTACATCATGTATAATTCACAGAATGACCCTTCAAAATACTCTCAAGCAGCAATAAATTAGTGGAGCCCTACTAACAAACAGCTGAATCTTTTGTACTCGGGAAACAAAATCTAGGTAGAGAATAGTAAGTGTTTCTTATTTAACTGGTAACCTTCAGATACTTTTGTGTTTTTACACTATGAGCTTTGTGCTTTAATATATCAGTACAGATAACTTAATTGAAGATGCACTTCCAACCCTCCTCCATAATCTAAAGTGCTGCTTTAAATATTCTGGCTCCTAGGGGTCAGTTACTACTGAAATACCACAGACTGGTTGCATTTGCACAATCAAATCCTAGCTTAATAAGACACAACATGCATGAGCCACTTTGCTCCACTGTGTGAGCAAAGAAACACACCAGGAAGCAGCAGCTGACCATTGTTGCCCATTACAAGCAAACCAGGTACTTTAGTTAATGGCTTCTAAATGTAACTGAAAGCTATGGTTAACTGTGGCTTTCTACTTTATTTATAGGGAGCAGCAAAGGGGCTGCTTGAGGTGCACACAGCTTGTGCATATCTTAGCTTATTAAGCCAGGATGTGATTGTGCAAACTTCACCACTGACAGGCTTTGTTCTCATATTAGCCACTTCCATTATGGTCAAGTTAAGTGAAAAAGAAATCTAACTAGACATCTCTTAAATTACAAAGGTGTTTAATCTCTCAAATTCTGTGCATCAAGTTATTTTGTGGTAGCTTACCTTTTGACCTTTGGAGTGACTAAAGAAATCATCAGGCCATACATCCTTTCCAAACATCACATCATCATTTAAATAAATGAACTTCTGGGACAGACCTGCAATGCGATGAATGTGGCTTTCAATGGCAGGGGAACTAAAGGTGGGCAGGTGACTGAAATTCTGAAATATATCCTAGAATATTAAAGAAAACATTACTGGAAAAATATCTCATGAGAATTTCAAAACACTTTCCAAGTGTCACTTGGAGGCAACATTTTAATTTGCCATTTCATGGGTACTTTGCAACTATAGCCGAGAAAGGTTTGTATGAATATGCCTAAAAGAATCTCTCTCTCTCACACACACACAAGATATGCAGACAACAATTTTAAATGTGCAGTTTAGGACAACAGTTCTTAAATGAGAGAGAGTCAAGCTGTCCTAACAAAATGCAAGATGTTTTCATTGATTCTTCCAGGATATGTATAGCCCATGTTACTGGCTCATAACTAAATTATCCTCTAAAACATGGGGGAGGACCCCCAAGCAAACCACCAGTATACACCCTCTTTGCTCCAAGCATGAAATTCACTTTCAATTTGTAGATTCATGTTAATCACAGTTTGAAGCAAGTTTCCAATTCTGATGTAGAAGATGAGAGCCAACTATAGTTTGCCAATATGAACATGGCAACTATGATGAACATTAAACTGCTACCTGAAAGTGAAGTCAGGAGAGAGCTCATTTGTGATCCTCCAGGCCATTGTTTCATGTGAACATCATTTGAATTCTTGGACTAAGTGCAGGAGGCTAATCTAGGTCCCTGCCAATCTATACTACACAGGCAGCTGTATATTACAGATACTCTTATGTGTGCACACACATACACTAACTATATTATTTAACTATTCTGGAGGCCAATAGGTCTGCATTTATTTTTCACAAGTTCTCTTTTCCTTGAGAATCCTTTCTCTAAAAATGATATAGAAAGCCCGCTAGGGGCCCTCATGACGATGTGATCTACCCCACAGGAGTGTTGTTTTTCTCAGTACTCAAATTATGGGGGGGGGGAATGTAGGGAGTTATTAATTCCACAAGTCCCACTGACTGACCCTCAATTTTAGCCAAGTCATGCCTTGTGTTGCCTTCTGAAAACAGTAGCTAAGGGGGGCAGGGCCCGTCCCCCACAGGATTTCCAGCCAATTCCAAACACATTTATCAAAAACAAAAAATATATTTGCTCCACGCCATTTGTTGTCCATGTATGGGCATCAAACCAAAATGTAAGTGGCTGAGAGGAGTTCTAATGCTTTTGCATTTAGTTAACTATAGCTTGTCGTGTTATCCAGACTGACAAACTGTGGTTTTAAACAACTATGGTTAGTTTTAAACAGGTGTGGCTAAACTTTTTTGGCCTGAGGATCACAATGACAGCCATACCTCAAAGGGCCACATGTTAGGGGTGGGTGTGGCCAATGTATACCTACACATACACACGCATACACCTACCACAGATATAGCCCACACAGACACAGGCATATGGAATGTTCACATGCACACACCCTTTCTTCACAGTGGTGATGGGGGAATGCTGTCATTTGCTCTTCATAGATTTTCTGTGAATATTCCCTCCCCTCCCGGCATCAAGAGCAAACAATTTTGGAAGGTATCATCCTTCTAATCACACCACTATTGGGGGGGGGGAACGATCCATGAAGTTTCTCTCCTGATCACCACATCACAATATACTGACGGGAACAAAGGTGCCTTCTGTAAGCACCTATTTTTGACAGCTCTTGAGTGATGGTGGAATGAACATTTCAGAAACTATTTACCTGGTGAGTTACTATAGTTATCCGAGGGTTATCCAAATTAAGCCAGGAAGGAATTTGCCCATTGGTGACTATGAAGATGTGCCGTACCCATGGTGCATGCCTCTCTATTGATCGCAGTGAATATCGCAGCTCTTCATTATCTTCAAAACGACTGGGCGAAATATCTTCATCCTGTTTAGACTATTAAAGACAGTGACATATACTATACCTGGCAAAACAAGGAGAGCAAAATTCGCATCTAAAAACTACCATTATTCATTTAAAACACCAAAGATTGTGTCACATGAAGTTTATGCTACACAGAGATAATTTTGGGATAGGAAAGAAAAATGTGTACAGGCTTGTCAACTGAAGTGTTGTGAAGTGTGGTAGCAGTATAAAATTGCAAGGTAATTTTTGTCAAGTCGAGAAAAGAGCTAGCAGACTTGGTGTAAAGCTCATCACAGATGGTACAAGATACTGTCTCATATTATAACTTTGCTTTGCTTTATTAAAAATTGCAGGGCCATTGGCCAACACAAGTGCATAAAACAGGTACAGTAAAATTTATCTAGATTTAAAACAAAATGTTAAAACAGACAACGAGTTTCCCTAACTGTTACAGGAATACAACCCATCTAATTCATTTGACTTATTGTAATTAGCTTGAAGTTTTCGCACAGCAATTGCGAACAAGGATACATTGTAGGTCACCACCAAATTGGAGTCAGACAATAGGAAGATTATTTTGTCCTCTACTGAATTAAGCAGGTAGGTATCTATCCATTTCCAAAGGAATCTGGATCTAGGGTTTTTATAGATTGGGCAGTAAAGCATTACGTGAGGGAGGTCCTCCGCCATATTAGAACCACAAATACAGAACCTTTGATCCTTAGGGATTCCAGAGATCCGGCCCTCTCTATCGGCGTTAGGGAGAGAGAAAAAACGTAGAGCTGTGAAAGCCTGTCTAAGTGTGAGAGGGAGGGGATGTGTGAGGTATAAGGAACATTGGTAGTCAAACTTAAACCTCCAAAACCAAGGGGCTACCTTAGAATTGATTAAAGCTAGTCTGTCTAAATTCATAGAGTGGAGAAAGACAACCTCACGGAGCCAGTTGTTATTTGGAATTAAAGTAAATTCCTGTGGTGAGAGATGGTATCTATGTATCAGATCATCTAATTTACAACCCCATAAATTAAAGGCGAAGGGGTGATCGAGACAGAGTTTTAGGATTTCCTTACCTTGGAGTGCATAGGTAGATCTCAAGAATTTCATGAGAGTAAGATGGAAATGTGCACACAGCAGAGGGAGGCCTGTCTCTGCACGTAGCATTGCTGCTGATGTACCCAGAGGAAGGGACAATAAGCGCCTAAGAAAGTTGTCTTGGATAGACTCTAGGAAGGTTATATTCCTATTGTCCCATCCCCAAACTGAGACTCCGTACATTATCTGTGGGACCACCTTAGCTTTAAAGATTTTAAAGGCTGGGTGGATCTGATTACCGCCTGTAGTCCGATAAAATTTTAGAATAGCACCCACTGTTTTTGCCGCTAATGATTTAATATATTGGAGATGGCATTTCCACGAGAGAGTATCCGAGAAGTATACTCCCAGATATTTATACTCTCGAGACTGCTCTATCTGATGATCTGCCATATGCCAACGGTGGCCTTCGAATCTCTTCCCAAAGACTAAGACTTTCGTTTTATTGTAATTTATTTTTAGCTTTTCCCCAATACAAAAGGACTGTAGGCTTCTCAGCAGCTTTCTTAGTCCAATGGGAACTAAGGAAAGAAGGACCATATCGTCGGCGTACAACAACACCGACACTTTCCTTTGCCCAATGGAAGGTGGAAAATATTGAGGGCCAGATAGAGCGGGGATGATGTTATTTAAGAACAGATTGAAAAGCAAAGGAGCTAAAAGACAACCTTGCTTAACACCCCTCTCTACCGCTATCGGTTCAGACAGAGCTCCAGATTGGTTTGTTCTAACTAAGGCATAGGTGTTATTATATAAAGCTCTAATAAGGAATAAAAGACGAGAGTCAATATTCAAGTTGAACAATTTGAGCCATAGAGCGTTCCTGTCTAACGAGTCAAAAGCTGCGGCCAAGTCAACGAAAGCAGCATACAGATGTTTTGTGGGACCGGCGATGCTTTGTTTTGCCAAGAAATTGAGAGTTAGGCAGTGGTCAATTGGGGAAGAACCTTTTCGAAAGCCGACTTGTTCAGGGTGGATAAAATTTGTGCACATGTCTCCATCTGTGTGTATGCATGCATTGAGACACTGTGACTATATTCAGACATCATACTAAACTGCTTTAGCAAGACATGAACAAGCACAGCCACAGCTTTCCATGTCGTCTGCACTCAAAACGGTGGTTAACATTAATTATTAGTTCAAACTTCAGAAGCCAAAGTGTGAAACAGGCTGGTTTTAAGCCAATTCAACTACAGTTTGTTGGACTAGATGACATAATAAACTGGCTATCCAAAAATGGAAGCAAAAACTCTTCCTGGCCATTTGGGAAAAGAGGGGAGGGAAGAAATGTGCGAGCCCAAGGGCAAGCCAGACCATAGTTTAGTGTGACTTTCAAATGCAGCCTGTGCCAGTGGAATCCATTTTCTGAGGCATGTGGCAGAGATAGCCAACATAGAGTCCTCCAGATGTTGTTGGACCCCAACAACTATCAGACCCAGTCAACATACACAACAGTCAGAGATGGTGGGAATTATGGTTAAACCACACCTAGAGGGCATTTGTTGACTACCCCTATTATGGAATCTGTCAAGAAGTCCTGATTTCTAAAATGGCTTTGAGGCAAGGAATTCTGGGGGAAGACATCTCGTCTGAGATGGAGCCTCTGAGAGGCATGACTTTGCAGTTTTCACAGCTGAAGCTAGTTAATTAGGCCCAAGCAAGAACACCTGCTTATCAGTGGAGACTGGTATTCAAGGCCACCTGGCCTGGGAAGGTTGGGGAGTACATGACTGCTGGGCGCAAAAACTCCAGAAATATTTCATCATCTGAAAGCCCCAATTGGCTAATTAATTCCTGGCTGTTGCTGGGCATTTTCCCATAAGAATAGGACTCAGACTTTAGGTCTTTGTTCCCCACTTTACCCTATGGTTGCTGATGCTACCTAGGTGGGGTTCCATCTTCCATCCGCTATCCAGGCTATACATCTCTGGAGAGATGTGAAACCAGGAAGATAGTTTGCTGTCTACTTCTTTGTAAGTATAGACTAGGCTAGACAGTTTTTTTTGTTTTGTGACTGTAACTCTCTGTATTTTACCTAGCCCTTGGGGTGTGGGTTTTAAGGAACCATTTTGCGGCTGCAATTGTGCACTTATATTTTATTTAATAAAGCTACTTCTTACTTACCAGTGTGTGTTCATTGCAGGAGGGGATTTGGCTCTGAATCCAGTACCTTGGTCAGTTAACCACGGACTACCGTATATTTGGATATTTTGCCTAAGGCTCCAAGACAAGGAGTGTAGTCTGGCTCTTGTCTATTGGAATCCTTGACAGGTCCATTTCTGGAAATTGGGTTTCCCCTTGGCCCAGAGTGGGTGACCAGATTAAGGGGTGGTGGCAGTCTACCTACCTTACAGGGTTGTTATTGGTTTACTCAGCCCTAGTAAGGGGAGGCACAGGTTTGTGCCTTGCCAGGATTAATTGCCCTGGGTTTGGGAATTGAGTCCTGGGACTGAACTGGGACCGGTTCGTGACAGAATCAAGTTTTCAAATGGTTGCCAATTCTCTAAATTGCACTATATCATATTTATAACATATTTTCAAATAATCACGCATTTACCACACTTGCATGTCCATACATTAAAGAATGCTTCCTACCTGGCTGATGGCACTGAGGTCCCATAATAAATAAGCAGAATTAAGTGTCAGTTCTTTCCCTTCTATAGTCATGTTTTTCTTAGCTTGGTTGTTCAGCTCTTGAAAATCCTTAGGATTATTCAGTTGCAAAAGAGCTACGCCGGCTTCTGAATAAAGCTGCAACTACAAAGGAGAAACAGTATTTCAATCCTGGCACAAACCTGCAAATGAAATGTTCTTCCTGCATGACTCATTGGTAGCACAACATTCTCACCGTAACAGTTAGAAGAGCTAGGTGTGAGAGTTGACTGGCAGAAAAAAGCAATACAAAACTGTTGTCTAAGTGACGCATAAAAACATCATTAGTAAGTGAAATGAACTTGAGAGACAGGAAGGACAATTCTCAAAGAAAGACCAATAACTGAACATTAGTCCCCAGTCCCAAGTCTTACTTGGGACCAAATTTGCAGCATGGAGGATCCCAGGGAGGCAGCGGATCAATGAACCCGGAAGCTACCTGGCACCAAGTAGGCCAATGGGTGGGATGGATCTTTCACCAGAGCCAATTAGCTGGCTACTTGGCTCTGGAGGAAGTTGGGTGTGCAGACAGACTAGAGGGAGAACTAGCCTCTGTCTGGTCTGCCCGCGGCCTATTTAAAGCAGCCCACCTCACCCACAACAGCCGGTTCAGGAGAAGTCCATGCACAAGAGGAAGGTATCTGCATGCTCAGGGGAACCCCAAGGTTTGCAAAAGTACAAAAGATGGGGGAGGGGACCCTAAGGACTAAGCATGCTCAGTGGGCATATAATTTTGATGGACTGTTAGGGGGAGAGGAACAGAAAGCTGGTATGTGTGTAATGGCGTATCCTGAGCAGAATCGCTCTACGCTGACTCCCAGTAAGTTTCTGGGTCCAATTTAAAGTGCTGGTTTTAACCTTTAAAGCCATCTTCTCCCAGATCTGCCTACTTAAATTTTAAGAACTTTGCCAAAGGCCCTTCTCCAACAGCTGCCAGCAAATGAAATGAGGTTGGTAACCACCAGGGAGAGAGCCTTTTTGGCAGAGGTACCCTAGACATGGAGCAACCTTCACAGGTAAGTTCACCGGCAGCAATCCTTGTGATCATTTCAGCCCCAGGTCACCCAGGCCTTTTAAATAATTGCTACAGGGCCTCTCAGAATTTTTTTCATACTGATTTATTATAGGCTGCTTTAAGAAAACTTTATGTTATGGGGCAGGGGACAAATGCCGTAAACACACACCAACATTATCTAGATTATCTAGGCTCCTGCTGGGAAGAAGGGCAGGATATAAATCAAATAATAAATAAATAAATAGTAAATAATTATTATCACCATCACACCTGTATCCCGCCCTTCCTTCAAGAAACCCTGGGTATTGTATGTAAGTTATCCCATTCTTTTTTCCTAAAACCTCCTGTGAGGCAGGTTAGGCTGACAGACTCTTATTCATCTAGGAGTTTCATAATGAAGATTTCACTGAGGTTTCCCCAGTTCAACACTTGATCCATTTTTACCACACTGGCTCTCTTTAGACAGTTTTCTACCTTCCCCAGGAAAACTCAATACCTGTTCCCCTCTAACACCCTAACACTTTTACTAGAGAAATAAATGAAAACTGGACAAAGAATTAGTTTCAACATCCATATTTACATTTTGAATACAGTCTCTCTTTCTAGGCAGACATAATTTTCCATTCCTCCAAATCATGATCGGGAGGAATGGTAACAAGTCCTGCACTAAAAGTGCTCTTTCCTCTCCACATACATTCTGCTTCATAAATTCCTTGTTTGCTTAAACCATAGTTTGCTATTACATCTGAATCATGACAGTTGGAGTGAGGCTCCAAACAGGATTGCAAGTCACGGTTTCATGTTGATTTGCAATCCTGGTTTAGAAGGCTTCCTCAAGCCACAGTTTGCTTGCTTGCTCAGATGAAATGACAAACTATGCTTTCATCAAACCAGGAATTTATCAAATAAGCCAAGCACAGGAAGGGAAGAAAGAAAGGGAGGGGAAGAAGAAAGAGTGTAAGCACAGGTTTGTTTTGCCGTGAACACCAGGAATGTTATGTCTGAAAGCAGCTAGACTCCTAGAAATTATTTACATTATAATCCAAGGGCAGTGAATTTGGAACTTCTTGTTTGTTTGAAATAAACAAACTTCATGATCCTGTTGCATCTAGTCTCCCTAAATGAGAATAATATTTACAATTAATTTCATTTGAAGATACTATACCATATCTTGAATTGAAGCTTCCAAACAGTTATTTATTTAGCCAATAAAGATGACTTAAAGGACCTAAAAATCCAAGATTAAAAAAGGCTCCAGTACTAATCCATTTGTGGAAGTTTGAATCCTCAGTCAACTGCCAATCCACTGCTAAGGTCATTTGTTACTGGGGAACTGTTTGATCTGCCTGCTATTTTTAATACTTGCCACCAGTTAGTCTAGATATCAGTTTTCATAATGGGCAAGATGGGGAAAAAAGGTTTATACTAGGCACAACATCAAACAGCAAATGTGGCTTACAAAAGGCTAGGGAATATTTTTAATGAAAGAAGGCAAATTTTAGATGCATTTACTAAGACATAAGGTTAACAGGAAAAATAAAAAGCTACACTCATCTCAAGATAAGATCTGAAAGCTTAGCAAGGTGTAGGTTTAGACAACCTTTTAACTTGCTGCTCATTTCAAGCAAGTAAAGTTAACCCCAGGCAAGCTCCAAAGGGACAAAGTGTCCCATGTGGAACACTTGCATTCTGTTACTATGCAGCTGGGCTGCATTGAGATGAATGGAAATAGGGTTCAGATTCCTCCACTTTACCTGCCAAACTTAAAGGTCTGTAGTACTAGTCTTTTATAGCTATAAGATGCAGAATCAGAGCCATGTTCAAAAGTATGCATGTGGTGTGAGGAAAAGAGAGAAATCAAGAGTCACAGCACCAGTGAGTGGAACAAAGAGATGGCCAACTATTCCCTCAAACCAACTTGTGCTACTGGCAATGAATAAATGAGAAACAGCAAAAGATACTGCAGCCTTACATATAAGCATATTAATATATGCACTGCAACTAGTGTTATGCTTAGTTGCTTTTCATATGCACACTTTTTATTTTGCAAAAATATATCACTATCAGAGGCTGTGTCATTCCCTCGGGTGATTGGAGTGGGGAACCAACCCAAATACTTTTTTCATATTTTAAAATTTGAAATATACTAATACCAATAACTTACTTGCATTCTAAAATGTTTGGTCCAGATTAAAATGCCATCCTCCCCTTCCCATCCAACACTTTCCCATAAAATTCCAACCCTCCCTTCAAATGTCTTCTTGCCCTCCTATAGCCCCAACCTCCAGATGACCAAATCACTTATGACATATAATGAAATTAAACGAACACATTAAACCAAACAGCAACAACCAAGAATGGAGGGAATGGAAGAAGGGGGGGAGGAAAGGAAAAAGGGGGGATATTTATCCTTTCCCCCCTCCAATTTTGTTCATGGCTGTCACAGGCTTTCTTTTTTCAGTAGCTGTTCCCCTGCACTGTGTGATCCCAGCCAATTAGGAATCTTGCAGAGTGCAATGAGGTCATGACACCATGTAGTCAATCAGATCTGACGATTGTGGGATTGACAATGAAAGCAAGCCAAGCCCTGACACTGCCCTCACTGTGGATAGCATCAAGGGGAAAGAGGGAATGCCAATCCCAATCAGTGAGGAAATTCCCTGTGTCACTATGCTGTGCTGGTGGCTTCATTCCAAGGCAAGACAGAGAGCATCAGCCTAGATGCCCCAGCAATGGGAACACACTCCTCTCTTCCCTTCCCAATACCCGCTCAATGGAGAATATCATCTTTGCCTTTTTTTGCAGCACCATCCAGAGGATCACTTTGCACAAAACAAGAAGGTTTTGTCTCTGCTCTTGCCAAAATCACGTAATGCAGGGATGGGGAAATAGGCACAGGGGCCAAATGCTGCCCTCCAGGCCTGTTTGTTTGGCTTCAGTACTCTCCCCGGGCCTCACTGGACCTGCTCTACACTCTCACTAAGTGCTTTTGGCTGACTGGGACTGGGGTGCGTGGTTGAGCTGTGATAGGAGGTACATGTAGAAACCTCTGACTTTTGCATGGCTGGAATAGAGCCAGCTGGACAAAGGAGTCAAATTCTTTGCTCCACCGACTTTTGCCCCGCCCAACACTTGCATACAGTCCCCAGAAGATTGCCCATAATGGGATGAGACCCTCAGGCTGATGTAATACTTGGTATCAATATATTGCCTTTTTTTAAAAAAAAAAAGCTATCCAGCTGCATGAATCTTGACATAATTAACTCCAAGCCAAACTTATTCCTTTTGTGATTGACCTTTCCTCTTTCCTTTCAGACATTTGCCAAGTTTACCCATCTCATCCCATCCCAAACATAAGACCAGCTGTCACACTTGTGACATTTTAAGGCTGTTGATGGTCTGAATTCATGCGCCACCCGATAGCTCTAAATCTGACTCATGAGGTCTGTCATTAGAAAAATCTGACAAATTTCAGTCCTTCCAGAGCATCATCTGGACAAAGTGATGAAAGGGTGGCCTCAGTAGTAGTTAAGGCTGAGGTACAGTTATGGATAGCAGCAAACACTCTCCAAAAATAATGCTGGGGAAATGTTACAGATTGCAAAGCTGCCATCAGCAGCCTCACATTTATTTAGAAGAACAACAATGTCACACCGTCCCCTCCATAGCGTGTCATCTAAAATATATTTATGCAATGATTGGCAGAGGTTTCCATTGCAGCCAGGAAGGCCATATTACGATGGTCCGCCCCAGACACATGATGGATCCTGAAGGATTCCTGAATGCGCTGGGAGATTTGGAGCCGGCTGAAGGACGCCCGGTCGAAACCTTGGTGATGGAGTGGAACAGGGAGATCACTAGGGCAGTAGACCGGGTGGCTCCGAAACGTCCTCTCCCCCTGAATAGAGCTCAGACGGCTCCCTGGTATACACCACGGCTGCGGGGTCTGAGACAGGAGGTGAGACGACTAGAGCGCCGATGGCAGAAATCGTGCTCTGAAGACGATCGGACACTGGTCAAAGCGGCAATAGCTGCCTACCAAGTGGCAACAAAGGCAACAAAGAGGGAATTCTTTGCTGCCTCTATTGCGTCCGCAGAGTGTTGTCCCAGGAGGTTGTTCCAAGTGGTCCGAAGCCTGGTTGGTCCAGTTGCTCAGGAACCCATGGAGCATTCAAAAGCCTCCTATGACATGTTTGCTAAACACTTTGCCGATAAAATCGAACGCCTGAAGAACATGATTCCATACGTAGTGGACACAGGAAGTGAGCTAGAGTTGGCCAGTTGCATTCCGGTCCGGTGGGATCGGTTTCAGCCTCTTCTTTCTGAGGAAGTGGACAAGGTGCTCTCTACTGTGAAGCCAACCACCTGTCTGTTAGATCCTTGCCCCTTGTGGCTCATTATGAGCTGCAAAGAGAGACTGAGCGAAGGGATCAAGGCAATGGTAAATGCATCCTTGGAAGAGGGTGCAATGCCACTAGCCCTCAAGGAGGCAATGATAAAACCCATCTTGAAAAAGCCCTTCTTGGATCCCCAAGAGCTGAATAACTTCCGCCCAGTCTCTAATTTGCCATTCTTGGGCAAGGTGATTGAATGAGTGGTGGCCAAACAGTTACAGACACACTTGAATGAAGCAGATTATCTAGATCCATTCCAATCGGGCTTCAGGACTGGACATGGAACTGAAACAGCCTTGGTCGCCCTGGTGGATGATATGAGAAGGGCGCTGGATAGGGGAGGATATACCCTCCTCGTCCTCCTTGACCTCTCAGCGGCTTTCGATACTGTCGACCACGGTATCCTTTTAGATCGCCTGGAGGGATTAGGAATAGGGGGCACTGTTTTACGGTGGCTCCGTTCCTATCTCTCCGGTAGATATCAACGGGTAGTGTTGGGGGATGAGGTTTCAGACCCTTGGCCCCTAAACTGTGGTGTGCCACAGGGTTCTATCCTCTCCCCCATGCTATTCAACATCTATGTAAAGCCACTGGGGGCCATCATCAGGAGATTTGGGCTGCAGTGCCACCAATATGCGGATGACACTCAGCTCTATCTCTCATTTAAGTCCTCACCAGAGTTGGCTGTGGACACCATGTCCAAGTGCCTGGAATCCGTAAGTGGATGGATGGGGAGGAATAGGCTGAAACTAAACCCCGACAAGACCGAGGTGTTGCTCGTGGGAGACAGGAGAAGATTGGGAGATATAGACCTGGTGTTCAAGGGGGTAAGATTGCCCCTGAAAAACCAGGTCCGCAGCCTCGGGGTCATTCTTGACTCCCAGCTGTCCATGGAGGCTCAGATTTCGGCAGTGAGCCAGGCAGCTTGGTATCAATTACATCTGATACGAAGGCTGCAACCCTACCTTCCTGCCCATCTGCTAACAAGGGTGATACATGCCCTGGTCTCCTCCCGCTTAGACTACTGTAATGCGCTCTACATGGGGCTACCCTTGAAAATGGTCCAGAAATTACAACTGATACAGAATGCGGCGGCACGATTCATCAAGAATAGCCGTTGCCGTGATCATATCACTCCGGTGTTAGTAGACCTACACTGGCTACCAGTTGTTTACCGGGCCCAATTCAAGGTGTTGGTGCTGACCTTTAAAGCCCTATATGGTTTCGGCCCAGTTTATCTGAAGGAGCGCCTCCAGCATCACCAATTATGCCACCTGACGAGATCAGCCTCGCAAGACCTTCTCTCGGTCCCACCGGTGAAAATAGCTAGACTGGTGCAGACTAGAGAGAGGGCATTTTCGATTGTGGCCCCCACCCTCTGGAATTCCCTTCCTTTCGATCTTCGCCATGCCACCTCCCTGATAGGTTTCCGCCAGGCCTTGAAGCCCTGGCTGTTCAGGCAGGCCTATGGGATTTCTGGGATGGGTTAGTTTTTAATGCTGCTTCAATTTGGAAGAGTGGTACTGAGACGAATTGTGGTTTTATTGATTTATTATATTGTATGATTGTATTATTGTACGTCGCCTAGAGTGGCCGTTAACTCGGTCAGATAGGCGACTCAGAAATAAAATTTTATTATTTTATTATTATTATACAGGATTTCCCTGTGTCTCATCTTCCTCATCCTCACAGCTATGGAAACATGCGTAGCATTTCCCTGAGTGTAAGAAAAGTTAGCCTTTTCCTGGGTTTTCTTGATGGTTCTAAATCCTAGTAATCAAAATGTCTATGTGGATATAAACATACTCCCAAAACAGACCCCAAATTAAACAAATGAATGCAATTTAACAAAGCAAAGAAGGGCTACAAAGTTGTGGAAAACTATTTCTAAAATTATTGCATGGCAGATGTGAAGAACGGCTTTTCTTCTTCTTCCCATCTTCTAATCTTAGTCAATAAAGCTGACCTGCAATAAGTTCAGAACTTATAGATGGAAGTTGTACACATAATGGTTATGTTCAGTTATCACAATAAGTGATGGCTTACTGTGATGGGAATGAACCTAGCCAGGGCCGGTTCTAAAGGGCGGCCAGCTGGGGCATTGGCCCGAGGGCCCCTGGAGCTACGGGGGGCTCCTCAGCCGCCCCTCCACTCCCCTTCCGTGATCCGCAGCCCCCCCACGCCCCCCCACCTACCTGTCCTGTCTTTTACCATTGCCCTTAATGAAGATGGTGGCCGCAGTTTCCCTAAGGTACTGAAGCCCCTGCCGCCATCTTAGTTGATGGCAGAGATGTGCACGCATAGCACGCACGCATGCCATCAACAATGATTGCGGCAGAGGCATCATCCCCTTAGGGAAACCGCGGCCGCCATCTTCATTAAGGGCAATGGTAAAAGATAGCAGACAGGTAGGTGGGGAGACGTGGGGGGGCTGCATGCGTGTGTGCATGCATGCGCACGCACACGCCGGGGCCTGTCAGGCCCAGGATGAGACTCAGGAACCAGACCAGAGGTTGTAAGTAATTCGTGTTTTATTAGGGTAATGTCCAAACAAAGACTGCGTCTTCTCATGAATCAATACAGGGCTACAGGTCCTGCGGCATTGGGAGAAAGTTGACAGAGCAAGGGACTGCTTCCTGCCTGTTCTTTAAGAAGGGGCCAAACGGGCGCGCAACCTTTCGCTCCTCCTTAACTGCCCCTCAGGTACTGCCCGTCTTCCCCCCCCTTCTCTCCTGTCTTTTCAGCTGTCTGCGTGTGCGCGGTGAGGGGGGAAGCATCACCCCCTCCTCTTCTGAAGTTTCCGATTCCATTATGGGGGATAGGGGAGGGGCTGATGGTAAACTGTCTCTCCGCTTTTCTGCTGTGATCAGCCCTCCCTCTTGCTCTGAGCTGCTGAGAAGGGGGGGCGTGGGAATGTCCAGGGAGGATTCTGAAACTCCAGAGCTCTCAGGCTCCCCATTGCTAGGCGACCCTATCACTGGCATTTCCTCTGTTTCGTCTTCACTCCAAAGGGGGGAAGTTCCTCCCCCTTCCCTCTGCCATCCACCTGAATCCCCTTCTGTCAACTCCCCGAGCCCCTCAGGACCCCAGCTCTGCCTCTCGACACCATCCCCCCTCCCAAGCTGTGCCTCCCTCCCCCTGTCTGGCTTGGGACGGTGGGGAAAACGTTGATGGAAAAGTTTCACCAAATCTGGAGCATGCACATCAGCTGCATCTTCCCATGATCTGTCAGCCACTCCATAGCCTTTCCAGTGAATTAAGTACTGCAGCTTGTGGCGTCTGAGCCTGGAATCTAAGATCTCCCCAACTTCAAACTCAAGCTGCTCATTTACCAGGAGTGGAGCTCCGGGAGGCTCCTCCGGCCGCAACTCACTGGGAGGGGCAGCTTTCGTTAAGAGGGATCGATGAAACACAGGATGTATTTTAAACGTGTCGGTAGCTTCAGTCGGTACGCCACGGGATTAATTTGAGTTTCTATTTCGAAAGGACCCACCCTCTTGTCTTGTAATTTTCTACATTTGCCCGGCATCTGGAGGAAGCGGGTGGACAGCCATACCTGGTCTCCTGGTTGAAGGGGAGGGGCCTCCTTCCTGTGCAGGTCAGCAACTCGCTTGTACTCCGTTTTGGCTTCGTTTAACTGCTGTTTCAGTGTCTGTTGTGCCGCTTGCAATTCTTTAAGGAAGTCCTCAGCTGCCGGTACCAGCATTCCTTCTGAGCTACTTGGAAAGACTTTAGGATGGAATCCATAATTAGCGAAGAACGGGGTTTGTTGAGTGCTGGAGTGCAGAGAATTGTTGTAGGCGAACTCTGCAAAATGCAAATATGATACCCAGTCAGTCTGTTGATAGGACACATAACTTCGTAAATATCTTTCCAAAACGGCGTTCAAGCGTTCCGTCTGCCCATTTGTCTGGGGGTGATGGGCGGAGGAGAGTTTTAATTCCGTCTGCAACTGTTTCCACATTGCTCTCCAAAATTTGGCTGTGAACTGAGTTCCTCGGTCTGAGACTACGCTGTTTGGCAATCCATGCAGCCGGTAGACTTCTTTGATGAATAACTTGGCTGTTTGCTTAGCCTCTAAGGCCCCTGCACAAGGAAGAAAATGCGCCATTTTGGTAAGTAGATCTACCACTACTAAGATGGCTGTCATTCCTTGGGATTTGGGTAGGTCAGTTATAAAATCCATGGAGAGGTCCTTCCAGGGTTCGTGTGGGACACGTAACGGTTGTAACAGTCCTGCTGGTTTTCCTGTTTGTGTTTTTGTCCGCAGACAGACAGGGCAGGACTTTACATAGCTTTCAATATCCCGACGCATTTTAGGCCACCAGAAGTCCTTGGCCATGTTCTGAATGGTCTTGTAAATCCCAAAGTGTCCCGCTGTGATGGAATCATGGCACTGGCGTAGGATTCTGAGCCTTAATTCCCCTTCTGGCACATATCTGGCTGTTTTGAACCATAACAGTCCATTTCTCCAGTGAAAGGTTACTTCTGAGTCTTGACCTTGTCCCGTCTCCTGCCGATATTTTAGCATGTCTGTATCTTCTTGTTCTGCCTTTTTGAGTTCCTCTTCCCATGAAGGCTGGCAGGATCCCAACATTAATTTCTCTGGCGGGATCACGTACTGAGGTTGGTCCTCAGATTCACTTTCTTTGTATTGTGGCTGTCTGGATAAGGCATCCGCTCTCTGGTTTTTGGCTTGGGCATGGTAAGTAATCTGGAAGTTAAACCTAGTGAAGAACTGGGACCATCTTATCTGTCTCTGGTTCAGTTTTCTGGCTGTTTGGAGGCTTTCAAGATTCTTGTGGTCGGAGCGCACTTCGATCTGATGAGAGGCCCCCTCTAGGTATTGTCTCCAGTTTTCAAAAGAATCCTTGATGGCCAGCAGCTCCTTTCCCCATATTGTGTAGTTCTTCTCTGCAGGCTTTAACTTCCGAGAGAAGTACGCGCAGGGGTGCAGCTCCTTCCCTTCTTGGTCTAATTGCAGAAGGACCCCCCCCGATGGCAAAATCAGAAGCATCTGCTTCCACAACGAAAGGGCGGGTCGGGTCAGCAAAGCACAGAATGGGCTCGGAAGCGAACCTTCTCTTCAGCTCCTCAAAGGCCTTGATGGCATTCTCTGTCCATTGGAACTTCTTCTTTCCCCTTAAGCAGTCAGTCAGAGGAGCTGTTAATTTGGAAAACCCTGGAATGAACTTTCTGTAATAGTTGGCAAACCCTAGAAACCGTTGTACATCCTTCTTGGTATTAGGCAGGCCCCAGTCCAATATACAACTTACTTTCCCTGGGTCCATCTCCACTCCTTCCGCTGAGGTTCGGTACCCCAGGAAGTCCAAAGACTGGAGGTCAAATTTCTCTAACTTGGCATACAAGTGATTCTCTCTCAGTCTCTTCAGCACTGTTTTCACATGCTGATCATGGTCTTCCTGGTTGTTTGAGAACACCAGGATATCATCTAAGTAACAGATTACATACGTGTCCAACAGGTCTCTAAACACGTCGTTCATGAACTTTTGAAAAACTCCTGGACTTCCACAAAGTCCGAACGGCATGACCAGGTACTCAAACTGCCCATAAGCGGTCAAGAATCCCGTTTTCCATTCGTCTCCCTCCTTCATTCTGATCAGATTGTACGCCCCCCTCAAATCCAGCTTTGTGAAGATTTTTGCGGAGCGCAGTCGATCCAGCAACTCTGAGATCAGGGGCAGCGGGTAGCTGTTAGGGATGGTGATCTGGTTCAATGCGCGATAATCGTTACAGGGTCTGAGTTCCCCCCCTTCTTCTTCACAAACAACAGTGGTGCTCCAGCAGGGGACTGTGAGGGGCGTATGAATCCTCGCCTCAGGTTTTTATCCAGGAATTCCTTCAGGGCCTCCCTCTCAATCTCTGTGAGAGAGCAGATTCTTCCCGATGGGATGCTGGCTCCTGGCACGAGATCAATCGCACAGTCGTAAGGGCGGTGGGGAGGTAAAGTCTCTGCCTCTTTTTCATCAAATACATCTTTGAATTCTTCATACTTCGGCGGCAGGGTCACTTGCTCAATCTCATGCACTGCCCCCGCTAAGGTGTTCTTGATTCCTTCAGGTTGACAGTTCTCCTGGCAATACTGTGAGGTGAACCACACCACCGCCTCCTTCCAACTTATTTTGGGTTCATGCTTTGCTAGCCAGGGCATTCCCAGAATCACCTCAAAGTTCGAAAGATCTGACATGTATAGCGAAATGAACTCATCATGCCCAGGGATTTGAAGTTTCACTTCCTCCGTGGCTTGTGTCACCCCTCCTGACTTCAGGGGTCTTCCATCGATGGTCTCCACGGCTAGGGGAGCGTCCAGTTTCCACCAGGAAATTCCATGACGCTTGGCTAGTTTTGCATCAATAAAATTTGTGGAGGCTCCACTGTCAATTAAGGCCGTGGAATTAAACACCACTCCTCTGGAAGTTGTAATCCGAATAGGCAAGACCAACACCCCTTTTGAGGGAGGTTGGATCATTGGGGGGCCTTTATACAATGCTGCCCCCAGTCCACCGGCCTGCACGTGGACTGGGTATTCTAGTTTCCCGACGGCTCAACTTTTCCCCCTTTCAGTCCACAGTCTCTGGCCACATGGCCCGGCTTTGAACAATAAAAGCATAAACGTTCCCGGCGGCGTCTTTCCTTTTCCTCTTCCGACAGTCTTGGCCTAGCCCCTCCCTGTCCCTCAGTTGCATTACCTGCCATCCCTGCAGTGGGAAGGGTCTTGTTGCGGGATGCCGAGGCTGAGTATCTCGGGACCTCCTGCTTCCTTTCCAGGCGCCTTCCTTCCATCCGGTGATCTATCTGTAGGCATAGCCGGATGAGCCCTGGTAGGTCAGCGGGGGGGGGGAGGTCCTGGCCAACTCATCCAGGATTTCAGCATTTAATCCACTCCGGTACATAAACATCAGGGCGGCTTCATTGTAACCAGTTTCCTGGGACAGGATTTTAAAAGCGTTAGTGTACTCGGAAACAGTCCCTTTAGCTTGCTTCAGAGCGCCTAGCTGCCGCGCTACTGTTTCAGCTCTTTGCGGGTCTTGGAACATCTCGGTCATCTCCTCTATAAATCCTCTGTACCTTCTCAAGACAGTATCCTTTCTCATGAGATACGGAGTCACCCATTTTGCAGCTTCCCCCTCCAGGAGGCTAATCACGAAGGCTACTTTAGCCCCATCGTCTGGAAATTCCGTGTGCCTGACATCCAGATATAACTCACATTGAGCCACGAAAGTTGCCAACTGATCACTTTGTCCCGCGTATTTTGGGGGCAGTCCAATGGGGACCTTTACTGCGGCAGCTGGAGGGGCTGTTCGCATCTGGTCTATCGTGGCCTTCAAGGTTTGATTATCCATCTTCAGCGCCTGGACTGCTGCTAGCAGGGCTTGAACATCCGTCTGCAAATCAGCTACCTTAGTCCTCAAGAGTTTCACTTCTTCCATCTCAGAAATGGGGTTCGTTCCCCCCGCTGCTCCCTTTGACATCTTGTCCCAGTCAAGTGAAGAGAGCGTTGAGGGTGATTTAGGTGGCTCTGTCAAGCTGTCAGGCCCAGGATGAGACTCAGGAACCAGACCAGAGGTTGTAAGTAATTCGTGTTTTATTAGGGTAATGTCCAAACAAAGACTGCGTCTTCTCATGAATCAATACAGGGCTACAGGTCCTGCGGCATTGGGAGAAAGTTGACAGAGCAAGGGACTGCTTCCCGCCTGTTCTTTAAGAAGGGGCCAAACGGGCGCGCAACCTTTCGCTCCTCCTTAACTGCCCCTCAGGTACTGCCCGTCTTCCCCCCCTTCTCTCCTGTCTTTTCAGCTGTCTGCGTGTGCGCGGTGAGGGGGGAAGCATCACCCCCTCCTCTTCTGAAGTTTCCGATTCCATTATGGGGGATAGGGGAGGGGCTGATGGTAAACTGTCTCTCCGCTTTTCTGCTGTGATCAGCCCTCCCTCTTGCTCTGAGCTGCTGAGAAGGGGGGGCGTGGGAATGTCCAGGAAGGATTCTGAAACTCCAGAGCTCTCAGGCTCCCCGTTGCTAGGCGACCCTATCACTGGCATTTCCTCTGTTTCGTCTTCACTCCAAAGGGGGGAAGTTCCTCCCCCTTCCCTCTGCCATCCACCTGAATCCCCTTCTGTCAACTTCCCGAGCCCCTCGGGACCCCAGCTCTGCCTCTCGACAGGGCCCAGGGCAAGCTGATGCGCAAGGGCCCTGGCATGCCCTGAACCTAGCCTCCCCCTGGGCTTGTGCACTTCTCCCCTGGAAAGAACTAATGCAATGTGCTCTATGTGGGGCTGCCCTTGAGATTGGTCCAGAAGCTGCAGCTACTGCAAAATATGATGGCTCGACTGCTCACTGAGGCAGGATATTGCCACCATGTTACAACACTCCTGAAGAAATTGCACTGGCTGCCAATCAGCTACCAGGCTAACTTCATGATCCTGGCAAAGTCCTATACAGCTTGGGACCAGGGGACCTGAAAGATTGTGTCACCCCTTATATACCCAATCATTCACTGCACCCCGCAGGTCAAGGCCACCTGAAGACACCATCTTTTCAGAAGATCTGTTCCTTACAATATAGGAATCTAGCCTTTAGTGTTGTGGCCTCTATCCTTTGGAATTCCCTCCCATTCAATATTAGACTGGATGTCACCTCTGTTTTCTTTTCGGCACATACTGAAGACATTCCTCTTTCAAGAAAGCTTTTAAAGGAGAGATGTTTCCCAGTCTGCATCTGTACTAGTATTATTTTTAGATGTTCTAATGTTTGTGAGTTTGCTACCCTGAGCTCCTTTGGGAGGAATGATGGGATAGAAATTTAATAAATAAATAAAGGCCCGTTGATGTTTGTGTCAGGAGCTGATGGTAATCTGCTCCAGGGTCTCGCTTCTGCCTTCCGTCAAGATGCACTGGTCTTTCTTAAGCAGCCCTAGGGAAGGGCACTAGCCCAATAAATATCCTTGATCTACTTTGGGGGGAAAAGGGAAGCTGTTTTCAACCAGTCCTGCTTAGTTCTCTTAAACTGAACTCACAACAGGGAATATCAGCAAATTATCTTGTATGTGTTTGTCAACATACAGAGCAGGTTTGGACAGGGTTCTCAGCGCATGCAGCCTGTGTATTCTCTCTGTAGAGGACATATCAGTGCTGCACAGATATGCATGATTTGGATGTAACTTTTACATAGGGTCTATGCAGTGGTTTCCTGGGTTTTATGTGGGCTAACAACTGCATGGTTCAGGGTCATGTATGTAAACCCTACACAACATGAGCTCAATCCACAAGCCTCAAAGAAGGACAGTTGAACAATTTCATTCCCATGTTTCCAATGTGCATAGGCTCTACAGACCTGGAGTCAAACTAGACATTATTATTTTAATTATCTGTTTAGCAACCACACCAGGTGATTTTTAATTTTATTCATAGCAGGCTCCCTGATTTTCACTGGGAATGCAGCACAGGGGAAGATGAAAACTAATCCAGTCTCCCAGTTATGATCCTGACAAAAATCCCCTTCCCCACCCCCAGTATTAAACTTTTTTTAAAAAGCTCCTGTTGGCACCCATGTGAACATTCTTCCCTAACGCCCAAGTTGGAAGTTGGATTTTTGTTGGGATCATAGCTGGGAAGGAAGGGTTAAATGACATCATGATTCTCGATGAAAACCAGGGACCCCTACACATAGTGCTTGGTTTTTTTTAACTATCCCAACATAGGAAGTTGAGTTTGACCCCTAGAGTCCATAACACAAAAATCTGGAAAGAAATTACAAATAAAAAAGGAATATTACAATGCAAGAGAGTAGGTACAATCTAATCTACAGGAACGTGCATATGCAGGATAACAGATCTCTCAACAGAAACAGAGTGTAACATTTTAAGCAGACCCCCCAGAACTAACGTACAGTCCAAGAGACATACCAAATCCAATATTATCCTAATCATAAAGAAAGGCATGGGGAACCTCAGACTCAGAGGCTGAATGTGGCCCTCCAAACCTCTCTATCTGGCCCTCAGAACTCTCCCCAGGCCCCACTGCTGACTGGCCCCACTTTGCACCCTGAGTGTTTTTGCCTGGCTGGAATACATCCTTGAACTTTGATAATGCCTCTTGCATGGAATACAGCCTCTGATATCTAACACAGCTTGTACAATGTTTTCAAATACTATCTGCATGTTTTAAGTTTTTTTTTAAAGAAGAAATAATAATCCCCAATGTTGTCTATAAATAACATTATTGCCACAGGCTTCAGCTGTAATGCGTTCAGGAAGAGGTAGCAGAAGTTATTAGAATCAGTTTAAATACAGCCATGGAACAAAGGTCATTGTCCCCCAGGTATTGCTTGGCTCCAGTCTCGTGCCACGTATTTGTTCTGTAAGTGTTTTACAGCCAAAATTCAGTCCTGTTTAACCCAAATCAAATATTTAAGGAACTGGATTTTTAAAAACAAATCTAATGGAAAGCCCTTCCCACACACTCTGTCCCAGATGCTAACCTGTAACATCCGTCAATACAAGATGGTTATGCAAGCTTGAAATAACTACTACGGTGGGAATGTTTGGTCAAACACTGGGTTTTCTTACACCATGATTATCATCAAATTCAAACTTTATATAAAAAAATTAGGAATGACAACTCTTACGTTCTAGTTTATGCTAGGTAAATTATCATTATTATCATATCATTATTATTATTATTGCATTTATATACCACCCCATAGCCGAAGCTCTCTGGGCAGTTTACAACAATTAAAAACATTAAAAACAAATATACAAATTTAAAAAGCACATTTTAAAAAAACCAATTTAAAAACACATGCTAACACCTACACTGGCAGCAAAATACAGATCTAAAATCCAGGCATCAAACTTTCAGGCCTAAGAAGGGCACAAATTTGGAATATTTATTTATAGGTCACCTTTGCAAAACTTTGAACCCAAGCATTCACAAAGATTTGAGAAGAGTTGGGTGACACCTAGTGGCCAAACACAAATTTCTACACAATGTTGCCATTTTGCACCATAGCATGAAATAATACAATTTCTTTGTTTCTATGGGACTAACTCACACACTTCTTTCCACATGCATCCTTAACTATTTTACAGATTTTTTTCCCTACAGAATTTCATTGCTTGATTTAAATGCAAAATTATGCAATTTAAATTGATTAAAATGCATTCAACCAATTATCTAAAGTAATCAGCTGAAAGCTCAACTTGATGTAAGTATCAGAAGGTACAGTGATATAACAGCTAAACATACATTCAAATAATTCAGATTTGTATCCACTTTTGAAAACAGAAAGCAAAACAATACTTGGGGTTCAAATAGTTAGGATTAGATTGTTAGAACACGGTTCCTCGTAGGAAGGATTTAATGAAGGAATCTGAGCGAGGATAGTGGCTGGGATTCAAATAACTACATACCTAGTTCTGGGTGAGTAAGGGGGATTTGCATTTGTGTCACTTAAACATCAGCCTCTCATGCTGCATACCACTTTTAAAACTGATGGGGGCTTATAACATGGATCTGCTGTTTAAAGGGGGGCAGGAGGACAAAAATCCTACTGGGCTTCTCCAGCTCTTACGTCTTTAACTCATAGAACATCCATGGAATAATTGCATAGACCCTATGTAAAAGTTCTATCTAATGCATGAGCACATGGCTGGTGGTTAAATGTCTTCCTAGGCATAGTGCACATAGGCTATATGCAACACAGAATCCAGGCCAAAACAGCTGTATGCATTGACCAACGCTTAAGGGAATTTGATGATCTTCCCTTTATTGGGTTCAGATTAAAAGGAATGGGGCAACCTCTTTACCAAAGCATGTCAGGGGTATTTATTGGGCAATTGGAAAATTGGCACATGTTATCTTGCAGGTACACAATTTATATTACTATACCTTTTTCCAGCAGCTTGTAGAACAATGTGGCAGGGCTCACAGAAACTTGGAGAGGGTGTTGTAGGCCATCTAGTCTGACCTCCTAGATTTCCTGCATCAAGCAGAACTAGGCCAACCCCAACAGACGTTTTTTGGATTCAAATGCAGATTTAGCATGTTTTAAATAAATAGTAGACAGAGAGTAAAAGGGCAGCAGAAAATCAGCCTGACATGAACACAAGGAGAAAGTGACTTTTAGCAGAAGACTTACTCCACAATTTCTCTGCTCAATTTTGCTCTTGATCTAGCCAACACTCACCTGCTTTATCTTGGAAGCAAGGGTTTCCGGCAGTTTTGTTCTTAGTTGATTTGTCTCTTTGAATGTAAGTGGAAAGCCTTTGAGGAAAACTAAGTCTTGCATTATCACTAAGCCAGGAACTTCTTTGTCGGTAGTCTATAAGAAAGGAAATGTCATATTTCTCTTCTTTTTAAAGGATTAACATTAATTTTTTCACTGTGCCCTAGAGGAGAACTCTAAAACATTTTGGTGATAAATTCACTTTTAGCATAAGAATTTTATTTACAAGTCTCACAGGCATTATCAATCAACCAATATTTATTACAGTCAAAGGACAATAAAAAATTATTACAGTAAATCCTTACAAAGATAAAAAACAAAAAATGCAAGAAAAACATACAGTGCTCTTCAATCTCAATCAAAGCAATAAAAACATTAATGGTATATAATAATAATGGTTACACTAATCTACCAAAATCTTGGGCTTGTCCTCAAAGTAGCCCTTGAAGTTGTTCTCTTGTTCCTACTGCTATTGACAGAAAGTATCACAGGAATATTCAAGAAGGAAGAATTAAAGAAAGAAAGGATTTTTAAAAACAGGAGCTCAGATCCAAGTGAGGACTGAGGTCATAGTTTCAAACAAGTTTATATCCTAACCTTCTAGTAAATATACTGACATCATTTAAAAGAGACATACCAAATAGCCCCTCCACGCTGCTTGCCTGCTGCTCTCCTTTAACATCTGAGAATGGGTATCTTCAGCTGGGAGATTTAAGAATTCAAAGCACGGGTCAAGACTTCAATATACTGCAGATTTTTAAATAAAATTCTTAAGATCTCACATATACTTGCTATGGACACTTTGGGAAAGCACTGCAGAATGGGGATACCTGCCCCATCCATTAGAGTTGGTTATTATTACATTTTAAAGCCAAATGCAAAATTTGTTAGCTGGTGGATGAAACTGACCTAAAATAAATACCCTGATCAGATCAGGATGCCCAGGCCAGGACAAGGGGATGTCTCGCTGGGACCTGTAACAAAATGTTGGGAGTATGAAGTCCTGTTCAGGATCCCAGCAATTCCATTTAATACCCCCTCCCTCCAGTTTTCAAACCCCACTCCACCCCCAACAGTCCTCATTATGCTGTTTTGTCCCTCCCACTTTACAAGAGTTTTCCCCCTTTAAATGTGTCTGCAGCCCTCAGGGTTCTCCCAAGGCTCTTGTGTGTGTGTGGTGCCATTTTGGCTGCATAAGGTACGTTCTTCATACCTAACCTCATTGTGAAAGTAGACGTGCAGCATGAGAGGATAATGACATATTCCCCATTTTGCCACCTTCAAGAATACATATTCTCTCTCTATCTCCCTCTGCTGTTGTTGAAAATTTAAGAAATTGTAAGCAGTTGGCCTTTAAATAAAATAATTGATGAAATGTCTTGAGATGTTATTTTTATTAGGGTGGCACCATTGACACTGATATTTTTGCATATAAAATCACTACGTGTACATATTTCTTTGCATATTATTAGATCAAGTTTCTAGAACATTTAAGGAGGACTTATTTTTAGGATACATTCTCCTCTGCCTACTAAGTTTATCTACTGACATCCTTTGAATCATTGCAACAAGAGAAGTGGAAAAAAAATATCCTAGAGAAAAATCCCCTGAAAAAGTAGCAATCTTATGGTAAACTATATGTTTTCAATTAATGGGAGAAGACTAAAATAGATGCTTACCTTCTTTAGAATTGTCGAAAACAACTATGGTAACATTCGTAGAAGGATTTTTTGGCTTTGCAACTGAGAATATATTGCTGGCAGATCTCAAGAGGGGATAGACAGATGGCAGGTCCTTAATAGTGATGTTGCTTGGCAAAGATGGATCCAAGACCAGCATTGGCACTTTAATGCAGTGCGTCAGTAAACACTCCAGTTGCTTCTCACTAGGATCAACATAGCAAGCAAAGTCACGCTTATTCTCAGGTTCAAACTGGCATGTGGCTACTTATCTTTGACTAATGTTTGATTAAGAAGCACCCAAAAAGATGGTATTGCCTGCTTTCTCTGTAGTCATATTTTGCAGAAATATATCCCGTGTCAGATCTGTAATTAAGGTATTGTTTTAAAAATATTTGTCATATGTCACAGTGCATTGCATACATACAGCCTGTAAAGCTTGCTCAGCTTGAGCAAATACAGAAGCCAGAAATGAATTAGAAAGCAGTCGATGTACTCTGTTGTTATATGCCTTCAAGTCAATTACGACTTATGGCGACCCTATTAATCTTTTTTGGATATATTTATAGGGTTTTCATGGTAAGAGGTATTCAAAGGTGGTTTACCATTGCCTTCCTCTAAGCCTACGGCACCCGGTATTCCCAGGTTGTCTCCCATCCAAGTACTAACCAGGCCTGACCCTGCTTAGCTTCCAAGATCAGACGAGATCAGGCACGTTCAGGGTAGTATGGCCGTAGGCATGTACTCTGTTACTACGCACATAATTTAGGATACTACACGAGTACAGATAACCACAACCATAGAAGCTGCACATATTTATGGGTGAACATACTATCATGACTATGCTTGGATGTTTTAAATATAAGCATTTTTCAATAGTGTATAGTTTTGCTTTTAAGCACTATGGGTTTTATGTCAATGAATGCAAGTGTGATGGAAAAAGGAGAAATAATAATTTTTTTTAAATAAAAAGACATGATCCACCATTATCCTGAAATAAGGCCTTGAATTAGACTGATTTGGAGTACCCACAATCTTTACTCTCCCCAGTTCACTTCCCTATACCCCCAAGGAAAGAATCCTTCAACCAGCCACCCCATCTCCCTTTTAAGTCTCTACTACCTCCTTACGCTTTGGTCTTTCATAAGACTCTCTGCCTTGCTAATTTGCTGCCATGTATCCTGATCACTCTAAGTGATGGGTTAAGGCATCACTTCCAGTCAAGGCTCATGACACAATAACACATACCCCGACAGCACCAAGCACTTGTGCCACTGTCCCTGGCTGTCCTCCTAATTCCAACATAGCTCGGCCTTGCTCTATGCAAATGTGCAGCCCACATCTTTCTTCTCTTTAGGTGGGGTGTTTGTTGACCCCACACATTAACCCTTTTTGTCTCATTTTGCCATCAGATAATTTTAAGGAGGCTGTCCTTTGGCAACTACTAAGTAGATTTACATGGGCCTTGCTGCCACATCATTTACATTCTTCTAACAGTTAGAGGTCAAAATAAAACATGACAACATCCACATGGACATCACACAAACTGCTTTAGAGTTGTATGGATCATATGGAATAACCACCAAAGTCTAATTTTGTGTGGCCAGATGTATTTTATTACATGAAATGTTTACTTTTAGACATAACTACCAGTTTTGCCCTATCCCTTTTATCTTGGCTAATTTTCACTCACTCAAAATTACAGTATCAATTAAAGCCCATATAGAAATTAATATAACTGATGATGGAAAGCCTAACAAAAAACACTCATATTATTTCTTACCTTTTCTTAGTTGGTTCAGTTGCATTCTTTCCAAGAATTTCCCTGAAGAACAAGTAAACATGGAACTATTAACACCCCGATTTATAAACACAGTCAATATACACAGACATTTTAATTATTTTTCCACCTTTGAGACTTTAACAGAAACTCAATAAACTGAGATTTTGCACGAACAACCCTGCAAAAGCAATTCCAGTGTGAATCAACTTATTAACCTCCCACATTCAAGTCCCCTTTCAAATATTACACCAGCTGTATGGAACAGGTAACCTGCAAACTCCTCTAAAATGAAATCTCTGGACAATTTTTTCTAACTGGCATAGGGACAGACAATTTCAAGGAGTAGGCGACTGTCAATTTGTGTACTACTTGTTTCATGGAAGTAAGTCAAGAGTCTGCAAAAGCAATTTTGAAAAATATATCAATCTGCCAAAAGTGTGCAGCATCTTGATGCTCACCTCCTTGCAAAAAAAATGCTGCCCTGGGATCCTACTGGGAGGAAGGGTGGGATATAAATCTAATAATAAATAAAAATAAAATAAATAAATAAAATAATAGTTTTTGTTTTTCTGCCTCCAGCAAGGGCAACTCATCATTCTGTCCTTCCAGAGAAAGGTTCTTACCTCATTATTCTCTGTTCTTCCTCCATCTGTTTCCTCACTTGTTGCAGTTCCCTGATCAGCTCAACATCTGTGCCATTCACCCAGGTGTATACCACATCAATGGGCATCGGCAAGCAAAGCCTATTACAGAAGAGAGAAACCTGCTCAACCTGTCCGGGCTTAAACTGAAAAGCATTTTACAGCAGCATAAATTATGTTTTCCTGCAAAAGGTCAGTTGAAATTCATGGATTACAAATTAAAAACTTGTTCCATTATGTCTGGCATAATCAAATTGTTCAGTTAAGCCTTCTGTTTCTTCATCAGTTTCTCATCTTTATCAATTTGCTTCTGCATCACACTATACACTTAAGAATAAAACTCCTCTGATCATTCATCTTGCCCACTATTTTTCTGCATCTAGAAAGCTTCTTAAAATCCATAACCTTTTTACTGCCTTTGCTTCTGATGACCCTTAATGCAGTATTTCTCAAATGTTTTTGATTTTGGGTCCACTTTCTAAATTGAGTGGCGCTTTTACAGTGGAAGAGAGATATAAATGTTTTAATTAATAAATAAAACTTATTCTAACATTCCCCCCCTCCCAAAATCTTAGAACCAAATATTCCACCACAGGTTGTGCAGAGGTCCTTGCATTGGGTTATGTGTGCATACAACCCACTGTTACATGCAAAGATCTGTAGAAGGCGGCATTAATCCTATACAGACATCAAGAAAAGAAATAGAGTGAAACATTTCTTATCCCTCAAAAACAAAAATTAGAACAAAGCAATGGTTCTTTCTGAACAAGGATGGAATTGTAACATGGCAAGTGGGGAAGCAGCCATCTCCACAAATCCAATATGGATGAACGAGGATCCACTGCAACAAGATATTTAACCTGTCCATGTCTTGGCAGGTGTGGAGAAGAAGGTTCCATCTCCCACAGCGTCCTAACCCTCCCAGAAAAGTTGTTTACCCCTTCAAGGTATTGCACGGTCTGTCCCATGGTTTGATAACCATGATCTTAATACTTAGCCTTTGATTTAGATCCTCTTTCCCAGTTGCTTGTCCTACTTAGTTTCCTTGGTTGTCTGTAATGCAGAGCCCTCCATGTTTAATTTCTTTTATAAAATACTTAGTATCTTTCTAAATAGGAAGGGGGGAAAGTGAGGGTGCTTCCTTTTGAATTTATATTTAAAGCAAATTAAGCAAAAATTTACACTGCAAAAATATAAGGAGATAACATGACTAGAATTGTCATTTAAGGGAGGCCAATCCCATTTCTCATTAATTTTTTAAAAAGTGATATCTCAAGAGCACCTGTATCTTCACCCAGCTTACTAGATGTACATTTGGAGTTGTTGCTGAGTAACAGTTCACCCTGGAAAATGTAGTCCCCATTTTTTTAAAAGCAATTTTATGGTTTGCTTGCCATAATACTTCCTATTGCTCCCTTGAGTCTTCTATACTTAGGTCATTTAATTTGATGGGACATATAATTTGAGAGAACAGTGGAAGATGAAACCCCTCCTACTTCTAGTGCTACTTCCTCTTTGACGTCATTATTAGGCAATCTATTGCCCAATATTGAACAGCCACAATGGGGACTCCGTTACTAAAGCAAAAGTCCCCATAAAATAAGTGTTGCAATGAGTCATGCTTCCAAAAATGATGAAATAATGTTGCAAATCACAGATGGGGAAACCATGGCCCTCCAGATTCGGTTGGACTACCACTCCCATCATCCCTCATCACTGGCCATGCTAGTGGGGGGTGATGGGAGTTAGAGTCCAACAACAGTTGGAGAGCCACAGGTTCCTCATCCCTGTTGTAAGTGATTACAAACAATGAAAGTACACTTGATTTTGATCTTTCTGGCAGCCTAGGTATAATATTTAACATCACCAGAACACTTGACCATTGTACAGCTGTGCTGCCACCAAAACCACCTACAGGAAGAAAGGTTGCTATTAAACAAGATCTACTATTCATTTTTTATGGAAGTTAAGAGCACTGTACAGGAACATGTGTTTAACTTGGTAAACAAAGGTTACCATTTCCCGTGAGGAAACTTGCCATGGAATGCATGCGACCTCACGGTAAGATCATCTGTAATATTCTGACAAACTGATGTCACATTAAGCAATCCATGCAAATCTACTTAATCTGCATAATTTATGCAGATTTATGGAACAAACAGCCTTTTTGCAATACAGTATTTTCTTCCATTAGAGTACTATGCAAATGCTTTGTGTAGGCATGGGAAAATCCATATAGATTATACAGGAAAATTCTGTGAACAAGAGGAGGCAGAAATCAAATATTCTGCTTACAGATCCTGCCCGAGTTAAAAAATCAAACTTAGCATAACACTTTCCACCTATGCCTCCATCAAAACCATTCTAAAAATACTTCTGTGGAGGAAAACTATGTGTCACAACCAGCCATTCATGATTTAGTCCAAGAATGTAACTGTATATATTAAAAAGATCAAAGATACATCCCGATCCTCAGCATTTCTGCTTTTAGCTACTCACCCACAGCCAGACTCAGTGCTCTATACATAGGGTCAGTTCAAATGAAGCCCTAGCATATACATTCAGCAAATGTCAGGGTAAGAGTCTTAGGCAGGCATCCTATACACAGAATGAGATGAAAGCTGCCCTCCTGGATGAAACCAAAAGCCTATCTAGTCCAGCATTCTGTTCAGGTAATAGTTAATCAGATGCCTATGAAACGCTCACAAGCAGGACATGAGCACAACAGCACTTTCAATATATAACCATCATGACTAATAGCTACTGATAGCCTTATTCTCCATGAATTTGTCAAATCCCTTTTTAAAGCCACCCACGTTGGTTGCAATCACTCCATTTTGTTATAGCGAGTTCTATAATTTTTTATATATATATCCCAACCTTCCTCCCAGTAGCCCAGGGCTCTGATTATGTGCAATGTGAGGAAATTATTTGATTCATTTGTATGTTTTGAATGAACCAGAGTGTGCTGCCTCCCTCCCCACAATCCGTCCATCACTTTTGAAAGCAAAAAGAGCCTGCAAATGGCTCTCACGCATTCCTGATTGTACACAGATGGGTCTCTGTTCATCCTAAATGGTCTACAAAGTGAGGAAGAGGAGTATGAAGGACAGCCATGGGCATTCTCCCCAAAATTTCCCTGCGTTGTAAATTGGCTGACATCCAGTTTGCCATATTTGGATTATGTGTTTTCATCTACAACTCTTTCTTGTTTACAAATATATAGTGTGAGCACATGTTAGGTAGTTATTTAATAAATATGCTTCAAAAAAGTTGCAAAGTTAACAATAACGCCTAAAGTTGTTAAGTTAATTACAGCTTTAAAACTGCCCAATTTGACTGGCTTTATATCTATTCATTTTTACCTACTTATTTTAACAGACAATGCAGTCTTAGAAATGGAAAATTCTCCACCCCATATCCTTGCACAAGGCTTGTGTCCTAGATCTGTTTCATGGTGAATATAAGCACCCAGAGCCTTGTGTATCCATCAATCTTTATTTACAGTCTTAGACCCATACATAAAAGAAAAAAAAGATAGCATAGGAATACACGTTAGAAGCACAAATTAAGTATGAGAGTAAACAATTCGTTTCTGCTGGGCTGCATAAATGAACTTAGCAACTTGGAAGGTAGTTTGTTTATCAAAGCCCGAGAGTAAATAGGCAACAGATGCTTCAGAGGACTTGTTGGAGATCTTTAACAGTAGTTCCTTAAGATATTTAGAACGGAGTTGAGAATACATAGGGCAACAGAAAAGACTATGAGAAAGGGTTTCTATATCTGAGCCACATGGGCATATGCGCTGTTCGTAGGGGATCCCCTTAAATCTCCCTTCCAAAATCGCGGAGTGTAGGGAATTGAATCTTGCTTTAGAAAAAGCTAAACGGAATTTGGGAGTCGTAAGATGATCTAAACACGTACTTATCATTTCTGGGGGAAGATTAATATTCAAGTATAATGGGGAGCATCTTTTAGACGCTAGGGAAATTGATGTCTGATAATCAATATCCTTGATTCTTGATCGTAACATTGCTAGTGTGACCTTTGGTGAATAGGATATTAAATAATCTCTCGAGAAACCCATTTGTAGTAATTTCGCTTCCAATTTGAGGTTCCATTTGGAGGGCCAATTATCATTCCAGAGCAGGGATGTCAGGCCAGATGAAGAGTCAGTTGAGATTTTGACCCAGTATTTAATGGTTGTCAGCCAAGCCTGGGATTCCATTGACAGGAATCCACATTCTAATTTCAGTGCCGCCGCAGGCACGCATCTGGGGACACCTAACAAACGTCTAAGGAAGGAGGAAAGGATAGTTTCAATTTGGGAAGCCCAGGAATGTATCCAAATTGGGACTCCGTATAAAATTTGTGGAATAAGTTTATTTTTAAATACCTGTATGATCGCAGGGATAAATTGTCCTCCTTTAAAATAGAAAAATCGGATCAGGCTATTTAGAGAGTTCTTTATTCGTCTTATCATTATTTTTAAGTGGAAGGACCAATTCAGTGAAAAGTGGAAATTTATTCCCAGGTATTTATAATAATTGACTTGTTCTATGGGGTGATTATTCACTATCCAGATCGGGGAAGTTACTCGCTTAGAAAAAACTAAAATTTTCGTTTTATCGAAGTTGATGTTTAAATGATTCTCGGTACAATAAGACATAAAAGCCCTTAAGGTGCGCTTTAAGCCGACTTTTGATAGTGAGAGAATCACGGCGTCATCAGCGTAAAGTAAAAGAGGACATCTCTCGTCTGCAATCTTAGGGGAATGAAAGTGATAAGAAAGGCAACAATCTTTCAGATCATTTAAAAACAAATTAAAAAGTAGTGGAGCAAGTACGCAACCTTGTCTTACCCCTATATTCGTAGGGATACAATTGGATAGCCCTCCCTCATTTCCACAGCGAATTCGTAAAGAGGTTTGTTGATGTAACTGGAATATCAAAAACAGGAGTCTTTTGTCTATTGAAGTTTTGGATAGTTTTGACCATAGAATGTCCCGGGGAATTGAATCAAACGCCGCCTTTAGACAGAGCCTTGTGTACTTGCTTACATGTGCAGGTGAACCTTTACTTACAAGACTGCCATTGCAGCATCATTATCTGCCTGCACATGAGTGCAATGTTCCTGCAACACCTTACTTCTTCACAAGCACCATAGGCTCCCAAATGAAGTGCATCATTCACTACCACAGCCAAATATGAAACCACATCTCTTTGATCATCCAAAAATATAGTCTATGAGGTTATTCTGAATACCTGCTATGCCCCAAAATAGCTCTGACTTTTCATGATAAAGCATAAATTCTGTTCAGTAGCAAGAACACAATCTTTACAGCTGTACAAAGGGAAGGATTGCTTTGGCCAAATAACAACACATTTCAAGTGTTGATCCCGACGGGCAAACGGCTCAAGTTAAATTTGGCATCCCTAGATAATTTCATTTTGTTATTATGTGCCTTCAAGTCGATGACGACTTATGGCATCCCTATGAATCAGCAACCTCTATAGCATCTTTTATAAACCACCCTTTCAATCTTGTAAGTTCAGGTCTGTGGCTTCCTTTATGGAATCAATCCATCTCTTGTTTGGCCTTCCTCTTTTTCTACTCCCTTCTGTTTTTCCCACCGTTATTGTCTTTTCTACTGAATCATGTCTTCTCATGATGTGTCCAAAGTAGGATAACCTCAGTTTCATCATTTTAGCTTCTAATGATAGTTCTGGTTTAATTTGTTCTAACACCCAATTATTTGTCTTTTTCATGGTCCACAGTATCTGCAAAGCTCTCCTCCAACACCACATTTCAAATGAGTTGATTTTTCTCTTATCCACTTTTTTCACTGTGCAACTTTCACATCCATATATAGTGATCTGGAATACCATGGACTGATGATCATGACTTTAGCGTTCAGTGATTCATCTTTGCATTTGAGGACCTTTTCTAGTTATCTCATAGCTGCCCTCTCCAATCCAAGTCTTCTAATTTCTTGACTATTGTCTCCATTTTGGTTATGACTGTGCCAAGATATTGATAATCCTTGACAAATTCCATGTCCTTGTTGTCAGCTTTAAAGTTATGTAAATCATCTGTTGTCATTACTTTAGTCTTCTTGATATTCAGCTGTAGTCCTGCTTTTGTGCTGTCCTCTTTAACTTTCAACAGCATTTGTTTCAAATCATTACTGCTTTCTGCTAGTACCATGGTATCGTCTGCATATCTTAAATTATTGATATTTCTCTCTCCAGTTTTCACACCTCCTTCATCTTAGTCCAGTCACACTTTCCAAATGATATGTTCTACATATAGATTAAACAGATAGGTTGATAAAATACACCCATCTCACACCCCTTCCGATTGGGAACCAATCAGTTCCTCCATATTCTGTTCTTACACTAGCGTCCAGAGTATAGGTTGCGCATCAGGACAATGAGATGCTGTGGCAGCCCCATTTCTTTTAAAGTATTCCATGGTTTTTCATGATCTACACAATCAAAGGCTTTGCTGTAATCTATAAAGCACAGGGTGATTTTCTTCTGAAATTCCTTGGTCCGTTCCATTATCCCACGTATGTTTGCGATATGATCTCTGGTGCCTCTTCCCTTTCTAAATCCAGCTTGGACGTCTGGCATTTCTTGCTCCATATATGGTAAGAGCCTTTGTTGTAGCATCTTGAACATTACTTTACTTGCATGGGATATTAAGGCAATAGTTTGATAATTACTGCATTCCTTGGGATCCCCTTTCTTTGGAATTGAGATGTATATTGAACGCTTCCAGTCTGTGGGCCGTTGTTTAGCTTTCCATATTCATTGGACAGATTCAGTCTCAGTAATGTGTAGCAACTCTATTGGTATGCCATCTGTTCCTGATGATTTGTTTCTTCCAAGTATTTTAAGAGCAGCTTTACCTCACATTCTAAAGTGTCTGGTTCTTCATCATAAGGTTCCTCTGTGAATGAATCTGTCATCCTTGCATTTCTTTTATATAGCTGTTCAATGTATTGCTTCCATCTTCCTTTTATTTCATCTCGGTCAGCCAGTGTGTTCCCCTGTTGATTATTCAACATCCCTACTCTTAGTTTAAATTTCCCTTTCATTTCTTTAATCTTTTGGAATAGGGCTCTTGTTCTACCCTTTTTGTTGTCCTCTTCTATTTCTATACAATAACTATTGTAATGTTTCTCTTTGTCCCTACGTACTAGTCGCTGTATTATTGCATTTAGAGTTCTGACCATGTTTCTATCTCCTTTTGCTTTTGTTTTCCTTCTTTCTTTAACCATTTTAAGAGTTTTGTCAGTCATCCATTGAGGTCTTTCTCTCTTTTTAACTAGAGGTATTGTCGTTTTGCATTCTTGCCTGATAATGTCTCTTACTTCAATCCATAGTTCTTCTGGTTCTCTATCAACTAAGTTTAAAGCCTCAAATCTGTTCCTTATTTGATCTTTATATTGTTCTGGGATGTTATTTAAATTGTATTTTGGCATTATGATTGCTTTGTTGTTGTTCTTTAGCTTTACTTGGATTTTCGATATTACCAGTTCATGATCTGTACCACAGTCGGCTCCTGGTCTTGTTTTCACAGAAAGTATGGAACTTCTCCATCTTCTGCTACCAATTATATAATCAATTTAATTCCTATATTGACCATTTGGTGATGTCCACGTGTACAGTTGTCTTTTCGGTTGCTCAAAAAATGTGTTTGCAAGAAACAAATTATGGGCTTCACAGAATTCATTAAGTCTTTCTCCTGCTTCATTTCTATCTCCTAAGCCCCATTTCCCCACAATTCCTAGTTCTTCTCTGTTCTCTGCTTTTGCATTATAGTCTCCCATGATTATCAGCACATCTTGTTTTGTTGTATGATCAATTTCTTCCTGTACTTCTGCATAAAATCTCTCCAACGCCTCTTCTTCTGCGTTTGCCATTGAGCGTAGACTGGGATGATGGTTATGTTGATAGGCTTCCTGTTAAGTCTCATTGATATCACTCGCTCAGACCTTACGATATAGCTCTTAATTGCTTTCGCTACATCACTTCTCACTATTAAAGCAACCCTGTTTCTTAATCTCTCATTTCCTGCATAAAATATTTTGTAGTTGCTTTATTGAAAGTGTCCCATTCCTGTCCATTTTAATTCACTCACGCCAAGTATTGTAATGTTGATACATTCCATTTCTTGCTTGACAATTTCTAACTTTCCTTGGTTCAGGCTTCTCACATTCCATGTTCCTATTGTGTATGTCGTACAACTCCGAACTCTCCTTTCGCATCTGTGCACCTCTGGGCTTCCATTCAGCTTTGACCCAGCTGCATCATTAGTCACAGCGCTACTCGTACTTGTCCTTTCTTCTTCAGTAGGTCGCTGAGTGCCATCTGACCTGGGGGTCTCATCTTCCAGCACCATCTCGTGTTGCATTTTGGATACTCTGTCTATAGGGTTTGCATGGTAAGAGGTATTCAGAGGTGGTTTACCATTGCCTTCCTCCGAGTTAACGAAAATTAGTTTTAGTTAAAGAAATTAAATATTGTGTCTGCCCAATCCTTGAAATGCTGGCAAGCCATTCTAGACATTATCATTGCAAAACAGTTTTATATCATTCATTTTTAATCATCTGGCTTATGCAAAGAGACCGGCAGACACTTAGAGCACAAAGCAAGACGTGATGCAGAAACAAATGCAAATTCCTTTCAGTCTGTCAGCAGCTTTAAATACTATTTGTGGTCATGAGGTGGTGATGGCAGAGTTGGAACAAAAGATGGCTCTTGAGTAGCTCCACTCTTCCTTCTTCAACTTACTTTAACTTTGGGCAACGGCTGTAGCTCAGTGATACAGCACCTGCTTTGCAAGCAGAAGGACCCAGGCTCAATCCCCAGCATCTTTGAGAGGGAGAAGGATCAGTGGCGACCACAAATAATGCCTAGCTACTGAACCAGCCAAAAGTGTGTTGACCCTGATTAATGGTATACTAGCTGTTAGGTTTGCTGCAGCTAACACAGATACAAAGATTACACTGATAATTCAGTCCAGAATATTAACAGTGTATAGAGCTGGTTGTTCAGCATATGGAAAAAATATATTACCAGTTCCCAAATTCCCACCTCAGGGAAAGGTGCAGCTACACAGTTCCTTCCGCACTATCCTCAACACCATCAGAAATTTGTTTCATATAGATCACAGAAGGAAGAAGGGATAGAAACATAGCAGCATATGGGCAAAGTTATTGGGGCCTTTTCCCCACAAAACTGTCTCAGCACTGTCAGCTGGAGCAACTGAAACAGCTGAAGATAGGAAAAGAATTGGAAAGATTACCCTGTGCTAATGTTAAGCTGACTTTCCTCAGGCACAATGAAGGAGGCACTTTTGTTCCAAACCTGAGACATACCTGTTCTGAAATGATTTCCCAGCCACGTTGTCTCTATAAGAGTCAAACAAAACATGATACTGGTCCCGACTCCACTCTAGCACAACCTATAAGAGAAGGCACATTTGGTATCATACTCTAACATGAAGGGCATTAATTGGCATTTCAAGTCAGCAGCACTGATCTTCAGATAGAAATATAGAGACTCCAGATTCAGTATTTTGTGGGAATAAATCAGTCGCATACCAGAATTTTAGTTTTGCACATTTTAGGTGCACTAAAGTGCTCTTACAACAACAAATCCCTCCTCCCCTCCCTTTTGTTTAAAAGGACTTTTTGTGGTTTAGAAAGTGACAGGGAAATGCATTGCAAAGTGTGGGACGAATGAATGACTAACGGGAAGATGTGCAAACTCCCTGCAAGCCAAGCAGGATGAAAGCTCATTGTTGAATAACTGCCCCACCAATAAATGAATGCTCAACAGACCAGATATAATCTAACCTCCACGTAAGCTTCGGGCAAGCAAATCAGGGTTAATGCTAAGAACATAAGAAGAGCCTGAAGGATCAGGACAGTGGCCCATCTAGCCCAGCATCCTGTTCTCAGTGGCCAACCAAAGGGAAGCCTGCAAGCAAGACCTGAGTGCAGTAGCACTCTTCTCTCCTGTGGTTTCCAGCAACTGATATTCAGAAGCATACTGCCGCTGACAGTGGAGGTAGAACATAGCCATCATGGCTAGTAGCCGCTGACAGCCTTATCCTCCATGACTTTGTCTACACTTCTTTAAAAACTATCCAAGTTGGCAGCCATCACTGCCTCTTGTTTAACAATGATGCAGTGTAAAGAAATACTTTCTTAGGCCTGTCCTGAATCTTCCCGCTTCCAGCTTCCCTGAATGTCCCCAAGTTCTAGTGTTCTGACAGAGAGAAAAAAACTTTACTCTAACCACTCACTCTAATAAATAGGCTGCCTGGAGGGGCCCCCATATAGAAAGAATAGCCCTTACTATTTAGCAAGGAATATGTCAATGTCTGTGTTCCTTCCTACTAAAAAGATCTCAGTATTTTATACCAAGGCTGCAATTCTAACCCCACTTCTCTCAGAGTAAGCCCCACTGAATTCAGTAGGATTTAGGTCTGAATAGACGTTAGGATTATGCTGTAAGAAAAACACTTTTATCTGGCTTTTCCTGAAATGGAAAGGAATTTCTCCATCTTACTCACATGGGCATGCAAAACCTCAAGAGTCATTGCAGCCTGTTTCAAGCCATGATGAATTTGTTCTTTGTTCTGTTTCTCTTTTTCCAGACAGACATTTACAAAAATCAACATATCTTGTCAGCCTCAAGGACAATAAATTCTTATATTTAGAAAACATAGCTACAATCCCAGGTGATAGTCTGAAGGCAAATGAGGCCAGCACCCTAGCTAAGCAGGGTCAGGTCTGGTCAATGCCTGGATAGGAGAACGCCTGGGAACCATATGTAAGCCCCCTTGGGTTTCTATCATGAAAAGAAAGGCAGGGTATAATATAAATAAATAAATACAATTTTCATTTTTTATCTCACTCTTTCCCCCGATCAGAAAACCTCAGTCCCAGAAACTATTTCAACATGAAAACTTTAGGTTGGTAACTATGAATCAAAGGATTACTACTAGATTCTGAAGCAAGCTAATTACATTGTTCCCCATCAAAAGCTCACACTGGGAATATACAGTGAGATAAAACTGATATGAAGGAGGCAGTGGAAACACATCAGAACATATGATCAGGGGTGTAGTCATCTGGAGTCTCAGGGGGTCTTAGATCCCTTACCTTTTTGGCAGCAGGGTCCCAATGTCTCTAGCATCCTACGAGCCAATCAGCATGAAGGGGAGTGTGTTTGCCACTGAGAAGAGTCCTCTAACATTTTTTTGTCCTTCCCTGCTGACTGGAGCCAAGCAGAGTGAAAGGAGGTGAGTCAGCCACTGAGAAGACTCTTTTCAGTAGCTAACACTTCCCTTTTCATGGTTATTTGGCTCCTAGAAATGTCTGTTGTTGTGGGAGAAGGCATTAAGAAGCATCTCATTCTCAGCCCAGCAGCAAAAAAGGGGTGGTGGTATTTGTGACTACAGCAGGGCCCTGCTTTACGGTGTTCCGCTTTAAGGCGTTCCGCTGATGCGGCGGCTTTCGTTTTTAATTTAAAAGCTATTTTTTTCTCTTTTGCGCCGTTTTCACGCGACACGGCCCATTAAAGTCAATGGGGTTCCGCTTTACGGTGTTTTCCGCTTTACGGCAGGGGTCCGGAACGGAACCCGCTGTATAAGCGGGGCCCTACTGTATCATGAAGGGACCCTGCACTTCTGAATTTGCCTTTACACTGCTGCAGATGATCTGCCAACACAGTAATCACCAGATCAAAAACTGTCAAGATGTAACAATTCTCTGAAAGTATCACATGTATATTCTGCTGCAGTGGTTAGCGTTACATGGAGCTGATCTATTAACGACAATCTCTGCTGACAGTTACCAAGTTATTGCTGCCAGCATTCACCAGGAAAGGGGGGTGAGGAGAGGCACGCGCGCACATTTTGCTTCTTCTTTCTCCTGCTGTGTTCATTCATGATTCTTGCCTTTTTCTGTTACCTGCTTCACTTCTTTCACTCCCTGGTAGCATCATGTGGTATAAAAATAATACTTATTACTGCCTTCACCAATCTGGTGTCCTCCAGATGTTTTGAACTATAATTTCCATCAGTTCCAGCCAGCACAGCCATTCTGGCTGGGGCTGATGAGAGTTGTAGTAGCCCAAAACATCTGGAGGGCAACAGGGTGGGGAAGGCTGACTTAGCATTTCCATAACATATAGAGCAAAGGGAGCCAGATGTTGTGAGCCTGGATTACTTTATGTTTCAAGCAGCTGGAGTCCGCCTTCCCCTTTTTATCCTGCCATTAGTGTTTTCCCAGATGCGTGGTTGGAATTGTAGTCCAACAACATCTAGAGGGTACCATGCTGGCTACCCCAACTTACTATGTTCAAAGTGCTTCCTGTATCTCCTTACAACAACTTTGTGAGATGAGTCAATTATTACCACCATACTGGAAACTCTCTGAAGGAGTACAAGTTCCAGCCCTGGTTGTGCATGGAAATGAAGTGTCCTCTTTCCCAAATACTAGCAAACAAATGAGAGTTGAGGAGGGATGACAAATGGGAGGAAAAGTAGAATCATATAAATAAAACAAAAAGTAAAGCCTTGAAAAATTTGGGTAGAGTATAGTGCTTGGACTGCCAAAATGGAGTGGAATAGGGCTGTTACGACTTCCTGTCTTTTGGAGAGGAAGGACTGTGGCTCAGCAGCAAACCACACGCTTAGCATGTGGAAGATCCCATGTTTAATCCCTGGCATGGAGCCCCTGGCAGGGGCTAAGAAAAATACCTACCTGAAACCCTAGAAAGCCACTGCCAGTCAGTGGAAACCATTGGGCTTCAACTGGTGGGTCTGGACCTCCTAACAGGTTGCAGCCTAACCCCAAGGCGGGCTGCAACAGCAGCACTACCACCATGCAAATATATGCTTAAAAATTAAGAAATGGCTCCCCAAATGCATGTTTTGGTTAAAGGTAAGTTCTCAGCTCTGAAAAGGTTGAAGTCTACAGGTGTAGACTATACTGAGCTAGATGAACCAATGGCCTGATTCGGTATAAGGCACTTTTCTATGTTCCTATGTAAAAGAGATCAACACTATTCCACAATAACCAGCCTGAGTATTAAGAGCATCATCAGAGGCCCTTCTTTTGGTCTCCACCACCACCACCCTCTTTCCTCAGAAGCGAGGTAGGTGGTGACCTGAGAAAGAGCCTTCTCAGCTGCACCCTCCCCGCAGCATTGTAGATCCCTTCGTTTTAGCAGCACACAGACTACCATAAATTGTACAATTTGTGTTTTATATTTTATGGATAATAAAAAATATATCTTGCAAGTCACTTGGAAATTACTTTTTGGATTGAAGAGCAGGATATTAAAATGCTTTATATAAATAAATTAAAAAATCACAGCCACATAAAGTATGACTGGTGTCCTCGGTTTGGGTGGGTTTGGGAAACATCTGGCACATTCAGGGGAGGGGGGATTCTTTATGGAAGTGCTAGGAAGGCGCTGCAGAGGTAAAATACTGGAAGAGTGCAGGAAACATGCCACAGGGAACGGGTGCTATATGGAGAGAAAGGAAGTATGACAAACGCAAGAAGTGGGTGCTTATACACAGACATATGCAGAGTATATGCAGGAGAGAGTGGGTTGTATACATATGTAAAATGGCAATTAAAGAGGGGCAAGATCCTTTTATAAGGCATATGTAAAAATTGGAAAGTGGTTGATACTGATTGCCTGGGGTCCATAGGTCTGTGCAGGAAGTGAATAAGTGAATAGTTATGCGACCCCCGAGCATTTTATTCCAAGTGGTTAAATGCTCAAGTTGTATGTTTTTAGTGATTTTATCTGATTTTTATTTTTACTGTATTGTATTTTATTCTTTGCTGTGAACCGCCCAGAGAGCCATTGGCTAAGGGCGGTATAGAAATGGAATGAAATAAATAAATAAATAAAGAACTGGAGGTAAAAAGTGAGGGTCAAAAAGGTCCCAGGAAGTTAAGTGAAAAAAATAATTAAAAACGATGAGTCTCAGAAATACAGGGCAGAAATAAAGGTATGCAGCACACCTCCCTTGCCACTCAGGGACTTTTGTATTTAATAAGTTGATTCCACAATACAATAGTACTCCTTATTTTTTACATTTTATGATTCCTAGTGATTAGTGGTTAACAAATGTTGGTTATACATTGATATTTTACTTGACTTTATTTTATTTACAGTCCTAAGAATTTGGGCTGGGATCGCTGACAACTTTATAAGCTCATCAAGGAGTCAAGGAACTCAAAAGGAACTGGAACCCAGACTACACAGAGGAACAGATGGGAATTTTAAGAAGAGAGAGGCACAGCACGTGCAGGAAATAGAAGTTTCTGGCAAGATCTATGTTCCTTTAAGAGTTACGTGACTGCCAGGCAGAAATCCAACAGGCGACGGTCTTCCTGGCGTAGAGATGTAATGAAGGAGAAAATACCTCGGCCTATAACGCAGCTGGTAAGGGCCCAGAGGCCCTGCCAGTATAAAGGCAAAAGGGAAGGGGACACTGAGGGGAAAAAACTGAAGGCGTGAAGAGGGAAGATCGGGTCCGTCTGGCAGTTGCAAGGGGGAGGGGAACCCTTAACAGGATTTTAAGGGAAGTGCCGCTAGTGGGAGGGTCCTTAAAGGAGAATTAGGGGAGAGGAGAGTTAGGGCGGGAGGGATATTGGAGCGTGTTCCAAACAAAACAAAATGCCTTGGTACAAGCTGGCGGATCCTCAGAACCGGGCCCCAGGAGATGGCTACTCACCTCTCCGAACTGCAGGGCTGAGACGATCATGAGGACGATGCCTCCGAGGCAAAGGCAGGGCCCATACCTGTGGGACAGGCAGGTATAGGTCTGTCTCTGCAGGAGCTTCAGCAGCATGGCCCGCCGGCCACCATCACCTTACGGCCCGCCGCCGGTGCTACCTTCCTCGCCTGCAGGCCAATTCTAGCAGCAGTAGCAGCCGTCACCCAACCCCACTGCCGGGTGCATCCCAGAGGCAGCTGTTACGGTTGCTTCCGGGAGCGGCCTCAACGGGGCCATCTACGGAGACTTGGCGCTACCTTCAGGGCTGCTGCAGCGAGCGCGGGAGTCTCCGCCTCAGCGAACGGAAAGGGCTCGGCCTCGCTCGAAGCAGGAGGAGGTCCCCCTGCTGCCCAGACAGAAGTCATGAGTTTGTCAGCCTCCTACGTAATCTCGTGACTGGCGGTGGCTAAATAAAGGCTCTCCTCGCAGTTTTTTTTAAATATGCGTTAAACCACAAACGCCTGGTGAAGGCCTGCCGAGCAAAATGCAAGCGTTTAAACATGAGGAAGGGTTACAACATTTGGGCTACAGTTAAGAACATAAGAAGAGCCTGTTGGATCAGGCCAGTGGCCCATCTAGTCCAGCATCCTGTTCTCACAGTGGCTAACCAGGTGCCTGGGGGAAGCCCACAAGCAGGACCTGAGTGCAAGAACATTCTCCCCTCCTGAGGCTTCTGGCAACTGGTTTTCAGAAGCATGCTGTCTCTGACTAGGGTGGCAGAGCACAGCCATCACAGCTAGTAGCCATTGATAGCCCTGTCCTCCATGAATTGGTCTAATCTTCTTTTAAAGCCATCCAAGCTGGTGGCCATTACTGCATCTTGTGGGAGCAAATTCCATAGTTTAACTATGCGCTGAGTAAAGAAGTACTTCCTTTTGTCTGTCCTGAATCTTCCAACATTCAGCTTCTTTGAATGTCCATGAGTTCTAGTATTATGAGAGAGGGAGAAGAACTTTTCTCTATCCACTTTCTCAATGCCATGCATCATTTTATACACTTCTATCATGTCTCCTCTGACCCGCCTTTTCTCTAAACTAAAAAGCCCCAAATGCTGCAACCTTTCCTCGTAAGGGAGTCGCTCCATCCCCTTGATCATTCTGGTTGCCCTCTTCTGAACCTTTTCCAACTCTATAATATCCTTTTTGAGATGAGGCGACCAGAACTGTACACAGTATTCCAAATGCGGCCGCACCATAGATTTATACAACGGCATTATGATATCGGCTGTTTTATTTTCAATACCTTTCCTAATTATCGCTAGCATGGAATTTGCCTTTTTCACAGCTGCTGCACACTGGGTCGACATTTTCATCGTGCTGTCCACTACAACCCCGAGGTCTCTCCTGGTCGGTCACCGCCAGTTCAGACCCCATGAGCGTATATGTGAAATTAAGATTTTTTGCTCCAATATGCATAATTTTACACTTGTTTATACTGAATTGCATTTGCCATTTTTCTGCCCATTCACTCAGTTTGGAGAGGTCTTTTTGGAGCTCTTTGCAATCCCTTTTTGTTTTAACAACCCTGAACAATTTAGTATCGTCAGCGAACTTAGCCACTTCACTGCTCACTCCTAATTCTAGGTCGTTAATGAACAAGTTGAAAAGTGCAGGTCCCAATACCGATCCTTGAGGGACTCCACTTTCTACAGCCCTCCATTGGGAGAACTGTCCGTTTATTCCAGGGACAGAAGTTAAGCTAACTGGCCTGTAATTTCCGGGATCCCCTCTGGATCCCTTTTTGAATATTGGCGTTACATTTGCCACTTTCCAGTCCTCAGGCACGGAGGAGGCAAGTTACGTATTTTAGTTAGCAGATCAGCAATTTCACATTTGAGTTCTTTGAGGACTCTCGGGTGGATGCCATCCGGGCCCGGTGATTTGTCAGTTTTTATATTGTCCATTAAGCCTAGAACTTCCTCTCTCGTTACCACTATTTGTCTCAGTTCCTCAGAATTCCTTCCTGCAAATGTTAGTTCAGGTTCAGGGATCTGCCCTATATCTTCCACTGTGAAGACAGATGCAAAGAATTCATTTAGCTTCTCTGCAATCTCCTTATCGTTCTTTAGTACACCTAGATGGTCTCCTACTTTGAATGTATTTATAGAATTTTTTGTTGTTGGTTTTTATGTTCTTAGCAATGTGCTCCTCAAATTCTTTTTTAGCATCCCTTATTGTCTTCTTGCATTTCTTTTGCCAGAGTTTGTGTTCTTTTTTATTTTCTTCATTCGGACAAGACTTCCATTTTCTGAAGGAAGACTTTTTGCCTCTAAGAGCTTCCTTGACTTTGCTTGTTAACCATGCTGGCATCTTCTTGGCCCTGACAGTACCTTTTCTGATCTGCGGTATGCACTCCAGTTGAGCTTCTAATATAGTGTTTTTAAACAACTTCCAAGCATTTTCAAGTGATGTGACCCTCTGGACTTTGTTTTTCAGCTTTCTTTTTACCAATCCCCTTATTTTTGTGAAGTTTCCTCTTTTGAAATCAAATGTGACCGTGTTGGATTTTCTAGGCGATTGGCCATTTACATGTATGTTTAATTTAATAGCACTATGGTCACTGGTCCCAATCGGTTCAACAACACTTACATCTTGCACCAGGTCCCGGTCCCCACTGAGGATTAAGTCCAGGGTTGCCGTCCCTCTGGTCGGTTCCATGACCAACTGGTCTAGGGAATAGTCATTTAGAATATCTAGAAATTTTGCTTTAGGAGGGAAATACGAGTAAAGGGTGGGAGGTATGATGGAGGTGTATAGAATGATTACGCATGGTTTGGAGAGAGTTAGGTAGGGAGACGTTCTTCCTCATCTCACTAGAACTTTGGGCCACAGAATGAAGGTGAATGTTGGAAGATTGATTCGGGACAGACCAAAGAAAGTGCTTCACACAGTGCATAAACCTTTGGAATTTGCCCCCACAAGATTTAGTGATGGCCACCAACTTTGATGACTTTAAAAGATATTTGGATTAATGGAGTACAAGGCCATCCATGACCACTAACCACAATGATTATGTCCTTCCTCCTGACTTAAACAGTATTGCCTCTGAAAACCGGTTGGCGGAAATCTCAGGAGGGGAGAGTGCTCTTATGCCCTGGTCTTGCTTGCAGGCTTCCCATGGGCACCTGTCTGGCTACTGTTATAATAGGATATGGGACTAGATGGGCCTTTGGTCTGATCCCGCAGGCTATCCTTATGTTCTTTTTTTTACAATAATTTTTATTCAAATTTTCATAAAACATACAAAACAAAATCATAAAACATTCAAAGACAAAAAACAAAACAAAACAAAAATGATTAAACAAAAAAATAAAATGTTGACTTCCCATTTGTCGCAGATCAAATCAGTTATAGGTCTACAATATATAACAATCCTGTCTCTTAAATTATATTATAAAATCACTTTCCTCCAGTAGTTATCTTAATTAATCATCAAATCTCATAAACATTACTTTATTCTTTCCACAAAAAGTCAAAGAGGTTTCAATTCTTTAAGAAATATATCTATCAATTTTTCTCCTAATAAACATGTCGATTAATCCATCTCGTTAATAATAATAATAATCTTATTGTCATAACCATAGTCCAAATAAACATATCGATTAATCCATCTCATCAAAATCTGTTAGGTCCAATAATTTCAATAGCCATTATTCCATTATCCATATTAATTCCATCTTCCATCTTCAATAGTCCTGTTAAGTCCAGTAATTTCAGTGTCCAATCTTCCATTATCAGTATTCCATAATAATCTTGCTGTCATAACCATAGTCTTATAATAAGAGTCTGATGGGAATTTCCTCTATCCCAAATATTTTCTTGCCATCAATTCTGAATAAGTTGCTGAAATATTGTTGTAAAGTCATATCTCTGTTCTTCTTTTTTACAAAATGCACTGGCTCATCTCTTGAGAGTTTTTCCATTGTCACATGGCTGCAGTGAATTCCATATATTTTCTCTATATCAAGCTCCATCACGTCATTCCAGTCCAGAAGATTATCCAAGCCATTGATAACTTTATCTCTAATATCTTCATTAATTTCTTCAGAGATAACGTTAAATTCCAAACAGTAGATTTTATTTCTAATATCCATAAACTCCAGATCTTTTTCCAATTCCACATTTGTTCCAATCTCCAGGGCTTGTATCTTCCCTTTATTTTTTCTTTTCTCATCTCTGATCTCATTCTACTCTCTCACAAGATCCCCTATTTCTTTAAGCTCCTGCGTCATTTTGCTCAGTTCAATTTTCAGCTCCTTACTGCCCTGTCGCAGGGTTTGTTTCGTTATCTCAATCTCATCCATTATTTTCTGAAACATAATTACTTCCAGATTCTCAGCCACTTTCTTAATTGCCATTTTTTAAAACCACGAAAACAAAACAAAACAAAAATAAAGAAGAACCACTTCTTATTTCAGCAACAATTGGGTTAATATTCCAGGCTTGATGACATCACAGTATAAACAGAGCAGTCTGCCTTATCTCTCTATGTTCAAAAATACAAAACAAATTTAGTTCCCAGCATCAAAACAGTTAGTGGCGTCGTGAAGAAGCAGATTCGTCAAAATAAAATAGACCAAAAAGAGAATAGTCCCAGACAATATACTGTTCCTCGGAATAGAAATCCCTCTTCTGTTTATATCTTTAGAATGCACTTCCAGGACAGCTTTTTGCAATAGAAACAGAGATAAGCTGTTAATTTCGTGAATAACAGAGAAGAGTTATAGCTCACACAGAAGTTCTTTAAAGCTGATTAATTTGACAAATCTCTTTTTGCTGCAACAATTTAAACCAAGTAAAAAAAATAATAGAAAGAAGGGTGCTTGCCTGTTAGTCTGTTTTCTCTTTGAAGAAAAGATAAACGTATCGCATTAAACAGATAGAGCTTGTTCGGAAGTCCGTCCGGCATTGCTGGCTGGACCTTTTCTCATAAATTAATGAAATCCAGTCCTCCCAACAAAAACAGGCTTTTGAGGTTGATCTCTACGTTTCTCCCTGCCCGGGAGAAATTTCATCAGTCAAAAAAAAAATGTTCTGACTGATTTATATCTGAATAAGCTTCTTTTGAGGCGGGAGCCCGTCTCAAAAGCAGGCACAAGCGAAGTCACCCTTCCCGGAAGTCCGGCTATCCTTATGTTCTTATGCACTCTTCAGTCAGGTCTGGAATAATGTTTCCAGTTCCTAAGACAGCTTGGGATTTTTCTTCCTCAGCCTCTAATGCTACTTATCTATCACCAGAAATGGTCACAGTGCAGTTTACAAAAAATAAAATGAAAATATAATACATACGTAAAAGCATTAAAATAATTCTCACCAATTACATAAATAGGGTAATTAAAAACATTATTAAAAGGACTCTGCCCTTCAGTGTCTAAAAGCTTGGCAAAAAAAGGTGGATTTATACATGTGGCATTTGAAACAATAGAGCTAGGGCAAGAGACACATCATTGGCGAGGTTATTCCTACAGATGAGCCACCACCAAAAAGGCTCTTCTGTGGACCCCTGCATTACACACCTCATTTAACTCAGGAACCACCAGGCGAGCCTCTTCTGCTGATCTTAATACACAAGGGTGTTGATACAAGAGAAAATATTCTCTCAGACATTTGGGGGCCAGGTGGTTCAAACCTTTAGATGGCAACTTAAGTTCCTTAAATTGAGACCAGAAGTTAACTGGCAACTGGTGCAGCTGTTTGAGAATAGGAGTTACATGTGACCAACCCATGTATCTCATCAACAACTTGGCCACTGCATTCTGCACTAGTTGCAACTTCTGGATTGTCTTCAATGATAGCCCCATGTGAAGACCACTTACATAATGCAAATATAGAATAATGAGTAGAGGTCAAATTACGATTCCTTCACATGTCATGTATTTCCTTGGTGGAGGGGATGGTGTGTGAATGAGTGGGAGACATACTAGGAATTAGAGAGCAACTTTCATGTAGAACATTTTAGGTATTGTTATGAGCACGGGGGTTAGAATGGATGATTCCTGTGGGTCCCCTTTCCAGCCTCTGATTTGGAATCCTGTGCCTTGAGCAGAGCTTGGAAAAGATACTTTTTTGAACTACAACTCCCACCAGCCCAATCCAGTGGCCATGCTGGCTGGGGCTGATGGGTGTTGTAGTTCAAAAAAGTAACTTTTCCAAGCTCTGGCCTTGAGGCTGGCTCTGCTGGCCAGATGAATTTCTTTTGTTAAACAAATAGAGTGGCCAGGTAGGATAATGGGTCTTTCAGTTGCCCAGCAACTGGTGAATGGGCCAGGAAGACCCTTTTGTCATTGAAACTCTTCAGGAGAGCCTCCCCCCCCTTTCCTGGGAGCTAGCAGAGGTTTATGCTTTGAGTGTTTTTAGAATTGTCTAGACTAGAGAATGGCTGGGGCTGCAGGCAGGCAGAGAGGCTATCCCTCTGCACCATGGCTTTAGGATGCCTCCTGCAACCCAGATGGAAAAGCTGGATATTGGACTGCTGATGCCTTGAACCCCTCCATCCTAAGCTCAGGTTGGAATGTATGTAAATAAACAAACCATATTTCATAAAGACACCGCAGTCTCCGCTGACCTTCCCAAAGGAAACCAAACCCTGGATGAGCGCAGGGACCCCTGAGATCTCACTACTTGGAGATTGGGGAGGTGCGCAACAGTATTGTTTATATGTGAATTCAAGGGGCATACATGCTTGTGTAATTCAGCTCCCAGAAAGTCTGTCCTCTCAGAGTCAAGAATTAGGCAGATGCCAAAACATCAACCTTTATTCCAATTACAAGTCTAGATGAGGATGATTGATTGACTGATAGTCAAACAGGAAGAGCAAGAGATGCACATCCCAAGAGATTCAGGAGGAACATGTAGTCTGCATTGTGTGATATCGTGCTAAGGGAATTGCATATTGGGATTGGTAGTAAAATAAGGCTGCGAGATATAGAACAAGAAGGGGAGCAGTTTGAACGGGTGGAGCAGAATGTGGCTGGAATAAAGAGGATGAAGACTGATCTCTAGTGTCTCTCTTAAATTGTCTACAATACAACAATTTTGGCGACGAAGGTGGGATGGCGCTTTTGCCTTTGTCTCCCCCACCACCTTTCCTTCAAACCCTGGGTGAGCCTGTGATTCCATTTACTTCTTGGATTATAATGTTTGATACATATGTACTAGCCATTCATGATGAGGAACTTCCAGAGGCAAGAAAGCGTGCATTACTTATTCATTGTTTGGGAGCAGAAGCTCAGAGAATCTTCCATAATCTGCCTATTGTGGATGATAAATATGGGACAGCTTTGGCTGCTTTAAGGAATTTCTTTGTGCCTAGAGTCAATATTGTAGCAGAATGCTATAAATTTCGCCAGCGGGGACAGAAGCATGGAGAAAAGACAGATCAATATATTGCTGCTTTAAGAGAATTAGCTGTTATTTGTAATTTTGGAAATATGGCAGAGGAAATGATTCGTGATCAGTTGATAGAGAAGACAGGGATGCCTCGCATCAAGGAACGCCTCTTGCTAGAACCTGACCTTACCCTACAGAAAGCCATGACAATTGCTAGCCAGATAGAAACTGCAGTGGCAGAAGCGAAGTTAATGGGTCAAAGTATGACAGAACCTGTACAGGCTGTGCAGCCTTTGCAACTGCAGAAAACAAAAAGATCTTTGGGCAATGTTAAAGATGGTGCAACTAAAACTTTGCAACGTGCAAAATGTGTACAATGTTACTGCTGTGGTTCAATACAACATGCAGCAAATTATGCTAACTGCCCTGCAAAGGAAGCTCAATGCAGACAGTGCAAAAAGAAAGGACATTTTGCATGGGTCTGCCAGAGTACCCAGTCCTTGCAACCTACAAATGAAGTTGCTGTACCAGAAGTTACTGTTTTGAGTGTGGATGATCTTGCTCAGGCCTCCATAGTGGATAGATTGACATGCATTGTAACAGTGTCTGCCCTTGCAGAAAACACTTCTCAGGATATTGAGTTGATGTTAGACACAGGCTCTGCAGTTTCCATACTACCCAAGTCAGTTTACATGCAATACTTTTGTAGCTCACCACTTACAGCACCTAAACTGCATCTCGTAAGTTATTCAAGGAATCCAACTGCAGTTCTTGGTTGTCTAGCAGCAACAGTAGCATTTGAGAAAAATGCTGTGGCAGCTGAATTCTATGTGGTACCAGAGGGAACTCCCATTCTGGGCAGAGATCTGTTTGTTGCATTGCATATGCAAGTACTGAATGGGACTATCACTTCAATACCTTCCAACAGTACTGACTTCCGGGAAGGGTGACTTCGCTTGTGCCTGCTTTTGGGACGGGCTCCCGCCTCAAAAGAAGCTTATTCAGATATAAATCAGTCAGAACATTTTTTTTTTTTGACTGATGAAATTTCTCCCGGGCAGGGAGAAACGTAGAGATCAACCTCAAAAGCCTGTTTTTGTTGGGAGGACTGGATTTCATTAATTTATGAGATAAGGTCCAGCCAACAATGCCGGACGGACTTTCTAACAAGCTCTATCTGCTTAAGCGATACGTTTATCTTTTCTTTAAAGAGAGAACGGACTAACAGGCAAGCACCCTTCTTTCTATTATTTTTTTTTACTTGGTTTAAATTGTTACAGCAAAAGGAGATTTGTCAGATTGATCGGCTTTGGACAACTTCTGGGTGAGATATAACTCTTTTCTGTTATTCACGAAATTAACAGCTTATCTCTGTTTCTGTCGCAAAAAGCTGTCCTGGAAGTGCATTCTAAAGATAATAAACAGAAGAGGGATTTCTATTCCTGATTTCTATTCCGAGGAATATTATATTGTCTGGGACTATTCTCTTTTTGGTCTATTTTATTTCGACGAATCTGCTTCTTCACGACGCCACTAACTGTTTTGATGCTGGGAACTAAATTTGTTTTTCATTCTTGAACATAGAGAGATAAGGCAGGTTGCTCTGTTTATACTGTGATGTCATCAAGCCTGGAATATTAACCCAATTGTTGCTGAAATAAGAAGTGGTTCTTCTTTATTTTTGTTTTGCTTTGTTTTCGTGGTTTTAAAAATGGCAATCAAGAAAGTGGCTGAGAATCTGGAAGTAACTATGTTTCAGAAAATAATGGATGAGATTGAGATAACGAAACAAACCCTGCGACAGGGTAGTAAGGAGCTGAAAATTGAACTGAGCAAAATGACGCAGGAGCTTAAAGAAATAGGGGATCCTGTGAGAGAGGAGACTGAGATCAGAGATGAGAAAAGAAAAAATAAAGGGAAGATACAAGCCCTGGAGATTGGAACAAATGTGGAATTGGAAAAAGATCTGGAGTTTATGGATTTTAGAAATAAAATCTACTGTTTGGAATTTAACGTTATCTCTGAAGAAATTAATGAAGATATTAGAGATAAAGTTATCAATGGCTTGGATAATCTTCTGGACTGGAATGATGTGATGGAGCTTGATATAGAGAAAATCTATGGAATTAACTGCAGCCATGTGACAATGGAAAAACTCTTAAGAGATGAGCCAGTGCATTTTGTAAAAAAGAAGAACACAGATATGACTTTACAACAGTATTTCAGCAACTTATTCAGAATGGATGGCAAGAAAATATTTGGGATAGAGGAAATTCCCATCAGACTCTTATTATATGACTATGGTTACAACAGCAAGATTATTATGGAATACTGATAATGGAAGATTGGACACTGAAATTACTGGACTTAACAGGACTATTGAAGATGGAAGATGGAACTAATAGGGATAATGGAATAATGGCTATTGAAATTATTGGACCTAACAGATTCTGATGAGATGGATTAATTGAAATGTTTATTTGGACTATGGTTATGACAATAAGATTATTATAATTATTAACGAGATGGATTAATTGACATGTTTATTTGGAGAAAAATTGATAGATATATTTCTTAAAGAATTGAAACCTCTCTTTGACTTTTTGTGGAAAGAATAAAGTAATGTTTATGAGATTTGATGATTAATTAAGATAACTACTGGAGGAAAGTGATTTTATAATATGATTTAAGAGACAGGATTGTTATATATTGTAGACCTATAACTGATTTGATCTGTGACAAATGGGAAGTCAACATTTTATTTTTTTTTGTTTAATCATTTTTGTTTTGTTTTGTTTTTTGTCTTTGAATGTTTTATGATTTTGTTTTCTATGTTTTATGAAAATTTGAATAAAAATTATTGTAAAAAAAAAAAAAACCTTCCAACAGTACTATGGAGCCAGCATCGCTTGCAACTATCACTCACAGAGGGGAGGAACCTGTAGGTTGTGCAAAGGTGTTCATTCACAGAGTTAAAATTAGAGATAATGTGAAGCCAGTACAACAGAGGCTGCGCCGGTTGCCATTTGCTGTGAGAGAGGCTGTATCACAGGAACTTAAAAAATTAGTGCAGAATGACATCATTGAGGCAATTGATTCTTCTGAGTGGGTTTCTCCAATTGTGGTAATACAAAAAAAAAAACAGGAAGTATTCGTCTCTGTGTGGATTTGAGGGAGCCAAACAAGGCAGTGATAATTGATAGCCACCCACTCCCTCATATAGAGGAAGTCTTCACTGAACTGAGGGGAGGCACAGTATTCTCTACTCTTGACTTGCAAAGTGCTTATCATCAAGTTTTATTGCATGAAGGGACCTCAACAGCATTCACCACCCATGATGGCTTGTTTCGTTTTAAGCATGTCCCATATGGTTTAGCATCGGCCCCCAGTGCTTTTCAAAAGCTTTTCAAAAGCAAGATGGCTGCCACAGTGAGAGGAGTGTTTGCATCTCTCTCCTCTACTAAACTCTACTAACCTTAGCTGGACTATCTTTGTGTACCTCCGAGTGACGGTGCCCTACAACGTCGTAGTCGCCCAGTTGTGGACGAGGGTGGCATGAATTACCGGACTACCTGACTGTTTTTGCCCTTGTTCCTTTTGCTGCCGCTTCTTCCTCAGACCACGACGGCTAATTGACTTACCATCACTTACCATCACGGCCGGTGGGAGTTCCCACGCAACTCGCTGTTGTTATCTACTTGCTAACTGCTGTGATATTGTGGGTTGCAGGGAGAGAGTGGGGTGCGTGCACTTTATCGCTTTCCATGCCTCTTGCGGTGGTTTGTTTGAGCACCCACCCGCTTCGTCTTTTTCGGTCTGTTGGAAGAGGAGAAGACACTAGGAAGAAGGGGATGCTGCTGCTGCTCTTGTCGTCGCTGGAGGAAAAACTGTTGCTGTCATTTAATAATAATAAAATTTTATTTATCAGACGCCCATCTGTTCGACTGAACGGACACTCTGGGCGACGTACAATATAAAATACAACCTCAACATATACATAATCATCACAGTATTAATATCATAACATCTCGTCTAACAGAACCATCCTACGCTAACATAGTATAAAACCTAACCCACCCCAGAGATCCCATAGGCCTGCCTGAAGAGCCAGGTCTTCAAGGCTCGGCGAAAAGTCAACAGGGAGGGGGCATGCCGAAGGTCAAAGGGAAGTAAGTTCCAGAGGGTGTAGGCCACGATCGAAAAAGCCCTCTCCCTGGTCCGCACCAGCCTAGCTGTCTTCGCTGGTGGGACCGAGAGAAGGTCCTGTGAGGCTGATCTTGTTTGGCGGCATATTTGGTGATACTGGAGGCGTTCCTTCAGATACACTGGGCCAGAACCGTATAGGGTTTTAAAGGTTAATACCAACACCTTGAATTGGGCCCGGTATACAACTGGCAACCAGTGTAATTCAATCAGCACTGGGGTGATATGATCGCGGCGGCAGGTCTGCTTTATTAAGCGTGCCGCCGCATTTTGTACCAGCTGGAGTTTCCGAACCATCTTCAAGGGTAACCCCACGTAGAGCGCATTACAGTAGTCTAATCGAGAGGAGATCAGGGCATGTATTACTCGTGGGAGCAGATGTATGGGAAGATAGGGTCGCAGCCTCTGTACTAGATGAAGTTGGTACCAGGCTGCCCGGCTCGCTGCAGAAACCTGAGCCTCCATAGTCAGCTGGGAGTCCAGGATAACCCCGAGACTGCGGACCTGGTCCTTCAGGGGCAAACTCACCCCATTAAGTATCAGGTCAAAATCACCCAACCTTCTCTTGTCCCCCACCAGCAACACCTCGGTCTTGTCGGGGTTCAGCTTTAGCCTGTTCTCTCCCATCCATCCACTTACGGACTCCAGGCACTTGGACAAGGTATCCACAGCCAACTGGTGAGGATTTAAATGAGAGATAGAGCTGCGTGTCATCCGCATATTGGTGACACTGCAGCCCAAAACTCCTGATGATGGCTCCCAGCGGTTTCATATAAATGTTAAATAGCATGGGGGAGAGGATAGAACCCTGTGGCACACCACAGTTTAGGGGCCAAGGGTCTGAAACCTCATCCCCCAACACTACCCGTTGATATCTACCGGAGAGATAGGAACGGAACCACCGTAAAACAGTGCCTCCTATTCCCAATAACTTCGTTGTTGTTTTCCGTTTGTTATCATCTGTAACCATCATTTTCTTCCCCGGTTGGATTGCTGAGATCGGCTGGTGTTGTGCCTTGCAGGACTGGGTCTCAGACGTTCGCCCAGCTGTGTCTAATTTTTTTCATCTGCCGCCGGAGAAGGGGCGTTTCCGTTGTTGAGGAGGGAGAGCTGTGCTTATCGTTAGTTGCTGTGGCCGCTGCTCCTTTTTGGCTATTATTATTGCTGCCCAACTTTTAAAAAAGGAGAGCTGTTACCATTTTGCCATTTTGCACTTACTTGCATTTTTGTCTGTTTATTTGTTTGTTTGTGTGGGAGTGTGGTGTGTGTGTTGAGAGTGACTGTGTTTGTGGATTCTTGTGTAAGTTGGGTTTGTGTCATGTGCCTGGGAGAGAGGATTCAGCGTCGAGTGGGAAGATTTGATGGGGCCCAAATTGGCGTAGTGACGGGTAGAGGGAGATATGGTGTTGTGCGGAAGACTTGCCAGGTGAGGAGAACTCAGCCCAGACAATTAACGGCTGTGCCTCGTTCCAGTCTTCCCCACACCCACAGGTTTGTTGGATGTTCTATCAGCCAGCTCTCAGATCTCCGGATGCTGCTTTTAAATGCCAGATCGGTACATAATAAGATCTCTCTCATCCATGACTTGATTGTGGATGGGGCAGCCGATCTGGCATGTATAACTGAGACCTGGGTGGGTGAGCAGGGAGGAGTTGGTCTCTCCCAGATGTGCCCACCGAGGTACTTGGTTCAGCATCAGGGTAGATCTGAGGGTCGGGGAGGTGGGGTTGCTGTGGTCTATAGGAGTTCCATCTCCCTCTCCAAGCACCCTGTCCATGTGACTACTGGTCTGGAATGTTTACATCTTGTGTTGGACCAACGGGACAGATTAGGGATTCTGTTGGTGTACCGTCCACCCAGCTGCCCAACGGACTCCCTAACTGAGCTGACGGAGGTGGTCTCGGATGTATTGCTGAGATCCCCCAGATTGTTGGTGCTGGGGGATGTCAACATCAATGCCGAGGCCGCCTTATCTGGGGCGGCTCAGGACTTCATGGTTTCCATGACAACCATGGGGCTGTCACAATATGCTGTTGGCCCAACGCATGTAGCGGGACATACTCTAGATTTGGTTTTCGCAACTGGACAGGGGGATGGTGATCTGAATGTAGGGAGTTTTACATCAGTCCCTTTGTCATGGACAGATCACCGCTTGTTGAGGTTTAGACTCACAGCGGCTTTTCCCCTCTGCAAGGGTGGGGGATCTATTAAGATGGTCCGCCCCCAGAGGCTAATGGTGCCTAGTGATTTCCAAAGGGCTCTGGGGAGTTTTCCGGCTGATAGGACTGGTGCTCCTGTCGAAACCCTGGTTGAACTGTGGAATGCAGAAATGACCCGGGCGGTTGACATGATCGCTCCTGCGCGCCCTCTCCTGTGTAGAGCTCATGCAGCTCCATGGTATATTTTGGAGCTGAGAGCGATGAAACAACATAGGCGACGGTTGAGTGCAGATGGAGACGAACTCCTGATGGATGCAACCATGCACTGGTAAGTGCCTACACTAAGTTGTACTTAGGGGCAGTGAGGGCAGCAAAACAGCAATATTTTGCTGCCACTATTAAATCATCTATCTGCCAACCAGCGGAGCTTTTTAAAATTGTCCGACGGCTATTACACTCTGGCCCTAGTGACATGGTCGAATCATCTGAGGCCCGCTGTAATGAATCTGCTAGGCACTTCCAGGATAAAATCTTTTGCATCCGCTGGGACTTGGACTCCAATGTTGTAGCAGTTGAATCGAATGAGGTATCCAGAGCACGGTTTTGTCCTGATTTTTTGGATGAGTTTCAGTTGGTACAGCTTGAGGACGTTGACAAGGTGCTTGGACTGGTGCGTGCAACCACTTCTAGGCTGGATCCTTGCCCCTCGTGGCTAATAACAGCTAGTAGGATTGGAACAGCCGGCTGGGCCAGGGAAGTGATTAATGCCTCATTACGAGAGGGAGTGGTCCCTGGCTGCCTGAAGGAGGCGGTAGTAAGACCACTTCTGAAGAAATTGTCCCTGGACCCAGAAAATCTTAACAATTATAGGCCGGTGGCAAATGTCCCATTCCTGGGCAAGGTCCTGGAACGAGTGGTTGCTGGCCAGCTCCAGACACTCTTGGATGAAACTGATTATCTCGATCCATTTCAGTCGGGTTTCAGGCCGGGTTTTGGCACGGAGACAGCCTTGGTCGCCCTGTATGATGACCTTTGTCGGGAGAGAGACAGGGGGAGTGTGACTCTGTTGATTCTCCTTGATCTCTCAGCGGCTTTTGATACCATCGACCATGGTATCCTTTTGGGGAGGCTCGCTGATCTGGGAGTTGGCAGTACTGCTTGGCAGTGGTTCCGCTCCTACTTGGGGGGCCGTCTCCAGAAGGTAGTGCTTGGGGAGCATTGCTCGACACCCTGGGCTCTCCAGTATGGGGTTCCGCAGGGGTCAGTTCTGTCCCCCATGCTTTTTAATATCTATATGAAGCCGCTGGGTGCGGTCATCAGGAGTTTTGGGGTGCGTTGTCATCAGTATGCTGATGACACGCAACTCTACTTCTCCTTTTCATCTTTTTCAGGTGAGGCTGTTGATATGCTGAACCGATGCCTGACTGCGACAATGGACTGGATGAGAGCTAATAAACTGAGGCTCAATCCAGACAAGACTGAGGTGCTGTTAGTGGGTGCTTCTCCTGACCAGATGGTGGATGCTCGACCTGTTCTGGATGGGGTTACACTCCCCCTGAAGGAGCAGGTTCGTAGCTTGGGAGTTCTTTTAGATCCATCCCTGTCACTTGAGGCTCAGGTAGCCTCGGTGGCACGGAATGCTTTTTACCAACTCCGACTGGTGGCCCAGCTACGCCCCTATCTGGACAGAGAGAACCTCGCTTCGGTTGTCCACGCTCTGGTAACCTCGAAGTTAGATTACTGCAATGCGCTCTACGTGGGGTTGCCTTTGAAGACGGTCCGGAAGCTGCAGCTTGTACAAAATGCGGCGGCCAGATTGATAACAGGGACTAGGCTTTCCGATCATATAACAACGATTCTGGCCCGCCTGCACTGGCTGCCTATATGTTTCCGGGCCAGGTTCAAAGTGCTGGTTTTAACCTATAAAGCCTTACACGGCACGGGTCCACAATACCTGGTGGAACGCCTCCCCTGATATGAACCTACCCGTACACTACGCTCTACATCGAAGACCCTCCTCCGGGTACCTACCCATAGGGAAACTCGGAGGGTGGCAACAAGAGAAAGGGCCTTCTCAGTGGTGGCCCCTGAACTATGGAACAATCTCCCTGATGAGGTACGCCTGGCGCCAACGTTGCTATCTTTTCGGCGCCAGGTTAAAACTTTCCTCTTCTCCCAGGCATTTTAACATTTAACATTTTAACATTTAGTATGTGTTGACAACTGTCTTGATTCTTCTGGTGAATTTGATAATTTTAAAGTTTAAAGTAAGTTTAAAGAAAGTTTTACATTGTTTATATGTAGCCTATTGTATTTGATGTTTGACTGTTGTGCACCGCCCAGACAGCTTCGGCTATGGGGCGGTATAGAAATTTAATAAATAAATAAATAAATAAATGATGTCACTCATCCTTAAGAACCAATCAGGAGTACAGTGTTATTTGGATGACATCATTGTGGTGGGACAGATGCCAGCAGAGCATGATGAACGACTACATGCCGTCTTACAGTGTATAGCTGATGCAGGATTAAAGTTGAACCTTTCTAAATGCGTGTTCAGATGGACTGAGCTACCTTTTTTGGGACATATTATATTACAAGATGGGTTAAAACCTGATCCAGACCATGTTAGAGCAGTTACAGAGGCTCCACCACCTAAAGATGTACAAACACTACGCTCCTTCTTGGGTCTTACATATTGGTATGCAAAATTTGTGCCTGATTATGCATCTATAATGGAACCTCTACGTCGGCTGCTCCGTGGATCTACAATCTGGGCTTGGACATCAGATGCACAAACCAGTTTTGACGCAGCGAAGTCTTTGATTGTACATAGCCCGGCACTAACCTTATTTGATCCAGCATTACCTACTATTGTGACTACTGATGCCTCTCATTATGGGCTTGGGACAGTTCTAACTCAAGTTCATGGAGACAAACAAGAAATGACAGTTGCATTTGCATCCAGGACATTAAAAGAGGCAGAAAGGTCATACTCTACAGTTGAGAAAGAGGCACTTGCATGTGTCTGGGCCACAGAGAAATGGCACACATATCTGTGGGGTCGCACATTCACATTACGCACTGACCACAGCCCTTTGACAACCTTGCTGACATTTAAAAGTTTACGGAGAGCTGGAATGAGAATTGCTAGGTGGTCAGCTAAGCTGTTGGCTTTCACATACAGGATGGAGTACAGGCCTGGGACTGAGAATGTAACAGCAGACTGTTTATCCCACCTACCTCTGCCGTCCACAGTGAGCATGAAGATGATGCAGAAGTGGTTGCTCTCATTGCACCTGCCCTGACAGCCATTTCCAAAGAGCAGTTTACAGCTGCTTGTTTTGCCTGTCCAATACACGGCAAGTTGCGGGATTTCCTTGAAGGGAAATGGCCACGCCACATGCGTAATGAGGATCAGACTCTGTTGCCTTTCTTTAAAATATGTGATGAGCTGTCTCTACATGATGGTCTTGTAATCTGTGGTACTCATCATCTCATTGCCCCACCAGAGTTACAAGCAAAATTGATACAATTGGCCCATGAGACACACCAAGGGATTGTATGAACGAAGCGACAATTGCGTGATTTATATTGGTGGCCTGGTATGGATAAGCAGGTTGAAGATACTATTAAATCTTGTGTGACTTGCCAGCGTCATGACAAGACTGCAATCACACATGTGCCACCATTGCAGCCTGTCCCACTTCCTGATTCAGCTTGGGAGAAGTTGGCCATTGATATTGTGGGCCAATTTGACAGGGCACCTGCTGATTGTCGCTATGCCATTACCCTTATAGACTATTTTAGTAAGTGGCCTGAAGTGGCTTTTACTTCCCACGCTACTTCTGCTGCTGTTATCACCTTCCTTTCTGCAGTTTTCAGTCGAGAAGGAGATCCAACGGAACTGATTTCTGACAATGGCACCCAGTTTACCTTTGAGACTTTCCTGTCAGAAAGAAATATTTGCCACAGGCACTCATCAATTTATTATCCGCAGGCTAATGGTGAGATAGAACGTTTTAATAGGAGTTTGAAACAAAATCTATGAATGGCTGAACTAGAAGGTAAAGGATGGAAACCCTTTGTCACAGATTTCTTACAAGTTTATAGATCTACCCGGCATGCCACAACACAAAAGTCTCCAGTTGAATTGTTACATGGACGGGAGATGTGCACAAAGCTGAATGTTGCTGGACTACTCATGCCTAAGTCAGATGCTTCTTTACAGCCAGGCATGAAACAAATAGTACACCAAAAACAACAAAAATATAAGAGGTATGCAGATTGCCAAAATGGAGCTAAGAAACCAGGGATACGATGTGGTTCATCTGTACGGGTCAGGAAACAAGGCATCCTGCGGAAAGGGGAGCCACAATTTACGCTCCCCTTCAAGGTACTTGCCAGAGTAGCAAAATACACCTATAAACTGTCAGACGGCCGCATATGTAATGCCCGCCATCTGGCCCCTATTCAGCATGACCCAACTTCATATGACCAGATCGAGCAGGCTATGCATCTGGCCCCTGATTGTGGTGATCCAGCGAATAATATTACTGATAACCTAGTTCATACTGATTACTCTAATGGATTGCCTCACGCACAAAATTGCCAACCAGAACTCCCGCTTGATCAACAGTTGCCACGCAGCAGGCGACCACCTGTGTGGGCTAAAGACTATGTTATGTAATTTCTAAAGCAAAGAAGGTTACTAGGTTGGTTATTGTTTGCTGTGTTACATATATGTTTGGTAGGGTGGCAGGAAGTAGTTTTCTTAGATAAAGGGGATATGTGATATCGTGCTAAGGGAATTGCATATTGGGATTGGTAGTAAAATAAGGCTGGGAGATATAGAACAGGAAGGGGAGGAGTTTGAACGGGTGGAGCAGAATGTGGCTGGAATAAAGAAGATGAAGACTGATCTCTAGTGTCTCTCTTAAATTGTCTACAACACATTGTTAAGGGGGTGGCCCAGGAGGCTGAGCCCCACGTCTTGCTACAGACTCTGGATCCCCTTCCCTCCCCCTTTTAAAAACTTATTTAGTACTTTCCTTATAGGGCAGCTGGGTACAATGTAAAGCAGAGAGCTGGTGAGACCCTACCCAACCAACCATCGTCTCAGTTTCCCAGAGGCATCTACACATATAAATGTTGCAGAAATTTGTGTCATGGGCCTGTTCCCAGAGTCTTTTAAGAACTTAGTAATACCCCTGTTGCATGTACTGTACACATGCCAAGAAGTTACAGCTGTCCTGGTTTTCTAGAGTAACCTTGTTCAGGAGCCCCTCCAGACTGGTGTTTTATTGTGTATGTACTCTGTAACATGTTTTTGCACAATAGTGCATTACTGGCAGATTTATTCTGCTTTAGTACTGCGATCCTTCCCCAATGCTACCACATTATTGCTCTCTGGAGACGCTATACTGCAACAAAAGTGGGACAAAAATAAGCCAGAACATTTGTATTAAAAAGTTACAGGATTTCAGCATGAAGTTACAGGATATGCACTGATTGGAAAAGAAGCACTGTGACTGCCCGCAAACTTTTGCAGGTGCAAGCAGTATTGAAAGTGGGGTCAAATTGGTTGCGTCAAACCTAAATATAGAAATAAAACTCTCCCATAAATGTGATGGAGTTAGGCGCAAGAGGGCAAGGCCACATAACGACAGCACACCTGATGCTAACTTGGAAGAAATGAATGACACAGATGATACTCCAGAAGAGGCCTACTTCAGAAAGTGTGTGTTTTACGTTTTGGTAGACAATGTTATAGCAGGATTAACTGTCCGCTTCAATGCTGTTAAGCAGTTGGCAGAAAAATTTGATTTCTTGTGGAAATATCTCACCATGTCCGAAAGTGATGTGGAGAGAAAAGCTTTATCTTTATCAGAGCAATGTCCTGCTGACCTTAATGGTGATGATTTTGGAAAAGAAATGCAACATTTACCCTCAGTACATAAAGCAAATTTTGTAAATGCACAGTTAAAGCCATTAGATCTTTTGAACTTGTTAACAGAGTACAGACTTGGTGACCTGTTTCCAAATGTTTGTGTTAGCTTAAGAATACTATTAACAATTCCAGCAACAGTAGCTTCTGGAGAGAGGTCATTTAGCAAACTTAAGCTAATTAAGAATTATTTAAGGTCTACAATGTCTCAGGAATGTCTTGTGGATTTGGCCAGGCTAAGTATTGAATCAAACATTGCCAGAACAATTAATTTTCATGCTGTGATTCGAAATTTTTCACAAAAAAAGGCCAGGAAAGCTCTTTTTTTAAATAGTAAGTTTATCTACCTTGTTTCAATGTGAATTCTTTCTCCTTATCTGTATTGTAGCATAAACAAAGACGTTCAAAGCAAATGTGCTTTCTTATTTCTGATCCTCTTTTATTTTATTTATATTTATTTATATTTATCTTGGAGGGAGTATAAGAGCATAACGCCTTAAATGCAGAAAATTAACAGAGCGCTCCACTCCACCCCTCTTTCTTCCATACCCTTTTTGACCTTACAGGCTACAGCTCATGGCATAAAACCGTAGTGGATAAAAACAGAATGCCTAATGGAGAAGGGAAGGGGCCCAAAAGAAACTTTGTACCCCCTGATAAAATTCCTCTCAGAGGCCCTGGGCCTAAGTGTTCCATCTCACATGAGAGAAGAGGGCAGGGATGTCTTCATTGGCCCTCTAAGTATGGAAGAGACAGCTGCTCATAGATATAAATGGATAAAGATTATGTTAGGATTGGGCATGCCTCCTCAAATCCAGAATGGAGGGGAACACTCAAATTGAGGGGACCCTCCAAGCCCAATGAGCATGTACAGTGGGCATGGACTGCTGACTATACGGAGGCAGTAGGAAGATCATGGGCATAGTGGATGTAGCTTGAACTCTGAAGAGAAGCACTCCACACTGCAACATTTTATTGTAGGATTTCATGTGTATAACACTACTGGAATTGAAAAGGAAGATTTTCCTTTCTGAAGCTAGTACTTACACAGAACTGTAACCATGGGATACTTACCACTAGGTGGTGCCCAAACCGTTCTGTATTATTATTATACAGTGGCAATCTAGAGGGCAGTGGCTTTTCAACTTTTTTTCAGGGTAGAACTGGTGAATCAGCCAAAGCTGTAAAAATGCATTCTTAACACTGGATCCAGACCAGGAGTATCCCCAGAATGCAACCCCATCTAGAACAGGCTGTGCACCTAATTCCTGGACATGAAACCAGCTACCCACAAACAATGAATCCTTCATGTCAGGATTCAGCCTCATTTTGTTGACCCGTCAGGATTCAGCCTCATTTTGTTGACCCTCACCAGCTCAATAGTGCACCCAAGTGCTGCTCCAACTTAGGCCTTCAAACACACGCAGCTCCTGTCCAGCGTAAAAAAAGAGCCCATTTTCAGTAGCCAAAATCACCCATTTACCGTGAACAGCTATTAAGGCCTTTCCTCTACATAGCTCCAGTGTTCCTACATGATCATCCCATCACATAATTTCATGGTAGCAGAACTTTCTCCATATAAAACAGTCCTGCTCAGAGTAAACCCACTGAAAGTAATGAACCTGCATTAGTAATGTCTATTAATTTCAGTGGGTCTACTAGGACTATAATTGTGTAGGACTAGCACTGAATACCAGCCAAAGTTTGGAACTTCAGTTACTTCCACATGTCCAGTGGAAAGAAACTTTGTACAAAATTTGTACCACTTTACCTTTTAATTGTCTTATGTTTCTCCTGCAACTGGAAAGGCTGATTCCTCATAGTTCATAGCTAGCTCAGTACTCGGTCCAGTTAGTCTAAGCTTTGTATGATGAATCTGTTAATGCCTGTTACTTTTAACTAATCAGATATTGTAACAGTATCCACATATTACGTAATGCCTTCTTTAAGAAAAAAATCTTGTACTACATGCTAATTTATGCAACCAATTAAAATGTATAAACTAGAGTAAAGTTCTTGAATTACATGTTTAAGTACTGAAACACAGGTTATTTTGGAAGTAAACAGAATCGTTGTGGAATAAAGTGTACTAGCAACACAAGTCCAGATAGAGGCAGTAATTCTATACAGCAGAAGCAAGAATTACGTAAATATTTTCATGATTTTAATGCTTTATCTCCTAGAAAAATATTGTCTGATTTCTTTGCAGCTAAATGTTCAAAGGATGGTTTTCATAACCTTGCACACTGGATTACAGGACTAAAATAAATAAACAAACAAATATAGCTTTCAGAATGATAACTTTATTTGTCTTTTACCCCCTTTATGATTCCCCTGTGCAAATGTAAAGAAGAATCTAACTGGTCTAACACCTGCACAACGTCACCTGAGTCTGTTGACTGCGAGAAATAGGACTGAGTATGTCATCAGTATACTGATAGTATCTTGCACTAAGTGGCTTCATAGAGACAACCTCGCCCAGTGGCTTCATATAGATGTAAAAGAGCATGGGGAACAGGATGTAATCCTGCAGGACTCCACCACTTGTGTCCTAGAGTTGGGAAGAAGTCATCGCCCTCTGCTACTTTCTGAAACTGACTCTGCAGTAGAAGGGGAACCACTATATCACCATGCCTCTAGATCCCAACCCACAAAGTTAGACCAACAAGATACTATGGTTGATGGTTACAAAAGCTGCCAAGATCAAGAATAATCAACAGAGTCACACTCCTGCTATCTATTTCCCAACAAAGGTACTTCATCAGAACAACCAAGTCTCTTTCAGTGCCAAACTCATGCCTGAACCCAAACTGAAATGGGTCAAGATAATCATTTCATCCAACTGTGCTTGAAGTTGCACTACCCTCTCAAGCACCTGACACGCAAAGCAATTATTTATTTATTTATTTATTATTTGATTTATATCCCGCCCTTCCTCCCAGCAGGAGCCCAGGGCAGCAAACAAAAAGTGCTAAAAACACTATAAAACATCATAAAAACAGACCTTAAAATACACAAAACAAAAACATTTTTAAAAGCTTTAAAAACATCTTTTTTTAAAAAAGGGTAAAAACATATTGTTAAAAAAAATTAAAAAGCAATTCCAGCACAGATGCAGACTGGGATATGTCTCAACTTAAAAGGCTTGTTGAAAGAGGAAAGTCTTCAAAAGGCACTGAAAAGGTAACAGAGATGGCACCTGCCTAATATTTAAGGGGAGGGATTTCAGCAGGGTAAGTGCTGCCACACCAAAGGTCTGTTTCCTATATTGTGCAGAACAAACCTGATAAGATGGTATCTGCAGGAGGCCCTCAGCTGCAGAGTGAATTGATCGACTCGGTATATAAGGGATAATGTTGGAGAATTCTTCTCCTTGGGATCTTTTGCTGGGGGTCCTTGAATAAAATTGCAAGACACAGGCTTGGAGCAAAAAGGTAGGCCTTTATTCTTACAAGCATGTGCAGGGCCAGCCTCCCAGGAACATCCAAGAAGGACTGCACTGGGGCACTGTGTGCAAGCTTCTTTTATAGAATACAGTTACAGCATGTGACAATGATTTCACCAATCTCATCACAGTTCCTCCTCTCTACAATCGTTACAAACCAATCAGAAAGCATTACCTAACTCCAATGGTAATTCCAAGATTCTGTCCATCTTGTTAATATCTCCATTGTCTTATTGTCCACCCTGACTAATGAATTTTCAGGCCAGTACCATTGTGAAGGTGTCTTCAAGCATACTCAGTACATTCCATATACCATTGTTTCCTGATAGGTCAGGCTGACTCAGGTACACCGGAGAAATTTGGACAAGTTCCCTTGAGTTAAGTTTTGCCTCAACTCGGGGTGTTTGGGAATGTATGAGCACCCCCAGTTCTATTCCTTTGCCATAGGGTTTCTTATGTCCTTATACTTTCTCAGACATCCCGTTTCCTTACTTATAAAATACCCAGCTCATGAAAGAGGATTTTGTTTAACCCCTGAGCTACATTGTGAAACCACACAGACAAAGGAAATCTGGGTGACTCTGGCTAACTAATAATTCTCAGGCCCTGAGCCTGGCAACCCTAGTTTCCTTGGAAAGGTCAGCAGAGACTGTGGTACCTTTTAGGAAATATGATTTTTATTTACACACATTCCAACCTGAGCTTAAGATGAAGGGGTTCACAGCATTAATAGTCCAATAGATCTTGCTTTTCCATCAGGCTTGTAGGGAGGCACCCCAAAGCCATGGTGCAGAAGCAGGCCTCTTTGTGTGTCGTTCCAGCTTTGTCCCCAAGACAAGACTAAAAACACAAGCCTCTCCTTGGCTCCACGATGGGGGGAAGAAAGTCCTCCTCCAGAAATGAGTTCCAATAGCTACAGGATCTCTATTGGCCACAGCCCTTTGTATATGCAGATCGACCACTCAATAAGCCATTAACTCACAAGCTAACTTGATTAAACTATTAGCTTATGCAGATACCTGGTTTGACCAGCGGATCAGGTTTCTTCCTTTGCAGACTGTATCTCTTACAGTTATAAGCTAGAAAGGGGTCTCCCAGATTCATTCAAACCCACACCCCTATGTACTTATATTGTAGGCAAGTGCTATCTTAGAAGACATTCCTTTTTTTGTTTCACAAAGAAAGGAATGCCTCTTCTAAGACGGTGTCTATTGACTACACATGAATGCATTATCTAAAAACAAAGAATGTTTCTTGCATCAGAACTGTGGGGTGGACTGAATGAACAGCATACGTTGGCAAACCACGCTGCTGTTCTCAGTACACTATCTCTCAAGACATTGCGATCTGACCAGTGGAAAAACAGGATGTGGTTAACTTTATGGCTGTAAACGATACTGACATCTGTAGTGGTTAAATAACTGCCTGCATATTGCCACGTAGATAATGCTGTTGTACTATGTATGTACGTGATGTTATACAATAGTTAAAGGTCATAGGCTGTTTATGGAGAGAAAATAATCCACGCCTCCAAGCGGAGGTAAAATAAAAGCGGAGACGAGAATTACGAGGGGGGCTCCGAAATTGAACTCTGGTCTCACCGTGTCTCACTGTGTCGTGATATCTACATCTGGTGACCCCGACGTGATTCAGAACAAACACCCTCGTACCCACTGGCAGGATCAGCCAACGGTGCACCTCAGCGTACAGCTCCCATTCGTGAGTATGGGGGGGGAATTGTCAGCTCAGCAGAAGGTTCATGCACAAGAGCTACAAAAAATTTTAAAACAGGATACCTCAGCTTTTATAAGTCGTTCTCACATTGAATCATTGTTAAAAACAATTCAATGTCAATGTCCATGGTATCCAGAGCAAGGATCACTACGTCAGTCAGATTGGATAAAGATAGGGAGAAAATTACATGAAGAACCAAGAGCACCTATTCACCATCTCTTATTATGGCAAAAGTGTGCTGAGGCCATTAGTCATTTAGGGATAAAAGAGACATCGCTGTTTGCCAATTCTGACCAGAAAACTCCTCTTTATCCCCAACTTTCTTTACCTACACCTGAAAAGGATATTGAGAAATTTGTAAATGCTCCTCCATATAGCCCTCCAGTTCAACAAGAACAGGTTACTGGGAAGGTTAAAGCAGCCATAGCTCAGGCTGCAGCCTCAGGATTATTATCTATGGAAGAAATGGGAGACTGGGAGGGTACAATTTCAGCTTTTCCCGTTACATATCAGCCAGATCCTAATAATGCTAATAATCGCATAGCAACTTGGACAGCTCTTCCGTTTTCTGTTATTAGAGAAATAAATAAGGCAGTAAGAGAATATGGGATTACGGCTAATTATGTACAAGGGATGTTGGAAGGAGTAGCTACTGGATATAACATGATCCCTCAAGATTGGAAGGATCTCTTTAGGATGATTTTGACTCCTTCGCAATATGTAGTTTGGGACCAAGAATTTAGACATGCTGCTATAGCAGCTGGGGATGCTAATATCATTCCCGAGCAAATTTATGGGTCAGGTAATTTTGCTACCATAGCACAACAAGGGGTATTGCCTGAAGCCGCATTTCATCGAACTGCTGAGTGTATACAGAAAGCATTTAAAAAGGTGCCTGCTGGGAAAGAACCCTTACGTTCTTTTACGAATGTACGGCAGCAAGCAACAGAGCCCTATTTTCAGTTTGTTGACCGTTTGAAAGAGGCTCTGACACGGCAGGTTGATAACCCTCAGGCACAAGGGGAATTATTGTTAAAATTAGCTTACGAGAATTCTAACACAGACTGTAAAAAGATTTTGAAAAACATTATTCATAGACCGCAATATGAATTGGGAGACATGATTCAAGCTTGTGCAGAGGTAGGTACACATGTTCATGCCATGACATTGTTAGCTGGGGCATTAAGACAGGGTAACAAACCTACAGGCAATTGTTTTAATTGTCAAAAGCCTGGTCATTTCAGAAGGGAATGTCGGGCTCCTGGCGGAGGAGCATTTAAAGGTGGGGGCACTGTTACAAACCGGCCAAAGAAAATCTGTCCGAAATGTAAAAAGGGTTATCATTGGGCTAATCAGTGTCGTTCAGCTCCCACTACCAATACCAATGTGTCTTCCCGTCCTATTGAGGGAAACTGAACTTGGGGCAGGCTTCCAGCCCCGAATCTCAAGGAAGTGTACCCACCCCTGCTACTCAAGGAAGCGCTGGAATTGATTTAATACATGCAGAGTCAAAAGATGTTCCTTTGCCTGGAGCAGTTCTTTTAATGCCTACCACACTCACTGGCCCTTTACCAGAAGGCACCGTAGGCCTTGTACTACCGCGATCCTCTGCTTCCAAGAATAATATAATGGTGGTACCTGGTGTTATTGATTCTGATTATCAGGGAATTATTTATATTCAGTATTGGAGTCACCTTCCCCTTCAGTTGAAGAAGGGAGATTCTTTTGCGCAACTATTGTTATTGCCATATCGTCTTTTCACATCGAACACTTCCTCCCAAAAACGTACTGGTGGATTCGGATCTACAAGGACGAAATCGCCGAGTGTGAGTATTTCAGGTAATCCTTTCCATCCACAGGTAGCTGCAGTACTGGCAGAAGTGACCAGGGAGAAACCGGTTCGTAAGTATTGTTTAAACAATGTTATTTTTGAAGGTATTATAGATTCTGGGGCAGATGTCACAGTAATTGCTGAACATAACTGGCCATCCTCTTGGCCAGTAGAAGTGGCCCCTTCTGTGTGGGGAGTGGGCGGAGCTCAGGATTCAAAACGGAGTAAGGATTGGATACAAGTTGTTGCTCTTGATGGTGATCGTATAGCCCACATTCGCCCTTGTATTTTGGACATTTCAGTAAATCTGTGGGGAAGGGATTTACTGGAGCAATTCCAGACCACCATTGTTATTAATGATTAGCCAACAAAAGGCAGCTCTTCCTTTACAATGGAAGACAGACATACCCATTTGGGTAGAACAATGGCCCTTACCCAAAGAAAAATTAGAAGCTCTGCACCAACTGGTAAAGGAGCAACTGGAAGCTGATCATATAGTAGAAAGTCATGCCCTTCATCATCAAAATGCTAAAGCACTCCAGAAGCAATTCCATCTTACTGCCCAGGAAGCCTCTGCCATTATTCAACAATGTCCCCAATGCACACAGTTAACTCTATCCCCAGAACCAGGAGTGAACCCACGAGGTCTCATAGTTAACCAGTTGTGGCAAATGGATGTTACACATTTTCCTACTTTCTCCCCATGGAAGTATTTGCATGTTACAGTAGATACATATTCCGGATACATATGGGTAACTCCTCAGAAAGGGGAAAAAACTAAGAATGTTATTAATCATGTCATTCGTTCTATTGCCATCATGGGCCAACCTCAGACGATAAAACTGATAATGGTCCTGCATATGTTTCACAGCAATTTGCACAGTTTTGCACTAAGTGGTCCATTACACATTTGTTTGGTATTCCTTATAATTCTACAGGTCAAGCTGTCGTCGAACGTACCAATCGTACCCTTAAAGAGCATTTGCTTAAACAGAAACAAAAAGGAGGAGTACCACTGGGATTGGCCACCAAAGAGGAGTGGCTGGCACAAGTGTTGTTTACCATTAATCATTTAAATTTGTCTCAATCTCCCAATACTCATTTTTCCTTTTCTACTCGAGCGCAGCGGCATTTTCAGCAGTCGGAGTCTCTACCTGCCCCGCGGGTGCAGTTTCGGCAACTACCAAATCCAGAGTGGAAAGGCCCAGTTCCGCTTATAACGTGGGGTCGAGGTTACGCGGCTGTGTCTACGCCTGACGGTCCTGTGTGGGTACCTGCTAGGTGTATCCGGCCCTGGAAAGACGATGTCCTGGCACGATAATCTTAAGAATCCCATCCCTAATTTTTCTCTGCAACTTCAGGATACTGGGATGTCTTCCAGGAAGCGTGGTCGGAATGTTCCGCAACCTCCCGTGACTTGGGGCCAAATAAAGAACTTAGCAACACAAGCAGAAAAAGCAATGGAACAAGCCGGGGTGGACAAGACAACTGAGAATACCATTCTTGCTTTAATTGCGTCTTTAAATACAAATTCTATTTTTGTACTTTGCATTTGTTGGATTTTAGGAAGCGCCGGGGCTGACAGGTTGGGGCAGGAGTTGGGGATGCGGTTTCAACACAATATCTGGGTTCAGTTAGCAAGAATGACAAATGTGAGTGACTTTTGCATGACTGAACATGTACAGGAAATGGGTATGTTGGGAACATGTTTAATACCCGTATGCAAAGCACCTGGGGATATTGGGAACATTACAGGACTTGGGCGGTTCATGAATACTTCAGAGATTAAATATCATACTGTTTCGAATTGGGGAACTCCAACCTTCCAGCTGCCTGTTAATGCTTTTCAATTATTTACATCACATGTTGCAAATTCCATTAATAATACGTGTGCTCGGATGGTTAATTGTAGTCGACATAAGGTGCAGAAGGGATGTCTAAAGGTTGGGAGACCCACATGGAATTGTACACAGCACATTAACATATCCAGTATGTACGGACACATTCCTTTACCAGGTGGATGGTTTTGGACATGTGGAGAAACCACTTTTAATTATGTTCCCGCTAATATTTCTGATACCATCTGTTGCCTGAGTCGACTGGTTCCCATTTTCCTTCATAAAAGGGAGTTGCTAGCCCAACGTAGGAAAAGAGAAGCTGTTGCCATGCCGGCTGATTGTAATGACAAGGTGGAATTGCTTAATAAAGCAGAAAGTGTATCACTAGCCATCTCCCTTGTTGGACTTCCTGCATTGGCAGTAAGTAACAGCAATCAATTACATAAATTAGCCTGTAATTATGTTAAGATGATAAATGCCACCTCTCGAGCCATTGCTTTGTTAAATGAAGAGCAGGGTATATTAAGACAAGCTATCTTGGATAATCGTGCAGCTATAGATTACCTGCTATTACAACATCAGTTGGGGTGCGAAACTATAAAGAATATGTGCTGTTTTAATTTAACTGACAACAGTTTTGAAATCAGAACACAGGTAAAAAACTTGAAGGATCTAGCTAATAACATTTTGCAGGACGCCCCTACAACTTGGTGGCAGTGGCTTTGGAGTTGGCTGCCCACTGGATGGCTAAGTCAGATTCTTAGATATGCTATTCTTTTACTCATTTTAAGTATAGGCTTATGCTGTTTTTTACAATACCTTTTCCAGACGTGTACACCTGTTGCTCCGCGACCATTACGTAGTAATTACTTTTTGCTAAAAAATAAAAAGGGGGAGATGTGGGGTGGACTGAATGAACAGCATACGTTGGCAAACCACGCTGCTGTTCTCAGTACACTATCTCTCAAGACATTGCGATCTGACCAGTGGAAAAACAGGATGTGGTTAACTTTATGGCTGTAAACGATACTGACATCTGTAGTGGTTAAATAACTGCCTGCATATTGCCACGTAGATAATGCTGTTGTACTATGTATGTACGTGATGTTATACAATAGTTAAAGGTCATAGGCTGTTTATGGAGAGAAAATAATCCACGCCTCCAAGCGGAGGTAAAATAAAAGCGGAGACGAGAATTACGAGGGGGGCTCCGAAATTGAACTCTGGTCTCACCGTGTCTCACTGTGTCGTGATATCTACACAGAACTATTGTTTTTATCCATACACATTTATGCAAATATAACCGATAATCAGTTCACTAAAATTCAAACAATCAGCTAAGATTTATTTAATTGAGGGACAGCCGTAGTAGTGAGGCCCGGAATGAGCAACAACTCGTTGGATGTTGTTGGTCCATGCTGCAGGCCTACCTAAATCTTTCATACACCTTTTGCCTTGCTGTAACCATATCCATTGTTGCCTTACGCTCCCAGAACTAGCTCTCCCTGCATCTTCCCCCAACTTGGCAGAACTTGGGTCAGACAGAAAGATATCGTAGAGGCAGCAGTGGTGCTCAGCAACAATACTGAGCAGTGGTTACTGAGCAGTGGTGCTCAATAACAATAGTTTAAATCTACCACAGTGGAATAGTGGGTTCTATTTTGTATTCTGGTCTTATGAAAAGTTTTAAAAAGGATCTGTAAATTTTTTTGGTTTGAGATAGTACCGTGTTTGATTTCTTTTTGTATGTGGTGTGCACTCCAAAACGGAGGGGGGGGATATTTATTTTTAGAAATGAAAATTCATATTAAAAGCCATGTAAGATAGGCAGCACAGGGAGAGAGTATGCATAGAAATCTGTGTCTCATTCAGGAGGTTTCTTTTTCTACCAGTACAGTATAACAGGATACAGAAGAAGGTAAAATTACTACATCTATGCTCTGTGTGCAACCAATTTTTCTTTAGTTTCAGTTGGATTTGAATAAGGAAGTTGGATTTGAATAAGGATTTGAATATTCAGCCAAAAACAAATGCAACCAAAAAGCCCCCATTTGCCAGAATCATAGTTAAGCATGTTTTTATTTTACCACTTCCTTCAAACACTTAAGCAGAGTTTAAAGTCCTATCTCATGTTGCTACTAACAACCATGGATAATAAAATCTCATGGAGTGCTGGGCAGTTATTGCTAGGACAACTAATATTGCTCATTGTGAGACAGACTGAGAGATAAAACATGAACTGGAACCTTAATCTGCTATTTTAATGATCTAAACATGCAAGCAAACTGTGTGAGTGTTGTGTTGTACAAAAAAAAAGTAGAGCAATAGTGAATCAATCTTGTTAGTCTTTCTTTCTGCTTTCCCTTCTGATGTGATTCTTATATACATGAATAACTTTGTACTGGGTAATGTATGTGGCCCCAGATAAACTGCCCAATTTTTAATTAAAATGTATAATTTTAAAGCACAGTTTTGGGATTGTGAACCTGTGAATAGGAACCTGTTAATTTATTCCAGTATAGCACCTACTATATTTTAGGAGCTTTTCTGCTCCTGTTGTATGAGATACATGGCTTTTGCATTTCCAGATCAATTTCTGTCTATTGTCTATCAATGCACACAGAGCTTTTTTTTTTGTAATGGAGCCAGGTTCTTCATTAATACAGTGAAAAGCACAGGTGCATGGTGTTTCAATGTGGGAACCAGCCAGTTCTAAGTGATGAAGTTCCCACAGTAGTATTGAAATGGCATGAATAAGGGCCAGTTTATACAAATGGCAGAATGAAGCAGTAAACTGGATTGGAGTGCGCTAGGCTGCAGGAGGTTCTATGTCTGAATGCTCCCACAAACATACAAAAAAACCATCATGCAAAAAGAAAAACATGTTATTTTTTTCTGTGCAGTGGAATGGGTTCTGTTTCTTAACAAGATTGGAGACCTGGAGTTTGTAGCTATCTTTCCTGTCCAACACATTCTGTGATTAGAGCTTTGCTTTTGAAATATGAAATAGCAGCAAAGGCAGCAGCAGCTAGGAATTAAAATGTGAATCTCAGAGTTTATAAATTCTTTGTTGGATTTCTAAGGTATTTTTCCTTTTTCTATTCATCCAATTTTCTTTTGATCTGTATAGGTTGTCCATGTGAGAATTTATTGTGGATTCATTTCTACCCATGCATGCAAGTTTTCTGCAGCGTCCATCCAACATCATCCTCATCAAAATTCCAGCCCAAACTCCCCCACTCATTTAATCAGGATTTTACCCATTCTGTGGATAATCTGATAAGGAAAATAAATCCAATTTCAAATTGCATGCAGAACAAATAGGACTGTACTGTAATGCAATATTTTGTTGGGCAGTTGTTCATGTGTGTTGACATTCTTGTTAGGTTCTGTTTGTCCATGCCTGAGTACAACCTAGCCATTTCATTTCTGGCAGTCCAAACGAAACAAGCATGCCTTTCTCCACTGATTGTTACATGCTGCAGACATGTTTACAGGACATATATCAGCCTTTTAATTTTCTAATACAGAGGTTTGTGCAAGACTGCAGCAGAGACTCTCCTTGAAGTACCTGAAATTGACCATAACATAGTCTTCTCTCCAGATACAAAAAATGAGAGGGAAAGATCTCTCTCTCTCTCTCTCTCTCTCTCTCTCTCACACACACACACACACACACACACACACACATGGCAAGAATGGTGCTGTTGAGTTGCCATGTATTGTGTTCTTGCTGACATATTTTGTTGACCTTGTTGATTTCAGTCAGGTTCCAGTGCATTCTGCCATCACCTGCTATGACTGAGAACATGGAAGGTTTAGATCTCACTGCAGAGAAACTCTCTGATAAGCTTGTAATGTATGCCAGCTGCATTCCGGGGTGTGTGTGTGTGTGTGTGTTGTGTTTCTGCAGCGCTGGTGGTTTCTGAGAGCAGCAGTGCAGTGCACGTTAAGATGCCACCCAAGAAAGGTGGGCTTGGGAGTGAAGAGTGAAAGAGGAGGGGAGAGTTGGAGGTTTGTGTCAGAGGTATGTGTGAGTAACGAAGGCATTGCTTTGTATTTGCCACAAAGAGAAGGGTGACTGGAGAGAGAAACCGAGGTACACAGAAACCAAGTGAATGGAGAGGGATAGAAAGTGCAGAAGAAGAAGTGGGATTTACACTGTTGAACAACACTGGATATGAGACAAATGATGCTTTATTCCTGTGATATGTCTCCTCCAGACTTCTTGCTGTGCTTAATCTTTAAAGTGAGATTCTTGTTTTGTACAGGAGATTTGGTGACAGTTGGGGTATTAGAAGTCATAATGCCTTTTATGGATTTTGAATAGTAATTATTTTAAATTTGTTCTGGCTTTAAACTGTTTGTATGTATTTTATTTTATTTTGTCAAGTCACTTTGAGATGCTTTGTATTGTATAAAGCGACTGATAAATGAAACTGATAATGATGATGATGATGTGTTTCAGAGCTCGGCTCATGACAACCCAGCACAAGAAATTTCCTCCACCCTTTGCTGAGATGGTTCAGGGGTATTGTGAAATTCTGTAACATAAGCACACCACGCTTCCCTCCCTCTCGAGGCTTCATTGGATATTGAGAGGATTTTCACACATTGTCCACATGCAGGCAAACATTGCAGTCATAGAATCAGAGTTGGAAGGGCCAATAAGGCCATCGAGTCCAACCCCCTCCTCAGTGCAGGAATCCAAGTTAAAACATATCTGACAGGTGGCTGTCCAGCTGCCTCTTGAAAGCCTCCAGTGTTGGAGAGCCCACCACCTCTCTAGTCATTGGTTCCATTGTCCTACTGCTCTAACAGGGAGTTTCTCTTGAAGTCTTTTGCAAGACTTCTTGTTATTAAACATTAAAACAAGCAAGCAAGCAAACTGAAGTGGCTATTTCCCCACAATCTTACACGTCTGCCTAAAGGGGGTAAAATGAAGGCAAGGGTTCATCCTAAATGAAGAAAAATACCTGAAACATTCAATTTCTCCTCAGATCAAGCTCTCCTGAGTTTCTCCCCACTCCACTTAAATCAATTACCTGTGTATGTGACTTGTTGGGGTGCAGTGTGTGAGGTGCGGAAATCATATGAACATTTCATCTTGATTGGACTTTGCAAGCTTTTACTGGATTAGACAAACCACATCGACCTTGTGCCGCAGATGTTACCCCTACCTGATATTCTTAAGGCAGCTATTTGGAAATCGCAAGACAACTACCCACACAGAGAATGAGCATTTTTGTAAACTTTGATGGATATAATATTTTCAAACATTAAAATGCTTTATTTGGTGCTTAGTTGTTTTTTACTGTTATGTTACTGTTTATAGGAAAATTTATTATTATTATTGTTATTGTTATTGTTATTGGAAATTGTCTGCCTTCAAGTCGATTCCGACTTATGTCGACCCTATGAATAGGGTTTTCATGGTAAGCAGTATTCAGAGGTGGTTTACCATAGCCTTTCTGTAAGGCTGAGAGGCAGTGACTGGCCCAAGATCACCCAGTGAGCTTCACGGCTGTGTGGGAATTCCAACCCTGGTCTTCCAGGTCATAGTCCAACACTCTAACCATTACAGCACACTGCCTATTATTATTATTATTATTATTGTCCATTCATTAGGCCAGACCCAGATGGAAGCCTGTTGAGAAACAGTTGGGCTTTCTGGATCATCATCATCCTTTTCTGCCAGGGTTGTGACTCATAATTCAGAGCCCCTCTGCTAACCAGGAATTATTGTGGTTTTTGCATTTTTACGGAAAGAGGAGGGGGGGTGCACAAAGAAGTACAGAAACGAAAGTGAAAGGATAGTCTGCCTCTTTTCCAGATGGAGTGAGGCGGGATGTTTTTCTCTTGCTCGCCCCGGGTGATGAATTCGAGAGGGAGGGAAGTGGTGTGCATATTTTACAGAATTTCACAATACCCCTGAGCCATCTCAGCAAAGGGTGGAGGAAATTCCCTGCCCTGGGTTGTCGTGAGCCGAGCTCTGAAAAGTTCCTTTTTTTGCCTGGCTGAAGGAGAGATTGTTTCATTGAATTTAATTTGTGCAAGACTTTCAGCTTAGGTCGGCGGTGTCTGTGAACTTTAACCAGGGGTAAAGATTGGCTCTTAAACACTGTGAGAGGGCAAACAACCGAGCCTACTAGCGCGAGTTCCTCTGAAGAGCTTCGCCAATCAAACTCTTTGTGCGTGAGAAAGTTTTGCACGGGGCTGCGGGGAGTCGTCTGTGGGGGAAGTGGACGGACGGAACTGTGAACGCCGAGTGGAATCGCTCGGGGTCTGAAAAGGACAGCATTTAGTTTGTGAGGGAAAGTCAGGTCGCGTCAGTGTGCTTGTCCTTGCGCTATCTGAAGGCAGAAACACTTCCTACTCTCGGTGTGTGAGCTAACTTTCCGCAGGTGTGTGGGAGGAAACGAGCGAGACTTCGGTGGCCTCCTCTTTCCAAAAGGGGCCAACTGAACTGCAGCAGACGAGAGCCGCGCGTGTATGTGGCGGGGTTCTCGTCTACGGGCCGAACAAGGGGTACAGCGTTTTGTTTTGTTTCGAGATGTGAGGGGCAAAAGGCTAAGCGCGCCGCTAGTCTCGGCCCCCTAATTAAAGTGTTGTGACTTCAGGCGCTTTGTGACTTCACTCGCGTAGCGGTTAATAGCTTCTGTGAGCCCGCGTGGCCTCTCGGCCTCCATGCCCGCCGGCCGGGAGAGGCAGCCGCTGATCCCTAGGGGCCGCCGCCGCAGCCGCTGGTGGCACAGAATGCCCTGCTTCACGCCAGGAGCGGCCTTCATCCCCACGCTGCTGGTCGTCTGGTCTTCGGCTTCCTTCATCATCTCCTACGTGATCGCCGTCCTCTACGGCCATGTGGAGCCGCTCTTCCCGTACATAAGGTGAGAGTGATGAAGCCCCTGCTGTAAGGAAGACGGCGCCCTCTGTTGGAGGAGTGGGGACAGGGTGCGGACCCGTTGTAGAAGGTTGCCTGGTCTTCGCATGCAGCGGGGCACCACTGCATCAGATCACTCGTTTACCAGACAAGTAGTAAAGATTTTCTTCACAGCAGGCGTGGATGTTATGTCTGAATGCATCCCTCTTGAGAGTTGGGACAGCTCCCTGCATACCGAAAATTAGCCTGTTTAAGAAAAGATGAAAGCTTCCCCTCAATATCCTAGCTTTCTAGAAGCAGGGAGTTTTAGGCCATGGGGGAGTATTTGGACATGCAGCTTTCCACCTCCCGCTTTAAGCGGTACAGTCCAGGGTAAAAAAAGGCCATTTGACTTTGTTGAGTCTATAAATTGGCCCAGAAGGAGGTGGGAACTTGGTGGTAGTTTTGAGGGGAGTAGATTGCACCACTTCAAACTGGGGGTGGTACATCATATCAGTCAATAATCCCATCATATGAAAAAGTCATAGCAAGGGGGGAAGCGGGACATCTAGGAAAGGCTGGGTTATAATCTTTATGTGCTTATTCATGACTTGGAGGGTGTTTGTTTTCAAAAACTGTGGAGGAGAGTGTACAAGAGTAGTGTCTTCCAGCTGTGGTATCAAGTGTTATAGTCAACTTAACCACATTCTGCTGTATGTGTAGGCTGGGCCTAAGGGGTTGTATTTCAGAGTTTGAGGATGCAATCTTAAGCACACATACACTTTAGTTAAGGAAGTTTACTCAGAAGTAAGCTGCACTGATTTCAATGGGATTTAAACTCTCCATTAAGTGTGTTTAAGATTGCAACTTTAACGGAATGCTGATTGCTGTTGAAATCGCTGGTTGGATAGTCTGGGCTGCCTCCAGATTTGGTATTTTGAAGGAGGGATTCAGGCTCATACCAGAAATTTTGGTTTGTGCAATTAAAGTGGATTAAAGCACTCTATTGCCCTGGCACAACAAACCCACTTTTCATACTTTTTGTGATTAGGAAAGTGATGAGGAAATCAGGGTGAATGCTCATTGTCTAATAACTTTCCCACAAGCTAAACAGAATTAATGCTCAATAGACTGGACATCGTTTAACTTAAGTCTTGTGCAAGCAAATCAGGATGAATGCTCAGTAAATTGCTTGTCTGGAGAAGCCTGTAATTAACAGCATATTGTGACAGTAACATTTACCCAGAGCTAAGACACTGAGTAAATGTGCATATAACTGCAGCCCAAATACATAATAGCTAGATCCTATGTGCATTTCCTATTAAGAGTGGTGTAATGGCTAGAGGACTAAGACTTGGGAGACCAGAGTTCGAATCCCCACTCAGCCACAAAGCTCACTGGGTGACCCTGGGCCAGTCACTGCCTCTTAGCGCAACCTACCTCACATGATTGTTGTGGGGATTAAAGAGGGAAGGGGAGAAGTATGTACACCACTTTAGAGAAAAGGTGGGATATAAATGCAATAAAAAACCAACCAACCAACAGAAGACTTCCAACTTGCATCCCATTTGTTTAGAAGTAAGTCCCACTGATTTCTATAAGAAATACTTTCTGGTAAGTATACTTAGAATAATGGATTGCAAACTGAGGTACAGGCAACAGGGAGCAACAGTGCAATCCTTGCAATGTGTACTTCGAAGGAAGTCCTATTGAATTCATCGCAAGTCTCATTGAATTCAGTAGGGCTTAAACATGTGTAGGACTCAGCCAAATATGTTGCACAGGATGCTTGGCGTTGGCTCACTTTAGCACAGTGGTGAGGGAAGCAGAAGCTTTTTCAATCTTTTATCTGTGCCCCAAGGCACCACTTGACTTTCTTCCTGTCCTGCCGCATGAAAACCACAGATCCTTTGTCAGGAAAAAAGGCAACCCTACTTATTGTGTGTTAAAAGGGTGTACTTAAACTCACTTAAGGGTAAGGGAAATAACTTTGTATTCCTCTGGTGCAGTGGTTGTCATTCTGCTGCTAAGGAAACTAGCCCTGCTATAAGTCTCCAGTGGGAGAAAGAATCTTGGATGCTGGGCACCAGTGATTACTGTGCTACTTATAGTAGGTGAGATGACAGAGAAAGAGGGAGAAGGACTTGGAATCATATGCAGATGTGGGTTTTCCTCTATTCCAGTGGTTTAAGCAAAACTTCAGTGGAATCCTTGCAGTAAAATCTTCTATTTTTTTAAAAAATGGGGAGTGAAGGAGTTGATTATTGGGAGAGCAAGCAGGGGAGAGCCTGCCAGAGTGGCAACTTTTCAAACCAGCAACTGAGTCTTTGAAAAACTTTGCTGTAGTTCTCTTTATCTTTTCTGATGGGAGAAGCCTTTGTTTTGTTTGTCACCTTTAAGGCTTTGGCTCTTAACAGAAAGGGTTTTTATCTCCATCAGCATTAAAAAAGCACCATATTTAACCCTTGTCACCTGGCTGCAGCTCAGTTGAAGGTGCTAAGACTGGGAGGAGGGATTCCCATGGCAAGTGCTTGAACAGCACGTTTAGCTCCGTAGTGGTGGGGCAGGGCGGGTTGCTTTCCTGGCTTTGCTATGTTGTCATTGCCAGTTACCAAAAGGGAGCAGTGGATTGGCTCCACCGCTGCACCTGCACCACATCAAGCTTCCGGCTGCCTTGCCCCTCTCCCTCTCAGTAACTGGCAGGGATTTTCAGGTCACTTGCTTGAGTAGTGTATTTAATCCCCATGGCTGCAAGTCAATGGAAATCACACGTTGTGTGTGCTTGTCTGCTATTACAACATTTTTTGTCAGGGAACCCCCTTGGACTGCTTTGCGAAACCCCAGGGTTCCATGAAGCACAGTTTGAAAAATGCTGCTCAGTGCATTTCATACTTGATGGAAGGTTTGATTTGGGTTTTAGGCTGTGTGGCAAGGCCCCTTGACAACACGCCTAAAGCCTAGAATGCACGCTTCCAAACCTAAGGGCATTGCCTATTTTTTCCTATAATTTTTTCAGAAAACTGTGCAGACTCTTTTTCTTCTCTTCTCATGACCATGCTGACTTCAGAAACCCAGGAGTATCTGCTGTGACTCCACTAGCCTTGGTCAGTTGACTTTATGGCTGATGTGCCCAACCAGCCAGTATATAAGCACATGAAGGCACAAAAATTCCTTATTTGTTCCATTGTATCTCTTCCCTACCATGCTAGGATTGAGAGAGTAAAATACACATATGTTCAGTTGACATTAAAAATTAATTTTATTTATTAATTAATTTTATTATCAAAATGACATGTATCATGGAGATGTCTGTAGAAAAGTAATCAGCAACATTTGAGAAGGCTGAGGGCATGGAGATTGTCTTGTGTTTTGTTCAATCGGCACAAAAAATCACAGAAAATGCGTGCTCCTGATATGACAGGAATGCATGTATGGACATGTGGCATAGAGATAGAAGGTCCTGAAGGTCCAGCATTTTCTAAGCAAGTAGCACTAGCAAAGTGCATAGAGCAGACAAAATAAGGTGATATATTACTTCAACATCCACTCCCTAAAGCACCATTATTAGAAACTAGACCTGTTAGTCACAAAACAGCTCTTTTCCCCATCCTGCCATTTTTCTTATATGGCAAGTGTGGGGAGAAATCCAGTTTAAACATCTGAATATCCATAGTGCTTCCATTTGGGGCACTTTGAAGAGATCCTACTTGGCTCAGATAAGCCCTGAATCTGTCCAAAGTGTTTTGCTTTGGTTTGGGATTATCTGTATCTGAAGCACACAGTTAGAGATGGGCTGAGACGCTAGTTCTGTCCCATTTCAGTCTCTCTGGCACTCAGTCAAAAGTCCATTCTGTCTCATTGCTTCTCATTATATGCATTTTGTGTGCCCTTTTTATGATAAAATACACATTTTAGAATATTAGTCAATGCATTCATTAGTAAAATATACATTATGAATGCACATTTTACATAAAATACATATTTTTGTGGGCGCTTTTTGCCCGCCAAAACTGCATTGCAAAATCTGAAGAAATGCATAATCCAAGGGAGATGTATTCTGAAATTTGGGAACATTTGGATGGGTCTGGCTGCTGCAAAAAGCAGACGAAACTAATTACTTGCACATCTCTACAGAATATGTCTTTGAACAAAAATGATAAGTAACTCTGAGAAGATATTAATATAAGTAGGCAGTTTTTAAGAATGAGAAGTATATGATTGAATTTGATCTTGGTAATTAGGGTTCTTCATTAATTCTACAATGGGGTATCATTCTAGAGAATACACATTTCAAAGCAGCAAGATACTGAAATGTTTAATTATTTTGAAATAGTTAAATTATCCCCAAACGCACGATCAAAACACTTTAGGTTTTATTTCCTTATTACTACTGTCGGACTTTATTTTACCTTTGGGAATGCCTTTTTAAAATGCTGTTGGTGTGTGCAGAGGAACTTCTCTTGCATCTGCTATCCCATTTAATTCATCTGTGTATGTCAGGAATGGGTGCTGGTCAGACTACTGCAGAATAAATAGTTTGAATTATTTATTCAAATTTATAGAGTTGTAATTGAGTGGTAGAGCATATGCTTTGCATATAAAAGATCCCAGGTGCCATCCTTGGCATGTCCAAGTACTGCTCAGAAAGGCTCTTGTATGAAACCCTGGAGATCCTCAGCCAGTAGTGTAAACTTCTTTCTCTGTCATACAGATGCACAGCGCACACAGAGAGAGCCCCCTCTTTATTTGTTTAAAATATACAAGCCTATTGCTTGGTAGAGAACCAGTGTGGCATAGTGGTTAGAGTGTTGGACTTCGACCTGGCAGACCAGGATTCGAATCCCCACACAGCCATGAAGCTCGCTGGGTGACCTTGGGCCAGTCACTGCCTCTCAGCCTCAGAGGAAGGCAGTGGTAAACCACCTCTGAATCCCGCTTCATAGGGTTTCCATAAGTCGGGATCGACTTGAATGCAGTCCATGATTGATTGACATTGCTTGGTACCTGTATACAGGAAGTCTGTTACAAGTTCAAGAGACATTTGAACCTCTGAGAAACTCTCTTTTCTTTGCTGAGCACTCTGATTATCACCAACAGTTAGGAAACATCTGAGCACTCAGCAAGAGGAAGTACTACTTCATTGTTTCCCAAGTGCTGGCAATGGCTGAGCACTCCCAAAACAATGGAGCAGATGAAAGTGCTCTTTCCCATTTTCAGGGTGCTCAGTGAATTTTTAAGTTTCACTGCTGCTGCTACAGATGTTGCTGCACTGCAGGCAAAATTGATGAGGTATAAAAATGCTTGAGGGGCTAGACCCAGCCCGTGGTTCATCACCCCTGGTGTAGACAATACTGAGACAATAGTCATTATAAGGCAACTTCCTAAATTAATACAATGTATAGCTGACCTAGGTCAGCCTTCAGCAAGGCATGATGGTGTATGTGTTGGAGGAGATACTTAGGCTGTGTTCCATAGTATGGGAATATAGGGGTGTTACATGTACACAAGAGTGACACTACTTTCATTTCTAAAATCTTGAAAGTACAGCTCAGTGTAATTAGGACAGGTCTGAAAGCACATAAGGCCACCTCCCTGCTGAAGTTAAGCAGGGTCAGGTCTGGTCAGTGCCTGGATGGGAGACCGTCTGGGAAACATATGTAAGCTGCCTTGGGTTTCATAAAAAAAAGAAAGGTGGGGTATAAATGTAATAAATCAATAATAATAAATAAAAATAAAATTAGTATTTAAATGTATGCACTGTTGCCATTAACAAGAGTGAATCTGATACCAACAGGTTTATTGACACACTCCTCAAACTAGGTTTGAAAATGAATATTTTGAATGAACCTCTTAAAAACATTTTCAAATATCAGTCACAGGGGACCTGATCAGGACTGGAACCACAGTACAGCGGGTGGGGATTAACCTTTCCACCACCACCATCACCGCCACCATTTGCCCCACTTGGAAAAAACACATAAGCACAGCATGCATGCCCTGTATGCTTTTCTACTGGACCAAATAGTAACTTCTGGGGGTTGGTGATCATATCAGGATTGATCTTTCCATAGTTGCTGAATGGATAGAAACAATTATGGAAACGCATACCCATCTCTATTTTGAGTAACTTCTTGTCACCAAATTGTCCTTTTTAGTATGTGGGTTTAAATTGGTGTTTAAAAAAACATTTTTTCCAGGTTCCCAAATCTACAACATGGGCATTCATGATGCTATATGATAAGAGGGAGCTCTTTGAAATTCTTGGCACAGTTGTCTGGATGGAACATCTTTCAGAACATACTAACTTCTAACAAGGACATAAATGCCTTCTTGTCTTCAGCTGCCCCATCTCTGTAACAACCTGGGCTTTCCCTGGATAGAAATTGTATGGCTTGTACAAAACGTTTGGCTTTTCTTCAAAACTGTGTATATGTTAAATATTGGTTTTTCCCAGTATGAGAAGCACATTCATTTGAGCCAGTTCAAGAATTTCTGAAGTGTTTATATTGTCAATATTCTTTTCTTTAGAACTCATATAAAACAAAGGGTGCAACCCAGTTTAAGTTAATCACATTTAAACTATTCATTTCAACAGAGAGTTAAGCATGTGCTTAACTTTCTTCCATGAAATCAGTAGGACATCTTTTGGCTGTGTCATATCCATCCCTTTTGATATTGTTCAATCTAGTAAAACAAGAACATAAAAGTTACTAGCCCACAAAACTTTTACTAGACTAACTAATACACATGTATTAGTGATTTGTAGACTGAAAGAAGAAAAAGAACTGGAGTGTCCTTGATTGGTTACCTGTTTTCTTACAAGTCAAATGTATGGTGATGTTTTTTTTCCTGGTTATATTTTCATTTATGGACAATTAATAGTGAAATTAAAATGCAGCCATATTATAAATGTGTGTTTAATAATTTTCTTCCAAATTCTGTAGTTCTTAAATACAACCCATTTTAAAGGAATAAATAGAAATGAATGATATTCAATGCACTTTTAAAAATTTATGATGCTCTTAAATCATTAAGTGTTCAAAAAAAATTATGCATTGGTCACATGTAGATTCCATTTTCATCTTACCTAATGCTCTTCAAAGACTTTGAAGTGATTGCAGTTCAGTATACTATTTAGGTAGTATAGGCCAGTCTCTACCTGAAAAAGTACTTCAGATTTGTCACAAGTGGGTCACTTGGGACACGAGTTTTCTACTGTTCACAAAGTTGCATACAGCCTATTTATAATATAAGTAACTAACATCTTTTTTAATCATTCCGATTAAAGTAAAGTAATGATGTTACTAAAAGGTGTCTAAATGAAATTAGTATGGGGAATCCAATTGATGGATGACAAAAATAGTACTTTCTTACTTTGGCCAAACCTCACGTGACATGGGAGATCTGTGATTGGATCTGTTTTCATTTTTACTAAAGAGCAGCCATGGGCAGAACCAATTGGACCGGATTTGCAATCATAGGAGAAGTGCCATTAACCCTTTTCTGCCATCTGACTCTGGATGGAGAACACACTTACTGTTGTGCTGGTTCCAGAATGTCTCCACCTCTGTTTTCTGAAAATGGGGGCACACAACGCTATGACTAGCGGTTTTATTCTGAAACTTGGTCAGATCAGCTCCAATGAGTTGTTGCCCCTCCTGTAGGCTCCAGTCAAAGACAGTGATTTGCCCAATGCTTTGCTATGGACGTTCCTGAAAGGTCTGAAGTCGCCAGTGGGGAAGGGAGGTGTGTCCAGCCAAGGCCAGTACTGCTTCAGAATACAGCCAGAAAAACCATTCTCAATGCTTCAGAAGCGACTAGTGTGCCTTTAGCCTCAGTATTAGAGCATCTACTTTGCATGTGGAAGGTCCCAGGTTCAATCCATAGCATCTCCAGGTAGGGCTGGAGGAGACCCCTGTCTGAAAAACTTGAGAGCTGCTGCCAGTCAGTGGAGACAATAGTGAGCTGGATGGACCAATGGTCTGACTCAGTATAAGGCAGCTTCCTTGTTGCAATGTATGATCAGATTAGTAAAAAAGCACAGAGTGGGTAAGGATTAAACTCCTCACAATACTGCTACTCTCATCAGTTTCAGTGTTCCATGTGGCTACTTTTAAGTAAAAATATTACTTCAAATATTAAGTAATATTAGGAGATGTGACTGTGGATATCTTGGATTATACATAGGTTGGTCATGGAGACAGGGTTGCAGTCTGTAATGAAATTTCATTGTTTACTAATGTTTGCAGTGAACAGTATCGCAGAGTTTGGTGTGAAGATGGGAGAACCAAGTTCAAATGACCACTTAAATTTGCATGCCAAGCTTGGAGAGAGCAACTTTTTCTATGACAATTTTTTGTATAGTGGTTATACAGTTTCTGCTGGGAAAGAACATGGATATTTGAAATGTTTAAAAAAATATCAAGTTTTATCTTTCTGTCATCTTCCAAAGCAGACTACAGCAAATCACTGGGCTTCTATGATCACACCTCTCCTCTTCCTTCACAACCAGGAAGTAAACTTCTGCCAAGTTTACTTTCAGTTTCAAAGAAACTCTGCTTACCATGTCTTTTAAAACAAACAACAGTTAGTTAAACAAGCCAGCTTCTTTTGAAGTTGGCTTGCTTAGCAATTGACCATACTTTGTTCAACTTTGGGTGTGAATAATAAGCCCACTATCTCCCAGCCAACCTACTTCTATAGGATGGTTTGTGAGTGAAGAAAGATAAAAGTAAACTGCAGAGTGCTGTATGAAGATTTGTGTACAGATCCAGTAAGAGCAATGCACACATTCAAGCTGATTTCGACTTCCATATCTCCTGCTAAATTAGGAAACTTGCATTCATAAGGATGCAGTGTACATGTTTCCAGATTTGGATATCTGCTTCAGGGACTAGGGATTAAACATATAGTTTCTAGCAATGGACTGGGAAATATAAATGAAGTCCCAAGTGGCAATTTGGCGTTGTCAGTTTTGACAGCAATGCAACTATGGGTAGAAACAGATTCAATGTTCTGCTGGTTCTAGTGCATCTCCACCTCTCTTTTCTGAAAATGGGGGCACACAACGCTAGTCAAACCCTGCCCCCTTTTACTGTAAAACCTGGTGAGAGCAGCTTGAGTGCAGTTTTTTTTAATTCAGCTTCAAAAAGATTTCACAACTGATTGGCAGATCAACTTGTTCCCCCTCCAGGTGTGGCTAACGGAAACACTTTGATCTGTCAGCTAGTGTGTTTACAAGCCTTGGTCTTTGGAGGAGTGGGAGACAATTCAGAGTTCTCTTTCAGTCTTTTCCCATTAACAATTGATAAGTATCAAAACGATGGAGTTAGCAATGGGTAGCTAGCTATGCCCAAGACATAGGGGCAGCCCGCTTGTTTGAATGGGCACATTCATATATCTGGATTAGGACCTGATAAAGTTAAGCAATTTTTAAAAATCTACAACAGTAAATTTAGAAACAAAGAGAAAAATGAGTTACTATGCCCAGATTCCAGAAATTCAAATAAATAAAAAGGGGCTCATTAAGAAGAATAAATGCACCTCAAAATTACTGGGAGTATTCCATTGAAGTTTAATAATGTGCATCAGAGCAGCCTTTCTTGGAAGTAAGTTTAGTTGAACAAAATTGAACTTAATTCCAAATACATACACATAGAATCAGACTGCAAACCTAAGCATACAGATCAGGTGATAAGTCTACTTGAAATCAATGGGACTAGGTTAGTTGTTACGCAGTTTTTAGGCATGTTTCACTGATTTCAATGGAACGTTGGAATGCTAGAGTTTCTCTGACTAGAGCAGCAAAGCTGGTTTTGCTTTTTTTCAAAGGAGCATGGACATTAACATGTTATTTAATCAACCTTCCTAGTAAAAATGCCGCAAAAGTAATTATAGTTATTAATTCAATTAGATTTAACTTTATTCCTTGTATATTAAAATTAATATTTTTGTTTTGATTTTTTTTAGTGATACAGGAGCAAAACCTCCAGAAAGTGGTATATTTGGATTTATGATTAACATTTCAGCATTCCTAGGTAAGTGTGTGTGTTTCTACATATTTATTTTTAATTGAAATTTCTAGTCTGCCTCAGCCAGAATCTTGGTTGGGTAAAGATGATTGCCTGTAAACCCAGCACATATTTTCATTCAGATAAAACCATGCAAAATTCTGCATATCCTCCCTCCTCTCAACTGATGTGGTATTGGCCACTAGAAGTGAGCCCAAATCCAATACTCTTAAAGTGAATTTTAACCATGTTAGCTTTATGTATTTTAATTCAGGATAGTTTCCTATACTGGGCATTGCGAGAAACTGTAAAGGGAAGAAGACTTTCTGTGATAAATCTTCAAGAAATGACTATATTGATACGTAGGCAGGAGAGATCTGAGCTCCAAGAGGAGAGGGGTTAGAGAAGGGTGAAGACCAAGCACTGTCTCTTTCACAACATACATTTAAAGCACATCCAGTGCACATTTAAAGCATATGACATGCCCCCAAAGTGTCATGGGAACTGTAGGTTGTTAAGGGCGCTGGGAATTTGCACTTTAAATGTGGATCTACCATAATTAAGGTTAGAACTATACATTGCACCAAGCACTCAAAAATGCTTCCTTGAAGGGATTTTTTTTGGCTATCAATGCTGGCCTCTTATTGCCAACCAAATCAAAAAGAGGTCAAGGGTATGCAGCCTTTTAACAGGTAGTTTTTGTCATATAAGAACCAGTGTGGTGTAGTGGTTAAGGTGTTGGACTACGACCTGGGAGACCAGGGTTCAAATCCCCACACAGCCATGAAGCTCACTGGGTGACCTTGGGCCAGTCACTGCCTCTCAGCCTCAGAGGAAGGCAATGGTAAACCCCCTCTGAATACCGCTTACCATGAAAACTCTATTCATAGAGTTACCATAAGTCGGAATCGACTTGAAGTCAGTCCATTTCCATTTCCATTGTTTTAGCCAGCATTGTGGTTTGGTTTAATCTTTTTGTTAGCCACTATGGTTTTGTTTGGAAATACATGTGGAATATGCAACTTTTAATGAATCAGGGCAATTTATATTTTCCCACAGGGTAGAATAACAACAGTTTTTGCATATGGAAGTAATTAAAGGGGTGCATGTGAGAGCATCATATGGGTAGGGAGCAGGTTTAGCTACCACTCCAAGTGGTCCCAATAATTTGAGAATCAGTTCTGCATAACTCTGCCTCTTCATTTACAGAACCCTGCTCTGGGCTCTGTTCCTGGGTCATCCTAGAGTGGGACAGAATGTTCGGAGCTGAAAAAACCATTATTTGAGTCCACCATCTTTTGCTCACTGTGTTACACAGAAGAGCTTTGTGGCATATTCATTAGCTGAATAGGGTGAGGGAGGGTAAGTTCTTCCCTCTGTTGTCAGGATCTAATCAAGTTCTGTGCTGGATGGTTTGCATTTAGTCCAATTTCTAAACAAAACTTTTGTTTTGCATTTTTTAAAGGTGCAGTTACAATGTATACAAGATACTTAATTATAAAGGAGCAAAATGAAGTGACACATTTTGTTTCCCCCTGTTTAAATTTATTGGCACTATTTGTTGGATTGATGGGTTGTATTGGAATGGGCATCGTTGCAAGCTTTCAGGTAGGTCCAAACAATTTTACCTTTCTGTCTGTCTTTCTTAAATTGATGTTCTGTTTCTTCTTCAATTGTCCTACAAGTAATTAAGAATATCATATTATAATTATATATCTCATTCATTCAAAGGCTAGTCCCTAGAAAATTGTGACTCTCATCCTGAAGTCAAAGTCCTCCTAAAGAGTATTTCTCAGTTTTCTAAATGACAGGCTCATCGTGGCCATTCAAGCTTTGCAGGGCAGATAATTCCAGAAGTACATCACTATGACAGATAGTCACTATCTACTGAACCACACAAAAGTTGTAGTGCTCTCAAAAAGGATTCTTTTTGAGATCTAATAGCACAAGGTGGATATGAGAGAAAGCATTTCAGAAACAATTTTTTATAGACCTGACAGTCGGATAAGATGGATGCTGATGGAATTAACTTCATATTATTAGCCCATCTCCAGCTCATTACTGAGTCCTGATACCTGTTCAGAGACTCCAGCATCTCACTGTCGTTTTACAAAAAGACAACTGGATGTCATCCTCATACTGATGATTGATGACACTGACCTCTGAATCAGGAATGGGAAACCTCTGGTCTCTGGGCCAGTCATGGCCCTTCAGGGGAGTCTATTTGGCTCCTGAGGCCATTTTCCCCATATCACACCTATCTGCCCATGAGCTGCTATCATTAGTGATGTCAGCTGATGGGCGAGGACAGGGTTTAATTCTGCCTTAGTTGTGTGATCCTGTTCCCAGCAGGGAACAAGAGTGCTCAGCCAAGCAGCAGGATTTAATCCCTGCTCATCAGTTGAGCAGGGATTAAAGCCTTGTGCAAAAGCCCCCTTTGAAGCAGCTTGCATGCAAGCTTTTGCAAAGGCTTTAAGACAGCTCCTGCGCTCTTGTTTGCTCAAACAGGAGAGCGAGGGCTGTCTGAAAGCCTTTTCCAAGTATCCCCAAGCTCTCCTTTTAAGACTGTGACTTGAAAGAGGCTTTTGCAAGTCTCCCCCTTTCCCTTTAAGTCTCCAGTCTTGGAGACTTGAAAGTGAAGAACAAGAGGTTTTGATAGATGGGCAGTCCAATCCACCTGTCAATCATGTGATGTCATAATGATGCCATGTGATTGACAAGTGGGTCCAGTCTGACCTGCAAGGCAGATCCTGATAGGGATTTGGCCAGTGGACCCATAAAGGTTTGCAGCCTCCTCCAGTGGCATAATGTAGAAGTTAAATAACTTTAGAGACAAGATGGAACTTTGTAGCTCTCTGCAGAAAAACTCCTATTGAATGGAGTGGACAGTTTTCCCCATAACCTGCCTGAGAGGTAGGAATGGAATTACCATCAAACAGTGCTGCCCACCACCACTCTCGACAAGCAATCCAGAAGGATATTGTGATCAATATCCCAATTTTGGGGGCTTAGATAGGATACAAACAGGAATGAATTAATATGTGTGAAAACTAGAAGAGTGATTTTTAAAAGATAGCTTCCAATGAAACAGGATCATGAGAAGCTTGAGAGTATGTAGCCAGGAATATGCGTTGAGGACAGCACACTGCAATGTAGACTATGTAAAGAGGTTCCGCTTCTGTTTGTTTATATTTATGTGCCACCCCATAGCCTCAATTCTCTAGGCAGCTTACTAAAATGTAACTGAAAGTGTTGAAATAAAATCCAAAACCATAAAAATACAAAAACAGCTTAAAAGTAAGTGAGCAGCAGATAATAAAATTAATCATTCAGTACGTGTTGTTTTATTGTTCCTTTTACCATGATTTTAGAGTTATTTTTATTACTCTGATTTTAATAAAAATCCCAGGTAGATAGGATTTATTTTACTTAGAGTATTTGTTGTCTGACCGGAACCCCCAGGTCACAGTAAAAGTAGCCAGCTGTTTTGCAGCAGCTATTGATTGTTGAAAAGTAATGATTAATCAATTCTTTTAATTTTAATATTTTAATTTTATTGTTTTAATGTGCAGTAAGAGGGTATCTCACAAGAGTGATTATGTTTAATGCTTCTTTTAAGTATTGTTGTGCATTTGTATATTTTTATACGTTCCGTTTGGTCTATGTCCGTAAATAAGAATCAATCAATCAATAAAATTAATCAGTACAAGTGTTGCAAGTAACACAAGCAGATTTTTAAAAACAATGTAAGTTCCAAAACATTTAAAAGCATGAGAGAATAAAATAAGTCTTCTCCTGTTACTGAAAAGAGTACAAAGAACAGAAGTGAGCCTCTCTGGGGAGCATATTCCACACCTGGGTACTACCACCGAGAAGTGGCACCTGCCATACATTGTTGTTGCTAAATTTATTACCCGCCCTTCACCAGCAGGCCCCAGGGCAGGTTCCAATAGTTTAAAATTCAACATCAAAATCAATTAAAACAAATTACAATCTCAGGAATAGGGTGGGTCCTGAAAACACACTTCTCAGGTATCAAAAGGCCAGGGTAGGGACATCTGAAGAAGGGCCTCTGAAGGTGATCTTACGATCCAAATAGCTATATGTCCTTCAGCTAACTTGACCCCACACCATTGAGGCATTTTAGCAGTCTTGCAGCCCAGTTTGGGACTAACTGAAGTTTCCAGACGATTCAAAGCAACCCCATGTATGACACATTACAGAAACAAGAGGTTAGCAGAGCATCGATAACTGTAGCAAGAATACAAGTAAGTCTAGATAAAGCCACAGTTGGTTTATTTGCACTCCAGGCCACAGAGCCTACCTGTGCCCTTGTGACAATGTTGGGTTAATGAGCACCGGAGTGCAACCTCCTCCAGAACAGGTTGAATAGATTCTTGTGTTGAAAGTGGTAGTTAGCTCCTAAGCAAAGAAAAAATTCCATTGATTATTTTTGTAAAACATGTGAATCATATTGCTAGATTTATGCTATTCCATGGTAATTAATGCACAGCTGTATGGAATCAGCACATGCACAAGTCAAATGTTCCTTAACATCCACACCATTGCAACATTTTCTTTTATGTGTTTAGAAGCCATGTCGGCACCTTAGACTTTGCAAGAACCTATAGCATAAAGAGAAGACTGAAAGAGGTCATTAGTTTCATGTACAGATGCAGAAGGCAAGCAAGGTTAATCTGGTTGTTCAAGGTCATCTAGCAAATAAGAATCAAAATCGCATCCTCTGGTTCTGAAGCCAGAATCTTAATACAAAGCCATGGCTATTCTGCAGAGAGTAATGTCTTGGTTGTATAAAATAAACATTTGGAGAACAAGGTCTCATTGCTCTTCTATGTGGTATTGCCTTTACTGGTGCCATATGGAAGATTCTGAGAACAGGAATGCACAACACATCTAAGTTTCATGATTTCAATCTCTTCTGCTGGGCACAACTTGAACCCCAGTGTGAGGAACAATAGTCCCTCAGAATTAATTACTCTGTCATCACTATGTTCTTAGCAATGGCTTCTGCAAATGTGCTATGAGAAATCCATTTGAAATCTGTTCCGTAAGGAGGGGTGAACTGAGTGGAATGTCATGCAGCATCCTGTACTTCTGAAATAATTTCCTCAAAGCAGACAGCAATTTGTGTTTCTCTGTGTAACTATGTTGACGTGGTTACTAGCTTGGGCTCATCTCTTAAAAACAGAACTTATCTGAAAAGCAGTGCATTTTACTAGAATGCGAGGTGTCCCATGGCCACCTTTTCCTTCAACAGTTCTTTTCCACCCCAGTCCTCTGTGTTCCACAAGCTAACTCATAGCAACTGGTGATTGCCTCATGTAGTGCTATTCAGGTTGGGACCTGAGCAAGCTCAAGGTATCAGTAATTCCTTGTTCTACTAATTAGACAAATGATTCAATATAATTTTTAATTTTTTTATTGAAATCAAGACTTCAAACCAAGAAAGCTTATTTATTAGAGTGGTGGGAACCATTTAGAAGGGGTCATGAAGAGGGCAAAATAAAATTGAATTGGGTTAACATTTAGGTAGGGCAGGAGTTAATAAGCTGTAAAATTGTGTTTTCTGTTGGGCTGTTTCCAGCTGCAAAAGTATGAACTATTTGTATAAACTCTGTTGCGAACAATGACATAAACATAGTTGACTTTTCAGTAAATCAAATAGAGATGAAAGGATATAGCTGCATGGAAGAAACAGAGTGTAACAGCCATGGACATATTTGAACATGATTTGAAGTTAATAAGACTACACTCATACACGTTTATTTGCTGTGGTTTTGCCCAAAGGGCTCTCTTAATCACAGTTTTGTGAGAATGGCCAGGATTCTATTTGAGAAATGTATCCCCTTCACAGTACAAGCACATTTTTAAAGCACATGCCTTCTCTCAAAGAATCCCGGGAACTATAGTTTACCCCTCACAGAGCTACAATTCCCAGGATTCTTTGGGGAAGCCATGTGCTTTACATGTATTGTGCGAATATGACCCTACAATTGTTAGGATTTCTAAAATGTGCAAACCAAGACTACACTAGAAACTTAAATTAGCTTTATTGCACAAATAGGAAAAATAGACAGGTGAGGTATGTGGTCTTGTCAAATACCTCTCCAGTGCCCTGATAGCTCTGAAATCATGCAAGCAAATGAAGGCCCAACAACTTAGAGGAACAGGATGCCATTCCTCAAGTTGCATTTTTCTAGCAACTTGTTGGGACCAGTTTAATGATTTAGATTAGGATCACCAACCTGGCACCCACAGGTGCACATGTGCCCACCAAGGCCTTCCTTGGTGCCTCTGAGAGCACCCTGCCCCCCCCCCTGCAGTTAGGGTTAAAAAAATTGTATTGCAGCTAGGAGAAGATTTTTTTCAAGACTAACAGCAATAGGAGCATGCAATTTCAGGGGGTTACTGTGGGGAGGAAAGAGTTAACCCCCAAACCCCACATTTGCACTCCAGTTAACCTTGAAAGAAGTGTGAAGTTGGGCTTTAAGGAGGGGGAGAAGTCTTCTATTGCCAATAAAGGGTGTTTTTCAAGCCTGATTGTTGCCGGAGAGGGGAGGGTTCCTCATGATTGTACCTGACAAAGGAAAGTTGATCTTTCCTTTCCAGCTTCACACTCCAGGACAACCACCTCCTCCAGTTAGGCCTGGAAAGTTTTGCTTTTGTGACTCCCTTTCTCATTCTCTCTCTCTCTCTCTCTCTCTCTCCCTCTCTCAAACACACACACATATACACACCTGCCTGCCTACCTACCTGTTGATTGCAGCTGGTGAGGGAGGATTACTGTTGAGTGTTAGTGACTAGGATTGCTTCCTTTTCAAAAATAGGAAAAACTAAGGAAATAGTTGTTAGGCATTGGGCAACAAAAATATGAACGGCCTTTTTGCACAGGACATATTTAGGTGATCAGATGTGCTCATTCAGTGCACAAGCTGTACATCTGATTCTGACGCCTACATACCCTTCAGGCTTCAACCCTGGCTAGGTCCCCATCATCAATCTTTGTGCTTAAGGGTGATAACAGTAGTGCCATTCCAGGCTATGTAGTTGCACTATCCCTGCTCACTTGTTGAAGTAGGAATACCTCCCCCCTAGGTATCTTTTGAAGTAAAGCTGCTTACTTTTCTGTTTTTGATAGAACATATGGGGGAAATGTTTCTGTGTGATGCAAGACCTGAACCCTTCCAAATCCTATGCCATCAATTGTTTATCAAAATTAAACTCTTTATTAACATATCCACTCTGTCCTTGCATGTTTGCTAAAGTATCAGTCTCCTTTTTGTCTGCATTTGTGTAACAGCAACTGTAAGTAAAATTTTCCCAATTGTCTTTTCAGGAGCTTGCAGTTCCTGCTGTCCACGATGGAGGAGCTCTTCTTGCTTTTGTCTCTGGTGCTCTGTACATTGTGCTTCAGACTATCATCTCATATAAGTCTCGTCCACAGTGGAGCACTCCATGTGCATGTCACATAAGGCTGTGCTTCTCTATTATGACTTGGGTAGCTGTCATTCCCAGTATCCTTTTTAGTATATTGCTCTGTCCTATTTAAAGCATGAATGACATAGCTTAACAGCTACTTCCCATTCCTATTGTATTCAGTTATTTGTGATACCTTCACTGTAGATAAAGGAATATTTATTCTGCTACTCTCAAATTCTTCATCCTTGAGGTTAAGCAGACTATATGAGTGCAAGGTTTGAAGGTTACAGCCAAAATACTTAAGTAATGTGAGAGTTGGAGTTAGGATCTTGTTTACATGGTCACTGATTCTGAGATATGAATTTGAATTCATTTCCTTCTCAAGATTTGGTTGTATGATCAAGGGTGTGTAAGCGTGGTTGAGTTGAAAAGCATGGAAAACCAAAGGAAATAATCCTTGGATAATCAAGGGCCGCTGCTCATATTGATTATTGTCCAAGGATGGATGGAGTTACACAATTCACAGCAACTAGACATTAAAGGTACCAATGATGAGGGCAAAACTACAAGACACTGAGAATCGCTGCGATTCCTGTAGCCAAAGTGAGGATATAGATTCACCTCCTTGCTAATTATCTCAGAAATAATTGGGTCATGTAAAAAAGGCCTTTACAACAATTAATAAATCAGTCTTCTGAATTATCTTCAGCTGCCTCTTTTTTAGAAGAAATATCAGGATAAGTATGAGCTTCCAATCCTAAAAAGAAACATACATATTCATTCAGTAATACTGAATTGTAATACTGTTCAGAAAAGCTAAAGTGCACCCTTCTGAAACACAAATGTCAGTCTTCTTGAAAGGTGAATTATTAGTTCAGGTTAAATACGGCAGATGCACCATCTGTGTTAAAATAGTTCTGAGGACAGACTTCAATGTGTGGCTCCTGAAATTTGATGGAAATCAAAGTTCCTGAAGTGTCATGTGATTTGCCAACTTACCATTTTGGAGAACCACTAAACATTTTTTTTAAAAAAATAAACCAATACTCTTAACATAGGAATTAAAAGCCTGTGATCAGAGGGAAAAAAATGTGAAAATTTAAACAGAGTACTGACTTCATCTGCTTTCCTGTTTGGTGCACTTTCTCAAGACCATGCACCAAAAGACCATGGCTGGATAAATGCTTAAATTAGCCATGTATCCGAGTGGTTGGAACTATCTGTAGAATTCTGATTGTTTGCGTGTAGGCTCCCACTGACTATTCCATTCCTTTATGAGAATAATAATATCTTGCCTGCATTGCAGGGAGAAGGTAGTATTTGTACAAGTATTGCATCAAGTTGTTTCCTTTTAACCTTTCTTCTCCAGTGATTGCATGTGCTTCATTAGTTTCCATAACAAAAATAGACTGGAATCCAGGTGAAAAGGTAAAAATCCTACTAAGTAAAAATTGTAATCTTTCTACTACTTCAGTTGGTAGTTCAGTGCTTTTATCTTTATCAAGGCAAAGTAAACTTAATTTTGGTGAATTTGAAGCTACACAGAGTTCCTTCAGCAAGCTACGATACATGTGATTAAGCTATTATGAATTTAGGTTGATAACCATAGTTATAAAAGCTGCTGTATTGTTTTGTGACTTTAATATAATCTAAGAGGATGAACATTAGAACATCTAGGCAAGTTAACATTGGTGATAAGTCAGTTGAGGACAAAATGAGCTTTCTTTTTCAGGGGATAAATATATTACTTCTCCAACCAATTTAGGCATGGTTGTTTATACACAGTGTATTGTTTATACACTGTTACTTATCTCTGCCCATATTCTGCTCACTTATTTCACCAGGTGCCCAGAGCTATCAGAAGCTCCCTTTGGATCAGCAAGTGGAGCAAGCAAAAAGCCGACTTTTCCCCTTCATGTTTGGGGAAGGGTAATGCTCCTCCCCCTCCTATGAGTAGGCTCCTGGCATTGGGGTTCGAGTGGCCAAAGCACTTTGTGTAGATATCTGCACACACACTTCTTGGCACAACCTAGTGTTTAATCAAGATTTAGGGTTTCCAATAGCAGTGGGACTGAAAGGAAAGCGAGTTTCTGACTGCCGTGGGTTTTTTGTTTCAGTTTAAGAGTAGACACACACTCACTGTTCTGTTCTAGCACGTCTCTACCTTTCCGTTCTGAAAACGGGGGCACACTATGCTAGTTAAACCTAGCCTCTTTTTACTGTAAAACCTGGTGGGAGCACTCAATTTAAAAAAACCGCTTCAAAGAGATTTCACAGCTGATCAGCAGATCAACCCATTTGCCTTCCAGGTGTGGCCAATGGAAATGCTTTGCTGTAGGTAACTGGTGTGCTCACAGCCTAGGTCTGTAGAAATTAAGGGTGAGAAACTACACAGTGAAGTTCTGGAGGGTGAGCACAGGGTTTGAAGTGGTATGAAGAAGGTTTCATAATCAATGATGATCCTAGGGGGTATCTACTAAATTTAGGAGATTTCATAAATATTATAGGATGGTGCTTGACTGCTAATTTCTACTTATGTGCTCATGTATACATCTGCCTACTGAAGATAACACTTTTATTTATTTTATTGCATTTCTATAGTGCCTTTCTGCCGAGGTAGAAAAGGCAGTTTATGATTTTAAAATATCAAAACACGCACATGTATACACAGATAATGTAAAGTTGGTCCCGAGGGTGAGATAGGCAGAGGACAGTCTGACTGAAGCAGGTCCTTATTGTTGCCTTTGCCTGCCTGCCTCACTCTTTTCTTCTTTCCCACAGGACTGACTGTATCCATTAGCCTGGGGGATGGGGGATAGGCTGAATGAAGCAGGCCCTAAAGTTGTCTTTGCCTGTCTCCCTCATTCTCTTCTTCATGCATCTGATGAAATGGGCTCTAATCCTTGAAAGTGTCTGCCATAATAAATGTGTTAGTCATTAAGCACAACAAGACACTCTGTTTTTGCTGCAACAGCAGACTTAACACAGCTACCCCCCTGGAAATTCCTAATTTCTGGAAGTATTTCTGCAGGTGTGGTGTGCCACAAGAGGGAGCACTTTCCTTATGAATCTCCCAAAATAAAGGGGCGGGGGGCTGCATCTTGCTATACCATCTTGTTGTAGAGGGTAAATATGTCACAAGAGCTGTGCAAGTAATGCTTAATGATTATGTTTAGCAATATGTTTTTATGCTCTGTTTGTATCCTGAGGTATGAGGGGATTTATTTATTTATTTGCATGTTTATAAACTGCCAGCTCATTAAAAATATCAAGGTGGTGTACAGTAAAATCATTAAAACAACATAACACTTTAAAATCTTAAAAGTATAGAAACATAAAATAATGAACACATGACCAAGTCTGAATCAAATTAATTCTCGAAAAACACTTGCCAAAACAAATACATTTTCAGTAGGCAACACAATCTCAGGATTGTAAGGGCCTGTCTCATTTCAATAGATGCAGTATTGCAAATTACTGATGCCGAAAGCCTTGGTTCACAGGGAAAGTGAATGAATATGAGATAACTGTGGGACATGCAGGAGGGCGTCTCCAGATGATCCCAGTGATCTGGCCAAAGTATAAGGGACAAAGTCCTTCAGGTAACCTGGTCCCAGGCTGTTTTCTTGAGACAGATGATATAGATGGGCTGCCAACACATCCTACCTTTTCCATTTTGTGTCCCATTGGACCTTCTATCTCTGGTACAATCTTTTGATTCTTGTTAAGCTTACACTGAACAACCCATAAAATCATTTAAACTGAAACTGCCCAAAGGCAGCAAGCTGTTTTCGATGTACAATACTGGGACAGGGAAGGATAAGCACAAAAGACATCTGCTTCCTTTATTGTGTGTGTGTTTGTGTACATTCTGAAGGAATTATGGTGTGATGCATGACTTTTGGGAAGGATACACTTGGTGCTTCTTGAGGTGCCCTGTCCCTACTGGGAGGCCGCTGTTTCAGGCAGCATATTTTGAGGGCCATTCACGGGACTAGCAGCAGAGTGGGAGAGGCGGACTTCACCATGGAGCACATCTGTTGAGAAGTGCTCCCGTGTAAGTCTTGGTGAAATGAAGAGGAACTGTTCCAAAAGGACATGGTAGTTGGATTTTCTGTTTCAGGATAGGCCCATGTGTGTCTCTTGCTGTAGTGTGTGTGTGTGTGTGTGTGTGTGTGTGTGTGAGAGAGAGAGAGAGAGAGAGAGAGTTCCTCCCCCCCCCCCAAACAACAACATCCACCCACACTGTAACTTACAAATTTGCCTTTTGTAAAATCAGGCTTGCATGATCTGTGACCTGCAAAGCCAAATGCAGCCCACTAGCTGTCTGTTGTGGTCTGTTATAAGTTTGATAGGCCCCCTATATTTGGAGTCTCGGGCAGGTAGCAAATGTAGGAAACTTATCATGGTGGACCACTATGGCTGGTGGGTTGTGTTCTCCTTCGCAAGTCGGAAGCTGTGCTTAAAGGGTTTTTTAAAAGTAAATTGTCACAGAGAACATCTTGAAATGTGGCTTATATTACAAGATGGTTTTAAAAAAAGCAGTACATTATCAGAGAGAGAAAAAAGAGGAATAAAATAATTCAAGATTTCAGAGGGATTAACAAGGAAATGTGAACCTCTGTATCAAATGTTCTGCAAAGGTTCTTGTCACTCTAAAAAGCTTATTTTAAAAAAAAAATGTTTTCTCAAAAATAAAAATATGTCTTCTTTAAAACATTATTCCTGGCATATACGCTAATTAGTGTCTGCATGTCTGACTTGCCTTCTGTCCGCAATTTCAGTATGTTTAATGTTTGCCATTATTTTTATTTCTCCTTTCCATTAGGATTATGTGTATCATTTTGTGAGTGCAATCTGCGAATGGATAGTAGCCTTTGGTTTTGTTTTCTTCTTCTTAACTTTCATTGGAGATTTTCAGGTGGGTATGATAGAACAAATGGTTTATGTTCAGAGCAAAAGACTTAGGAGTCTGATGGCTAAACTGTACATGGTTATAAATATGCTGCCATTTTTATTTTGAAGGAAGATGCAGTCATGGGACTGGGCTTCAGAAATTTCTCCTTATCTGGATCAAGGGCCCTTGCATGTTCCCTGCCAAAAAATGCATCTGCTGCTGCTGCACCTGCAGTTACTGTTTGTAGATACCCTTCAACAAAAGATCTCAGGGTGTGAACACTTGACAATGAAATACAAAATAAAACATCAGCGCTAAAACCACAATATCATAAGAATAATCATCATCAGTAAAATACTTAGAGCCCCTGCAGGCTGGTGTTTTATTGCAGGTATATCCTGCAACATGTTCTTGACTCGGTAACAGTGCATTAATGGTGAATTTATTCTGCTATTTTTTGTTCTGTGATGCTTTCGCAACACTACCACATTATTACTTTCTAGAAGGACTGTAATGCAACAAATGTGGGACAAAAATAAACCAGAACTTTTGTGGTATAAAAAGCTATGGGATTTCAGCAGAAAGTTATGGGATATGCACTGATTGGGAATGAAGCACTGTAACCGAGCTAAAACCTTTGCAGGTACAAATAGTATTGAAAGCAGGATTGCCTATGACTGCTGTGATAGCATCATGTGTGCAAATCATCATGCTAGCACAATAAAAAGGATGTCTGGAGGGAACCATAGTCACAAAATAGCAGACAATAATCATTTTGTTAACTCTCATATGCTAAACAGAACAGATGTGTTTTCAGTAGATAATAAAAAGATGTCACTGAGCGGGGGATGGCCATATCTCTAATGGGAAGGAATTCACAGTCAGAGCCATAACTGAGAAGGCTCCTGCTAGTCCTCCCATCATTTCTACATGGTCGCGAATTCCTCCTGAAAGTAATGTCGTCAGCATACAGTACCCTTTGCCACAATTAGCAGCAGCGGGGCAATTTTGGGCCGTTAATTCTGAACAGGAAAAAGGCCCTGCTGATTCAGACACACACAAGTCTCTGAAACCCTGCTGTCCATATCCAGCCTTCAGATGCCAGCTCTGGCAGTAGACAGATGCATTTGAAAACCTCTATTGGCCATAGATATGCATATATGCAGGACTTTGGATTGCGGGCACTCTGCTTTAAGATTGGGGAGTCAGTTTTATTAGCTTTGTCTGGACTTAAAATATATTTAACATTGGGACCTCAGTTCACATGCTCAATGAAATAAAGCTTGTCCAAATGTTTTGTCACTTTTCTGTCTACATGTCAGTCCATCACGTAACACCTGTGAAGGCGGTACTTTGTAGTGAGTTGCTGATGATTGGTTGTTTTCATTTTCTTTTTGTTCTAGGGAGTTACAATAAGGATATCAACAGAACTACATGGAAACATCTGACCACTTATGATTAGAATAGCAGAAGCGGATTTGGGGATATTAAAGAAACTGTTGCTGAGAAACAGGAGCAGCCAAATCTGAAGTAACATGAAACTGCTGAATCAGTGCTGCAATTTGCACAATCATTGTCAAAAGAGACTGTATTTTTACTTTTTACCAATATCCCATGTTTCATTTCCCCTTTTAACCTATGTTCTAAAGCTCTTTTGTATTTTTAAATACTTTCCCCACTTTTATTTTTAAAGTGAGAACCTCTGAAAAATGTAATTTCTTTAAAAAGTGGAACAGAAGTTTCTTCTTTACAATTCTACAACATTCTTTTTATTTGTTTGAGTAAAGATGGCCTCAAAGTGAATCTCAGGCTGCAGTTTGATGCCCGCTTCCTTGGAGTGAGTCCCACTGAACTTGGTGGGGCTTTCTTTCAACTGACTGTACTTAAGATTACGTTTTAAAATGCCTAGTATTCATAGTGTTAAAATGTGAAAATTAATGTCTGCTTTTATATATTAGGAAATAAAATGGCCCTGATCCAAAGAGAGAGGTGGTTGTGTTCAAGTCCTTTTGAAATTAAGGGGACTTCAGCGGGGTTGGCTCCGGACATTTTGCTGTCTGAGATAAAAGGACAAGATAATACCCCTGTAATGCCATGTACAGAAACTAACCAGGCTGGCAGTTGCATATTACTTCAACACTGCCTGCCTGCACCGCACCAGAGGGTGTTAGCCTAGCTTAGGAGGAATAGGACAGAATTTATGGTGCACACAGCTCTGTCATCTCACCACCACCTCAACATTTATTGTCTGCGGCACCTTCCTAATTTTGCCTAATGGTAGGGCTGGCCCTGGAGTTAGTCATGAGTAACTTGCCCATTGGGCTACATGTCCTATTGAAAACAATCACAGGTAGCTAATTTTTTGGGGGGGAGGGGCAAGGTCTTCATTGAGGGTTGGCCAGTCCTCCAAGGGCCATGTGCCTTTGGTGCTCATGGCCAAAGTGATCAACACATACTTTATCACGTGCTTGAACACACTATGTGCATACATTCAAATAGTCATACATATGAAAATGCACACATTCAGACAACCCCTCTTCTAGTCAGCAGAGGAAGGAGGCTTTTCTCCACAGTACTGCAATGAGGAGAAAAGCCGCATCAGAGGGAGAAGAGTTGTCTTTGTAAGGTAAGTTGAGGCAAAAGCACCTGAATACAGCACCAGAGTGGGGGGACCCCTCAACACCCAGCTTTATTTTTTATTAAAAATTGCCAAATTCTTGAAGGCCTGGGGGAGCACCAAAACGTCTTGAGGATTGAATCTAGGCCATAAGTTAGCCACCCATACAATACATATTTACCTCATAATAATTAATACTGAGTTCAGTGGGATGTTAGCAAAAATAACTTTCTCGGCTGGAGTCAAATTCTGTCTTTTCCAATAGTGATGTGAAAAACACTTGGGGAGAGGGACACCCCATAAGAAGGAACTTTATAAATCCACTAAATGCATATGTAGGCTGTTCTTTACTTGAAAGAGGAATCGTAATTTTTTTAAAAAACTAAAATTTGTCTGCTTTTTTGGGGAAAGGGGCGAAATTAATGGCTAGTGTTGAAAATCTGAGATGGAAAGAAGGCAGTACCTTTTGTGTGATGGAACTCACTGGTATGGAGTACTGGTATCTTTTTTGCTGCCAATGGTAACCATTTTGTGCTGGCACAGCACTTTTACCAAGGTGTGAGTACCGACACCTCATTTTTTTTCTTTTACCAAAACAGCACTGAAAAAAGGTATAGGAAGAACATAAATTCTAAGCAAAATAGGAGGGACTGCTTGTAGAAATCAAATTTCAGTGAGTAGATTCGAGTTTTTAAAATACCTATAAAATACTTTTTCGACAGCACAGTAGATGGCACTAAAAGACCACATAGGTAGTATGTATCTGAATAAAAATTGTTCTGCTTCCATGGGAAGAAATAAGTGTGTGGACAGTTCGAATTCTAATCAGATGGGCACCTACAGGATGAATTGGCTGCTTTTCCTATGATTGTAAAAAAAAGCATCTGCTAATCAGAGTGTATTTATACTCATATACTTCAGACATAGGCCACCTTCAGGTCAAATCTTGAGGTGGTTTCTGACATACATACAAATCACTATAACCATTAACAATGAATACGACTGAACCAGCACAAAATTATTCACAGAATTCAGATTGCTTTCAAACGAAGTGATAGTCATGTTCTAAAGTCTCTTTTTAGTGTTGCCCTTTTTTTCTTTTTGCATGGCAGTAGTAGCTCTCCATTAGCTGACTAGCGTAAGAGTAATCAAACTGTAGTCTGCCAGGTGTCTTGAATAACTTCATTGGCCAGCCCCATGTGCACTGATGATGGGGTGTTTCGGTTGGTAGTTCACACAAATTGTGCATAGTTGCTTCAGGAAACATAAATATGGAATCGCATCTACCAAGCAGCTAGTGCAGAGATCTATAGAGCTCTTCACAACCTCCTTTGCATTTTACTATCCTGAAATACTTTGCCATTCTGTGCAAACCTGAACGTGCAAAGAGAAAGGCACATGCTGCTGCCCTGGGCTCTCTGGGAGGAAAGGCAGGATATAAATTTAATAATAAATACATAAATAAAATCATTGTCTATTGATTGTAACACCCTATACATTTCAGCTGAAGACAACCTTAAGTAATCTCATGGTTTTGCTATGAACACATCTTTCCTGAGAAATTTCAATATTTTATAAGGACTATATAATTTATAAAGTTTTGATCTGAGCCCCGTTTTGAGACTTTGCATCTTTCTTTGCTGCTTTTGGGTTTTGGTGCTGGCCCATTTTTTTTCTTCCTTCCTGTGGTAATTTACCCTATTTACCCTGCCTCTGGATTATGTATCAGTTTTAGAGAGCTGATGCTAATAGTCAGTCTTAAGTAATCAGTCCTTTTCATTGTGAAAACTGTCCATCTATTTCTGCCCTTTATTTCCTGTTGTTTCTAAATCATAAAGAGGATTTGGCTTTCCACTCAGTGGCTGCTATCCTACTGAAGCTCCACAGGGGCCTTTGGTAAGAAACTTAATCCAAAGCTTTCAAACAAAAAGCACTGACACTTTATTCAGTGGGCCACCAATGTCAGTATGCTTGTTGACAACCTCCAAATAATTCCAAGCAAAACTCCCCCTTACATAAGCCATGTTGACTGTTTTTCACCATGGCATCATTATTCCTTCAACAGTGAAAAATTGTTCAACCAGAATGTTGGAGAAAAAATGCTGAGGTTTATGCTCTTTATTTATGGAGACAGAACCTAATTGGCGTCTGCAAAAATTTGATGCCAAAACAAAAGTTGTGCCTGGACCGTTCACCTCAGCAAAAAGAATGGGGCAGTTGTGCTTCAGCCAAGCAGTAGTCATCTCTTTATGCCATGTGTATGCACATATAATGTGGAAACTATTGACTGGATTCCCATTGCTCTTTAAGGATATTTTTGCATGTCAGGAGACTGGGCTTTGGGAAGCCCAATTGATTCTGATTTTACAGAATTAGTATCACCAACAACTGACCACTGGATTGTTCTTTTGCCACAGAAGTTGTATATGTAGCAGATCAAGGCAGCAGTGTTTTGAGATGGTAGAATGGACATTGCCACTTCAGACCAAATTAGGTAGGGAAGATCACATTTTAAGTGCTCCTTTGTGTAAAAAAACCACAAACTTCCCTGCAAGAAGTAAATTGACACTGAAGTAGAACCTTTCTGCCCACTTTTTACTTGCAGTGGATCTTTTTTATGTGAGGGAACATTAAAAAATGGCACCTCCTACCACCATTCTGAAGTGCTGTAATCCATGCTATCACCTCATTCTGCTGCATATGAAATTCACAGAACATGAAATACAATTATACGTACTTGGTTTTGGCTGTAATCTTGAATACACTTTCTAGGTTGTACGCCCCATTGAACACTATGGGACCTACTTGTGAGTGAACCGGTATAGGACTATGCTGCATCTTTCAGCTGGGAATGAGACTTACTCTGCTGTCCTGCACATCTATGCAGAAGTAAACTGCACTTAGCTCAGTAGGCTTATTCCCAAGAAGTGTGTATAGATTTTCAGCCTAAGGCATCAAGCTAAAGTCTTAATGAAAAAGGTGGCTTTTTTAATGGTGTACAGCGCAATTCAAACCCAAGAGCCAACGGGATGAGTGAATTTGGAATGGGTGAATCTTGGGCTGTGCCACCTTAGCCAGGGTCAACTGGGACTATGCCAGTGTAACTCCCTCATTCAGCTCAGCTGGGGATATCCTGACGTAATTCTCTCTACCCAGCTGAGCCGGGGCTGTGCTGGCTATTCTGGGGCTCAGCAAGTGGGACCTATGCCAGCATATTTAAAAGGGTGTGGCAGGGGAAGGACAGGGCAAGGAGAGACACTTATTCCAAACTTCTTTCATCTCAGTCACATGTTCTGGCAACCTGGTTGAACTTAACCTGGTGGAGTAAGTCAAATTGTTTGAAAGGCTTATTTCCCCTCTGCCAAGTTTCAGGCTGGCACAGGGGCAGTAACCCCACTCCTGAACCAAGTTTGGAATTAGGTAACTTATGCCAGCTTAATTTAAGTGATGTAAATTCCGTCAGCTTCCTATACTTAGGACTGCTTTGCCAGAATCTTTTATAAAAATTCACAGAGTTCTCAGGAATTTAATATTCTAAAAAGTGGGGGAAATTACTCTGGATTGTATGTGTGAGAGAGTGTTAGTGTTAGTTAACAGAAAGGTCTGCAATATTGAAGCATTCCCTGCTGGAAACATTGCAACATGTGGTCATTAAGTTGGCTGCTTATATGATCTTTATTCCTTATGACTTTTGGTGCATGACCACAGCCCTGTGCACACATATCTTTGCAGCAGAGGTGTAGTTGTCTGGGGTCTTGGGGTGTGTGTCTTAGACCCCATACTTTTTGGGGAGCAGGGTCCCAGCAAGGTCCCCATGTCTCTAGCATCCTACAAGCCAATCAGCGTGCAAGGGAAGTGTATTAGCCATTGAGAAGAGTCTTCAAACATTCTTCCTTGTCCTTTCCTGCTGATTGGAGCCCATCAGCGTGAAAGGAGGTGAGTCTGTCACAAAGAAGACTCTTCTCAGTAGCTAACACACTCCCCGTTCATCCAACAGTACTGACTGAAAAACTACCATACAATGTACTGTATTTGTATCCAATACTGGGTACTAGTTTTCTTGCTTTGGTACAGGATTTAATAATTTGGCTACCATGCACAAACATTTTATATTTTAAAAATGTGATGTTAGAGAATAAGATTTGCATAGCATATAGGGGGCTGGTACAGATTAATTCCATCCAAAAAAAGTATTTTCCAGGCAGTATGGAAATTAAATAATTATTCCAACCTCATTAAGTGCTGTGCTCTATATGCCATTCCCCCAAGCAGTGGCTCGTTCATGCAGCTGGACTCTGTACCCACTATGAAAAGCTGTTCTTGCCTATGACATTTAATCTGTCATTTTATTTATTTTATTGTTATTTTTTATTTATTAAATGTATATCCTGTGCTTCCCCCCAAAATAAAAATATTTATTTTACATTTTAAATATGTATTTTACATATTTATTTTACATTTACAATATGCCGCCCTGGGCTCCTGCGGGAGGAACAGCAGGATATAAATCAAATAATAAATAATGAATAAATAAATTTATTTATAAACATTTTTTATACTGCCATTTCATTTAAAAAAACATCAAGGCGGTTTACAACAAATAAAAAACATAATAAAAACCATTAAAAATACAGGAAAAATAAAGGGCAGCTATTGCAAAAAGACATCTTCTTAACTGCCTGCATAAGCCTAGTGGAACAGAAAAGTTTTCAGCAGGCATTTAAAGTTAAAACAGAAGGCATCAGCTGAATCTCTGTGGGCAGAGCATTCCAGAGAACCGGGTGGATAACACTGAAGGCTCGATTTTGTATCGATGTTCAGTGAGCCTCGCCAACGATTTCAGAGGAGTAGCCACTTGGTGAGACCCTGAGTTAGAATACGCACAGCCAGTGGGAAGTTGTGATATCTCACTTATCTCATGCACCTCATCTATTTTTCCTTGAAGGGGGAAAACACATGGTGTATGTCACATTAGATCTGGGCATGGACTGATAGCCAACCTAAACACTACATGCAAATATGTGTAATTATGAAACCCCCTTTGATAAGAAAAGTCACTTTGGGAAGAGGTGATCTAGAGTGGAAAAAGTGGCAGGGGAGGAAGAACCGGTGCTTGACCCTTTCCCACCTACCCTTCCCTACTCTAATCCCTCCCCCGGCACTTTCCCCCAGTATGGTTCCAAATGTATTTCACCTGGCAAACATATTTGGAAAGGTGCTTTGGAACAAAGAAATGAAGGATTAAATATGTGCTGTATGCACACACACACCTTCTTCGCACTACCCTTTTAAAGCATCCTTTCTTTCTTTAAAAGGGCTGTCGGAGTTTTGTTACAGGCATTTGTGTGTAATGGTTAGTTAGGCCCTAAGCCATACTGAATGTAGTCAAGTCCATCTGGCCACTATATCCCTTTCATAGACTCCTAATGTCTGTTGCTTTATTCAGGACACTGTCACTGTGGGCCAAATAAAATCCCCTGCTAATGCAAATACAATAAAGTGAAGCATTAAAAAGCCCCAACTTGGTCCTCTGGCAAACCTGTGGTGAACCTCTGCTAGAACATGAAAGAGGTGAAATGAGGACAGGCTGTAATCCTCTGGAGGGGTCCGGTGTGGGATGTTGTTTGTGTTATTGTTGTCGTTGAGTAAGAGGAGGTTATTTCTTCCTTCTCCTCTTCCCCTGAAGGCACAAAAACCGATTGGCAGCTTTAACTCCTGAAGTGTTTAAATGTAAGGCTTGAAAATGACTCTGTTCCAAAGAGAGATACGGTTTCACTTGGGTTTCCTGACCTTAATTTGAATTTTCTGTTCAGCAAAATGCATTTCTCTTGTCAACCTTGTTTTACTGAGCCTCGCTGACCAGTGGGGCTAGGTTTCTGAAACAGCTGGGTACATAAGGTAAAACCAGTCTCCAACAAACAAGCGCTGGTTCTCTTGAGAAGATGTAAGCTTTTCTTTGACATTTATCCACTTTGGTTCTGGGGCACATAGTTGGCAGCATGTGTGCTTCCTTCTTTTGTCCACTGTCGTCATTCTGCGTTACATAATATGCAGTTCACACAGATTGTCCTGGCAAAGCAAATGCACAGAACACGCTTGTATTACCATGTGGTTGTGCTTCTCCTGCTTGAAAGCCATCTTTTTTCATGGCCGTCAACAACTGTACTTGCCTCCATTTTGTGATCTTCTCAATCTTTGTGTTGCCTGGCAGATTTAAAGCCACACAGGTATTTTTAAATCCAGGACACCCTGAAGCCTGACGCTCTGCTAAAAACAGCTGGGCTCCTGCCTAAATCTAGCAGCACTGGCTAGCTTAACCGGCTAAATTAAATTATTTAGGCAATTCTAGAATGTATCATGCCTTTTTTTAAAAGGATGACTGCTTTTTCAGAAGGCACAGTTGATGCTTCCAGTTGACTTTCATCAAACCAATTTCAGCATTAAGATTGGGGTCCCACCCTCACCTAATACTCTAACATGTAAGCAATGCTCATGTTACTGATTCTTAGGGCACTTCCATACTGTTGCTATTTTTGGGTGGGATTCAATCACATACTGGTAGATTCAGGTTGTACAATTAAAGTTGTTTGGGGGCGGTCTGTGCAACAAACCTCCTTCCATAAAAGACTGGACTTTTTGTGATAAGGAAAATGATGAGAAAATGCATTAGAAAGTGTGGGACAACACTAGCTTGAGACAACTAACCTCCCCACAAACCAATCAGAATGAATGCTCAATAAATAGCTGACATCTCCAAATCTGCCTGCTCAATAACTAGGATAATCTTGCCATTTTTGACATTACTTTGACCACAGCCTTGTATAGATGGTCTTTTATTTGCAGTGATGGAAGTGTCTTATCAAAATATCAGCAGATCAATCATTTTTCACATGTGTGATGATCTCAAGAGAACCAGCCTCTGTTTTCATTATTCCTATTTTATTATTGTGGCCATTTCCATCAAGCCATCGAAGTCAATGGTGTGAAGCAACTTCTCAAACATTCTTGAATGTGCTAGAGATGAAGTGCTCACTTTTCAAAGAAAAAAAAATAAGAATGTTTTTAAAATATTTTTTTCAAGTGATGGGGCATCACTAGGAGTCTTGCACAATTTTTAATCTTTTTTTGAAGTGCTATATAAATGCTAAAATAATAGAGTTGTTGAGGACTTGCTTGATGCAGAACTAGAGCATCCCCAACAGGCGGCTCTCCAGCCTCTGCTTGAAGACCTCCAGTGAGGGAAAGTGACCACCCCTCAAAGGAATTGGTTCCATTGCTTTTACCTTCAAGATGTTACTCCTAAGGCCCAACCAAAACCTACTCTCTTGTAACTTAAGCCCATTAGATCTAGTCCTGCTCTCTTTGCCACTTCTGTGTGACAGTCCTTGAGGTCAGGGCTGGGGAACCTTTGACCATTCAGATGTTGCCAGACTACAATTCCCATCAACCTCAGTAAGCATGGCTAATGGCCAGGGATAATGGGTGTTGTAGTCAGTGGACAATGGCCAGGGATAATGGGTGTTGTAGTCAGTGGACAATGGCCAGGGATGATGGGTGTCTCAGTCAGTGGAGACTGATGGCTCCAATGTCAGTAGGGCAGTGGATCCACTCTGGGTTTTAGTCTGAAATTTCAAGGAGCTTTGCCAAGCTGGACAGCTCCTTGCAAATTCAGACTAAAACCCAGCATGGATTCACTGCCCCACTGACATCGGAGCCACCAGTCTTCACTGGTTGTAGTTCAGCAACATCTGGAAGGCCAAAGTTTCCCCACATCTGCTTTAGGTATTTGCTGAATACTATCATATCCCCTCCTCCAGGCTAAATATATCTAGCTCCTTCTTTATTTATTGGGTTTCTAGCTCTTGGTGGATAAGTGGATATACCTATATTTCTGTACTTTTGTATCCTCATCCAGTGGACATTATATGGACATTGGAGCTCCAAAGCACATGAGAAGCTCCTGGGGTTGCCAGGGCTACCTCCTCCTCCTCCTCCTTAGCATTGATTGACCACCCTTCACCCAGAGGTCCCAGAGCAGATTACTGTGTTAAAAACAATTAAAAACAACCAGAATAATCAACTGGGGTGCTTGTCATGGGAAGGGAGCAAGCCTATTGCCTGACAGGCATTCAGAATCAATGGGACATGCCTTGTGCATTAGAGTCTGAGAACAGGACAGCTGAGCCCATCGATAACCACCTACCATTTAAATACCTGTGCCTAGCAGATGAAGTAATTGTTTAAAAAATCATCATTGTCAGAATATCTTGTACCTGCCACATCTGTCTTAAAAAGGGAGAATTCTTTTCTCCAAAGCTAAATGCTCCTGAGTCTTCCATGAGTACTTAAATGTAGCTGAGAATTGGCAGAATGCAGAGGATCCCTTCTGTTCAACAGACCATCTGTGTGGAGTATATTCCAAGACAAGGTCATGGGAAGGCAAATTATGATGTGAGAAATTGTTGGGGTTTATGTCTAAAAGTGCTCAAAGAACAAGCCCTGACTTTAAAATCCAAATTAGCAACCTTGCCATTACATCAAATTTGATCATACTTTACTTATTATTGTTGTTACAAAGAAGAGCTGATGTCGTTACTAAAGTGGAGCAAGCAATAAATCCTGGTATTTTCCTGAGATTGTAACTTTGGTTCCCAGTACCAAAATGATTTCCATTATTGCATTGGCAGGTATTTCTAAAACATTCCTAAATCAATGGCTGGCAGCAGAAAGGAGACTGAAAAGAGTTTGTAGCTTCAAAGGCTCTACCGTGTTAATGGACTCCTTATGAGCAGCATTCCCATGATTGCCCAAAGAGTGGCTCCAAAGTCAGTGGGGCAGTTAATCAGCTCTGGGTTTTAGTCTGAACTTTTAAGGAGCTGTCCAAGGTGCTTTCCTTGAAAGTTCAGACTAAAACCCGGAGTGGATTCACTGCCCCACTGACATTGGAGCCTCCAGCCTCCACTGGGCTTGGTATAAACAGCTGTTGCTGTGGTGGTTGCAGCAAATAATACAAAACACTCGAGTTAGTGCAGGAGCATGCAAGCTTTTGAATATATTGTTGCATGAGACTTAGCAGTCTTTCCATTCTAAGAAAGAGTTCCGCGTAAACCTAACGCTTGCCTACTTACTCCTATAAACTGCTGAAGCCCAGCTGCTGAACCGGGCTCCTCCCTCTCTGCCCTTAGATAGCGAAAAGACTTGCAGTCTTGGGAGTTAAGAAGCATGCTGTCAGGCAACAGATAGGGTGGCTGCGTATCCTACTTTACAGAGCGCAATCTCCTCTTTGAAAAGTCGTCAGAGAGCAAGCCTCTCTTTGAAGGGCTGTCCAGTCCAAGTTTGCTTTAAAAAGCAAGAACCCTAAGCAGGGAGAGCAGCAGAAGCCCTGAAGTTGCCCAACAAGTGTTAGCAAGACCGAGCGAGTGCACAGGTCACCTGGCCACAGTCTTCCTCCCTGTGGTGCAATGTATTGTGCTTCTATTTAAAACATAGTCATTATTTCTAAATTTGCATCTATACCTTTAACATCACATGCAAATTTGCTGCGAATCCTTGCCTTCTTTTGTCCTCTTTATATCGTGATACACTCTACTTTTTGGGGGGGGGCAGTGAGTAAATTATCACCGAAGCAACAGACCATAAAATTGCCAGCAGTTGGGGGAAGTGAAAGGGGATGAAAGAACGGAATGATACAGTCACAACCACCTAATGAAAACAGGGGTGGGGAGTTATTAAGGGAGGGTAAAGAGAAGCCATTTCCTGAGTTTCACCACGACCTGCAGTGGCATAGTAATGGCTGAGTCTGGGCTTCTTGGCAGTGGGGTGGCCAAAGGTAGGCAAGCCTTTGTATGGTAGGTTGTCCTTAAGCCAAGGTCCAGTTCCCACCCTTGGTTCTACAGAACTCTCCTGACAGAGTTCTGACATTGGGTTGTGCGTCCTGCAATGGTCCTGACTAAGCCTAAATAAAATCACAAACACAGCTGAAAGGCAGCAAGATAGGGAAACGAGGCAAAGAGAAGGGATCTAGGGTCGGAGGAGGCTTGATAAAAAGCAGCATGGAACACTCTTCTGGCCAAAAGTCTGAACTGTGAAACACCTTTCTGGGGTATCTAAAACAGTTTGGGATCTGAGAGCTGTCCTGTTATAGAAAAGAGTGATGGGCAGTCACATTGTAAGCGATGATCTTGTTTAGGACAGGGCTGGGTGGAAGGATATTAAATGACTACGGTAGTTTGCTACGAGTTTTTGTTGTTATGTGCCTCCAAGTCAAGCACGACTTATGGCGACCCTATAAATCAGTGACCTCCAAAAGTATCTGTCATGGACCACCCTGTTCAGATCTTGTAAGTTCAGGTCTGCTACGAGTAGGTACCATAATACACATTTCCTGCTGCATGGCTGCTGCTTGCTTCCTGAGCCAATCAGAATTTGTCCACTGTGGGAAACTTGCCGGGGAAAGCCTTCAGAGAAAACTAATGGCCAAGTATTTATTTATTTATTTAGTTTCATTTATAGACCGCCCATAACCAATGGCTCCCTGAGCGGTGTACAACATATAAAAGTACAATATAAAATACAAGTACGTTAAACAATATCAAAACAACTAAAGCAATTAACACATCAAAATACTTAAAAATATATTAAATATATTTAAAATGTATTTAAAATGCATTTAAAATGCCTGGGAAAATAGGAAGGTTTTAGCCTGGCGCCGAAAAGATAACAACGTAGGCGCCAGGCGTACCTCCTCGGGGAGACTGTTCCACAATTCGGGGGCCACCACAGAAAAGGCCCTGGATCTTGTCATTACCCTCCGAGCTTCTCGATGACTCGGTACTCTGAGGAGGGCCCTAGATGTCGAACGAAGTGCGCGGGTAGGTTCATAGCGGGAGAGGCGTTCCATCAGGTATTGTGGGCCCACACCATGTAGGGCTTTATAGGTCAGTACCAGCACCTTGAATCTGGCCCGGAAACAAATTGGCAGCCAGTGCAAATGGGCCAGAACAGGTGTAATATGTGAGGACCGACTGGTCCTTGTCAATAAGCTGGCTGCTGCGTTTTGCACTAGCTGCAGCTTCCGAACCGTCTTCAAGGGCAGCCCCACGTAGAGTGCATTACAGTAGTCCAATCTAGAGGTCACTAAAGCATGAACAACTGAGGCGAGGTCGTCACCACCAAGATAGGGGCGTAGTTGGGCTACCAGACGAAGATGGTAGAACGCATTCCGAGCCACCGAGGCTACCTGAGCCTCGAGTGACAAGGAAGGATCGAAAAGAACCCCCAAACTACGAACCTGTTCCTTCAGGGGGAGTGTAACCCCATCTAGAACAGGATGAACATCCTCCATCTGTGCGGAAAAGGCACTCACCAACAGCGTCTCAGTCTTATCTGGATTGAGTTTCAGTTTATTAGCTCCCATCCAGTCCATTATCGCGGCTAGGCAACGGTTCAGCACATCAACAGCCTCACCTGAGGAAGATGAAAAGGAGTAGTAGAGCTGCGTGTCATCAGCGTACTGGTGGCAGCGCACTCCAAAACTCCGGATGACCGTACCCAGAGGCTTCATGTAGATGTTGAAAAGCATGGGGGACAGAACCGATCCCTGTGGGACTCCACAATGGAGAGTCCAGGGTATCGAGCAATGCTCCCCAAGCACTACCTTCTGGAGACGATCCGCCAAGTAGGAGCGAAGCCGCTGCCAAGCAGTACCCCCAACTCCCAACTCCGCGAGTCTCTCCAGAAGGATACCATGGTCGATGGTATCAAAAGCCGCTGAGAGATCAAGGAGAATCAACAGAGTTACACTCCCCCTGTCCCTCTCCCGACAGAGGTCATCATACAGGGCGACCAAGGCTGTTTCTGTGCCAAAACCGGGCCTAAAACCGGATTGAAACAGATCTAGATAATCGGTTTCATCCAAGAGCGCCTGGAGCTGGCTGGCAACCACCCGTTCCAAGACCTTGCCCAGAAATGGAACATTCGCTACCGGTCGATAGTTGTTCAAATTATCTGGGTCCAAGGACGACCTCTTCAAGAGAGGTCTCACTACAGCCTCCTTAAGACAGCGAGGGACAACTCCCTCACTTAAGGAGGCATTGATTACCTCCTTGGCCCAGCCGGCAGTTCCAGCCCAGCTAGCTTTAACTAGCCAAGAGGGGCAAGGGTCTAGTACCGATATGGTTGCACAGTAAGGGTTTATGCTTGCATTACATATGGCAAAGGTACCAGAGCTTGGAAAAGTTACTTTTTTTGAACTACAACTCCCAACAGCCCCAGCCAGCATGGCCACTGGATTGGGCTGATGGGAGTTGTAGTTCAAAAAAGTAACTTTTCCAAGCTCTGAAAGGTACTGAGAACTCACAAGGCTTGCACCTATGTTGTAGTGCATGCAGCTGTACAATCCCTTGCAGGGCTGTTGCTATGGGACTTCCCCTATGAGGAAAAGTTGCAGCATTTGGGGCTTTTTAGTTTACAGAAAAGGCAAGTAAGACGTGACATGACAGAAGTGTATAAAATTACGCATGGCATGGAGAAGATGGATAGAGAAAAGCTTTTCCCCCTCTCTCTCACAACACTAGAACGTGTGGACATCCAATGAAGTTGGAAGATTCAGGACATACTAAATAAAGTACTTCTTCACACAGCGCATAGTTAAACGATGGAATTCACTCCCACAAGAGGCAGTGATGGCCACCAAACGGATGGATTTAAAACAGGGTTAGACAAATGCATGGAGGAAAATGCTATAAATAGCTACTAGCCATGATGGCTATGCTCTTCCTCCGTAGTTGGAGGCAGCATGCTTCTGAATACTATGATTCTATACTTCCCACTCACCCCTATCGTGAATCCTCCCACAACATTGTTCTGGTTTGAGTTGGTGCATTCCACTTTCCTTCCCCCACTCAAGGAACCCACTTTTTGTACACTTCCTTTCCTTAACTTTCCGTCTCTTTCACAAACACCCACCCACATACACACACCTCAATTCTTGTCTCAACATTTGTCGCACGCATGCACTCATGATCACTTCTACTTTGTACCCCCCCCTTTGTATGCACCCTTCTATATAAGGTGATATATAACAGAAGGGGATGCAGCACTGAGGGGAGGGCCAGCTTATGATATATGAAGGAAAAAAGGAGCTGTGTGGGACGGAGGACAACAGAAAGGCCCAGCTTGGGAGTTACTGTATCCCCGTGCATAGAAAGAGCTATTTCTGCCTAGGTGAATGGCTACCTTCCTGCCTAGCTCCCTTTCTGGCGTGCTGGTGGTGACAGCAGCAGCAGCAGCACCACCACCACCACTAGCAGCTCCTATCAGCTTGGCCCTTAATGCAGCAGAGATGACGGCAGGCTCCCCTCAGCCACTTGGCTGTACCACTGTAGCATTCAGTATCTCCATAATCTTGTCTTTGTACATTTTCTATACACATGAATTTATTCCGCTTGGAATATCAGTTTTTGTTTCTCTAATATAACAGTGAGGTGAGAGTACTTGAAGTGTCATGAAATACAGGCAGCTTGGCACTGAATATCAAGCACAATTTCTGTAATGTTCAAAGGACATTTTTGTGTCTGCAAACACATTGTAGAAGTATCCCCACCCCCATAATACAGCCCCATTAATAGACCTGTGTAGGCATTTCATGCCTGAAAGCAAATTCCCTTTGAGGTAGAAGGCATGTTTTGAAATAACATGAACATTGTGAACAGGTTGGCAGAAGTCTGCAGATGTCATTTTCTGACATTTGTCAAAATGGCTGCCACTGATCCTCCACACTGGCTTTGTTACACTAAAACAGCGAACCATAATTTGATAAAAGTTTAGGTGTGTAGATGTCATGGCTAATGAGACTGATGTTGCAGGAAGATTACTAGTGGCCATTTTGGAAAATGGAACCTGCAGACTTGTATCAACCTACTAATGTTGTCTACCCCAGTCTTACTCATTCCAAACCATGTCTTCTACGTAATAGAGGTGGAAATTGCTGTTGGACATTAAATTCCTTTGGAGCTCTACCTCAAGAACAGAACTGGAGCTGCAGATGGCCAAGGTATAGCTCTACTGCTAGTTTTGGATGCACAAATGCCCTTTAAAATGTAACAAAATCCAGATGTGGCTTACATCAGTAGAAACACAGGGACCTGTCTTTATCATGAGAGCAGGTTTTCCATTTGTGTAGTTGCACCAATGCACTGGCAATAAATTTGATACAGCATTAAATGTGTTTGATGCTTTGAGATGTGATCCTGGGCTTAGCAACTGCTAAAATAGAAAGGTGCTTATGGTGCAATGGTGAGAGCAGAGCACAGCTTCAAATCTTTTCTGTGAATAAAAATGAATGACGTTGGGCAAGTCACTCTCTCAGCCAAATGTTATCTTAAAGGGGAGCTGCAAGACTAGTGATGAAACAACATGTGACATGTAGTTCAGCTTTTGATGTCAACAACTATCTGCTTCCAAACACAATTCAAAGTGTTGGGACTTACCTTTAAAGCTATAAATCAGGAATAGGAACCCTGTGATCCTCCAGATGTTGCTGGACTGTAAGTGCTATCATCCTTGTCCATTGGCTATGCTGGCTGGGGCTGATGGGAGTTGGGAGTCCATCAATATCTAGGTTGCATGTTTCCCATCCCTGCTGTAAATGATTTGGGATCCAGTCTCTGAAAGACTGCCTCCTCTTTCCACATGATCCTCCCATGTGAACAATCTAATGCTCTTCTGAAGTTAGGCAGGCAGTAACTTGAGAATGACTTTCCCAGCAAGGTTTACCCGGCACGGAACTTGATGTCATTCTAGCACAAGAGAAGACCTTTTCTATTTGCTCAGGCCTTCTAGCACATCAATGTGCAAATTTTAATCTGGCATTTTATTGCTACCTGTTACTTATTATCATATTTTATTATATTCCACCTTTCTTCCAAGGAGCTCATGGTGGTATACAAACATGGTTCTTACCCTCCTGATTTTATTCTCACAACAGCTTTGTGAGGTAGGTTAGGCTGAGAGAAAGTGACTGGCCCAAGGTCACCCAGTGAGAGCTTCATGGCCGTGTGGGGATTTGAACTGGGTTCCAGGTTCCAGTCCAACACTCTAATCACTACACCACACTGGCTCTTGGCATTTGCTGTGATTGGGGGATCATCATTATTTACATTTGTATCCCTTATTATAATAACTTGTAAGCTGCCTAGAGAGATTTGTTGTAGCATAGACACATATAAAATGTCAGTTTGCCACCCAAATATTTAGATTTCAAAGTTAACATTTATCATTAGAATTCAAAATTTTCTCACTTAGGGTTTGGTCATTTGTTCAATAGGAAAACTCATTGGTTAAATGGATTAAATTAGTGCAAAGTTTGTGAATTAAATGCCATTGTAAGTTGGTTGTTAATATACATACTGATTGCAATATATCTGTTAAAGAAAAACAATGCTATTGCATTCAGCTGTCAGAGTGTGATTTTTTTCCTTTTCCTTTTTTCAAAGTGTCAAGTGTTGACCTGTACATGTCAAGTTTTCACACTGCCAAATCTTGATGTTACTATAGAATTGTCAGATCTCAAATGCTTAGTGTTGGCCTGCAAAATAATAATAAATTGAATATTCATCATAACATGTTATTGGATGAAAAATTTAGAAGATTGTGAAGAGAATTATTTGGGGCAAATTCGGACCAGTTTTTGCAAGGCTAAGACCCCTCTCTGGCTTCCTCAGATGAAAGATTGCCTACTAATAAATAAATCCAGCATTTAAAAAAGTTAGGAGGGGAAATGGGTGGAACAAAGCAATGGAAGATGGACAGAGGTGGTCTTACCAAAACCACCAGGGGAAAGTTTTTTTTTAGCTTTTTATTAAAGTACAACAGATATGGGGAGCCTATGGCCCTCCAGGTGTTTTTCAGCTCTTATCAATCCCAAGCAGCATGGACAATGATCAGGGATAATGGGAGTTGGAACTGAACAAAATAAAATAAAGCTTTCACACAAAATAAAAAGTCCCTTGGAAGTAGAGTGCTAAATAGGAACAGATAATGGCATGCAGTGTCAATAGTAACACCTTCTTGTAAAGTTTCAGTAGCAGATCATGAGGAGGAAAATAAAACTTCCCTCCCCCTATGACTGCACCCTTAATGTACAGAAAATTATTATTAGATTTATATCCCACCCTTTCTCCCATTAGGAACCCAAATCTTGGCACACCACCAAAATCACATAGATCATTTCTATTGGTTTAACTAACACCCTCCCCTTTAAAAAAAGCCCTGTCTCCAGATTGTTCTACCAATATTCTTGCTCTGGTAAATAAGAGAAAACCACTGAAAGATCAGCCAGCCTGAAGCTTATGTTGTACCTCTGGGGAAATCTAGAACATCTTTGTTTAAATTCATTCCCTCCATTCTGGCGTAAAATATAGTCAAAAAGGACCAAGACACACAAGTGATACCTGTCAGATTCTCCACACAATCATGGCAGGCTGTCCCCGTTTGCTAGGCAAAGAAAGGTAGTTAGAGGGCATTTTATAAGTGCCTGTGGCAATTTGGGGTGCATTTACCAAGTCATCTGTTCTTACACCGTTTTCGCAGACTTTCAGAAACACTTTCCTCTTCATTATAAGCAGACTTTCCAATTAGGAAATCCCCTTCAATAAGCAGAAGGCATTTTTGCTTAGGATTTAAATGCCATTTTTTAAAACCATTTTTAGCCTGTATCATATATGCCAAAGTCATCTTTCCCTTCCTTCTCCCTCAGCACTTCCTCCTGTTGATTCTTCACAAACAAAGTGACTCAGGGTGTGTCTATGCTAGGAGTTAACACAATGGAAGCTACTACAGGATGAATCAATATAGATGGGAAGCTGGCAAACTGAAACTTAATATTGTTAAACCTATAAAACTCTTTTCTCATTTGGTAAAAGAATTATTTGTGTTTTCCTGAAATAGGTGTCAAATATTGAAACAACTCACCCTATTGTTATTTGATTCCCCTTATGTTGTATATATCAATTATGTATCTGTAATATAACTAGACTTCTTTGCATTCTGTAGTAACAGAATATATTTTTTGGGGGGAAACCTATGAGAATGTATACACTGCATCCCTAATCTACCTATAGTCAAGTTACTTGTTCCCTTGAGAATTTCTGTAATAAACTGTCACAGAGCTAAGGAATGAAGCAAGAAAAGATACCCTGATTGCATTTATAACCAAGCAGTGCGGGAGGGGGAATATAGTTGCAAATATTTCTAGATTCCATTGGGTGGCTTCAAACGCAGCCTGCCTGCTGATGGAAGGAATTTCTCTGCTGCTAAGCAAATTTGTTCTCTTCTGCACCCCTCTCTCTCCGGACTTCTCGGAAGGCTAGTTTCAAACATTCTTCCAGTGCACTTTGGTGGCAATAAAAAGCTTGCTCCAAATAAAACTCATAAGGATATATTACAACATACAAAGATTTGTATCTACATGTAGCATAAAGAATCAAACGTTTGACTTACAAAACATAACTTTAATTATGGATGCATGCTTTTCAAATATACAGGATCCAGTTCTGAGTGTTATATAGCATACAATATGTGTTATTAGGCAGCATGGTAACAAGCATGTAACAATCTTACGTTATTTATGGCTGACAAACAGACACTGTTAATACTAGTTGCATTTTGCTGAAGACCAAGTTAATAAAAACCTAGTCCTATTCTGAAATATTTTCAAACAAGAACAAATGGCCTGGAATAGCCAGAAAAATGGCATGACATTCTACTTCACAGCTGCAGCTATAACTCTCCTGACTAAGAGGAGCGAACAACCCCAACCTCTCATGGCTCATCTTCAGATCCGATGCTGATGTGTACATGGCCATCCTGGCATATGCTGAACACATTAACAGTGTTAGCACAGTGCAGCAAATTCAAAATGGTAGTGTGAGAATACACTAATGTCAGCTAAGGGGACGGGCAAAAGTTGAAGGACAAAGCTGAGGGTCAGTTTACATATCCATATACCACATTGGGAAGGCATGGACAACCACAGGTCCCTGCCATGCATACATGGGGTGGAAGAGCATTAGTGTTCGTTTTGAGTGTTCTAGTGTACACTATGTGTACACTTAAGGAATGCTCTAAATCCGTAACATAAAATGGTCCTTAACATCACGGGTGAAATTCACCAAGTAGTGTTGGAACCAATCTTGCTAAACAACCTCTGAATGTTTATGCAGTCTTGAACGTACTTGGGGTCCTTTGCGTTTTGATATAGAAGGCGGTTTTTCAATTAAGACAGGGTCACTTTTTTTTTTACCAGTTCCCTCCATAAGGCAATTCATGGTTTGAAAGAAATGGTAGGTCTCCATCTCTGTGAGTGGCTGTTTTCCTGAATATGGTTTTGAAAACAAGGTGATCTCCTTGCTAGTTTTATCTATCCTCCAAAATCCTAAACTATGGAAGTTTTTGCTATTGCATTAAAAACCTTTTAAGAAAATCAGTTTCTTTCACATCAGTATTTAGAACTTTATTCTCCTAAGTAACCTGGAGTTTTCGTTGTTGAGTTTACTGTAGTATTTATGAATGATGTCCTAAACAAGAAATCCCACAGAAGTCACTTGCTGACTAGGGTGGCTTTGATGCAACATGCAAAATTTTACTAGTGTACAACCTAAGATTTTCACCTGTCCAGTACAGGATTCTCACTGAATAAACCTTGGTGGTGGTGGAGCGGCAGCAACGTTGAGTGATTTAGTCCCACAGAACAGATGTTCATTCAAACAGCCATCAATCTTCTACCCTCAAATCTTTCTGTCACCCCTGCCTTTGTACTTACAACACTGGGACAAACAGAATATTTGTGCTTCTTGCAATATAGCACAAGGGCGCTTGGAATTCTCATTCAACACTAGAGGATTAAAAAGAAATGCAATATAGGAAACAATACATCAGCATTAGTAGAATTCTGAATACTCTACAGTTACCAGGAAGGGGTGGGGTGGGGTAATCCAGTTATACATAAGAGGTAATTTAAAAGGTTAAATATTGTCCAAAGAACCATCTCAGCTTTATCGGAAATGCAAAGCAATATTCAGGTGCTATACTCACAGACTGGTAGATGGAGCAAGTGGGGCGAGCAAGGATGAGCACACTAGCTCTGCCCTCCCCTGTCAGTGTCCCCATCACCCTCCATGAGTAGGAGGACAGCCATTTGCAGTGGAGTTCCCCGCAGCGTGGGCAATGCGGAAATCAGGAATCTACTTGTGGAAGTTTCCCATGCCTTGACAAATACAGGAGGCTCCCCACTGCAGCTGGTCCCCCTCAAAACTTGTGGAGGGCAAGAGGGACAGACCTAGGGCACACATTCCCCCTTTCCCTACTTGCATGTTCTACTTACTCATGCATACAACTCTAAAGTTCACCACCATCACCCTGACTTTACCCTGAGTTTGCTTGGAACAATAGTCAAGGAAGTCAAGGCCACCACATCATAAGTAATAGCACATCATAACACTGCCCCTTCAGGACTGATTGGGCCTTTATTCAAAACTCTGAGGAAGACAATGTAAAGATCCCAGTGCAAAGCAGCTATTCCTAGAAAGAAAATGTGACATGGCTCAAGGGATCAGGACATCTTTCAAATTATGTTTTGTACGCCGCACTTATAAAAAGGGTTTGGAGAGGGCTTTTAAAGAAAAACACAGAAACAGATCAGCACCGCTAGTCACTAAAAGAGGATTCACTGTCTGAACTGTCTTCTGCATGTGCCTCGTCTCCCCATGAGGGCACGGCAGCATCTGGTGTCCTGTAAGGGAAAGGCAAGAAATCACAACTTAATTGCCTAGAATGCTAAAAGACATAAAAGCCAAGTGTCAACACCCCAGCTGCTTCCAAAAGAGTAGCTGTGTTGGTCTGTACCAGTAAAAAAGTGGTTTGGAACCTTAGAGACTTCAGCGGTTTACTGTGGCCTGGGCTTTCGCAGGCAATGCCTACACTGTTAGCTGTATTTATTTAATTTTATTTATTATTTGATTTATATCCTGCTCTTCCAGCAGGAGCCCAGGGCAGCATGAAGTGGAAAGACAAGATCCAAGGTGGGAATAGGAGAGAGTGTGTGTGTGTCTATAGGACAACTTCAGAGCCCTTTCTTTGGATGCAAAATCCAGAAAGTCTTGAGAAGGTGAGCCGGGACATCCACAGTTCAAATCTCATTTAGCTCACTGTGGTACGCCAGCTTTGAGCTCCTGCCCTAATGCAGATTACTGGCTGGGGTTCCATTTAGATCTCCTATTACCCGTTTTAAAACAGCAGCATTGGTTGCCAGTTTGTTTCTGGGCCTAATTCAAGGAGCTCACATTAGGGTTCACAGCTCTAAATGACTCAGGCTCTAAATATCCGAAAGACTGCCTCCTTCCCTACAGACCCTCTCGGGTGTTAAGATCAGCAAAGGGAGCCCTTTTGGTAGTTCCGCCACCTTCAGAAGCTTGGGGAGGGCATGTTCTGTGGCAGTCCTTAAGTTGTGGGACTCCCTCCCCACACAGGTGCATCTGGCAGCTTCGCTGCACAGTTTTTGGCGAATGCTGAAGATGCATCTCTTTAGCCTCGCCTTTGACATCGGAGTCATATATTTTTAAGGACCCAGCCTATTTTTGTGATTGCAAAAAGTTCTTTTAAACAGTTTTAATGTTGTATTTTAAATTGCTGTACCACCGTCCAGGACCTTAGGATCAAGGATAGGTAATAAATTAAAAAAATAATGAATGAAATGTGGCAATAATATTGGCTGACTTTACACGGCTGCTCAGATTACTGAGAATGCACTCCAAACACTCCCAAAGCTGCACAAATTCTAAGTACTGTTGCTATTATTAATATTCATTCAGGATAGCATTTCTCAACCTGAAGGGTATAGGACACCAGCGTGTCTTCTGCACATGCATGCATACGCAATGGTAACGGGCCTATAAATTGGTAAAGGACCAAGGATCTCTTGAGGGCAGGTCATAACCCTATTGGTCTTCCTGGAAAGGATAAAGAATCCCATTAGAACCTGCTATGGGCCCAGTACCTGCAGCGATGTGGGGAGCCAGGAAATGTGTGGGCAAAAAAGCGGGGCAGGATGGGTATTTAGAAGCTGCAATTCTAGGATTGTGGGTGTATTATAAGATGGAGTTGCACCGTTTCATAGTGTCTGAGAATACCCATTTAGGATGCCACCATCTCAACCCAAAACATCTGTGCCAAAGAATTTATCTACACAATGGGTTATGAAAATCAATATATATGCCCCATCCTTTGCTGTTATTAGGCTGTACAGTTAAATCTTGGGATCAGGCTGCCTGTAGCTCTTATGCTGATGAGGAATTGAAGCTTCTGTTGGGTTTCAAACCAAAGAAGAGAGCCAATATTTCCCCCCCTGTAGATAGTACAAGAAATCTCCAAAATGTTTCTATTCTCCTTAAAAATGCTGGCAATAAAGACATAGATCTGTATGTACATACTGTTCCATCCCCAAGAGTGAACCCCGCCCCCCACCAGCTATGTTTCCAACACATTCTTAACTGGACTTTGGCTATTGCCTTTAAAAAAAATAGGATAATATCCTCGCATTGTCAGAGTGCACAGATAATCTTGCTGCTAGAGAGCAAGCCTTAACAAAAATATGAATGTGAAAGATTTAGTGTTAGAGCAAGAAATCTGCTTATGAGGGTGATTTTCCCACCCCCTTCTCAGCACCTGGACCCCATAGTGAGCTAAGGGAGAAATAGAGGAAAAATCAGGCAGAGGTACGTTCTGTGAACGGAACTGCCACTCACACTGTGCCTCAGTCCGATTTTCTGCACTCCTCTCTTTCCCCCTCAGCCCCCCCCCAGTAGCACACCTCATTCAGCAGGGCCATCAAACCTTTGGGAGCCTTGGGGGGGGAGGAGAGTTACCTTCCACCCACACCCCTTCCTAAGGAGACCCTCTGGATCCAATTAATATGCTTTAATGCTGGAAAACCGGCAGTCACAACTCCTAAGGCAGTTCTTCAATCTTGGGTCCCCAGATTATGCTGGACTACACCTTCCATCATTCCCAGCCAGGTCAGCCAATAATTAGGAATGATGGCAGCCGGGTCCTCAGATGTTGCTGGACTACAGGTTTGAAGAACAGCACTCTGAGGCACATGGGGGAGAAGTGTGGGGAAGGGGTGATGTCACATACATAACCAAATAGCCACAAACAACATTGTCATCACAGCCCATCACTGAAATAGATGCATATCCCAGGCTATGGTCTCAAGGCACATGAGGCCAGCACCCTGCTAAAGCTAAGCAGGGTCAGGTCTGGTCAGTGCCTGGATGGGAGACCACCTGGGAACCATATGTTAAGCCGCCTGAAAAGAAAGGCAGGGTATAAATGTAATAAATAAATAAATAATAATATTTGCGGAGGAAGAGGGAAACCACACTTTTCCCAGCCACTCAAAGCTTCAGCTGGAAGAGCCCTATCTCAGACTTCCTCAAAGCCTACAACAGACAGTTCATAATTGTTCTTTCAGCTTTGCCAGGTTATTTCATATTAGATTTTTCTGAAGGCTCCAAAACAAGATGCATTCTTCTCTCCCCCACTGCAGATGCCAACTCCCTGCAAGTCTCCATACACATAATATGCAAGTAGTCGTCACTTACTCAAGAAGATCCGGGTTTAACCCTTCAGAAATCATTTTGTTTCTTATTGCCATTACAGGAACACCCTGTAGAGAAGGAAAAATAATGTTAGAAGCCTAGAAAAATGCTGAATAAGAGAACCCCATCAACATCCTAAGGTTTTACTAAAGAAAAAGCAAAAGCAAAAAAATATAGTTAAGGAAGAAGCTCTGAAGTGACAGGTTACATTTCCTGTGGCTGCCTCTACAGAAAGTGGGGAGATTTGAGCTGCTGAAATGCCAAGGTCCATGTTGGAATAATTCTGGTTTATTTCAGAGCCTGCAGTTAAAACATCCTTTTATTTCATTCACCAACACCTTGATAAGGTCGCTGCTCAGCATGTGTGATCATGCCCATGTGAATTTCACCCTCCTCAAAACGGACACTGTCAAGCTGGAAAAGGCGTAGAAAAAGGCAACCAGAATGATCAAGTGGCTGGAGAAGCTCCCCTAGGAGGAAAGGTTGTAAAGGATGAGGCTTTTTTGTTTAGAAGAAAGGCGAGTAAGGGGGGGGAGGGACCATGATACAAGTGTATAAAATGATGCATGGTGAGGAGCAAGTGCACAGCGAATCCCTCCTCCGTTCATAATATTGGACCATCCAAGGAAGTTGAATGGTGTCAGATTCAGGATGAACAAAAGGAAGTACTTCTCAAAACACATATTTATTGATTGAACCTATATCCCACCCTTTCTCCAAAACGAGCCCAGGGAGGCAAACAACAAGCGATAAATCAATACAACCTCTTAAAAAGAATTCCAATAAAGAAGCAGACTAGAAAAATCTCTACTTAAAAGGCTTGTTGAAAGAGGAAGTTCAGCTGTGTATGTTACCTCCACAAGATGCAATAAAGGTGACCACCCTGGATGACTTTAAAAGGGGATTAGAAAAAAATGCTTGGAGTAAAAGCTACCAGTCATGATGACGATATTTTCTCCAGGGTCAGAGGCGTCATGCGTCTGAAGAGCAGTTGCTGGGAATCATGAACAGAATAATGCTACTGGGATTGTGCTTCCATTCCCATTGTAGGAGCATACTGCTGGGACTAGAGAGGCCTTTTGTCTGGTCTAGCAGGGCTCTTCATACATTTTCCATTGCCCCACAAAGAAATGCAAGAGACCTTTAGCACTACTTTCCAGGCACTAACTAGATCATGTTCAAAGTAGGCCAAAGTTAGGTTATCAATGTAAAAGCAGCTCAGGTTTGGAAAGCTGAGCACAGCAGTGGAGCCAAAGAAAACAAGATATGGACACAGGAAAGACAACAAGTGGACACTGTACAACTAGGTCAATGGTGGTAGACCAAAGTTCAGATCTGCATGTGTGACCTTTGCTTTAACCAGTTGCCAACTAAAGGAGATGTAAAGACAAGACTTGTATACGTAGAAAAGTGAGAGGACCTGGATCTTTTGAACATTCGTGACAGTTCCTTGCCTAGGCCATAGCTATACCGTACAGTGCATCTCATCAGTCTGCTTGTAGCAAATGGAAAGTGGGCTCAGCCATTATAATTCCAAAACCACAACATGCAGAGGTGGAACCATATCATAATCCTACTATGTCCCATAACATCCTAACAGGAAACCATCTATTCAGTCTTGTGAACTATTATCAGAAAATAAACTTCATTTGTCTTGCAGTAGGTAATTGTGTTCATGTTGGTTTGATATAGCCCTCCACAACACTTTCTTGGTAACAACAGAGGATTTCTCAGAAAGAACTGCAGCAGCACAAGACTTACATTTAAAAGTGGGCTAGCATAAAGGCGAGTTTTAGCCAACCATGCATATGAAGAGAATAAAATGCTCTTCATTGCAAGCTCTCCCAGTACTTGTGGATCATTTCCCCAAGACACGAACATCGTCCCTTATTTTATTGCAGGATCCCGGAGTCCAAACTCTCTGCTAGGGATGTTCCAACAGAATTGGCTCCTGTGTTCCTACCGCTGAGGCTCAAAGAGAACTTGTTGCTGTGCCATCATTGATGCAAAAGGTCAAAAGGGAAAAAGAAGTCCAACTTCTGATTTCCAAGGTCTACTAGAGGTCTGAAAAGGACGTGAGAGACCTCAAAATCTAAGTGAATAGTAGTGTGTGGTTGGTTTTGGCATGCAACAAATGTACTTTGGCCAAGGTAAGTAGATGGCTTTAAAAAGGAGAAGGCAGCCACGGTGGGTGTTTCAGAGAAGCGTGTCTGTACTAGCGTCACACAGGAAAGCAGAGAGAGTGGTTACGGCTGGCAGAGTAATAGCTACGCTAATTTGGTGATTAATATTTTCCTGTGTGCATGTGTATTTGAGGCTCCCCCCTTCATATAAACGAGCTATCTCTAATAAAAACAATTAAACTCAGCCATTTAATAGTAGGGATCTACAGAGCTGTAATTACCAGGAGTCACGCAGATCTTTTACAACTGGGACTTACCATCTGCCATATGGAAAATATAAACCAAAGTACAGGGGCTAGCTTTTTTGGAGGAGGGGGAAAGAGACTCTTATCCAGGACTTCTTGTATCTTACAATGCCACAATGACTACAAATATGAAGAAAAAAACAACCCAGAAAAGCCAACTGAAGAAATAGCAGATAACTGTTAGTCAGGGAACAGACTCACTTCTAAGACCTGCAGCTGAAAAAGCCCTGCCAGATCACAGAAAAGAGCCACAATCTTAGATGAAGCTTTTGGTTTCAGAGGTTGTGATCAAAGAGTATGCTGGCTAGATCATATTCCACATTATGCCACTTTGCAAGTGTCAAAGGAACACAGGAAGCTGCCTTATATCAAGTCAGACCATTGGCCTGTCCAACTCAGTACTATCTACACTGACTGGCAGTGGCTCTCCAGGGTTTCAGACGGGGAACATTCCAAGTCCTACCTGGAGATGTCAGGGACTGAATCTGGGACCTTCTGCATGCAAATCAGATGAGCTACAGGCCTTCCCCTCAATGTATTGATCTGGGAGTGAGGTCAACATAACTTTTTCATTAGGAAAAACAAACAAACCCAAAGACACCCACTAAGCTATTTTGGCATGGTTAGACTGATGTGTCTATAATTGGGATCTTTCTACCTTGCCCTTTTCCACCCAGATATTGGCATCTCTTGAACTGAAACGTCATGCACACATGCAATTGTTTAGTTGACTCAAGTCCATGGCTTCATGTTTCAGGACTGCAGATGGGAGGATGACAGCAGCATCACATTGGCCACAGGTGGCGATTGGGCTACCCAAGGAACAGTTCGTTTTCTTGTTATACTCGTAACAAAAATGACAACTGCTAAGTTTCTCCGTCAGAACCATGAGCCTGGCTGCTGATAACATGATAAAATTCATTACATGATAAAGCCCTTACAGAACCAGAGGCTTGTTTTTAACTATTACCTTGCATTATTTGTAAGCAAAGCAGAGGGGCTTCAATACCATGCCGTTTCAAATGTTTCCCTGTACTCTTTCCACATTGGTTCATCTGCAGAGCACCCCTTGCACATCCCAATGGATTCTGGGGCATATCCTAAGGGGCACACAATTCATACAGATGCTGACTAGGCCTCCTGGGCCTCACCACTGCTCCACATGTATTCAAGGCTGTGTTGCAGAACACACCCAAGACACTCCTGCAATTGTACATTGCAGGGAAAGATCAGTAATGGTGCACAAAATGTCTTTCAGGTCCGTTTGTCTGCCACAATGGATCTTCTCATCGAAGAAGCCCTGAAAAGCTTCTGATGAATCCTAGAAGGAACACAATTTGAAGGTGCCATCTTGCAAGTTGCTTATTCAAAGGAGCATCTGACCACCAAATTTCAGCATCATGCTTGACTGTGCCCCAAGTACAATGGGAACAGGATCAATAATCATCAACAACAACAATAATAAATCCTTATAGAGCTTGTGGGATCACCACTCAAAGCAAGTTCTAATTTGATAAATATTTGTTTCCATTTCAGAGCTTTCAACAATTGCAGGGCTGGAAAAAAAAAGAATCAAACGTTTCTCACCTAGGATTCAACCCCAGAAAGCGTCATGGGAAGTATGAAGTAAGAAATTCAGAAGATGAGACCCACACCTACATACCTATGCTTTGATGCAGTCCAGGTTTTTACTTGCCAAAAACTTTATCTAGCACACATACAACACTGAAGTGATTTATAATCAAATAAAAAACAAGCTATATCACACAACTAATGCATGAGGAATTTAAGATCATATCCTGGAGGCCTATAAACAGTTAGCTTAGGGTTTTATGAAACAGGTGGAGTAGCTGTCCCAAACGGAAGATAATTTACTTCCAGACTCACCTTGAACTTGAGAATTCCCTCTCAAGAGCTGGCTTGGTTATCGCTACAGATGGGTCTTAAAGGCTTTTAAAAAAAACTTTTATTCTCTTTGGTTTCTGAGGTTTGCACCAAACATTTGAACCCGTTACACCCACTGAAGCAATTTGCTTCCCATGGATTGTTGCCATTATTAATATTGCTTCAACCTTTATAGTGGGGCTGTCCAATTCCTTGACTATCAATCAGGTCAGAATATATTCATTTTCTTAGTGGCCAACCTGCAGCTCCCAACTTGCACATAACAAAACTAAACACAAGCTCAACGGGGGCAGAGAAAGTTGCTCTAAACGTCACATCAAGATCCTGCTATGCGATATAGGCTACACAGAATTAGGAGCCCTTGAAATCTTAACTATAGCCCCATCTGCACTATACATTTAAAGCAGTATTGTGCCGCTTTAAACAGTCATGACTTCCCCAAAGAATCCTCATAACTGTAGTTTGGTAAGGGTGCTGAGAGTCATTGGGAGACCCCTATTCCTTTCACAGACCTATCATTTTCAGAGTGGTTTAACAATCAATCCCTCTTCCCTGAGAACTCTGGGAGTTGTAGTTCTCTGCGGAAAACAGGGGCCTCCTAACATCACTCAGCACCCTATAGTTCCCAAGATTCTTTGGAGGAAGCTATGATTGTTCAAAGTGGTATGATATTGGTTTAAATGTATAGTGCAGATGGGGCCTATGTCTAACTTTATCTTGGATTGGGGCCACAGAGTTGTTGTTTTTTAGCCACTTTTCTCACAAAGGAATTTGCATTCAAGGCAACCAAATAAGCATAATCTTCTAGAATCTGGACAGTGCTGCCAATCTATATAATACATTGACACTGTCACCAGCATGTCAGCTGTGAGGGCTAGCATTACAATGGAAATCGTTCTAACAGTAAAAAAAAACCCAAAACACCAAACAGAGGAAAAGCTGAAGTGAGAGTATCTCACATTGTTGGTTTCCCTGGTCCTCCTGTACTTTCAGAAGATGAAATCTAAGAAAACTTACCTGGAAGACATTTGGGTCTCCCAAAGAAAGGGAGGAGCCTTCACTCAGCAGCAGAACTCATAGTTAAGAAAACAGACTGACACAGGTTCAAGCCACGGTATCTCCAAAAAAAGGAGCAGGCGGTAGATGATGTGAAAAAGCTGCAGGCAGTCAAAGTAGGCAATACTGGCCTAGATAAAAATAGAAGAGCACTGCTGGATCAGACCAAAGGTCCATCTAGTCCAGCATCCGGTTTTCACAGTGGCCAACCAGATGACTGTGAGAAGCCCAGAAGTAGGACCTGAGTGTAACAGTACTCCCACAATTTGTGATCCCCAGCAACTGGAATTCAGAGCAGGGCTGTGGAGTCGGAGTCGGAAGCAATTTGGGGTGGAGTCGGAGTCAGAAGAAATGTACCGACTCCGACTCCAAAATAAATTTTGATTGACAAATCTTTTAAAATATAAATTCACAATGTCAGAGAAGCTTCCTATGAAGTCAGCTGTAGTTGAGCATTTCACCATAACTCAAGATGGAAAACATTTTGTGTGTCAGTGTATGACACAGGACCCAGATGAAGACAAACGCTGTGATGCCAAGATCAGCGCATATTCAGGCAGCGATAAAAATGCTCCTATGAGAGCTTCCAATTTAAAAAGACATTTACAGACCTTTCCAGGGCTGTGGAGTTGGAAGCAATTTGGGGTGGAGTCGGACAGTAGAAAAATAGAGGAGTCGGAGTTGGAGTCGAAGGTTTGGCGTACCGACTCCACAGCCCTGATTCAGAGGCAAACTTCCTCCAACACCAGAGGTAGTACATAGCCATCTTGGCTTGTAGGCACAGATAGCCTTATCCTCCATGAATTTGACTAACCCTCTTTTAAAGCCATCCAAGCCGGCTTTAAGTTCTTGTGGGAACAAATTCCAGAGCTTAAGTATGCACTGTGTGAAGTAGTACTTTCTTTCGTCTGTCCTGAATCTTCCAACATTCAGCTCCACTGGATGGTCCCAGCTTGTAGCATTGTGAGAGAGGGAGAAAAACTTCTCAATGTCCACTTGGGAGGGGGCACATACATAAGAAACAGAGATCCAGTGTGGTGAAGTGGTTAGAGTGCTGGACTGTGACCTGGGAGATCAGGGTTCACCCCCCACCCTTGGCCACGAAGCTCACTGGGTGACCTTGGGCCAGTTACTCCTCTTGGCCTAACCTACCTCACAGAGTTGTTGTGAGGATAAAATGGAAAGGGAAGACCAATGTACACCACCTTGAGCTCCTTGGAGGAAAGGCAGGATATAAATGCAATAATAAACAAACATCAGTCGTAGAAGGAAAATAGATGTCTGACATTGCGGTTAAGATTCTTAAAGGGAATGGGTGGTATTCAATGCTAGTCCTACTTAGAGTAGACACACTGAGTAGGAATGACTACCCTGGGTTCATTAATTTCAATGGATCTACTCTGAGAAGGACAACTTGATGGATGTGAAAAGAAGCAGGTCATCTCTTTCCCCCCTCACCCCAAAATTCAATAATTGAGAAAAGGATATCAGAGCAGGCCATCAGCCAAGCATTCTCCTGTCAGCCACCACATCAGTCTTTCCAAGCGCACTGGTAATTAGCTAGCCATACAATGCCAGTTGGCCACTCCCAACGCACAGGAAAAAGTTCAGGCCAGCAAAAGAGGCCTGGTGGAATCTCCTAACAGCCACACTGAATTTGAACCCTTTGTACTGAAGCCTGACTCAACAGCAGCCGCTGGACACCAGCAAATAAATCAAGCTGTTGGTTCCATTTTAATTTCAGGAAGGCTACACATCATCATCCAAAAGGGTGGGTGTGGGGAAACACACACCAATAGCTAGTTAAAATGAGACCAACTTGCATGGTGCGATGGCAAAAAAAGCACCTCACAGGAAAATGTGTGAAGAATTATTTCCACATCCTGCTCCAGCTGAGGAAAATGGGCCTCCCCCTTGTCCCACTAAACACCTTTGTGGAATAAGAAGCCTGCACAGCTTTGGCCTCTCACACAGAGTCATTTGTACTCTCACTTTCTTTACTCCATAGAGATTCAGAATTCCCCGTCTCCTATTTCCAGGAAAATTGTGAATGGCATATTCTTGCCCTTCCTCACAATTTTTTTATTAGTGAAGTACCTACAATATTATTAACAAATCCTGTCCCATAATATAAAGCTCTCTGGGCAGCTGACAAGAAATGGCTGCCATATTCCTATCTGCACTGGCACTTAGGCTAGAGACCACACCCCTCCCTGAGGACAGACCTATTTTGTTTACGATTCCTATTCAGGGCCATACGAATGCATTCAAATGCTGCGGCAGTACAGCAGGAGGAAAACCTAAAGAATGAAGCACTGGATACAGAATTTGGTTACAAGGCTCAGCTGTCCTTATTAAAAGCCCGACAAGTTCCTAGCCCTTATGGCAAAATATGCTTGAAAATGTACACACAATGCCTGCTGAGATCTCAGAAATCAAAGAGGGTGTCTGAGTAAGATTTCAAGTACATGCGATGGATCTTCACTGAGCCACATAGCCTCTTTCCCCCGCCCCTGTACATCAGAATTTGCAGAATAAAAGAAGATATGCAAATGTGATCAGTTTAGATCATTTTTACAGGCTGTGGAATTCAGCCTTTCTCGACACGCAGAATTTGGATTGCCTGAACACACAATTTTCTTGAGTTCTTTAAAAAAAAAACTTAATTCAGAATAAACAGAGTCCTGCTCATATTCCTTTCACCAGCAGGAGGTTAGGAGATGCTACCGAGATGTTTGGTTTGGAGACAGTTTCTTGGAGAGAAACAAGAGCTTGTTTGCAATGAGCTCCTTTGCAAGCATGTTCTAGACCAGGGGTTCCCAAACAGTGGTCCACAAGCTTCATTCAGGTGGTCCGCGGCATGTCCATATTAAACATTTATTGATTTTTGCATTGCATTTTATTGCTCCTTTTATTTTTTATATTGTATTTTATGGTCCTGCAATTGGGATTCTATGGAATGCAAATTATAATACAATGGAATACAATATAAGAAATAAAAGAAGCAATAAAATGCAATGCAAAATCATTCAGCATCTAGCACAGCACATAGCAATTGCTACAACAGGCAGAAAAATCATTACGTGGTCTGCCCAAGCCACCTGCAATTTTCAAGTAGTCCATGGGGGTGAAAACATTTGGGAAGCCATGTTCCAGATGCAAAAGGCTGTTACATATTAAGGCCCTGCAGGAGAAAGAAAGCATCGCCCCAAGGGAAGGAGAGGCTGCTGCTGTGCTGCTGCTGCTACTGCTACTGTGGGACCTCCACCTCCACCACCCTTCCCTGAGGGACTTCTGCCTGGCAGGACCAGGCCCCAGGTACCCAGCCAGCCAGGACTGATTCTTACCACCTGTCCCTCTTTGGAGGGATACATAAGCCGGCTGGCTGAGGTGGCCTGGGAGACGCAGGCCCTGCAGGAGAAAGAAAGCATCGCCCCAAGGGAAGGAGAGGCTGCTGCTGTGCTGCTGCTGCTGCTACTGTGGGACCTCCACCTCCACCACCCTTCCCTGAGGGACTTCTGCCTGGCAGGACCAGGCCCCAGGTACCCAGCCAGCCAGGACTGATTCTTACCACCTGTCCCTCTTTGGAGGGATACATAAGCCAGCTGGCTGAGGTGGCCTGGGAGACGCAGGCCCTGCAGGAGAAAGAAAGCATCGCCCCAAGGGAAGGAGAGGCTGCTGCTGTGCTGCTGCTGCTGCTGCTACTGTGGGACCTCCACCTCCACCACCCTTCCCTGAGGGACTTCTGCCTGGCAGGACCAGGCCCCAGGTACCCAGCCAGCCAGGACTGATTCTTACCACCTGTCCCTCTTTGGAGGGATACATAAGCCGGCTGGCTGAGGTGGCCTGGGAGACGCAGGCCCTGCAGGAGAAAGAAAGCATCGCCCCAAGGGAAGGAGAGGCTGCTGCTGTGCTGCTGCTGCTACTGCTACTGTGGGACCTCCACCTCCACCACCCTTCCCTGAGGGACTTCTGCCTGGCAGGACCAGGCCCCAGGTACCCAGCCAGCCAGGACTGATTCTTACCACCTGTCCCTCTTTGGAGGGATACATAAGCCGGCTGGCTGAGGTGGCCTGGGAGACGCAGGCCCTGCAGGAGAAAGAAAGCATCGCCCCAAGGGAAGGAGAGGCTGCTGCTGCTGCTGTGCTGCTCCTTTCTTTTTTTTATTTATATATATATATATATATATATATATATATATATATATATATATATATATATATATATATATATATATATATATATATATTTACTTTTTTGTTGGTGTGTTGATACAATTTGAGATGAATGGGTGCCTGATTATATGAATGTATGTCTGAGTGAGTGTGTATGTTTATATGGCTGTATATATGGCTGTATATATAGCTGTTTTTATACGTTTAATTGTTGTATATTTTAGTTGTATTATGTGCTTCGGAGAGAGTTTTATCCATCAGGCGGGGAGACTTGAGGGGGCCCCAATTGCCGTAGTGACGGGCAAAGGAAGGTATGGCGCTGTGAGAAGGACGTGCCAGGTAAGGGGAACGCGGTCCAGACATGTTGTGGCTGTGCCTTGTTCCGGTCCTTCCCACACCCGCAAGGTCGTTGGTAGTCCTATCAGCCAACTCTCAGATCTCCAGTTGCTGTTATTAAATGCCAGATCGGTATATAATAAAACCTCCCTCGTCCACGATTTGATTGTGGATGAGGCAGCCGATCTGGCATGTATAACCGAGACCTGGGTGGGTGAGCAGGGAGGAGTTGGTCTCTCTCAGCTCTGCCCACCGGGGTACTTGGTTCAGCATCATGGTAGATCTGAGGGTCGGGGAGGTGGGGTTGCTGTCGTCTATAAGAGTTCCATCTCACTCACCAAGCACCATGTTCATTCAGTTACTGGCCTGGAGTGTTTGCACCTTGTGTTGGGCCAGAGGGACAGGCTGGGAATCCTTTTGGTGTACCGCCCACCTTGCTGCCCAATGGCTTCCCTAACTGAGCTGGCGGAAGTGGTCTCGGATATATTGTTGAGGTCCCCCAGACTAATGGTACTGGGGGATTTCAACATTCATGCCGAGACCACTTTGTCTGGCGCGGCTCAGGACTTCATGGCTTCCATGACAGCCATGGGGCTGTCTCAATATGTTAGTGGTCCAACACATGTATCGGGGCACACTCTAGACCTTGTTTTTGCTACTGAGCATGGGGAAAGTGATCTGGATGTGGGGAGTTTTACAACACTCCCTTTGTCATGGACAGACCACTGCTTGCTGAAGTTTAGACTTTCAGTAACCTCTTCCCTCTGCAAGGGTGGGGGACTTATTAAAATGGTCCGCCCCCGGAGACTAATGGATCCTGAAGGTTTTCAAAGGGCTCTGGGGGATTTTCCGGCTGATAGGACTGGCGCTCCTGCTGAAGCCCTGATCGCTCTGTGGAATACGGAGATGACCCGGGCTGTAAACACGATCGCTCCTGCACGCCCTCTCCTGTGTAGAGCTCATACAGCTCCATGGTATACTCCGGAGCTGAGAGCGATGAAGCAAGATAGGAGGAGGCTTGAGCGGAAATGGAGACGAACTCCCGACGGATACAATTATGCGCTGGTTAGTGCTTCGACTAAGCTCTATGTAGGAGCAGTGAAGGCAGCTAAAAAACATCATTTTGCTGCCACTATTAAATCATCTCTTTGCCGCCCAGCGGAGCTCTTTCGAGTTGTCCGGGGGCTTCTCCATTCAAACCCTCCGGACACGGTGGAATCATCGGAGGCCCGCTGTAATCAGTTTGCCGATCACTTCCAGAATAAGATCTCATGTATCCGCCAGGACCTAGACTCTCAAGTTATAGCAGTAGATCATAGTGAGATGTCCGGAGCACAGTCTTGTCCTGTTTTGTTGGATGAGCTTCAGTTGGTTCAACTCGAGGACGTGGACAAGGTGCTTGGACAGGTACGTGCAACCACTTCGGTACTGGATCCTTGCCCCTCCTGGCTGATAAAAACTAGTAGGAATGGAACAGGTAGCTGGGCCAAGGAAGTGATAAATGCCTCTTTACGAGAGGGAGTGGTCCCGGGCTGTCTGAAAGAGGCAGTGGTGAGACCACTCCTGAAAAAGCCTTCCTTGGACCCAGACAATTTTAACAGCTACAGGCCAGTGGCGAATGTTCCATTCCTGGGCAAGGTCTTGGAACGGGTGGTTGCGGGCCAGCTCCAGGCGCTATTGGATGAAACCGATTATCTAGATCCATTTCAATCGGGTTTTAGGCCCGGTTTTGGCACTGAGACAGCCTTGGTCGCCCTGTACGATGACCTATGTCGGGAAAAAGACAGAGGGAGTGTAACTCTGTTGATTCTCCTTGATCTCTCAGCGGCTTTTGATACCATCGACCATGGTATCCTTCTGGAGAGGCTCGCGGAGTTGGGAGTTGGAGGTACTGCTTGGCAGTGGTTCCGCTCCTACTTGGCGGGTCGTCTCCAGAAGGTAGTGCTTGGGGAACATTGCTCGACACCGCGGGCTCTCCAATATGGGGTCCCGCAGGGGTCAGTTTTGTCCCCCCTGCTTTTTAATATCTACATGAAGCCGTTGGGAGAGGTCATCAGGAGTTTTGGAGTGCGTTGTCATCAGTATGCTGATGACACGCAGCTCTACTTCTCCTTTTCATCTTCTTCAGGTGAGGCTGTCGATTTGCTGAACCGTTGCCTGGCCTCGACAATGGACTGGATGAGAGTTAACAAACTGAAGCTCAATCCAGACAAGACTGAGATGCTGTTGGTGGACAGGTTCTCTGATCGGATGGTGGATATATACCCTGTCCTGGACGGGGTTACACTCCCCCTAAAGGACTGGGTTCGTAGTCTGGGAGTCTTTTTAGACTCTTCCCTCTCACTTGAGGCTCAAGTAGCCTCGGTGGTTAGGAATGCGTTTTACCAACTTCGGTTGGTAGCCCAGCTACGTCCCTATTTGAGTAAAGAGGACCTTACATCAGTGGTACATGCTCTGGTAACCTCACGTTTGGATTACTGTAATGCGCTTTACGTAGGGCTACCTTTGAAGACAGTTCGGAAGCTACAACTAGTGCAAAATGCGGCGGCCAGATTGCTGACAAGGACCAAGCGGTCTGAGCATATAACACCTGTTCTGGCCAGCTTGCACTGGTTGCCAATATGTTTCCGGGCTAGATTCAAAGTGTTGGTATTAACCTATAAAGCCTTATACGGTGCGGGACCACGATACCTTGCGGAACGCCTCTTCCGATATGAACCGGCCCGTGCACTACGTTCTGCTACGAAGGCCCTCCTCCGGGTTCCAACTCACAGGGAGGCCCGGAGGGTGATGACAAGATCTAGGGCCTTCTCAGTGGTGGCCCCCGAACTATGGAACAGTCTCCCTGAGGAAGTACGCCTGGCGCCGACTCTGCTCTCCTTCCGGCGCCAGGTCAAAACCTTCCTATTCTCTGAAGCATTTTAAGTTACACTGATTTAATTTTAAAAATGTTTATTGTGTTGGATTGTTGCTTGTATTTTAGTATTGTTTTGTTATTTATTGTATTTTTATGCTGTTTTATGTTCACCGCCCAGAGAGCTACTGCTAGTCGGGCGGTATATAAATTTAATAAATAATAAATAAATAAATAATAATAATAAATGCAACTGGTTTGGCCAGCCATCAGTGGCCAACCCAACACATGCAGGAAACCAACCAAAGCAAGAGGAACACAACTGATCTTTGAGTGGCTTTCACAAATGAATATTCTTCCTATCAACTCTGGCAGGGAGCCATCAAGCACAGAAATCGCTGCAGAGACCTCTATAAACACTAATGTTTAAACAGGGCACTTCAGAGATGCAAAACCATTTGTTATGGATGACTTGAATTGTCCTCGCTCTGAAAGGATAAACACATATACAGATCATAGTGGACTGAGAACATTAACAGATACAACAAATGATTGTGTGTTAGAACAATTAGTCTTGGAAGGTAGGATCAGGCAAGAAATATGTTTCTGAACTGCATGACAACAGCAACCACAAAAAATGTGAAATTCAACATGTATACAAATGGAAAATCACTTGGGAAGTCCAACACAGTCACATCCCATTTCAACAAAGAAAGTTTATCAAAGAGGATTAGTTAAGAGAAAGTTGGAGAGGACAGTCAAGAGAGCTGCCTTTGAAGGCTGCTTGATATAGAACACATACAAGTTTGGCATTTGATGAAGTCTGATGAACAACCGTCTTACCACTTGAACCATTTTGAGATATCTTGCATAGCGTGGATCCTTTGCTACCGTGATGATATTTTCTGTGGCTCCTTCTGTCTTCTGTTGTCCCACGTCATGACCACTGCCCTGATGTACATAGAAACATTATGTGTCAATTTTAAGCATGGCAGACATTGACCTAATTCATGTCACGGTAAACCACATAACACTACTACTACTACTACTATTACTACTACTAATAATAATAATGAGATTTATATCCCACCCTTTCTCCCAAAAGGAGCCCAGGACAGCAGAGATAACACACTATAAACATCTATAAAACATCCTTAAAAATAAAACATCTTAAAAACATCTTTTAAAAAAATATATCTAAAAAACATATTAAAAAACAATTCCAACAGATGCAGACTGGGATGAGCTCTCTGCTTAAAAGGCTTTTTGAAAGAGGAAGGTCTTCAGTAGGCACTGAATAGACAACAATGTATCTTGAATGCACCAATTTGGGCTCTTTTGCCCTTGATCTCTAGTGTCTACAGGAAACAAACCACAATCCCTGGCTGAGCATTATGTTTGAACCACAAATTGTCATTAATTTCACTCCAACAAACCACAATCAATTAGCAGAGAACAAACCCTGATTACAGATTGTGATCTGTTGGAAGTAAAACAAATCATGTGTGAATGAAGTCATTGCATGTTTTAGAAAGGTTAACCAGAGAAAATCCAAGGAAATGTCAAGAAGTGTCAGTTCTTTCAGATTAATATTTACCTCCAACTGAGGAGATACATTTGTTGACTGTGAATCTACTGAGGCTTGTGGGATAGGGCCATTCATAACACTGTTGATGCTGGTGCTGGATACTTCAAATTTGACATCTTCTAGGCCAGGTATAGAAGACAACTGAAGATAGAGAACATCAAGAACAGCAAACAACATTTTAGCAGCGAGAATATAAAACAATTCGCTGTTTTCTCAACACTCAATACGTTTTGTCTATCACCAATTCCTCAAAATTTACAAAACCACTGTTGGGCAATGTGTTTATTATGACAAACTAATGTCACAAAAATATGGCAAGCTTTCCAGTTCTCCAGAACTTTTCATCAGGAAAGATGTTACACAAAGCAGGGAGAAGGGGGATGAAGTGCTCATCACTTGGGCCTTGCCTGCACTCGACAACGTCACCTCCTCTTTACCGTGTAGCAGATATCCATTTCCCATCTGTTTTCATTTACATTCCATCATTCTGAAACAATACACTATGTTCTGCCCGAAGACCAATGTAGCTCTGATGAAAACTGGACATTATGAATTATTCAGGCAAGACCTTTAATTGGGCTCAGGACAACAACTAACAAGGAGAGAGATGTCACGCACAAACCTTTGCATCCAGAATATTCAGTGTAGTTTCAATTTGCTGAATACGGAGAGAAAGTGCTGACAATTTCTGGGAAAGAAGGAAGTGAAATATATTATTCAATACTTTACTCATTGTCAGTTCTCTCCTCTGCCCTTCCTGTCCAGGAATATTTACCATCCGTACCTTCCCTTATTATCTCAGTGCTTTGGAGAACAATGGGTAGTATCCAGTGCTCTCAACATGTGGCACACCATACAATGATCCTGCAAACTTGGTTACACAGACAGACTTCATGATCAACGCTCATTATAATCATGGATGATTATAATGTTAGGCTGTGCAGTTCATTGCTACAAGGATTGGTGCGTATACCACAGAGAAGCTTTGCAAATAGCTGCAAGCTTACATAAACATTTAAGTAATATTCTGTCTGCCCCTAAATGCATAAGTTTGCTACTTGTAGCGAAAGAAACAACTTTTGTAAGGACTCTATCTTTGGCTGCCTGGAAGCAATTCTTACTTGCCAGCGACAATCAGGAACACGTCTATGAACAAGCCTGCCAGAGATAATTTGTTTTAAATTAGCAGATAGTAGTGTGGATATATACACACAGAGATAACAGTATTGCATAAATTGAACCTTAAATCCTGGAAGAGAACGAAGGTAGAACTGGGCATCCTGAACATGTTAAGGCCTGCTACAATAGGATTCAGAATTGGTTAGTTTTTAAACGAAGCAATCTAATTCATACCTCCTAGATTTAGATGGATCAGAACGTAATTATCCTTCAGATTTTGCAGTTCTCTAACTTTTACAATATCAAGATATTTAAACAAATACACATGTAGGGTAAGGTATGTTCAGAAATGTGTGTATTGAGATTACATGAGTTTCTGTACATTTTTTTAAAAAAATCACAGATTAATGGGATAACGGAATAGGATGGGTTACGAGTGAGCACATGTGAACTTGACACAGACCAGATATAGATCATCCCTACTGATTTCAAAGCTTTTGGAAAGAACGTATATGAGAAAAATGTAAACAGAATAATTAACCTTTTAAATAAACCTGCATATTAAAACACACACACACCCCATTGTTCAATATAGTTTTTCTTATCAAATGTAGAATTAACATGAAACAATTTAATAAACAAAATCTACTACTCATCTTTAGGGGAAAAAGGCTATTTTTCATTGTCGGTTACAATCCCATGACATGCCAAAATCAAAATAGCCTTCAACAAACAAACCTGTGTGAGTTTAATATTGCGAATCCATCTTCCAACTAAAACTCAAGCTCACAGACCTATCTGTAAATACTAATCCAGTTTGGAAGAAAAATGGAATAAATCTGATAAAAGGTCAGCTGAAATGTCACAATGCACCAAACTGCACCTCAGAACCAAAGGTCACACAAGACTTCTTTTAAAACACAAGCTTATTTGCAAAAAAGCTAAAACTGTAAGAAATGATATGGTGGCTTGAACAAACTGTTGCCATATGCAACCAGCCTGCTCTGTACCCTTGGCTAGTATGTTGGCTGGTGGATCTGTAGCATTTTTCTCACTGCCTCCTGGCACAGTAGTATGTTTCTGCCGGATTCATAGAGCCAAAAACTTTAACACCCTGAGAAACATGCCAACCAGCCAACATATGAGAGAGAGAGAAAAGAACAGATGTGGATGGGTTCGGGTTTTTTTAAATGACTTTTTGGTCTTTCTTTATAGAAGCTTCTTTGTTCTTCAGAATGGATGTCATTTTTACAAAAAGACCACACAAGCTCTTAAGACTCCCAAGACAATGGATTTTTTGCATTCTTAGCTGTTCAAAATCAATTTATTTGAGGCCATTTGTATACTGGAAAATCTAAAAATGGTGTATTTTTTGAGGAAGCTGAAGGAAGGCAACCATGCAATAGGATATACAATGTATATGCGCATGTCACAAAGCCTATTGGGCCACACAAACATTGACGATTTGCCCTCATATATCTATGTTGGTCATCTGATGCATAAAAAGGGGGGGCACAGGAACACAGGAAGCCGCTGGTCCATCTAGCTCAGTATTGCCTACACTGACTGGCAGCAATTCTCCAGGGCGTCAGACAGGGTTCTCTCCCAGCTTTACCTGGAGATGCTGGGGATTGACCCTGGAACTTTCAGCAGACAAAGCAGATGGTCTAGCGCTGAGCCCTTCCCCAAAAACCAACCTACAATCTTCTGTATCAAGTTGCTGGGAAGCAGTTCTTACTAGCCAGAGGTGACTGGGGAAACTGATTTAATAAACAGAAGTTACAACCGTCTTTTAGAGGGAAAAGGCAATTTTTAATCATTTTTCTCTCATTGCTTCTCAAATTTGGGATAATTAACAGTGCATATGATGGTAAGATGTATTGGGGCAAAAATGCCCCCCAAAACAGCAAACGAGTTCGAGCCACACTAGTGTTGTGGATGATCCAAATATAAGTGACATTGACTAGCTTTCCACTCAAAACTGTTGGCTTCTGCTTGTGGCCGCATCAGGAATCTGTCTGACCTTTGAGATCATTTGGAAGCCCCGCTCCATGTCCCCTTTCTGTCTGAAGTATACCAAATGGCCACAAAGGACAGGTTTTTTATGGGGTGGTGCCAAGACAATGCAATGTCTTGTTGGGGGAAGTTCACCTGGTCTGATGAGCAGCGACGACATACCTTTTTCCAGTGGGATTCTTCCGAGGTCACTTTTTAAATTGTTTCTCTGATTGTTGCTGTTTTTAATGGTATTGTTTTAAGCTGATGTTTTGCGGATATTTATGATGCTATGCTATTTTAATTTTTACTACATTATGAACTGTCTGGGACATTTTGGGTAGAAAGGCAGCATTAAAGAAAAAATGACAACAATCCAGAACGAATAGAAATTATGTACTTATCTATAGTGATTTAAGGCCTCCCAGTGAGCTTCAGTGCTGAGCAAGGAGAGGGACCATAGCTCCGTGGTAGAGCACATGCCTTGGCATTGCTGCTTAGAAGAGGGGTTGCCAACCTTTTTAGACCAGTGGGGACATTTTGAATTTTGAGAGTGTTGAGAGCATCAGGCACAAAATGGCTGCCATGGGGACATGGCATAACACAAAATGAGAGAGAGTACCCTCATTGCTGCTTCTCTCCCCACCCCGACCTTATGTTTACCATGAGAAGTCAGCTATGTCCTGTTGTTCCTGATTGTGGAGATACAGCTATTATAGGAACAAGAACCCTGCTTTTCCCAACGCCAATCCTCAACCAAAGCCTAGTTTGCCATCCTGTACCCAGTGTACTCATTCATTGGCTAAAAACACTAACAGGCAGGAGCAGCCAGGCTAGTTCATTTTACAGAAATTTTGCTTCATAACTTTACTTGTAGGAGGAAAGGCTAGAGGGCTAGAAGCTTATTTTTAAATGAAAGCTGTGGTTCTGAGGGTCCTGCCTGGTGTGCCTATGAAGGCCTTCATGGGCACGATGGTGCCCATAGGCGCTGGGTTGGCAACCCCCGGTTTAGAGGAATCCGGGAGCAGGTGATGGGAAAGAACCTTCTCCCCAAACCCGAGAAGAGCCATTGCTAATGAACGTGGAACATACTGGGCTTGATGGACAGAGTGTCTGACCCAAGTCAGCTTCCTATGTTCCATATCTGAACGTGGGGCTCCTATGTCCACATTCAGTGCTAGCTAGGTGCACCAAGCCAGATCCTGAAAAGCCAAAGGACCTCATGCACTTTGTAGCCAGGTTCTCCTTGCTACTAGTTGTTGAACGTGTGAAGTTCAGTCTGCTTAGAAAGGTTAGTGTGAACCATGAAAGGAAGAGGCTGCAAAGCTAAGCTGTGAGCTGGCAGCCAGCCTGGTAATGTACTACTGGGTATACACACTAATCTTTCTCATTCACCTACAAACACATTTACATGCTGCGATTCAGTACTGAGGAAGCGCCAAGTTCATTGTAAAGAAAGCAAGCGGCTGTCTCCTGTCTCTTTACAGGAATAAATACAGCTAGCTGCCCCTGCGTCAGTGTATTTCAAAAGTGTCTTACAGAGATTAATCCGAGGGAATGAGTTTGTGAAGCACGCTGCAAACAATTAAGCAAACAATGCAAACTCTGTCTGCAGAGTGGATGCCCCCTCCCCAGAAGGCCTGGGTACAATAAGTACAATGCACACCTACCTCTTCACAAACAGTAGAAAATCGGTTAAGGAATTGAACTGTGTGAACCACAAATTGGTTTAGAAATGCCACTGTTCTCTTCTGCTGGATGGCTGGAACCTGCATTGTACAAAGCACAAAAAAGTACAAAAATACAATAGCAAGACTGATTTCTATAGCCTTCAAAGTCTTCTGTGTAGCAATAAAGCTAAGCCAAGTTGCTCGTACCAATCCCCTTCGACCTGTCCCAAGTGTTTGAACATATGCATTTATTTTGCTTTTGCTATGGATATGTTGAACTCCAATTCATTATTTTCAGATCAAGCGTCAAGTTATGCAAGTCAAGTAAAAATGTAATCCTATCCACTACCATATTTGTGGTTCTTCCCAGTTTTGGAGCATACGCACACTGGATGAGCAGATTCGTATCCATCCAAGTCAGAGACACAAATATGGAACAGCATCAGATCTATACCATGGAAGGGGAACCTGGGGCCCTCCAGGTGTTGCTGGGACTCCAGCTCCCATCAGCCCCAGCCAGCATAGCGAATGGTCAGGGATGATGGGAGTAGAAGTTTACAACATATGCAGGGCCACAGATTCCTTATCCCTAATCTATAAGGATGAGACAGACTGTACATTTAAAACAGAACAAAGATGAAAGCTGCAGTGAAAACTTGTCTCTGAGCCAATCCCATCAAATTCACCAGGACTTGTTTCTAAGTAAACATGTATATACATGGGTTAGTAAGTATCACATCATGAAATGGCAGTGGATGGATTTTAAAACAGTTTCACAAACAATCTTATTTTTATAGTCCTCTGCCAGGGAATGGACTAGCCTAAATAGTACTTCCGCTATCTCTTATTAATTTTGCAAAAACGGAGACACAATGGAAGAAACTTTTTCACAATCATGCTACTGATCTACAGCAAGTCTGACTCCTGGCTTCATCCATGAATTTCTCAAGACTGTCACTACAAGAGAAAGAGTCTACATGTGAGTAGAAAAACCTCTGTCACAATGTCTCCTACCTCAGAGCTTGTCTACAGAAATAGGTCATCCACTATGGCCATAAAAACAAAGAAGTCATCAGGTGTAAGCCTGACTTACTCCCCTCCCTCTTGTCTATCAAGTGGCCATTAAGATTTAAAAACAAGTCAGAAAAAAATTATAATAGGTATTTAAGATGCGAGATTTCAGTGACAGATGCATTAAATTAGATGTTTTAGGAGATGCCTATTCAAGTAAAAATGGAATTTATCTTTCTGCTAAATGTGGCAGGGTTTTTTCTTAGGCATTATACATCTTCCAATATGTTAATCTGGTGTGGAAAAATGCCGTCCTCGGGACTAGTAGTGGCTCCTGCATTCGTGATCAAAATGTAATGCACTGTGGCTGCAGGAATCTAAAATAAGTTTTCTTATGGACAATAGGAAAATCCTCCCCTCCACCACTTGACTGCTTCTGTCATTGGATTCTACTAACTTTACTCCCTTGCCTGCAGTCACCTCTAGCATTAGGAAACATCCACATGGCCTCTCATTTAGGACAGCAATTTTGAAGCTTTTTGCCTTAAAGAACCATTGACGTCTGCCCAGGAACCCTTACTTGTGTATCTGCTGCAGAAGTTTGCAAGACATGTTTTAGGGGTGCACAACAGGTTCATGCAGAGCGATGACATGTTGCAAGGGAAGACTGGCAGATCAACAAGCTATCTTTCAGGGAAACCTGCCTGCTATTGTAGATCTCATGAGGAATCCAAGGAACCCCAGGGTTTATTACATATTTATGCTGCTCTTCCTCTAAGGAGCTCAGGATGTCATACAACCTCCTTCCCCTAAGTTCATCCTCGCAACAACCTTGTACAGCAGTTTAGACTGACCGGCCCAAGGTGAGTTTCATGGCTGAGTGGGGATTTAAACCTGTGTCTCCCCAGTTCCAGTCCAACCCTAACTACTACACCACACACTGGATTTCCTAGAACATAGCTTGAAAGCCACTGATTTAGGGAATCAAGCTTACAATAGGGTTGGATGAGTTGCAAGCACACTGTCCCTGAACCCTTCCGCATTATTTTCCAAATAAGTATTGTAGTGTGGCTATTTAAGTTTTTCCAGGTTAATTGGAACTGAACCAGTTCCAATATACCACGCTGGTTACCGAACCTGTTCCAGAACAAAGCCAGAGCAACTTCACAAGTGAATCCAAGCCAGAGCAAAACAAAAAATAAATGTAAGTTTGATTACAATACAAGAAGGCCTGGTACAATGAGATTAAAAATGGCCACTCTGTAGTTGTACAGTAGGGCCCCGCTCATACGGCAGGTTCTGTTCTGGACCGCCGCCGCAAAGTGAAATCTGCCATAAAGCGGAACGCATTGACTAACATTGTCTAAAATGGCACCCAGCGCCCGAAAAATGCCGTAAAAGTGGAACAAGCGCCGTAGGAGTGGGGCCTTTCTGCAATTGACAACCGTTGTATCGGTGGAACGCTGCAAAGCGGAGCGCTGCAAAGTGGGGCCCTACTGTAGTGTCAGCTTTGTAGTCAATGTTCTTTAATAAATGTTACTGCACAATAGAGAGTGACTAAGAGGGGAAGAAGAAAAGCAGAGACAGGAAAAGCAAACAATCAATTTGGAGAGATGTTTGATGAAAGAGAGATTCCAAAATGGATTTCGTACATGTTTTGGAAACCCTCAAGACCAGTCTACTCAGGATAGGCCAGATGGCCTGTGCTTACCTCTTAAATGTAAGTTAATGAACTGGGATTCAAGGGGGCAGATTAAATGTTTTCCATGCAAGACTCTTTCTACTTAAACAAATAGGGCCTAGAGTGGATTGTTTTTCATGCAACTTGGTTCCCATCAAACATGAATGGCAAAGGAAACTAAATTAGTGAGATTCACGTGAAGACACTGCCACAAAAAATAAAATTCTTTCCAACTACCCTTCCTTTAACCCTCAGGCTGCCCGCACTTGTACTTTCCCAAAGGTTGTTATCTCCGCTCCCGCCCCCAGGTCCAAGTTTCTGCATCGATAGCAGCGTGAAAGGCAGAGGCAACACACAGAGGAAGTCCTTCCAGGGACTAACTTCTCCTGTTGAACTTCTGCCTGTCTGAGAAGTCTGCAAGGGTAAAAGTAGCGACCCTGATTCCCAGAGTTTAGATACGTCAGATTCCCCTGTTGGGAAGGAGGAGGCAACCAGGAGCACCCGGGACAACTTCCTCTTTAAGTGCTCATCAGGGGGATCCTACAGGGACAGTTTCCTCATTCGCTCTCTCCTTAAGTTGGAAGGAGGAGATCTGGCACTAGCCCACTCGGTGTCGGCATAAGAAAGTAATGTCAAAAGGAAGGCCAGGAACCTGAAGCCGCCTGTACCTTGGTCAGGTCGATGCCGGAGCCTACGAGAGGCAACCCGTCCTCATCCATCCTAAGCGGCCACTCACAGGCGCCAACAGAATCTTAGGAGGAAAAGAAACAACCTCGCAACAGAACTACCTCTCATGACTCCTAGCACCGGAAGCAATTCTAATATCCCCTTAAGCCCCGCCCTTTGGCAGCGGAATAGTTGTGCAAAGATGAGAGGCTCTCGCACGGCTGCCCGCGTTGCATCACGGGGTTTGTAGTTTGTAGGTCACTTAAGGATGAGTTCCGTCAAACCGAATCTCGCCAAAACGGGATGAGAACTGTTCTCTCTCAGTTCCCGTTACTTAATTAAACTAACACTCACTCTGTAATAATATTCGAACTATTTATTAATGCATGCGTTGTTTAGTGTAGCTTTCCTTCGGGGGTAGGGAGTCGTTCTTAATTTGAAATGAAAAGTAGATTTGGGGAAAACACAGTAGAACCGCATTTGGATTTTTAAATTGTTTTTAAGTTTTTTTAAATTGTGTTTTTTAAATTGTTTTTTGTGTTTTAAAATTTGTATATTTGTTTTTAATTGCTGTAAACCGCCCAGAGAGTTTCGGCTATGGGGCGGTATATAAATGTATTATATAAATAAATAAATAAATCTGGAAAACAGGAATGATATGTCACCTAGGTCCAGGGTAGACATAACAATAGATGTAAAGTGTCCTACTAGGAACACTTTGTACAGGTTCTCATTGAACTCAGTGGAATTTACTGACCAGTAAATACGCACAGGACTGGGCTGCATATAGACAATATTCCAAACTGCACAAAACAAGCCATTTAAAGCTAGTAAAGTGCAATTGTGTGTGTGTGTGTTTATATCTTGGCTAAAAAGAATTTCACAAAACTTTTTTTCCACTGCGAAACAGAAGTATACTTGCAAACAAAATGAACAATTCATGTATTTCCTGAAATGCAGGGCAACTCACTTATTCCCACCTTCAAAGAATGCAGATACAGAGGATCAAGTGGGAATTCATACCGCACAGACCTCCCAGGTTCAAATAACCATGAACATGCTGAGACTAAGGCTGCTAAATTCAATATGGAACAGAACTTCTTTGCTTTTATTTATATATTTACAGCATTTTTATCTCCAGTCTTCGGTCAAAAAATGATCTCAGATAGGGAGGGCCTCCAGACTGTCATTATTGTGAGGTAGAAATTCAGGTGTGTACCAGAACTTTAAGTTTGTGCAATTAAAGTGGATTAAAGCGCTCTGTCACCCTAGCACTACAAATCCACTTTATAAAAAAAATGTTTGGAAAGTGACAGGGAAATGTATTGAAAAGTGTGGGATGAACAAATGATTAACACCATTTATTTATTTATTTAATTTAATTTAATTTAATTTATATACCGCCCTAAGCCAAAAAGGCTCTCTGGGCGGTGTACATAAGAGATAAAACAAGCACAATGTATAAATACAATAAGTATAACAAAATCAAAGATCAAAACAAACAATAACAAAGAACCAACAATGTCAAAATACAACAATAATGAAAATACTGATAAAATACACTATAAAATACAATTTAAAATACACTTTAAAATGCCTGGGAGTATAAAAAGGTTTTCACCTGGCGCCGAAAGGATAGCAGCGTCGGCGCCAGGCGTACCTCATCGGGGAGACTATTCTCATCGGGGAGACAGTTCGGGGGCCACTACCGAAAAGGCCCTAGCTCTAGTCACAACCCTCTGGGCTTCTTGATGGGATGGCACCCGGAGGAGGGCCTTAGATGTTGAGCGCAGTGTACGGGTAGGTTCATATTGGGAGAGGCGTTCCACCAGGTATTGCGGTCCCATGCCGTGTAGGGCTTTATAGGTCAAAACCAGCACTTTGAATTTAGCCCGGAAACAAATAGGAAGCCAGTGCAGACGAGCCAGAACAGGTGTTATATGAGCAGACCTTCTTGTCCGCGTCAGTAATCTGGCCGCTGCATTCTGGACTAGCTGTAGTTTCCGAACTATCTTCAAGGGCAGCCCAACGTAGAGCGCATTGCAGTAGTCCAGCCTAGAAGTTACCAGAGCGTGAACAACTGAGACGAGGTCGTCACTGTCCAGATAGGGACGTAGCTGGGCTACCAGTCGAAGATGGTAGAAAGCATTCCGTGCCACCGAGGCCACCTGGGTCTCGAGAGACAAGGAAGGATCGAAAAGAACTCCCAAGCTACGAACCTGTTCCTTCAAGGAGAGTGTAACCCCATCAAGAACAGGATGAACATCCTCCATCTGGGCATTAAGAAAAGGCCTGCTGTATCAGGCCAGTGGCCCATCTAGTCCAGCATCCTGTTCCCAGTGGCTAACCAGTTGTCCATGGGAAGCCCTAAGGTAGGAACGATGGGGTGGATTTGTCAGTTTTCATTTTGTCTGTTAAGCCTAGAACTCTATCTCTCGTCACCACTATTTGCCTCAATTCCTCAGACTCCCTTCCTGCAAGAAGAAGTTAGTTCAGGCACAGGGATCTGCCCCATGTCATCTGCTGTGATGACAGATGCAAAGAATCCATTTAGCTTCTCTGCAATCTCCTTATTCTGCTTTAGCACACTTTTGACTCCTTTGTCATCCAAGGGTCCAATTGCCTCCCTAGACTGTCTCCTGCTTGAATGTATATAAAGAATTTTGTTGTTGTTGGTCTTTATGTTTTTAGCAATATGCTCCTCAAGTCCTTTTTTAAGCATCCCTTATTGTCGGTTTGCATTTATTTTCTCAAAGTTTGTGTTCCTTTTCCTCATTCGGACAAGACTTCCATGTTTTGAAGGAAGCCTTCTTGCCTCTAATAATATATTTGACTCTGCTGTTTAACCACACTGGCATCCTCTTGGCCCTGGTACTACTTTCCCTGAACTGTGGTATATACTCCAGTTGAGCTTCTATTATTGAGTTTTTAAACAACTCCCAAGCATTTTGGAGTGATCTGGCCCTCTTGACTTTGTATTTCAACTCCTTTTTATTTATTTATTTATTTATTTATTTATTCAATCAATCAATCAATCAATTAATCAATTAGATTTAAATCCCACCCTTCCTCCCAGTAGGAACCCAGGGTGGGCTCATTTTTGGGAAGCTTCGTCTTTTGAAGCCAAACGTGACTGTGTTGGATTTTCTTGGCAATTGGCCATTTACATTTTATGTTTAGTTTAATAGCACTATGGTCACTGCTGTCAATTGGTTTGTCAACACTTACATCCCCCGCACCGGGTCCTGGGTGCCATTTAAGATTGAGTCCAGGGACACCACCCCTCTGGTCAGTTCCATGACCAACTGTTTGAGGACATAGTCATTTAGGTTTTCTAGAAATTTTACCTGTTTGCCATGACTGGGACACATATGTAGTCAGTCTATGTCAGGGTAGCTGAAGTCATCTATTACTGCAACACTCCCTAGTTAGGATGCTTCCTTGATTTCACTTTTCATCTCAAGATCTCCCTGAGCGTTTTGATCAGAGAAACAATACAGCATCCCCAGTACTAAATTAATTAATGGGAAAATGGGTGAACACCCCACCTGCAAATCAGGATGAATGCGGGTTGAACTCCTCCTCCTCCTCCTTCTATTACTGCTACTACTACTACTAGAATTAGAATTTATTACACACCCTTCACCCAGAAGTCCCAGGGTGGGTGACAACAATTTTAAAACATACAATGAAGAGTTAAAAACAACCAAAACGACATCACAGAAAATGTAATATAATGGCTCTGTAAACAAATTGGAATGAATGCTCACTGAAGACTGGGCATAGTCTAACTGTGTAAGGTTTATGCAAGCAAATCAGGATGAACGCTCAATAAACAGGTCATCTGGACGAGCCTGGGGTGAGCACTTACATAACACACAAAAAAGAGGAAATCTGTTACTAAAACAAAAGCTGTCTGCTGGCGATCTGGCCCTCAGAACTCTTGCCAGGCCACCTTCTACCCTATACACAGCCCTCACTGGACCTGCTTTGTGCTCTGCATGTGGGTTTGTGCCTGGCTGGAATGTGTCCTTGAACTCTCATAATACTTCTTGCTTGCCTGGAAGGAGGATAGAGAGGGATGTGTGGATGTGAATAAAATAACCTACTGTACAAATGTAGAATTCCCATTGATTCCTCTGCCCACTGTTGCCTCTAGCCCTGCTCACCACTGACATTTGGCCCCCAGAAGGTTGCCCAGAAGGGAACGCGACCCCCCAGGCTAAAAAAGGTTCACCACCCTTGGTTAACTACAAAGGTCCACATGATAATGTGCTAGCATAGCTGCAAAGGTCTAAAGACACACGATTTTGCTTATTTACTTATTTATATTAAAAAATATCCTACATGGACTTTACAAGAAGAAGATTTTTTTTACAATAAAAGATTTCCCCAGGGTGGGCTTTACGTTATATAAAATCAAAATACAATCAGTAAAAATACAGTATGAAAATGAACAGATAAACAGCATAAGAAACCAGCATAAACTAACCCTTCATTCAGCATGGTATAAATGTGAAATAATGAGGAAGAGATAATTTAACGAGTTCTTCAAACCCTTGCTCCTTCTTCTCTTTTGTCTTGTGACCCTTCTTCTATGTCCCCATTCATGATATCTGCTCCTCTGACACGTCTCAGCCAACTGAAGCACTCCTGCTTCTTTAAAAGACTCTCTCTCTCTGCAGAGCCGGCTCTTACATTAGACAGGGGGGGGTGATGGAGGGGCAACTGCCCAAATGGCAGATTCTGTGGGAAGGGGCAGTGGTAAAGTGTTGGAAGACAGGACTGTGTGCACCACTAGGACTGCCTTGTGCCCCCTAAGCTAGCCTGCTATCTCAAGTGCAGTAGAGGGTGCTGTCATCAATGTTGAACTAAGATTCAACTGGTTTCTGCATATGGAGGGCAGGGGCACCTTGCCTTTCAACTCAGGCAGTTAAATGTCTTGGGCCAGCCCTGACTCCATGCATTTTCTTTTGCTGGCTCCCTATCTTTGGAATCCCATCCTGAACATATATGTGGGGATACTTCCTTCCACGTTGCTCAAAGCCAACGTGTTCTGCATGGTCACTGGCTTATCCCCTTGATCCCAACTGTAATGAAGGTGTTCTTCCCTCCTTTGTTTTCCCTGCTGTTGTAGACTGTGACCTACTCTTGGGCACAGACACTAGTCTATTTTGCCTTTGTAACACTTTGAAGTACCATGTATACTGATGCAGTTCTATGTATGTATGTATAATTAATCAGGCTGTTTCTAAATACTGAAACAATTTCAACCTTTTTGAAATCAAAGTGGTGTTTCTCTCTCTCTCTTTTCCACACACGCACCCACACTTCTGGGTCCTTCAGTTGCCACCATTTCCCCCCCTGAACTTGATCTTGTGCCTTTGTCTGTTTTCTTGTACATGTATGCCACCCTTCCTCCCAATAGGAGCAGAGGGCAGCTAACAATTAAAAAAACACATAATTACAACCATGAACAACAATGAAAGAATCAATCAAACATCAACATCCTATCCACATATAAAACGGCTGCAAAAGAAAGAAAGATGAACATTAGTGTGGGTGAGAAAAAGATGGGGAAGCAACCCTCCATGGAGTTCAGCCAAGTGGAAATGCAAAAGCCCTGTCTACAAAAAGATCAGAAGGTGTCTCCATCACCAGTGAAAACAGTGAAAAATAGCAGGAAGAGCTTCGTGTCAAAGGATAATTGCATGATTGATGATAATACTCTTTGGCCCCAAGTCCCTCAGATTAAACAAACACCCCTTCCGTACAACATCTCACTTTCATTATCAGTGATCAAAATAGCCAAGGAAACTAACTGGCAGGCAGGCAACCAGGGCTCTGACTTACATTTATATAAGCACATTAAATTCATAAAAACCATTCCAACCATTCCAAAAGTGCTCTCTTTATAATCAACATAGAAGTTAAAACAACTATACAACCAAGCAGCAAGTTACACAGAAAGAAAAAGCAGATCCAAGGCAATTTCCAGACATGGTGTCACCTGATCCTCCATGAGGGCAACAATTGTGTTCATTAAAGTAGGTCAGTAACAGCTGAAAAGGTCAGAAATAAGTTGCCCCCCCCTAAATTTCCCATGAAGTTCTCCAAGTCTGTGTATTCAAAAGACGTTCTGGCATGACTGCATTTGAGGATCAGCTTTGTCATTAGATGGGATTTCTTAAACATATTTTAAGAATTTATAAACTGCTTACTATAGCTGAATAACAATATATATGGGGTACAAGTAGCTAAAAGGAACTGACACTGCAATCCTATATTCACCTACCTGGGAGTAGGGATGGAAAGAACTGTCAATTTTGATTCAGTTTCTCATTTTTCCAGTCTTAAATTCAGTTCTCCACATTTCTGCAGCAATTTGTGATTTAAAAAAAATCCTCATGGAAATTCTCCAGAATTTTAGTGCACATTTCTTTTAATAAACACATTTTCATATGCAGTTTTGACTAATGTACACATTTTTGCAAGCAATTTCGCCTTATATTTTTGTATGTTATTTTTACTAATATATTCATTTTTATGCACACTTTCCCCTAATACATGCATTTTTGTAAACGCTATTTGGTTGGAGAACTGCTTGCAAAATTCAGATAAGTACAAATTTCAAAGGATGGCTGTGTTTCAGTTCTCATTTTGTTTCAGACATTGCAAATTTGATAGATTTGGCTTTAAATTTGAATTGAATTGAATTTCTCCCCCATCCCTACCTGGGAGTAACAGTGGGGAATACTTCTGAATAAATATGCAGAGGATTGCTCTGAGTTACTTATGGATCCTGATTTTGTTAAGTGCCAAGATGTTTAGTACTAAACTTGTGAAGTAATTAAACACAAATTTAACTTTCAAGTGTGGGAGATCAGGCAGAACTGGAAAAACAGAACACATATGCAAATGCTTTTCCCCAGATGATGGCAGATTTTCATTGAAATAATAACCCCATGTGATCTGTGCTGGGTGAACCCTTGTGCTGTAGTTCTAAGTATATCTACACATCGACTGAACTCCACTTATTTAGAATCAGGATATAAGACTGTCCCCATTTTCAGCCCAACAAGCTAGCTAGACAACTAATTATTGTGGCGAGGGTGATATGCCCAAATATAATATGACCTGATTCTTCAACTCATATCATCACCATTTGTGAGACAGTATGTTTAGTTCTAGGTTAACAAATAACATCTCAGCGTGCCATCCCTCTACAGTTTAGCAGGCTCTCAATTAGCAAATACTTGTTTAAACAACATGAGGAAAAACACCACTTTCCTAAAATTGTGATACTTCTTTTTCATAGCCTACAACTATGAGTGAAATTGGGACCCATGTCAGATCAACAGCTGACAAGCTGCACGTTATCTCTTCTGGTGCAATCAGACTCCCCCGCTCAAACTGATCATGCCGGAGGAGGGGAAGATCAGCTATAGCATGCTACAGCTGATCTTATCCTCTTCGGGGGCGGTCAGATTCGTGCTCTCCAGCTGATCGTGCCCGAGGAGGGGAAGATCAGCTGTCTTCTGGCGCGATCAGACTCCCGCTCGAGCTGATCGTGCCCGAGGAGGGGAAGAGCTGATCTTCTCCTCTTCTGGTGCGATCCGCGGGTTAGGTTCCAGACCCCCGCGCTACAGCTGATCCGCTTTCCGGCAGTTTTGCTTTCCGGTGGTGGTCTGAAACCTAACCTGCTGTATGAGTGGGGCCCTACTGTATCCCGTTCTTCAACCATATATCCCAGGTAGGTTACAATAACCAAATATTAAAACCAACTGGAATAAAACAACATGTTTAGTTATCAAAAATCTGTATTCCAGGCATATCTTGTACAAAAAGGTGTAATGAAAAAGACCGGTTTTCAGTTGGTGTCTAAATCTGAGCAAGGCTGGTGTGTGTTCCATAGTCAGAGTACTCTAGCTGAGAAGGCCTACTGATGAGTTTCAGCTCCTTGAACTTCCCACATGGACAGCACTATGAGCAGCCCCCCCCCCGCAGATCTGAAGTCATAGGCTGGTTGATTTGGGGAGAGGCATTCTCTCAGGTAACTGTGTTATCTCAGTGGCTCATTGGCAGTCAGTGCAAATATCTAAGGGCTGATGTTATATGGTCCCTAGGCAAGCTGCAATTTCCAAACCATTTTTAAAGGCAGCCCCATGCTGAGCACAGTACAATAGCCAAACAAGAAGAACCTGCTGGATCAGGCCAGTGGTCCAGCATTTTTTTCTCAAAGTTGCCAATCAGGTTCCCTTGGGAAGTGTGCAAGCAGAACTGGAGTGCAAGAGCACTGCCCCCTCCTGCAGTTTCCAGCAACTGGTATTTGGAAGCATACTGCCTCTGACTGTGAAGGCAGAGCATAACCGCTGTGGCTAGTATCTATTGATAGACTTATCTTCCATAAATTTGTTTAATCCTCTTTTAAAGCCATCCAAGTTGGTAGCCATCACTGCCTCCAGTGGCAGCAAATTCCATAGTTTAACTATGCACTATGTGAAGAAGTACTTTGATCTGTCCTGAATCCTCCAACTGTCAGCTTCATTGGATGTACGTGAGTACTAGTGTTATGATGGAGAAAAACCTCTCTCTGTCCACTTCCATCATATTATCTCTTGCCTTTTTCTTGAAACCAAAAAGCCCCCAAATGCTGCAACCTTTCTACACAGGGAAGTTGCTCCATCCCCTTGATCATTTGGATTGCCCTTTTGTGAACCTTTCCCACCTCTACAATATTCTTTTTGATGTGAGGTGACCAGAACTGTACACAGTATTCCAGATGCTGTTGAACCATAGTTTTGTATAACAGCATTATGACAGCTGCAGTTTTATTTTCAGTTCCTTTCCTAATGATCCCTTGCCTGGAATTAGCCTTTTTCACAGCTGCCACACACTGGCTGAACATCTTCATTGAGCTATCCATTTCAACCCCAAGGTGTCATTCCTGTCACTGGCAGTTCAGACTCATGAGTGTACATGTGAAATTTAAGGGTTTTTTGCCCCAACATGCATCACTTTGCACTTGCTTAGACTGAATTGCATTTGCCATTTTACCACCCAGTCAGTCAGTTTGGAGAGGTCCTTTTGGAGCTTTTTGCATTCTTTTTTGTTTTAACCACCCTGAACAATTTCGTATCAGCAGCAAACTTGGCCACCTAACTGCTCACCCCCGACTCTAGATTGTTTATGAGCAAGTTAAAAAGAACAGGTGGATCACAGCACCAGGCTGTCCCTATCCATCAACTGCCATAGCTAATGAACCAGTCAGAGTTGGAAGAAGCACACTGTGGCACTGAAGACACTTGGGACTCCAGGGACAAGGTGGAATTCAGGAGCACCCCCAGACTATAGACCTTTCAGGAGGTGTACAACCAATCTAGAACAGGCCTCAAACCTAATTTCCAGACATGGGAACCAACAATCCACAGTGCCTCAGTCTTGCTGGTATTCAGCTTCAGTTTGTCAGCCCCCATCCAACCCATTACTGTCTCCAGGCACTAGTCCAACATCTGCACGGTTTCACCTGATTCAGATGATATGGAGAAATAGTTGAGTGTCATCAGTGTGCTGATACCTCCCCACAAATCTCAAGGACAAGGAACCTGTGGTCCTCCAGATGTTGTTGGACTACAACTCTCACAACCTTTGACTACTTGCCATGCTGATGAGCGCTGGAGTCCAACATGTGAAGGCCCACATTCTCCATTCCTGCCTTAAGTCCTCATCTGACCATCGATTCTTGCATCCCTGATTCTTCTTTTTCACCACATTTTCATGACATCACTGGCTGATCTGCTATGTTGCAGTGGGCTTGCTCAAGCAGCTGTCATGGGCCCTGTGGTTTCTATTTGCTCAAGTTGCTATGGCATCACAGAGGGTCCGAGTAGCACAGGCCCAGGCAGCTAAGTGCTATGGAAGAATCGGGAGACATTCAAATTTGAGTTCGTCATTCCGGAATGTCTGTAAAAGCGTTATCCCCATCTGCTTGTTGTGGACTTCCACAGGGCTGCCATGGTCACAGGCAAAAAGGCTACTTTACCATGTCCCTTCCATTTGGTCTTAGACTCATCTTTCAGGGGCAGCCAGGGAAAGCACTGCCCGATACTTTGGGAAACCTTCATGTTAACACACATACTGAATTGCCTAGTCTCATCTTGGAGGTTCTTCCCTTTCACTGCCCCAAGAGGCTTTAACCCACAAGATTAGGGCTTCAGCACATGTGCTACTCTTTAACTTGTGATCCAAATGCACTGCTCAGGATGGAGCTTTCAGCCTGCCTCACTATCAAGACTAGCCCAACTTTCTGCCACCTCTTCTAGCCTCTTGATAGAAACTGAGGATAGTTGCTGTTTACACCTATATAGTTTATTGCATTATTCTAAGGAAAGCCCTGGCATGCTTTTCCTAATGTTCTTCATATATTAATTTACTTATGTGTCAATCTCCCCGACCCAATTTTTAATATTAAAACTCTTACCATCTCATGTTGCAAACTTGAATCCATGTACCTGAAATGTTTTCTGTTCTGCTTATCAGGGCTGTGGAGTCAGTACGTCAAACCTTCGACTCCGACTCCTCTATTTTTCTACTGTCCGACTCCGACTCCTTCATAAATGGCAAATGTATATTAATTTTTCTACTGTCTGACTCCGACTCCTTCATTAATGGCAAATGTATATTAATGTATTAATATTAATAAATTAATATTAATATTAAAAGATTAATTTTATTTTGAAGTCAGTCAGTACATTTCTACCGACTCCGACTCCACCCAAAATTGCTTCCGACTCCACAGCCCTGCTGCTTATTATGTAACCGTTCCCCGCTTTTTGTGAACGTTTATAAATAACAGGTCTTCCAAGGTTGATCCATATACCAGTGTTCAATCCCATACTTTAAAAAGGATGAATTGCTTCTATTTGTGTGTTTTAAGTTTGTTCACCACTTGAGTTGGAGATGTGAGATAATACCAGCTTTTGTTTGAGTAAGAATACAAGGAATACAAGCCAACAACAGATGGTAACCCGGTGGCAGGGTATTGCAGATGAAGCCAATTTGTGGGAACCAGTAACATTAACATCTGTATAAATAAGTGCTTCCAATCTATATTTTATATGCACAATCTTTTTTGTAGCTGTTCTACATTTGTGGCAGCAAGTCAAACAAGTAATACAATCAGAATTTTAATGTGTAACGAAAGAGTCATGACATACTGAGATAGGCCTCTTCCGCTTATAAAAGGGCAATTTTAACTCAATGGCAAACACACAACGATCACAATTTAGTTAAAACGTCTGTCTGCTTTGGTTTATAGCCATATCAGTTGGGTTTGTAAGAAACATTTTCACCCTTTTCATTCAAATATTTATTTGTTGAATTTATATCTTGCCCTTGTTTCAAAAAGAAGCCCAAGGTGGGAAATAACAAGTGATAAAACAATTAAAATATATTGAAAACAATTTTCAATACAGATGCAGATTGGGAAGAGTCTCTACTTAAAAGACTGGTTGGAAGAGGAAGGTTTTCAGTGGGTACCAAGAAGAAGATGGCACCTATCTAATATTTAAGGGAAGGGAATTCCAAAGGGTGGTGTCGCAACACCAAAGGCCCAATTCCTATATTGTGTGGAACAGACCTCCTGATGATGGCATCTACAGGAGGCCCTCACCTGTAGGTGCAATGATTGACTGGTTCTATAAGAGGTGAGGCAATCTTTCAGGGCTTTTGGTCCCAAGCTTATTAGGGCTTTATACACCGAAACCAGCACCTTGAACACAGCCAAACAGCTAATTGGAAGCCAGTGTAATTTTTTCAGCAGTGAGGTAACATAAGCGGCAATGTCCTGCCCCAGAGAGCAATCAAGCCACTGCATTTTGCACCAGTTGCAGCTCCCAGACCAGCCTTTCCCAATCTTTGGGTCCCCATCAGCCACAGCCAGCATGGCCAAAGGTCAGGAATGATGAGAACTGTAGTCCAGCAACATCTGGGGACTCAAAGGTTGGGAAAGGTTGAAGGGCAGCCCCACATAGACAGTGCATTGCAGTAATTCAGCCTGGAGGTTACCAATGCATTGAGAACATAATCAAGCCATCCTGGTCCAGAAACGGCTGTAGCTGTTTTACCAGCCAAAGCTGGTAAAAGTCACTTGTGGCCAGTGAAGTCACTTGGGCCTCTGGCAACAGAGAAAGAGCAAGGAGCATCCCCAGACTACAAACCTGCTCTTTCAGGGGGAGTACAACCTCATCCAAAGAAGGCAATTGACCAATTATCTGGACTCAGAAACCACCCACAGCGCATCAGTCTCGCCAGGATTCAGTCAATTTGTTGGCCACCATCCAGCCCACCACCAAGTGCCGACACCAGTGCAGGGCTTCTCCTGATTTGGAAGTTATAAAGAAATACAGCCCAAATCCCCTAATATCTGATCTCACTAAGTTGGCTTAGAAGGACACCATGGCCAATGGTATCAAAACCCATTGAAAAATCAAGTAAGAACAACAGGGTCTCACTCCCCCTATCCTCCCGATAAAGATGATCTATCCAAGGCCGATTCAGTCCCATAACTAGGCCTGAACCTAGATTGAAATGGATCAAGGGGATCATTTTCATCCAAGAGTATTTGCAACTGTTGCGCCACAACCCTCTCGATCACCTTCCCAATATTTCCACCTGAGCGGTAGTTGTCACAATGCAATTGGTCCTGGGTGAGTTTTACATATCTGGGTGACACCAGAGTTTAGTCTATATTTGAAAGTTTCCAGGTAAGTCTGTAGTATAAAAACATGTGACAAGCTGCTATTCCTCCAATCATTGGCCTCAGACAAGTTTTAATATTAAAAGTATTCTTTTTCTATTATTGTTAAGAAAGAAAATTGCTTTAAAAATGGCAGTCTTATAGATGATCCATGCAGGCAATGTAGTGTTTAGGAACAAAATTAGCTTCGTTTTCACTTGTAATAGGTGGCATCCAGAAATATGGGGTTATACATGTCTGACATCCACTGCTTTGAATACCACTACCCTGGTCTTGAACAGCTGGTATAGCACAGTAGGGAGGAGAGCCTGGCTGGAAGTACAGTCTGTGAGTTCAAATCCCCACTCATGTCTCCTAGATGTCAAGGGCCAGCTAAAGATCACCCCACAGTGAGTGGCTCAGGGATTACGTGCCCTGCCACCTGTGCAGCCATGGGCAAGCTGCATAGTCCCAAGTAGCCCAGTTGCCCCCCAGCTGGCAGTTGCAGACAAGGAAGGGGCTGGCTTGTGCAGCTGTGGCAAGCTGAGCGGCCCTAGCCAGCTGGGGAGGACTAGCCTCAGAGGGAGGCAATGTTAAACCCCCTCTGAATACCGCTGACCATGAAAACCCTATTCATAGGGGCGCCATAACTCAGGATCGACTTGAAGGCAGTCCATTTTCACCCTGGTCATCCCAATCATGTTAAGTATTTCAATGTTCTACTGGTTTTGATCAGATCTCCCCCCACCCCCTTTCCTCTTCAAGGGAAGTTATGATGGCGATTTGTTCTTTGGCAAAAGTGCTTTATTTTGTTACATGCCTGTATCCATGCAGTTTTCCCCCCACAAATTGAGTTTTTCTTTCATGACTGGAACCTAGAGTCTATTGTCTCATTAAGCAATTCCTAAGATTAAATTTGAACTTCCTTTTAAAAACTAATTTGCTTTTTCCCCTTGCCATTTTCCCCTTTCAGCGATAGCGGTTCTCACATTGGTGGAAGGGTGTGATTCAGTATTTTGGTGGTTAGGTGGAGCTGCCCAAAGGTTAAGGCAATTTGATTGGCAGTGGAGGCGGGAATGGTGTCACATCACACCCTAGTATCCAGTTTTCTTAAGGCACCTAGAGGCAAACAAGTTGAGAAATATATTTGACCATAAACTAGTGAATGATTTACTTTTAGATAGTCACCACATAATATTTTTATTTATTTATCACAATTGTATCCCACCCTCAGGGAAGTATACTTGAAGGTTATTCCTTTCTCTCTCCGCTCACCCCCACCTACTTCATGAGGTAAGTCACGACTGTGAAAAACTGGCCTACGCAATGACGTCCATTGAGCTATATGTTTGAGCAGGGTTTGAACCAGGACTTGGACAGTTCAAACCCAGCACTCTACCGATTATACTGCCTCCTTTGTGCCCCCTTGTTTGCAGATATGTGATTTGGCGGTGATGTTGTTGGTGCATACTAGCATGAGTCTGATAAATAAGAGGTAGGAACTCCTGGAGTGCTAGTTGGATTCCTCTGAGCTCCAACCAGTTGATTGACTGGCACTGCTCCTGCGTTGTCCACTTCCACTGTGTGATGTTGGAGCAACAGGTCGCTCCCCAGCCATATAGGCTCACATCCGTGGTGACTACTGAAACTGTTGGGGCTCTGAGGAAAAGGCCTTTCTCCAGATGAAGCAAATGTCCCCACTACTGGAGGGACTGCCGCACATGCCTCGGAAGGATGATGTGCCAGTTCTGGCGTGAGGCGATCTGGTCTTGATACGGAAGTAGCAGTCACTGCGGGGCTCTTGAGTGGAAGCGCACCCATGGCACTATGGCCGCTATCATGGAGCCCTGCAGCTGAGCCAGTTCCATCAGAGGAGCCTGGCTGCCTTGCACGCACGTGTGCAGCTGGTGCAGAAGCTTGTCTGTGCATTCAGTGGACAGAAAGAGAATGCTTTGAGCTGTGTCGATGACCACTCCCAGATGTTGAAGGTGCTGGATGGGTATCAGATGGCTCTTGTCCCTGTTGATGATGAAGCCATGGTTCTCCAGACACTAGATGGTCATCTTGAGATCCCATTGCGCCACCGTTGCTGAAGAGGCCCTCACCAGAAGGTCGTCCAGATAAAGATATAAATGGACTCCCTGAGTGTGAAGGTGTGTCTCTACTGCTACTATGATTTTGGTGAACACCTGCAGGGCCGAGGCGAGGCTGAAGGGCATGGCCCTGTATTGGTACTGGTGGTGGCTGTACGCAAACTGGATGAAGCGTCTGTGCTGTTGGAGAATGGAGACATGCAGGTACGCCTCTGAGATGTATAGATCCCAGGAAGTCTCCCAGTTGAATGGCTTGCGCAAAAGACCTGAGCGTCTCCATCTTGAACTTCTTTGTCCACAGGAAGTGGTTCAGGAACTTTAAATCCAAGATGTAGCGGTAATTGCCATTGTGTTTGGGGACTGTAAAGAACACAGAGAAGATTCCTGAGGACCGTTGATGCTGTGGCACGGGTTCTATGGCACCTATCTCAAGGAGGTGAATAATGGCATCCAGGGTTCTCTGCAGTTTTTCTGGCTGATGCGATGGAGCTGTCCTCCATTTGTCCTGCGGGATGGTGGCAAACTCTAGGGAGTAGCCAGACTGGATGGTGCTCAGTATCCATTTGTCTGAGGTGGAGGCCATCCAGCTATGTGCGAAAAATTGAAGTCTGCCCCACACCTGGGCTGTCCTGGTGTCATGCTTGGCTTTGCTTGACACTGGGTTTGGGGTTTTGATTATGTTTGTTGCCTCCCCCCCCCCAGAGGAGGGTGTGGAACAGGTGCACTGGCAGGAGGAATTCCAGGAAGTTCCAGGAACTCCTGGTAGTTGGATAGCCCTTGGGGTGAAAGGAATGGGAAGTCTCCTTATGGGCAGGGCTGTGGAGTCGATACGCCAAACCTTCGACTCTGACTCCTCTATTTTTCCATTGTCCGACTCCACCTCCGACTCCTCTATTTTCCTACTGTCCGACTCCGACTCCACCCAAAATTGCTTCTTGTCAATCAAAATTTATTTGGAAGTCAGAGTCGGTACATTTCTACCGACTCCGACTCCACCCAAAATTGCTCCCAACTCCAACTCCACCCAAAATTGCTCCCAACTCCAACTCCACGACTCCAACTCCACAGCCCTGCTTATGGGACTTGTCATCCTTCCTGGGAGTGGAAGGAAGAGCCTTCTTTTTATCCTTCGTCTCCACCAGGTGGCGATCAAGAGACTTTCCAAAAAGTTGACCACCCAAGTAAGGCAGAGCTGCAAGGCTGGCTTTGGAGTGATGGTCCACTTCCCACTGCTTCAGGCAGATATTGTATCTTACTACCATATCCAACTGCTAGTGCTGAGTACTGTAGGCTATCCAAGGAGGAATCTGCTCAGAATTCAGCTGCTTTTGCCAATTTGTGCAGCCCCTCCCTGTCGGGCCTGGCATCAGGCAGCACTTGTTAGCAGCGCTTTAGCCCACTTTACCGCAGCCCATGCCAGGAAACAGTTTGCTGCTGAAGCTCTCATGGGCAATGCAGATGCTTTGTGTGCATGTTTCAAGATAGCCTCACTGCGCCTGTCACTTTGGTCCGAAAGAGTATCTGCTCCTTCTTTGGGGATAGCTGTCTTGGCCCCAGGACTTGAAAGGTCGCCATGGTCGTGACAGGAAATGCATATAGCTTTTTGGACAGGGCATGAGGAGCTTTGGATTTGGCTGGATGATCCCATTCTTCCTTAACAATGTCCTTGAAGAACTTTGAAAAGGGAATGACCACCTTCTGATTGCCTGAGCTGGGGAAGATGTCTGAAGATCCCTGTTCCCCTTCCTCTAGTTCCCCCTCCTGAGGAGTTTCCTTAGGAGGGTCTGGCTGAAGGCAGGCCACAGCCTTAGAAATCAAAACAGGATAGGAGTCAGGAGAATACAGTCTCTTATGAACCGAGGATGGCATGAGGGAATCCTCCCCTGAGAGATCCCTTTCTTCCTTCTCCCAATCTGATGCAGCAGATGATGGGGGATGCCTTTACCCCAGGAGTCTTGGCTAAGAGAAAGGCAGTCAGTGGGAACCCAGAACTGGAGCGTCTTTTGTATTTATCTTTGTGGGGTTTAGGCATCTGTAAGGAGCCCCTTCTTTTGCTCTTCCCCCTTCCTCTATCTGGGCTGGCATCCAAGGAGGAGGAAGAGGAGGAGGAAAATGAGGAGAATCATGGCAGCACGCCCTGGAGTACTTGGAGCCTTTTTTCCTATGTTCACGGGCCCAACACTTGACTAAGGAAGCCTCCGCCTCCCATATCATGGTCTTGCTAAGCCAGGCCAGCGTGGCTGAAGAGGTAGAGGGCTTATCTAAATGGTGAGATTCGGTGCATTTTTTCCAGCAGGAGTCACGTGTGCATCTTCCCCTCCCCGCAGCTGAGCAGAAGGGAGCTGAGTTTGAGCTGAAGGGGGAGTCTAGCATGTTACCCGCCACTGAGGCGAGGGTGACTAGGGGATTGCGTAACTGAGAAGTAGATCTCCTCCCCCCCAGCTCAGGGACCCATCTTCCTTGGCCGAGGCGCAAGACGGGCTGTCTCCCCCCCCCAGGCATAGTTAAAATCTCAGCTGAAAAGAGAAGATGCTGGGGCTGCCCACCCCACCCCCCATAATAAAAGCTTAGCAGCTTTACCTGAAAAAAAGGTGGCAAGGAGGCAAATCACATGTTGCGGAGGCCTGTTGCCTCAGGGGGGTTCTGAATCAACAAAAAGCCTTGGATAGTGAGGGACCAATCCCTGCTCCTCCCAGGTTCTTAAGCGGCAATGCCCTGAAACTTCTCTCTCCTTAGGACAGCAGAAGGGGAGGCATGAGACAGATCCCAGCCTCTGCTGTGCCCTGGCGTGTCTCGCACCTCTTCAAAAATAACAATCCCTCTCTTCCTCCCTCAACTCTGCCTATTCATTTAGGGCGGGAAGTGAAAGAAGAGAGAGGCAGAAGTCTGCACTACAACTGCAGATGATGACAATAAACCCTCTGAGAAGAGCAAAGAAAACAACTAAACTGTTCCTGAATCCCTTATGGGGACCCAGGAAGAATAGGTTGACTTTGTTGTTCACTGAAGGCAGAGTCCAAAACTGGAGAACAGGAGAAGGTTCCTCCCCCTTCTGGCTGGCCACCAACTAAACTTTTTTTACAGTGCTGACTGTGCCTTCAGGAGGAGTTAACCCATTCCTGTCTGCTCCACTCCTCTGCTGACCGAGAACTGGACAAGAAAATGTTCCATGTATTTGAAAAAGATTTGCACAGAAAGTTCTAGGTATACTGTCCCCACCATGGCCAACTACAGAACATCAGTTTCAATCCTTTAGTTAGCCTGTATTAAAGATGAAGAAACTATACATTTTGCTCAAGACAGACAGCAGTGTTTTATTACAAACTCCCTGTCTCACCCTCCCCCCGACAAAAAGTCTGCTTTGATGGAGCTGGATGCATCTGTAGCCTTGAGAGAGAAAAACAGCAAAGGCTCTTTGATCTTTGCATGTAGTCATTTGGTGCCTGTATCATTTAGCTAGTAAACAGTGATATAAAATAAGTGAATTTAACACCTCTCCTCACCCTAATATCCAATCACCTTGTATACACCTTTACATTTCTGTCACCCAGAAAAAAAGTTTATGATCTCCTCCCATTGCACATAATGGAAGTGTCCTATGCCAAGTTAAGCCAGATCCAACAGGTGCAGAACCGATGAGAATGGGCTGGAGAGAGACAGAGAAGAAGGGAGGGAAACCGGTTAGATATTCTTGCATCTAGAGTGCAACAAGACACAAATTTTAAAATAATTTCTAAAGAATTAACTGCTATGCTATGACCCAGCAATCACCTTCTGCATTTGCCTTCCAAACTGATTTCATATATCTCAGGGGAATTTGCTTGTAAATTTGCAGTAAGAAGCCAGAAGAAAATGCTTCAACCAAGAAAGGGTTATAAGGGTCAAAAGCCATTGGAAATGCCTCCAGCCCAAGCCTGCTTAAATAAATGGGGACCCCCCATCCCAATTTTCATGCTACAGGCCTGACACTATCTAGAGAACCTGGTATCTGAAGCAACTGCTCCAGTCTGGCTCTGTGTCTACCACTTCTGTGAAGTATGTTGCGTCAGTTCAAGTGTAGATGGAAATTTGAGCATTTCTCAATTTCACTTGCATTTTACATTTTTTCACCCAAGAACTACCAAGACCCTCCCACACCAAGTTTAGAGTCTGTGTTAGGGGTGTGTATTGGGACAACTCTCAAATCACAGAAGGCTGCTTCAGACAGATTCAGGGCTTGTCCAAGCTGAAACGTCCCAACCCAAAGCAGGAACCTCTGAAGTGATTTGGAGATCTGCAAATTCTTCAGGCAATGTGTATAAAAAAGCTGAAACATTTCTGCCTAAGGTTGCCTTATAAGGAGAAAGGCAGGGTGGAGAGAACTCTTTTGTGACTCTCAGGGTCTAGCTTATAATTAGATGAATGATATTACCACGGCTCTTCAATCTCACTGCTTTGAGGAGGGATGGTGAAGTCATGTATCACCTCGTTCTTGACTGTTCTTTCCTAGTTCTGGTAGTGGTGTTTACTTGGAAGATACTGGACACTCAAGTCCTTATTTATTTAAGTAACAGGATTTATATATGTACTGCTTAATCAACATAAAACTTTAAGCAGTTTATATAAAACATCAAATATTCATAACAATTCTTCTGCCTTTGTGCTACATGCTCACACATCCACACCTATCAAATCAGCTTTTTGTTTGTGTGACTTTTGTCACCAGTTCAGCAGAATATAAGCCTGAAGCTGTTCTTTTCATTTGTTGTAACTTGCTTGCCCTTGCATCCAATTTTCTGACACTTTGAGGTCACTTTCCTAGGGGCACCTTTATAACATATGTCATTTTCACAATATGCTGTAGTTGTTGCTGAGAAAGCTACAAAGATAGAAGTGAATCCCTTTCAATTCTCTCACTAAAAATCAATTTTAAAAATGCCCCCAAAACCCTCTACCTATTTGTGTGCTTCCACCATATGAGGCGAGCAAGTGGTAACCAGGAAGAAAGCCTTTTCAGCAGTGGCACCACATCTGTATTATTACTTCTCCAGAGTGGCTTGTTATCTTTTTAGCACCAGCTGCAGAACATTTCTATTCTCCCAAGCTTTTAAAGTTTTGCTTTTTAATCTATAACTGGCTCCTTTTAACTGCTGGCCTTTTAGTGTGCCTTGATGGTGACTATACATACGTACACCTCCCCCCCAGAAATGTTCAATTGAAAGGTGGTGTATAATTAAAATACATACTAAAATAAGACCCTGTGCCACCTTTGTATGCTCATGTTGTCTGATGAAGAATTCAATTAAACTCAAAAGTTAGCACACAATTGTCTTTACAAACAATCATCTCACTGACTCCATTAGCTGGTTCATAAATTGCCCACTGAAAGTCCTGTATACTGGGCAATGGAACTGCATTCATGCAAACTCTGTCACGTGTAGGATGCAACATATGATGTAGAGTATTATTATTACATTTATTACCTGTCCTTCACCAGTAGGTTCCAGATGTGCACAATTCCCATGATCCTTCCACTCCTTTTTTTTTTTTAGAGAAAAGTATTGTGGGGGATTGGGTACAAGCACTCAGCCTATTCAGGGAGTCTTTTCCAGTATACTAATGGACATTATGTTCTAAACATCAGGGTTTCCCCCCCAAATGATTTATTTAATTTGAACTTCAGTTGTTATAATCTGTTCAACTGGGTATACTGAGCACAGACAACAGAAATCTTGCAGCAGGAATCTAAAGGATGTTTAGGGCTTTGCTTCTTGAACAACAGGTCTCCATGCAAAGTGGCAAACTGTTTTTGAAACTGATGCAATTTTTTAAAAACAGCTTGCAATACATTAAGTAGGGCTGCTGTTTAAATGTAGTAACTAAAACAATCCCTTGGGCATGCCTAAGCCCTTGAGTACATCTAAAGTAGCTCACTGGATTCCAGCCTATGTGCTTTTCATCTGCTTTATTCTGGACACTACATCTGCAGACAATGTTCCTCAAGATGTTCTGATAAGGTGGTTTCAAAGTACACTGAGTCCACTTGTATTCATTTTGAGACACATGACGGAAGAACAAAAACCTCCACAATGGACTATGTCTAATCTGTCTTGCAATCATGCTGAGTTCTTACAAATGCGTCTTTCTAATTTGGAAGGGAAAAAAATAATGATCTTTGGCTAGTTATATTTGCGTAAAGTTTACCTGATGATGTCCTAAATGATGAACTAGAAGCTGGCTGGTCATTTTGCCTGGGTAGCCGGTTGTAGCAAACAAGTTTTCATTTACTCTGGACCACCTATACACATAAGTCCAAACCACAAAGGTTCTTAAAGAAATATTAAGCAGAATATTCAAAATATACGGGTCACAATGCAGTCAAAGTTCATAGATTTCAATGGGAGAGAAAGTGGAACTCAAAAGAATGCTAAACTTTGACCTGATTATTCCAATAAGAGTGTGTGCACATCTGTATCTACACATATACAGTTTTTCTGCATGTGTAGGTACAAAATTTACCTACAATTGATCATGCAGGCACTTAATGCTTTGCATGTATTTCTGTCCTACACGGTGAAAAATCAAATAAATCTGTGGCGCTATCAGATATACAAAAAAAGAAAAAGGATCTTTCTTGTAAAAAATCATTTTAAATTGTGTCACAATTCTTCCTTTATTCCTTACTTCAGTCCTATTTTCTCAACAGAGTAATAGAACATGGAAAGTATTAACAATTAATTCTGGGTACAACTGCAAAAGGAAAAGTTACATAGCATTTCTGAAATGTAAAGTCCATGATGTAGGACAAAAAAACTGCACACACACGTACACAAAATACCTGAATAATCTGGCTCTGTCTGCATGGACAGGTCTCTTATCCAAAGGATAACTGTAGAAGAAAACAAAACAATTTCTAAGTGATGTCTACATTGCAGTTCATACGGCTATTATAAAATCTCCAGAGAAACAATTGGTCATACTTCTTTGACTGCATTACCTCAATCTAAGACAAACAGAGAAGCATATTAATCTAGTCCTGAATCAACCTTATTTGTAAAGCAGCTGGCGCTGTTCCAATATAAAATGTAAGAACACACTATACATGTACACTTCATTCTGGAAATGTGTGTGCAGGAGAAGCATACAAAAACAGATGATGCACTAGTGTATAACTTTTCTAAGTCTCTTTATATCATCCATATCAGACTGGGATGTAAAGAAAAAGGCTATTCATTCATCAGATGCACAAGGCAAAGATGTACACTGCAATCAATGCTGGCAAGCAACTATTTCCTTGTGGCAGTTGGAGACAGAATGCTTCTGAATACCAGTTGCTGGAAACTGCAGGAGGAAAGAGTGCTCTTGAGCTCAGGTCCTGCTTGTGGACTTCCCATGGGCATCGAATTGGCTGCTGTGAGGATAGGATGCTGGACTAGATAGGCCACTGGCCCAATCCAGCAGGGCTCTTCTTCACTGAGCAGGGGGTTGGACTCAATGGCCTTATTGGCCCCTTCCACCTCTACTATTCTATGATTCTAAGTGTCCCCTTCTCCCACTCCTCCTATATTTATACCAACTTAAAAAACAAAAGTTAAGTGAGTGGGAGGGAGGCTTGGTAGGTGGGACAAGGGAGAGGGCCCCTTTAGTTGTGCCTCTCCATCTGTGAAATACACTCCCCAGTGAGGTCCGCCTGGCACCTTCATTAACATCTTTTCAGCACCAGGTAAAGACTTCTCTTTGTCCCCAGGCATCTGATAGATTGAGATGATGTTGTCTGTTATCTGTATGCTGCCAAAGCTTCCTGTGGCTGCATGAGGGTGTTGTTTTTGTTTTATGGTTTTGTTTTTATATCATGGTATTTTTGTTTTTGCGTTTAACATTTTTGTAAGTTGCTTGCAGACCTTCGGGTAACAAGTGACTAATAAATCTAATTAATAATAACAGCAGTAGTAATAATAAAAAGAGCAGATTTTTTTACAAACATACCTAGATCGAGTTATGTCCCAGATAAACCAATCATTTCCAGCAACTGCTCCAACTTTAAAAGTATTTCTTAGACACCAGTTTGCTGACATTAGTGGTGTTTGATCAGTTGTGAGAGACAAAACGGCCTGATGTGTAACAAGATCATAGAATCGTATCGTTCCATTCTTCTCTGCAACCATCAACTAGAACAGAAAATTAAGAGGTTACAATACACTTTTTAAAGAACATAAATCTTTACTTCTCTCTCTAGTAAACCTGATGCCCTGTAGTAAATATGACATAATATCAGCTAAAGGATTTCTTTTTTTTACAAGCCCCATTTTGTACACACTGCTTAGCGATTCAACTACCAAAGTGCAAAATGAAGTAAAAGGTTCACCTACCATTTCCCCCCAAGCCTGGAACTTGGACAAAAGTTCACATCTCTACTTGCGTTGTACTTTGGTAGCATCCTGAGTATCTCTGAAACTCTGGATGCAGGCAGAGACAAAACCCTGCTCCTCTCCCTAGCCTGGAACTTGGAGGGTGGGGAGAGAGGTCAGGTTGATCTCTTAATTTTGTTCTGTACTTTCAGCCATTCCAACTGCTTCCAAAGTGCAGCACAAAGTCTGAAATAATACCCTCCATAGTATATGCCAGATGACTCGGCAGAGGATCAGTGGCAAACCCAAATGTCTACATGCCAAGATTATCTACACTTTGTGGACCCCTGCCCTTGTCTTTACATACAATATATTTGTGTAGAAATATATCTCATTGATTTTAATGCAATTACTTTTATGCAGTGTGTTTAGTATCAGGTACTAAGACAACTCAGTTCATTCTGCTATGCCATGACACAGCCCTCAGGCTACTGCAGTGCTGAAAAGATGCTGATACCTACGACTCATTTATGTTTCTGGGGGATAGGAGTGAATTGTCCCAGGGTGGCTTTGGAGCTGGCAACGGAGCATTATTTTTTATAAACAGAATTTTAAGACAGTTTGAGGTGATTTTAAGCTAGTTCACTTTTTATTGGAAACTTAATTTATATCTAGTTTTGGTTTTAACAGCATTGTTACTAGGTCTAAGGCTTTTGATAATGGGTTTGATAGATATCACATGGCTTCACGTCCAGTTCCCTATATCAGTTAAAGCCAGGGAAATCTTTTTCAGCCCAAGAGTCACAGGCAAAAGCGGGCAGGGCAACAGATGTGACTCTTTGTACAGTTTCAATCATGCAAAAAGCAGACGTTTCTGCACACATATCTTTCCATTCCCCATCCAGGCAAGCAAGTAGCATTATTAAAATTCAAGGACACATTGCATCTTAGCAAGAGCACTTGAGGATGGTAAGGGGAATAGTCTGGGAAGTGTGGGTGTGGCCTAGTACGGGAGCATGGCCTACAAGTACTTATTTGTATCCTGCTCTTTCACCTGGGAGCTCAAGGGAAGCATAACTGGTTATGAACATAAGAAGAGCATGTTGGATAAGGGCAGTGGCCCATCTAGGTTCTGCAGCCTGATCTCACAGTGGCCAACCAGATACTGGGGAAAGCCCACCAGCAGGACCTGAACGCAAAGGCACTCTCCCTTCCTGCAGTTTCTAGCAACTGGCACTCAGAAGCATACTGCCTTCAACAGTGGAGGTACAACACATCCATCACTGTTAGTATCCATTGATAGCCTTCTCCTCCATAAATTTGTCTAATTCCCCCCCAACCCCCCGAAAAGTAGGTTAGGCTAAGAGTTAGTGGCTGGCCCCAGTTCATTCAGTGAGCTTCATTGCTGAGTAGGGATTTGAAAACAGGCTTCCTCGACTCCTAGTCCAGTTTTCTGCCACTCTAAGAAGAACAGGAAATGTATTTACTTTTATTAATTTATTTTATTACATTTTATCCCACCTTTCCTCCAAGGAGTTCAAGGTGGCCTACATGGTTCTCCCTCTTTCCATTTTAGTCTCAGGACAACCGCATGGGGTAGATTAGGCTGAGAGACTGAGATTGGCCCGAAGTCACCCAGTGAACTTTATGGCCAAGTGGTGATTTGAACCCAGGTCTCCCAAGTACTTGCTTGATGCTCCAACTACTACACCACACCTGTTCTATATGTTTGCAAGATTTTGGATAGCTGAATACCGATAGAATTTTGACAAGCTTCAGTTTTGTAGCCTATTATTACACCACTTTGTTTTGCAAAGGAAAAAAATACCTAAATAATATTAACCTTGAACGCATCTTCAGGATGCCAGCCCACACTCATTCCAGGAGAACGTAGAACAAAGTAAGCTCTCAAATTTCCTTCCAAGTCCCAGATCCTTGAAACAAACAACATCAGCGTTCTAAAAAGGTTTCATAACACACAGTTTGTAACAACCATCTCATTCAAGGCTGTCTTCTGAGCTCAAATACAGCGAGCAGAACAGAGGATCCATACATAATGCTAGTCAATTATAATTTATATTAGATGGGTGGAAAAGTTATGCAGAGTTAGGGTATTTTAGGAAAAAGCTAAATAGCAGGTTCTCGTTATTGCTCTGACTGAGAGCGTGAAGCAAAGATCATCATCACTCATATGTAACCCTTCTATTGCCACCAAAAGGAAATTCAAAGGGGGCTAATATCAGACAAAAACATATACAGTATCAAGACAACTAAATATGAAAAATGATCTAACAATTAAAAAGCTACAATAAACTTATAAATGGACTTCCAATTGTAAATTCATAGACAGTACATCAATACATAACTAGAGGATAATAAACTACAACCCATACTTTAGTCGAAAAGTGATATGTTTCTACCCCCAATCCAAGATGTAGGATGAGAGTTGTAGGAGAAAAAAAGGAATCCTACAAGATAATACTTTAGAAGAGAAAATACCAAACCAACTGACGCACACTAAATACTCTGGTTAATAAAGGCTATGGGATTGAGGGGTAAGGGGGGGAATCATGTGTTCTTTTCCACTTTGAGCATTACAAAGTTTTCTTTTGCCTTTCAAGAACACTTTGCAATGTGGTTTGCTGAACATGTCAAGTGGAGTCTAGGAATGCACCCTATAATGTATCCACACCTTCCCCGCACCTGCATGTTGCAGTGGGGAAGATAGAAAACACCTGCTAGTTTGCCATGATGAGTCATCAACATCTTGTTTACTTATTTAGTTTTAGAATGCTTGAAAAATAAGAGAGATATTAAGTAAGCATTAAAGGTAGCTTATGACAGCTAAAAAAACCCAACAACCACAACTCATAATAAGCAATTAAAAACCAACTGAAGACAATTAAAATTAAGATAAAACCAGATTGCATAATTAGCCGACATACATCCCAAGACTCTTCTGAAATCCCATTTGACTATCACTGTACAAAGCAGGTATTTGCTCAGAGAACCACGTTTGTACTGCTTCTTCATATCCACAGTTTCTTCTGCAGTGTTTTATACCCTTGCAGATTAAGAGCTTGTGATCTGCCCTCTTTGTTTCACTTCCACAAAATGAGGTGCGGGGGAAACGACACAGCACAAATTCTTACTCCCCAATATTAAGCAAAAAGACACTCTAGTCAGGTGCCTTCTCTTTCACTCCCTTGTTTATGCAGGCTCTTCAATTCACAGATTTATGCCACAGAAAGCTATTCACTAATAGGCAAAAAACCTTGCTGTTTAAGAACATACCTATAAAAGGTAAAGGTGTCCCCGCACTTATAGTGCGAGGCGTTTCCGACTCTTAGGGTGACGTCTTGCGACGTTTACTAGGCAGACCGTATATATGGGGTGGGATTGCCAGTTCCTTCCCTGGCCTTTCTTTACCCCCCAGCATATGCCGGGTACTCATTTTACTGACCACGGATGGATGGAAGGCTGAGTGGACCTCGACCCCTTTTACCGGAGATTCGACTTCCTCCTTCCGTTGGAATTGAACTCCGGTTGTGAGCAGAGCTTCGGCTGCGTTACCGCCGTTTACCACTCTGTGCCACAGATATTTCTATCAAACTTTAAAAACAGGGAAATTGGGCAGCTATAGTGAATGCACCAGGGGAGCAGGAGACCTGACCTCCTGTCTGAGATATTGTACTGCCCTACAAATCTGTCAAAATGCAAACACAATTTGGGTTGGTCTGTCACAGTCCAATCCACTTCCTGTATAGCTTGGAAGAATTTGGTTTTGTTTTGAAATGAGCTTATGGGAAGCATCAGAATGGCCTGGGGGGTATTTTCAATTTAACACTGCGGAATGTGAAAAATCCACACTGGCTATAGTATACAGCCACTCTAGTGGCTGTATAATTCAAGGGGGGGGTAATCAAGGCCATCTTCCCCAACCAGGTGTCCTCCCAACATTTTGGACCACAACTCCCATTAGCTTCAGCCAGCCAGCACTGCCATGCTCCAGACTGGGGAAGGCTGCTATAGGTTATCTGCAAGCTATGCAGTCATGGTAGCCATGCTTTTTAAAAGATAGTAATTACTAACAGGACTAGGATCAATTGGATAATCCTCCCAAATTCAACACAGAGGAATAACATCAAACCTGGATTTACAATGACTTAACTGTGTAATTTTATCATGGTGTTAAGTATTCTTCTTCATAAAAGTTTAAGTGAAAATGTTCAATTTAATCTTCAGTTAAGAGATACTAACCAGCAAAATGTTCTTAAAAAATTAAGTTTTGCTTAGAGATCTTTTCAGTTCATCTCTCACCAGGGTACTGAAAACTTTATATTAGGATCAGAACACACTCTTAAGTAAAATGATATCATAAGTCTAGACAAAATAGATGTAAAATAAAATAAATACAATTAATTAACAGTGTGAGCCTTTCTGTGCCAAACTTCAACAGATCAAATATTTGTTTTCCCTGCAAAAATCCCAGGGCCTCCAAATTTGGAGAGATCAGTATCCTTATTTTTTAAAACTCCGCATTTTGTGAAAACAAAGAATATCTACTTGATTAGGTAATTTACAGACAAAGTCCTTTCTTCTACTGCCAAAAGTTTTGCCTTGTAGATCTTTCCAAGTCAAACCAACACTTTCTGCTGTGGGGAAAAGAAGTGTCGTACAACCGAAGAAGGTGAACCATTTTGGCCAGAGAACATCATGTCCCTTTCCCAAAGGCAAAGGTTGAGATTTAGGCAGTGATAAAAAATTCTATCTGTTTTTCTGATCTATGATTTAGTGTCAGACTTGTTTCTGCTTTATGTTTTGTTGAAATCTTAAGATCATGCTCAGCAACAGAACATCCTCTGAGACCAAAATAAGCCCAACAACTTTTATTCCTGTCCTCTCCCCCAACTACAATATCGTTTGGCTAGAGATACTTCAAATATGATGCATTTTATAGATGGGACAGATTTCCATGACAGAAAAGAGAGAACACATATAAACCTAATAGACATATGAACTGTTTTTGTCTCAATTTCTGGGGAGAATCTGCATGCATGATGAAGCTAAGCACCTCAGAAGCTGTGGAGTAGAATGGAAGAAAACGTCGGTCAACAAGCTCTGATTCAGAGGGCAGAAATGTTTTTCTGTCTGGGGTGTGAGATTCAGAAACACTGACAAGGCCTTAGTTACCAGTATGAAGTAGGTACGAGATTTGTTACTCTAAGTGGCTAGCAGTGCGGAGTGACCTTTATGAATCTCCTATTCCCCAATAAGGCTTGGGATCATGTCAATCCCTAAAACAATGAAAAACTATTTCTGCATGTGTTTACTCCATGATCTATCATTTACAAATACAGAACAAAGTTGTGAGCAAAGGGGGAATTAAAGAACTCTATCAGTGAGCAGGAAAAGGTTTCTGGGACGTTGGGGAACAGAGAGAAGTGACAGTTTCTTCTCTGGACTCCATCACAGCTTCACAAGCATCTTTTTCTAAACTTTTTGTGCTGCAACTTATTTCTTCTCTGGAATACACACATAGAAGAAAACTTTGCTTTTAGATTCCATACTTACTGCTTCCAATACTTTTACACTGGGTTAGGATTTTCTATGCTGTTTTCCACATACTTTTTGTATAGCTGATTATTTTGTTCCCAGGTGAGGTTCAGACTTCACTATTTTTAAACACTATGCCGAAAGTTTGAGGAAATGCGTTCACTCGTCTTCTGCTGATATATTTAAGATAAATGTTTCGAAACAGATTTTAGTCTCTCGTGTCCTCTTTGGTCACCACCTTCCACTTAGAACCTCATTTTCATGTGCAATCACATAAAGCTAGGATAGAGAAGTGGCTAAGAATGAGCTGAAGAACCAGGAAGTTCCAGCTGGAATTGTGGTTCCACTATGAACACATAGGTGATTGTCTCAGACAAAGCAATTCAAAGGAGGCAAAAGAGGAAAAATTCAAAGTGGATGCAAAGCCCTGCCAGACTCATAAGAGTGAGAGGGTGAGTGCAAGTGTGTGAGAGAGAGTGTGTAGGAAGATAGCATTTCCCCCCCCTTTTTTGTTAACAGTAGTTTCTCTTTGGAATCTACTGGGAGGAAAAATATTCCGTCACATTTTTTTTGGGGGGGGGGTCATCCAAAACCACACATTGTCCACCTCTAAAACACCCCCTGTTGCAGGTAAAGCTGTCAGACTACTGATGGTGGAGTGACAAGGGCACCAGAGATTTCCCATCCTGCAACAGGAAGGCTTGCAAGGGAGGACCTCCTTCTCTGCCCATAGACCTCCTTGCCAAAAGGCAGAGAAGAAGATGATTTATGGGTTCTACAGGTCCCTGGGATTTTGCTCTTGCACTCATCCTCTCATCTGCAATAGTGATAATGCTGACCTACCTTAAAGGTTAAATGTAAAGATCATAAAGATATTGGTACAGTTCATGCATGAAGGTAAACAATATATTGCCATGAACATGCACACCTGGGCTGTTTCTCTTCTCTTTGCTTCTGCTGGGAGGCAACAAACCATAACTCCATCCAAACCAGGGATTGGGAATTATTTTGTTTTCCTCTAACAAACCATGATCAGCAAGTTTTCATCATCTTCTATACACAGTTTTTTCTATACAGGGAATCTGTCTTGTTTTCAAGCCGCCCTTAATTTGGAATAATTTAGGATAGTTCAAAGTTACAATATTGTATGTTCATTAATAAGGAAACTTTCTATTATTTTCTCGGTTTAGCTGCAAATAAACCATGTAACATTCAAAGCACCACGCAAACAGGGCTGTAATGTTAGAGAGTTGCTACAACAAACGGATTGCAGATGCTAAACAATAAAAATGGCAATTTATTCTTCTTAGGTTCCCCCCCCCTACAATTCATCTAAAGCACAGAATTCTTGATAGAAAGCAGGCTGATAAGAGGCAGACAGCATAGGGGGGAAAATCAAACATTGTAGGCAGTGGAATCCATAGGGGAAAAAGAAAACAAATTATTAAGAAAAATCAAAGAAGGAATAAAATACTGGGCAGAGGTTTGTACCAAAAGAAGCATAAAGCTAGACTAATAGAATGTTAAAGTTCAGACGTTTGGTCAACATTTTCAATCACATCCAAGTTTAACTTTGGGAAAAATTTATAAATTGGAAGCTCCTTTCTTTATAGTGCTTAGCTCAGTTTACCAGGCAAACACAAATGATGGCGACATTACTACCTTCCTTTTTTCTCATAAAATCAAAAGAAGTCATAAGTCATGTTATATGGACCATTCTTAACAGATGTTTCTTTGCAGGCATTTTGGGAGACTGCTTGATTCTGATGCACAAGCAATGCATATTCTAAAACAACTATCTGAAAACTACTAAATCATTGTTAATCTGGAAAAAAAACTTAAGTGCAAATTTTAAAATGGCAAAGTGTCAACCTCTCCTGTGTTTAATATTAGGGTCAGAGGGTCAGCAGAGGAGCTGGCGGAAAGCTCTCTGGCATCCACTTGCTGCTCAGGAACTATCGGCCCGGTTGAATGCAGGCTCTGTAGGGAGCCGGAAGGGAAGAGCCAGTTCCCATGAATAGCTCTACCAGGGAGACCACCATTGTAATTATTTTCCTCCACCAACCCTTTTGCTGATGGAATATTCCTGCGGATCGGGACTCACACAAGCGCTCTGAGGGGTACTTGGATGCTGTATAAGTGCCCCCACAGCACCTCCCTGCCGTGCCCCTAGAACACCCCATTCTCATGCCGACTACCAGCTTTCACCAGCTCTCCATCTGCCAGGTTGGCCTTCTGTGGTGGACCCGCAAGTAAGCCAGTGGGGTCCCGGCACTGCTGCGGCTGAGCCGGGATGAGGGGCTTCTGCCGGCTCAGCCTGGGATCCACCACATCCAACTCCCCCACCCCCGCCCAAAGCAAATACTAGTTGGATTGCACCCTTATTCTACTTATCTATGCACTGACCCTAACACAGACTTTCCCAACCTTTGGGTCCCCAGTTGCTGCTGGACTACAACTCCCATCAGCCCCAGCCAGCATGGCCAATGGTCAGGAATTAGACTCTCACTGATTTTCAACAGGCCTCCCTTCTAAGTAGATACATTTGGAATTTCACTGTCCAGGACTAATCTTGGCCTGGATCCAAAGCACTGCATAAAGTGCTATTTTCAACAAAAGTTCTACTCCCACTGAAATTAGTGGGCATGATTAACTTTGGTTCATTAATTTCAGTCTGTCTACTCTCACTTAGTTGGACATAACCCAAAGTGTTCTATGTGAACATATTTCCCTCCCACAACTCACACTTTATGTAGCATCTGCCTTCTAAAGAGCACCTCTCTTGAGATGGGAGGGCTCTCTGAAATAGCATCTCAAGAACTGCAAGGGGCTGCTGCTAGAGGGAAAAAAGTCCCTATAAGTGCACAGATTAGCCTCTCTTGATCCCAGTCTTTGTTTCAGAGAAGTATTCCAAGCAGGATACCATCATCCTCATGTTACAGCTATGAACACAAGATAACGAATTTGCTGAAGGTCACCCACCAAGTACAAAAAGACTGATGTTTGAACCCATGTCTCCTAATTCAGGTTCAGCAGTCTACTTATAGTGAGCTTCCAACATGGCCAATGACCTTTCAAAAGATCAGGCTCAAGAGCATAAGATCAGCTGAAGAATGTAACTTGGTTGAGAAGTGAAAGTAGATAAAGATCAATGTTCAAAGCTAAAGGGATGAAGTCAGATGAAATAAAAAAATAAATTAGTTTAAATGAGCTAAAAATACAGAAAGTGTCAAACAAAAGAGATAAACTTTCAGAAAGGTACCTTTGATAGATGTATAAATCAAATCGGAAGCAACACATTTTGCACAACACACCTATGGTGCCGAAAACAGCCATGCTGAGTTTTCTGCATTTCCTCCTTAACATTTTCAACAAGCCTTCAAAGTGGGAATGTTTAGACTACTTGATATCTGTGTTGGATTTGAATTGTTTTTATATATGTAGCATTGTTGCTTTAAATTATTTATATATATAACAATTGTTTTTATATATGTAAATGTTTAACTGTTTTAATATATGCAATGTTTTTACAGCTTTGTAAATCACTTTGGGATGCCTCATGGGAAGCAATTCATAAATGAAATAAATAATGATAACAATTTAGACATTTAGCGTGTGCTGCGTTTCCTCATTCATAATATACATCCCTGGCAGACAGGGGTGGGAAAACAAAGAATGTGATAAATGTCATGGCATAAGGTAAGTGGTCCCAAATGTTTTGTGGGAAAGAAATAGAACTTGATATGGTGGTTATTTATTTATTATTTGATTTATAAAAAAAAACCTTTCCTCCCGGCAGGAGCCTAGGGCAATGATGCCCTCACCAGGGTGATGCCCTTCTCAGCAACATCTGCATATCTTGTTCAAGTTACAGAGAAGAAGTGTGAGTAGAGTTCTTAATCATCAATGCTCAACACACATTCTTTTCACTTTAAAGGGCTCTAGCCACCATTGCATAACCTGTGATCATGGCACCTAGCATGTGTTAACTCAGTATGCCCATTTTGCAAAGATAAAGACTTCACTAATTACTGTCTCCTTCCCTGAAAATCTCTGCTATTCTCCCTTATCACTACAGGGTCCTTTTGTGTCAAGGCCAGATATGATCACCTAAAAAGCCACCCCTTCCTTCTCTCCCTCTCCCAAAATAACAAACCAAGAAGTTTCATTCAATAGCCTAGAAGTTGCCTATTTTATTTATTTATTCATTTATTATTTGATTTTTATCCTGCCCTGCCTCTCAGCAGGAGCCCAGGGCTGCAAACAAAAGCACTAAAAACACTTTAAAACATAAATATTGCTTCAGATGAATGTTACATTTTATCTTTCTTTTCCATATCAGGAAGAACCATGACCGTTGGGTTTTTCAGGGCAATTTATTCAAGGACTCACTCCTTTTAAGCCACTTGTTACACTGATTAAAATAATTAAAATAAAAGCAAATATTAGAAATCTTGTCTTTCTGACTAAGGTAGCATTTATAAACTTTGCTTTTATTTTAATTTTAAGCCCAATCTGAGCATAAAAGGTGATGTTTTCTTTTGGATACTAGAGACCTCATTTTCCTGCACAGGAACTCTCCTCTGTACTCCCTCACCCCACCAGGCCCTTCCACTTCCTATCATCCCATTCTTTTATTACTTTCTGTTGCTGAAGAGATAGGGACCCTCACCTCCACCATGGTGAGTCCAGTCTTGCAGAAATAAGGCAAGGTACTAACCCACCTCCACTTCCTCTCTGGCAAACCAGAGATGGAGCTTGAGATTGATAGACAAGGAATACCTAATCACTTTGAACGAGTTCAAATCTGCAGGGCCCGATAAACTGCATCCTAGAGTACTGAAAGAACTGGCTAAAGAACTCTCAGAACCACTGTCTATTATCTTTGCAAAATCATGTAGGACTGGTGAAGTGCCAGATGACTGGAGGAGAGCTAATGTTGTCCCTATCTTCAAAAAGGGCAAAAAGGAGGAACCGGGGAACTACAGACTAGTCAGCCTAATATCAATCCCTGGAAAAACTCTGGAGCAGATTCTAAAGCAGTCAATCTGTAAGCACCTGGAAAACAATGCAGTGATTACTAGGAGCCAACATGGATTTGTCAAGAACAAACCCTGCCAAACTAATCTTATCTCACTTTTTGACCGGTAACCTCCCTTGTAGACTGTGGGAATGCTGTGGACATAATATATCTTGACTTCAGCAAAGCTTTTGACAAAATGCCCCATGATATTCTGATTAGCAAGCTAGCTAAATGTGGGCTCGATGGAACAACTCTTAGGTGGATCCACAGATGGCTCCAGAATCATACTCAAACAGTACTTATCAATGGTTTCTTCTCAAACTGGGTGGAAGTAACGAGTGGGGTACCATAGGGCTCAGTCCTGGGCCCAGTGCTCTTCAAAATATTTATTAACTGCTTGGATGAGGAGGTACAGAGCATGCTTATCAAATTTGCAGATGATACAAAATTGGGGGGCATAGCTAATACTGTGGAAGACAGAAAGAAAATTCAAAGGGACCTTGATAGGCTGGAGCATTGGGCTGAAAGCAACAGAATGAAATTCAACAGGGATAAATGCAAAGTTTTACACTTAGGAAAAAGAAACCAAATACACAGCTATAAGATGGGGGATATTTGGCTCAGCAATACAAAATGTGAGAAGGATCTTGGAATTGTCGTTGATCACAAGCTGAATATGAGCCAACAGTGCAATGTGGCTGCAAAAAAGGCAAATGCTATATTAGGTTGCATTAACAGAAGTATAGTTTCCAAATCACATGAAGTATTAGTTCCCCTCTATTCAGCATTGGTTAGGCCTCATCTTGAATACTGCATCCAGTTTTGGTCTCCGCACTTCAAGAAGGATGCGGACAAACTGGAACGGGTTCAGAGGAGGGCAACAAGGATGATCAGGGGACTGGAAACCAAGCCCTACGAGGAGAGACTGAAAGAACTGGGCATGTTTAGCCTGGAGAAAAGAAGACTGAGGGGAGATATGATAGCACTCTTCAAGTACATGAAAGGTTGTCACATGGGGGGGCGGAATCTCTTCTCAATTGTCCCAGAGTTCAGAACACGGAATAATGAGCTCAAGTTGCAGGAAGCCAGATTTCAACTGAACATCAGGAAAAACTTCCTAACTGTTAGAGCCATATGACAATGGAACCAATTACCTAGAGAGGTAGTGGGCTCTCTGACACTGGAGGCATTCAAGAGGCAGCTGGACAGCCATCTGTCAGGAATGCTTTGATTTGGATTCCTGCATTGAACAGGGGGTTGGACTTAATGGCCTGAAAGGTCTCTTCCAACTCTACTATTCTATGATTCTAAGCCTATCAGGTGGCCAAATCTTTACAATCTCTCTCCTTTTACTATCTTCTGCTTTCAAATCCAATCAAGTCCCTGTTCCTGGGAGACACCCATTCTCTTTCTTCCTCTTTGACTGTCTCACCCCAGTAGTTCATATCCTCCTTCCCTCGCTACCTAAAGTCATGCCCTGCAAAAACTAAACTTATACTCTCAAAGTCTCTCACCTCCTCTCTTCCTATCTTTGCCCTAAAGCCTTTTCCAAAGCCCCACAAATCATTATTCATATCTCCTCCTTCCTCTATCCACCTCATCTCTTTCTAGAGGAAATGGTTCTAAGTCATCATCCATCTCGCCTGCCTCTTCAAACAAACCACCTTCTCTTAGCAACATCTTTCCTTCCTCCCCTTTCATTATTCAATTTTACTGTATCCTAGCTTTTCTATAGATTTTCATGCATTCATTTAAAACTGGTATCTTCTATAATTAGTTCTAACTCTGCATTTAAGTTTTAAAGCCAGTCATTTTAATAATAATTTTTACTGTTTTTAAAGGTGCTTTATATATTTTTGTATATATTGTTGTACACCGCCATGATACTTCATATGAATTGGCTGCATATACTTTCATAAACAAACTATTTTAAGAGTGTTAAATTATTTTAAGTGTAGCCTATTATTAATGAGTTATTTACTGAGTCTGTTTAACATCTTTAATGAATATGCTAATTCTATTTTTTGATACAACAAAATTTCACATTTGATTTATCTTTGTTGTCCTTGTTAACCCTGGGGGGGCTGCAAAATCCTGGATTGCATTTGGGTCTCAATATTCAGATCCTTATAAAGCAGTGGAGGCTGGTCCATTAGTGGCAAGTGGGGCAAAGCTGCACCAACCTCAGTCTGCCCTCATTCAGGTCCCACTTGTCGGCCTTCTTACTTACTACTAGTTCAGAAGCTGGCACTACCTGTCAGCTTCTTCTCCTGTAGTTTCAGTGTTAGCCTCACAAAGCCCAGCCAGCAGGTAGGAGAAAGGGGACAAAACTAGAATTTGTGTCTGTCATTGGCTCAGGCTCTGCTTACTCTTTGGGCTCCTTTCATTCTACCCCACCAGTGTTGAAGGGTACCAGCCAATACTGTTTTTAAAGGGGTGTGAGGGTTGTATGTGAGAACTGCAGCCTTATATGTAAACTGCACACCTCATAACACATGGCACTGACTATTCAAACACTCTGTCACTAACTTATTTATACACACTAACCTGGTTGCCTGTGGCAAATAAGACTTCATTTCCAGATGACCAGGCAGGAAAGTTTTACAAAAGTGGGGGCATATTTCTGCGCTTTTCTGCATGACAAGAAGCCTCCAAGGCAATTCACAATAAAACAGAATCAACAAACAAAAAGCATACTTAAAAGAGCAAAACAAAAAACAGCAGTGCTGATTAAGTGCTGGGGGAAAACAATGGTGTAAAACTTTGATGTCTAGCATAGTAGCCATTCACCACATGTGGCAAAATGGCTACTGATCTGTGGCAAATTGGTGCTTTATTTCTATCACCTATTTTTAAAAATAATTTTTTAAATAAAATCATTTTATACATGTACCAGTTCAAAAAAAGTGTCTACCCTCTGTCCTTAACAATCACAGGTTCATACTTGGGTCCTATACACTTTTCTGATTTTGAAAAGCACAGAATTGTTTTTGAATTCATGAAAGAACCATTTCACTTTGACATTTACAATTTCAACTATCTCAAGAGCTTGTGAGAGACATCTTTTTGAGAGGGATGTGATTTTACTTCAAAGCACTCAACATCTGGAATATGATTCAATTGTTACAATGTGGACCCATATTGTAAATCAAAATGAATTCATGGTTCTAAATATAGTTATTCCAAAACTCTTTTTAATTGATTCAATGGGGCTCTGTGAATCAACATTTTCTGTGGTAAAAACAGAACATAGGTCATAGATATTGGACAAAAATTTGGAGGTGTAATGTATTTTAACTGATTTTATGCCCAATTTCCCTGCACTACTTAATGAAAAGGTATGTTAGATTTCTCACTAATTCTATCAATAAATAATTCAATACATTATTATGTATTTTGCTACTCTCAAACACAGTAAAATGTTTCTTTTTGGCATGAGGTGAAAATGTTAAAAGATTCACTATAATTTTCACAAATATGAAAAAACTGTTGGACACTGCTGGTGTAAAGTGTCCTCTCCCTTGTCCTTAGCTGTTACTGCCTGCTGCTCTTTAAAAAGCCTGACACAGAAATAAGCCCCTTGGAAGCTGGGGAGCTGGACAGTTTGAAGCTCTTCCCAGTGGCAGTAGTCACTGAAGAGAGTGGGGAGTTAATGATGCAACGTATCCACTTCCCAATCCTTAGACCAAGCTTCCCTAACCTGGTGCTATCCAGATACAGCTGGGACTACAAGTCCCATCATCCCTGATCACTGGCCATGCTGGCTGGGACTTATGGGAGCTGTAGTCCAACAAATATCTGGAAGGCATCAGGTTGAGGAAATCTGGCTTAGACGCTAGAGTGGCTGCTCCAACATAGCTAATCCAGTGGGCAAGTAAAACTTTTTCTGAGCTAGTAACTTATTTGTACTTCTTTGCAAGGCTGCTATATCGTTTTAGCTCAAATACAGCAAACCTCTAAAAAATATATGAGGAGGAACTGATATGTAATCCTCTGGGGGCAGGGGGAAATAGCACATGTGAAAATATACTGCATGTGTTCTATAGCTATTCACTTTCATCTTAAGCTGAACTTAAAAAGTGGTTCTCAATGGAACATTTCTTAACAGATGATTATCCTTACAAGATGAACCTGATTCTCTGCACTGACCTTAAAATTTCTATGACCTCTTTTTTTTTTTTAAAGACAGTGATCTCATTTCTAAAGAATTTACAGTCTAGCGATAGCCCTTTCCTGGACACAGAAATTAAAAATGACAACCAGAAAATAACTGGCATTTGTTGAGAACCATTTCACAGCAGTACAATTATGCAAAGTGAGTATATATTATGATTAATGCTAAAACGTATGCTATAAAGGATCAGGTAATATATTTGTTTCAGAAAGTTACTCTGTGAGATGCCTAGATACTGTAACAAGACACAAACTTGCATGTTGTCCATCTCTTTGTAATGATTAAGTAACAAGAAAAAAATAATCACATCTGTAGGACATATTTTAATATAATAAAAAGTGGGCAGAAACTATGGAATCTAAGGATCAGCAAATATTCTCCTTATGTCATAGTCTTTAATCTTAGTCCAAATCTTCCATAGTAAAGTATTCAGTACATAACAGCCAAATTGGTGAACGCTCTAAGTTCATGTCTTGAAAGACAGAGGTTGATTTACCACTGAAAACAAGTGGTTTTCCTCTTTTACAACTGAAAACAAGTACAACATATGTTCCAGGTAATTTTCTACCATACGTAAAAGTTAAATAAGTAGGTTCATTATTTTTGCTACTAAAAAACATACAACTAAAATGTGAAATGCCCTATACTCTAACAGAGGTAACATTTCAATACTAAAGTTAACTTTCCTGTTTCCCAACTTTCCTAGGGAAGTATCTTGGCCTGTAATGTTGCACTGCCCAAATAATTGGGACACTCCACTCCATGTTTTTACACAGCACGAGCAAATGTTTGGATAAGGCAAGCTATATTTCTTAAGCTCTCAAGCTGTTTTGAAAAATAGTACTTTTAGCATAGTTTAGCCAGGCCTAACTGCTGAAGTACTGCAAAATGAGGGGTAAGTGGGAGAGGCAAAAGACTACTGAGAATAAAAGACAGAAAACATGGCATAAGCCACTGCCAAAGAGCTGAAACAGTTTTTGAATGTGCAGGATGACTCCTAGAACAACATGTCTTGGCAGAGGCTGTGATGAGAGGAGCAAAGAGGAAAAGGGGCCTAGAATACTCTTGGGTTTAGCTCTTCTTTCAGTTCTTACAGCATGTATCCATCCTAAGTGTCCAAAGAACAAACAGGCCAACACAGAAAAATTGAGTGGCAAAAAACAAACAACAACCCTGAACAAAAAGCAGCAATCATGCAGTAGAGTACTAGAACTGTAACATTTCCTAGTGCATGGAAATTATGACATGAAGGAAACTGCTGCAAAGAGCAAAGGGGTATGCACTCATGTTCATCAACTACTAGACAGCAATACAAAGCCAATCACATTACTTTGACTGCGTAGGCCAGGCACTCATTCATAGGGAGTGTTTGCAGCCTATGTAATCCACTGCTGCCAACTTCACTCACAAAACATAAAAATCTAGTTTCATTACACTATACAGTATAAGTGATATCCAACAGTGGACACCTGCCAATGGAGTGGACTTCCACTAGTGCAACGGGATTTCCCCTTTTTCTCCTCTCCCCCCCGCAGCCCCAGATCTGCTCCGGGAGATTGGGGGACTCTCTGGAACAGGTCTGGGGAGGAGGGACAAGAAGGGGAAGTCCCACTGCATGCACAATGTTGGATATCACTCTATGAGTTGATGCAAAAGGCTTTTTTATGTGTGTAGAAAACAAATACTGGATGGTCACAAGAATGAATGAGTGGTAAACTGATTGATTAATAAAGCTGTAAAAACATCAAGTCCCCCCTCCCTACAAATATGTTTATATTCTATGCATTTTTAAAAAAATCATGTACATGCTCAAAATCCTGTAGTTTCATGTTTTTCCTTTCCATATTTACCAAAGACAGTATTTTTTTGAGGGATGCACAGAGAATTACACACATCCAGGAAATAAAATGAATTTAGCCAGTGTTTTTATATGCAATCTTGTGAAAAACTGCATAAAATCACTCCTTTTAGAAATTCTATAGGTCATACTTTGAGAATTGTCTCAGAGATTGATGCTCTTTAAAAATATATATATACACAAAGTTAAAGTCACATTTGGTTAACAGAATACATACCTGCAAGTGTGGTCATCACTCACACTTGCAATTTCCTGACCTTCTTTTGGTGAAAATACTAAATCATTAATGTAATCTGAATGGCCATCCAAAATCTGTTGATACAAAAGCAGAAATATTTTTATTATAAAACAAAAATACAAAAGTTTTTTGAAAGCTGGTAAAGGAAAGAAAATCCTTTTGAAGAGCATTAATGGGAAGATTTGATAAGATGTCAATCAGGAAAGGACATAGGGGAGTAAGAAAGCAACTTGTGTTGGACCCAAGCAATTTATGGCACTGCAGATTAAAACAAGCATCTTGGTTTGTGTCTGGAAGGCAAACCCAGCCAATATGGACACTGAACCACAGCTATTATGTGGCCCCAGAAACCCAACCCTATAAGGAGATAGGCTATCATGTTTTAACTATTTATTTATTTATTTAATTAATTAATTAAGCTTATATACCGCCCGACTAGCAACAGCTCTCTGGGCGGTGAACATTAAAAATACAATAAAAATAACACAAAACTGTACACAAAACTGTACAGTCTAAAATCAAAATATAATAATTTAGAATTAACAGGAATTAAAATGCCTCAGAGAAGAGACAGGTTTTAACCTGGCGCCGAAAAGATGATAGTGTCGGCGCCAGGTGCACCTCCTCGGGGAGACCATTCCATAGTTCGGGGGCCACCACTGAGAAGGCCCTAGATCTTGTCACCAATCTCCAGGCTTCCCTATGAGTCGGAACCCGGAGGAGGGCCTTCGTAGTAGACCGTAGTGTACGGGCCGGTTCATATCGGGAGAGGCGTTCCGACAGATATCGTGGTCCCGCGCCGTATAAGGTTTTATAGGTAAGTACCAACACTTTGAATCTGGCCCGGAAGCATATTGGAAGCCAGTGCAAACGGGCTAGCACAGGTGTTATATGCTCAGACCGCTTAGTTCTTGTTAGCAGTCTGGCCGCTGCATTTTGCACTAGCTGTAGCTTCCGAATCATCTTCAAAGGTAGCCCTACGTAAAGCGCATTGCAGTAGTCCAGACGCGAGGTTACCATAGCATGTACCACTGATGAGAGGTCCTCCTTACTCAGATAGGGACGTAGCTGGGCTACCAACCGAAGTTGGTAGAACGCATTCCGGGCCACCGAGGCTACATGAGCCTCAAGTGTGAGGGAAGAGTCTAAGATGACTCCCAGACTACGCACCTGTTCCTTTAGGGGGAGTGTAACCCCATCCAGGACAGGGTATATATCCACCATCCAATCAGAGAAACCATCCACCAACAGAATCTCAGTCTTGTCAGGATTGAGTCTCAGTTTGTTAGTTCTCATCCAGTCCATTGTCGCAGCCAGGCAACGGTTCAGCACGTCGACTGCCTCACCTGAAGAAGATGTAAAGGAGAAGTAGAGCTGCGTGTCATCAGCATACTGATGACAACGCACTCCAAAACTCCTGATGACCGCCCCCAGCGGCTTCATATAAATGTTAAAAAGCATGGGAGACAGAACCGAACCCTGCGGGACCCCACATTGGAGAACCCACGGTGTCGAGCAATGTTCCCCAAGCACTATCTTCTGGAGACGACCCGCTAAGTAGGAGCGGAACCACTGCCAAGCAGTGCCTCCAACTCCCAATTCCGCAAGCCTCTCCAGAAGGATACCATGGTCAATGGTATCAAAAGCCGCTGAGAGGTCAAGGAGAATCAACAGAGTTACACTCCCTCTGTCTCTCTCCCGACATAGGTCATCAAACAGGGCGACCAAGGCAGTCTCAGTGCCAAAACCAGGCCTGAACCCCGGTTGAAATGGATCTAGATAATTGGTTTCATCCAATAATGAAAATAATGAAAAATAAAGCTAATGCTTTCAAACAGTCATCAACAGCAGCCACATGAAATCAACATATTGATGAAATCTAACACTATACCTCTACAAAACTTCACCTACTAACCTCAGACACTCACTAAAAGTGTGAAGGGAGCAAAACAAACCATAGAGAAGGGCATGACAGATGATGAGCAATATTCTGTCATCACTCTCCAGGACCCTGCTAAGAATTGTCCTGTTATGGTTCCACATAAGGAGAAGCCCATGAGGTAAGGGGGGGCAAGGCAGGTCAATTGTTACAGCACCAAGGAAAGCTCCTATTGACCAACTTGTTTGGGTTGGAACTGAACTTTATGAGCCCCTACCTCCGATCTCTCTCTCTCTTGGGTTCTACCCCCTTTTGGATAACTAATTTCTCAAGGGCCAGCCCTCGGGCCTGAAGACAGACACTTTTCTTGTGTTCCATGGGCTCCCATCTGGTGAACTCCCTGTGCTGTTGCACTGGCGAGGTAGTGCAAGAGACATTTGGTTCTTCAAATTCAGGGGAAGGTGATCAAGAGGGCCCTGGCTCTGGTTCTGTGAGTGCTATGGGATATGGTTCAGTGGGTTCCTGCTTGCCAGTAGTCCCTGAATCATCAGCATCAGACCAGTTAGGAACTTGGTCTGGCTCCTTAGTTGTTGAAACTGTAATCTCCAACTCAATCTCCTGGTCACTGCTAGATTCCAGAGTCATGAGAAGAATGCTCCTGGACAATTTGTTCAGTGAAAGCCCAACAGGTCCCTCAGCTGTTTAATTAGCATATCAATAAAAAAGACTGCAGAAAAAATAACAGGATCAATAGGGTGTAACTGGCCCCATTGATTTCCAAGCAAAAATTGGATTTGTGGTCATGGGTGACAGACCAGAGGTATACTACCTGAAAGCTGGGTTGATGGGGTCCAAAAACTGTAAAATCCAGTTGTTTTTAGGAAGGAAAGTTGGAAATAGGGAAATAGATACTTGAAGAAGCGTTCATCCAGTTATGATCTATCAAATGGGGGCCAACTTTTAAGGCTGTCTGGCAATTTACCCTCCATAAACAAAACATTACCATTACAGTAGGGCTTCGCTTTTCGGCATTCTGCTAATACAGTGGTTTTCACCAGCAAACAAACAAGTTGAAAGAAAAAAGACACACACACAGACAGAACAACCGAGGGAAGCTGAGTGCAAGTTACGGAAGGCATCAATTTCCCTAATTATTCCCTCATAGAAGGTGGGGGGGCGGTTGTTTTCTTAAACACCCAATTTCCAAACCGCATGATCAAATCAGGCTGTACAGCAAAGGATGCAGCCTCAAAATTGGGCTGCAAAACACAACGTGCCCTCCCCGTCACCCGAGATGCTTCAAGCCATGGCTGGCACAGGAAAGGAAGCTGCCTTGCGACGACGACGCGTTTCATGGACTGCACAACTAGCCAGAGGTTTACGCTTTTAAATCCTCACCATCTAAAACCGGCCTTTCGTTCTCCTGCCCCAAGTGAGAGGAGCCTGTGCCTATCATTTTTTAGATGAGGTCCGGATGGAGCCCAATAGTAGAAGCTGTGCTAGGGCCAGTCCTGATAACAAGGGGTGAAGGCTCAGTTTCCCTGGGCACATGCTGAGTTCAGCCCCATCCTCTGTCCCCTTCTTCTTCTCCTCTGGGAGTGGCGGTGTGCAGCAGGAAGCGCGTGGGGGCCGGCAGGCGGGGCGTGTCACTTTGGGCTCTGCTGCCGCCTCCTGCTCTGTCCCTTCCCCTTTTCCCAGCAGGCTGATGCGCGGCTGCTTTCAGTTTGGGCTGCTACGCTGCTTCTTCCGATGGAGGCAAGGCGCCCTCGTGATGGTGTAAAGCGCAGACCCAGACGCGATGGCAACGGTGAGTGCTGTGCTTGCGGTGGCAGAAAGGAGCCTGTGAGCCAATGCAGCCGGCAAAGGGGCCCCACAGCAGGCAGGGTCACTGGGCAGCTATTGGGGTTGCTGCTGCTGGCTTGCAACTGGCCCGGGCGCCTTTTGGAGCCAGGCTCGCTTGCTCGTTCACTCTCTGTTATTAGTGAAAAAAAATGCTATGTTCCACTTTTCGGCAATGTTCGCTTTTTGGCAGGGGTCTGGAACCTAACCTGCCGTATGAGTGGGGCCCTACTGGTAAACACAGGTTCCAGTTTCTTCAAGTGTCCTCTTCTCACTAGGCTCCAGAGGAAGAGAGACTTGCTAGCAACACTACCAGTGTGGGTAACAACCAAAGCGGTATCCAGGGCCAGTCCAAAGTCAGGGCCCAAACAAGCAGAGTCCACACAAAGGGTCAGGCAAAGTCAGAGCAGTCCAAGATCATGTTCCAGTGAGGCCATGGGCAAAGCTGGGCAAGGGCAAGTCCAAATGCAGATCTAGGGTAGTCCAGGGTCAGGGTTATAATCAGCAGGAGATCAGCTAACAGGTCAGGTACAATGCTGGTACACAGATATCGTTCCAGCAGATCTTCCAGCCTAGCACTGGGGTTTTTGACCTGGAGCTACTGGAACCACACCCCAACCTCAGTTGGCTCCTATCAACTACCTTCAGCCAGACCTTTACTCAAGGAGACCTCACCTGCAGTCAGGCTCTTCTCCAGATGGGTTGGGTTTCCAACTGGATTTGAGGTGATGCCTCTCTCTTGGGACCTATCCAGTCTCTATGTCAGAGGCTGAACTCACCCTGGGTGCAGATGGCCCTTCCCTGGTCTCGTCACAGGACCCTGGCTCCTCACCCTCAAATGGAGTCTGACCCAGGGCTGGGTCTAAGGCTGGAACCTCCTGATCTCTGATGAGGGCTTCCCCCATGAAGATTCTCCCAGCTGAGACCTGACCTCAAGCTAGCTTTTAACATGAATGTGTTGAAATAACTTGCAAATGGTTGCAACTGTAACCCTCTATTGGTGGGAGGGACTGACTGACAGGGATCCAGAGAGAGAGAGAGAGAGACAGAGAGAGACAGAGAGAGAGAGAGAGAAGAATCAGGACAAGACTGACCATCTGCTATCTCACACTCTGTGTATTTATAAACTGTGTAAAGTGACTGAGTTATGTTCAGCTGCACGTGAGCAATTTTGCCCACAAAGCGGGTAGCAAAGTTGTCACATTGAGCATAAGATGATACAATCATTTTGTTTAACCATACATCTAAAATATTTCTGCTGGACAACAATCCAAGTGAAAGAATGCTACAGAACTGACATAAGCTCATAAGTTGTGGTGTGTGTGCACACGCAGTAGTGCTTCCTGGTTTCCTGTTCAACTGTATGACCAAACATACAGTAAGCTGAAGTTTGAATGTAGCTGCAGTGTATGAAGGGGAAGGTACCAAGACATTTTGCTGTCACCACTGGTACCAGAATATTCATTATATATTTTTGTATTTCTTCTTGCAAATCTCAAGAGACTTAGTAACTTACTAAGTTAAACGATTACATGCTTAATCAGTTCACCTTCAAACTACTGTTTCTTTCTCTATACAAGGAAATGTGGAAATCATTTTCCTATCCAGTCAGGTTGGAATAAGCATTGCTCACATCTTTTACATGGCAAAGACACAATTCGGCAAGCAGTTTAGACGCATACTCATCATTCATCAAAGAAGATCTACTGACATTAGTTATAATTCAAAGCAATAATATATAGAGTCTGGCACAAGTAAAGACTTTCTGGCAGCTCAATCCTGGAGTATTAAAAAGTCCTCTTAAACACAATAATTCTAAGTTTAAAACTATTACAGGTATGAATCTCGGCAACTGCTAGAAGGTAGTTTTGAAGAAGAGTAAATATTATCCAGTGTTGCAGTAGAGTGATATTTAATTATAAATGAGTAGCTATGTCAATAGGGGTACTTTAATTACAATAAAATACTTTAATTTCTTCATATAAAAATGAATCTTCATATTATTTTCATAAATTACATAGGCAATACTCTGTTATTATTTTGCTATTCTTATTTCTTCACATATCATAAATTTGTTTCACTTTCATGTTCATATTTGCATCTATTTACTCAACAATTACCAGGAAATTAAAATACATTTATCGATTGTATTAAAATTTTGCATTAAGAAGTATAAAATGGTTTTATACTGTAAGAACACACTTTAATTTAAAAGTGTTAAAATAAATGCTATTAAGGTTTACAACACATACTTAACTCCTCAAAAATATCACCCTAACAATGTTAACTTTTAAAAGTGTAAGTTAGTTAACGTGTAAAGGAACAAACAAGCAAGTACCTGAAATAGTAAGATACATTTATATTATAATTTGTTTCTTCTTCTCACCTTATATTCATCTTTATCTTGGAGATCCGAAGTGAATATCCTTAACTTCCTATCCGCAGCTGCAGTACAAAATCTAAGGTAATCAGACAAGCAATTCATTCAGTCACTTCATGTAAGTGAAATATAGATGGCAATACTATTAAAGATGGATTTCTCAAAGTAAATTCATATTATTCATTACGACAATGAAAATTTAAGCTACCAAATTTTTCTGAATGTATATATTAGATTATAGCCAGGCAGGGATCACTTGGAATTAAAGTAAAGAACACTCCTCCTTACTTTGTAGCTTAGTCCATTTTTTAGGAACAACTTATATAAATATGCTGTACTATATAACTTGTGATAGTCAAACATTTATGAACATGAAAACACAGCAGCAATAAAACCCAAGATGGGATCCAAGTCAGCGTCTATTATTCTAGTAATGCTAGTCAAATAATTAAAGATAATAGTTCAACATATTTAGTTACTTAAGTTTCTTGTAATCAGATTTAACATAAGATAGAACTGATACCGAGAAGGCAAAAACTGCTATGACAGCTTACCAAAGTGAGGCAAATGGGCAGGTGCCTCAGAGGCAAGAAGCAAAACAAAATTGCCCTTAGTGATCAGGACTCTCAGACCCAGCTTCATAATGCAGAGCCGCATGGAACATATCTCTCTTCTGCCTCAGATAGCTACAGAGAAAGAGTGTCGTTCACATAGCAGACGTGGCTCTGTAATTCTGGGTTGGCTGTGTACACAGCATAGCATAAAGGGACCAATTGCTTCTGTCCCTCTCTTCTGGCAGCAGTGGCAGATTATTGCATGTGATAAATTAGGCTGCTTACAAAAACTCATTAAAACTTGATTTTAACAAAAGGTATCTTGGCAGACTTCCCCTCTTCCCACCAGTCTTCTTATTGCTACATATTAATGCTACTACTTTTCTGGACAGATTTCTTAAACTTTCAGAGAATGATGAAGTGGCAATGCTTCAAATAAGTCATTCCAATGCTGCTTGTATGACAGATCACCAGTGTTTCATTCCCTGTTCCTGCATACATTTTGTTATTCTAACACAGAATCCTAAGAGCATGTTTTCCATATAGCATTTCTTTTTAAATCCATGCAGGGTTATATATGTTACAAACTTTGATTTTACAATAGAGTTCACAGGAAGAATTGCCTAAGGCTTCAATCCTACACACGCTTACCTAGGAATAAGCTCCATATACCTCAGTAGGACTTACTTCTGACTAGACACGCACTGGACTGCACTATGAAGTCCTAGCCCTCAACTTTGCATTCTATATTAGCAAAATAAAAAGATGAACCATAATGATCATATTTTCACTAGTTAAGTTACCGTATCTGGGGAGGTAGAGCATCAAGTCTAGTTTCTGGACTCCATGCAATGGCATCAACTCTAATCCCATGATGAAAGAGCCTTAGCATTTTATACTGCATTCCTTCAACTTCTGCATCCTCCTCCTACAGATACATGCAACACTTTTAAAAGCAAGTAACAAAATATATTTCATCTGAAGTATTTTGTGGTATAATAAGACTTAGAATCATAGAATTGTAGAGTTGGAAGGGATGCAATGGCATCAACTCTAATCCCATGATGAAAGAGCCTTAGCATTTTATACTGCATTCCTTCAACTTCTGCATCCTCCTCCTACAGATACATGCAACACTTTTAAAAGCAAGTAACAAAATATATTTCATCTGAAGTATTTTGTGGTATAATAAGACTTAGAATCATAGAATTGTAGAGTTGGAAGGGACCTATAAGGTCATCAAGTCCAATTCTCTGCTCAATACAGGAATCCAAATTAAAGCATCCCTGACAGGTGGCTGTCCAGCTGCCTCCTGAATGCCTCCAGTGTTGGAGAGCCCACCACCTCCCTAGGTTATTGGTTCTATTGTTGTACTGCTCTAACAGTTAGAAAGTTTGTCCTGATGTTCAGTCGAAATCTAGCTTCCTGCAAATTGAGCCCATTATACCATGTCCTGCACTCTGGCATGAATGAGAAGAGATCATGGCCCTCCTCTGACAAACAATGTGGCCCTTGAGTAATTCCCTTAGGCCCTGCTACATGGTGTTAAAGATTCTTTGTGTGCTCCCCTCCCATGAGAAAGATTGCGTTTCTATATAAAAACAAACTGTTAATGCTTTAAAGTTGCAGTCCTACACACTTACCTGGGGGAAAATTCTGTTGAACTCATAGGGACATGCCTCTTTGCAGACATGAATAGGATTGTGCTATAGTAATACTATTCTATCCTATTATGTGAGAAATCTTAAAAAGGCCATGCTGGGTCTTCTAGCATCCTCAGATTTCTTCCATCAGTGTTCTAAACTATGCTCGTGCCAGGATTGGAACACTTCCATCTGCACTGGAGGAGTTATGTGCAAATAAGGGCATACCAGGAAATTTGGCAGCCAAAGAATGCTATCTATGCAGCGCTCTATGAACCCCATGAAAAAGCAATGCTAATCAAGAATGAACTGCACTGAACTTTTTATTTTACTTTACTGTTTGGGGATTTTTAGATTGTGGATTTTAAATGCTGCATGCATGTCATCTTGGGTGTCTTTGGGCAGAATAAAAGATTACAAACAATTTTTTAAAAATATCGTGAATACCTATACATAGAACTTATTTTTTCAATACATCTTATCCATAATATTTAAATGTGCTTAATTCACATTTTCAGCCTCTAAAAAATAACAGCCATCTTTGTTTTCAAGTTACTATGCCTTCTTAATAAGCTTTAGAGATACAAAACATACTAACCTGGAACCTGCAGGTACCAACAACCACATAATTATTGCCACCATATGCAATGAGCGATTCTGAGGTCCCACTCTCAAATGGGTTGAATTCTACCACATGCACGTAGTCTTCACATTCCACAGTATAGGATGCACTTCGGGAAGTCTCCTGCTTCATCTTCAATAGATGGACTCAAGTTAACAGTAAGACCTTTAGATTGACAAAGTACTAAACTGCAAATGCACACATAATTAGGTAACAGCCTGATTCCCAACCTACTGACATCCAGATGTTTTGGACTACCACGCTTATCGGCCCCATTGAGCATGGCCAAAGTCCCACTGAGCTCAATAAGACCTTCACCCAAGTAGACAACTGCAGTTTAAGGCTTTCTTCCCAACAAAAATATTTGAAAGTGGCACTGAAATCAATGGGACATAGTTCTGGACTGCACATACAGGTGGAAATGAAGCAATATAGTCCAGAGGAAGTGGAATGACTTGTACTACTTTAGACTGTGGGTGGAGGATTGAATTTTGTCCGAGCTCCCCACAAGCCAAAAAAGCTAGCAAAGCAGAGTGTAGACTGGGCTCATATCCTCCCTTCAAATATGCTAGCTTGTTTTGAAGCTTACACGTCTTTCATAGAAATATGGCAGTCTTTACCTGCAGTCTAAAAAAAGTATAATCCATCTCTTTCTGCTATTTTTATTTAAGACATTCTTACCATACCCTTCAAACATGTTCCTGGAGCAGCCTATAAGGTTTCAAAAATTAAATAAATAATTATAGCATGCAGCACAAGTTACGAATAGTTCAAAGCAGCATGAAACAGTAAGCACAGTGTAATAATGCATTTTTGTTGCATATATTATAATAAAAATTATTATTATTGTTGTAATTATTATTATTACAACATGCCTAAAGTTGTCCAGGTACTGTACATTTTTTAGAAAAGAAATCCATCCCTGATTACAGGCTTTAATTAGTATGGCTACAGAAGGAAAAATGGGAAGGGAACAGGAAGACAAGTAAATGTATCAATTAGGCCTCATTTCTGAATACATATCTTATTGGGCGCCAAGGGAAATAGAATAGTACCACAATGGAAAAACATTCCTTTTGGGTAACTATGTTTAGATACAAATGGAATTTTACACCATCAAATTATATATAAATGATGCCATTCCTCAGGCATATGAAGACTTTATCCTGCAACCTAAACACATTACTGTGAGGCAAAATTAATGGAAATAGATGATCCCCATGCCTAAGCACTCTTGGGATATAAAGCAAGAATAATTGTTTTTGCTTTAACTGCTAATGTCACATTTGTCAGATAAGCACCTGGAGAGTTAAAAGCATCCTGTACATCAGCCTTCCTCAAACTGGTCCCTTCCCGATATTGCAGGACTACAACTCCCATCACTTCTGACCGTGGCCATACTAACTGAGGCTGATAAAAGAGCTAGCCCAATGCATCTGGAGGGCACTGCTGTACAAGTAATCCAGAATAGGATGCTAGAGCAATCTTTTCAGAAATAACAAGGGTAGCGGTGTAATAATATTTCAAAGCTGCTTAACAAGTGGCTCACCCTAATTGCGCATAAACTTTCCATGCCAGCAGCCACTGGAACTAAGCAGAAAGGTGTAGCCTTCCCACTATTAGACCGGCTCGAATAATTAAAAAAAACCTTCCGGCATTGCTGCTACTGCATATATAGAGTAATACAACAGAGAAACAGTTTCTACTCGCACTCGCAGTTAGGCGACAGGCCTACGCCACATAATTTCCTGCGCGTCTGAATTAGCCTCGAAATCTGTGTTTCTATCCTGACATTATATTATTTGCGTGTTGGAGCGCTTAAAAAAAAAGAAACGTGCTCTTTCCTCTGGTGATGCGACCCCCACAGCAGGTCGCGGTCACTTCAGAATACCACATTAGAACGCAGGACGTCAACCACTCCCCGCCCTATGCACTGAACCAGTAAGACCTCCGACAGCTCCACCACAACAACCAATCCCAAATTTCCGTACCTCACTCGCTGTGCTACACGCTCCCGCGAAGAATTCGTCGGGACTCAGCACTTCCGGTATCTGCCTCGCCTGGGCCTAACCACTTCCGGGTCACAGGACATTCCGCTTTCCGATTGGGTGATATAGGAGAGTTTAAAATTAAACCACCGCGAACAGCTGGTTGGTAGAACGCGCTGGGTGTTGCTTGGGAGCCCGCTGGTTATTTTGTCCTGGTACTTCGTTAGCCAAAGGGTGAGCTTCTTTGGGGGTAATGTTTTCGGCCAAGCAGAGGGTTTAGGGAAAGCGACGGAAAGTGTATCGATAAGGGCGCTACTGACCTGGGGAGATGGACAATGTCCTAATGGGCTTTTATGCCGAACTGTAGCCTGATGTGGTGGTAGTAGCGTGAAAATGAAAATGGTCTGCCTTCAAATCGATTCCGACTTGTGGCGACCCTATGGTAAGGGGTATTTCTCTGAGGCTAGTCCTCCCCAGCTGGCTAGGGCCCGCTCAACTTGCCACAGCTGCACAAGCCAGCCCCTTCCTTGTCTGCAACTGCCAGCTGGGGGGCAACTGGGCTCCTTGGGACTATACAGCTTGCCCATAGCTGCAGAGGTGGCAGGGCACGTAACCCCTGAGCCACTCACTGTGGGGGTGATCTTTAGCTGGCCCTTGACACCCAGCAGACACGAGTGGGGATTTGAACTGATAGACTCTGGATTCTCAGCCGGGCTCTCCTCCCACTGTGCTATACTAGCTCTATGGTAGTAGCATACTTGGGGTGGGGGATATACTACACTGCTATGTAGTGGCTGATTAAGAAGTTCACAACCCCAGCGAAAAGTGTGCGTTGGAAGGAGAGGTTTTAGGCACAGAATTGTTGGCAGTGGAGCATGTGTTCTTATCAGGTGTGAAGGCTGTCCAGAACTCTTAACAGGTGCTTGATAGGACTTTTTGTCACCTTCCCTATTCCTCCCCCTTTTGACATCTGGGCTAACTTTTCTGACAGATAGATAAAAAGCTTTCAACCTAGCATAGAGATAAAGTGGTGGACAAAGCATCACTGGTTCCATATATTTATTGTATTTGTTATTTGGAGTGGTCTTTCTACAGATCCCCCCTCAGAGAGAGGCTCAGAGGGTAGTGACGACAGAGGGCCTTTTCAGTTGTGGCTCCCCATCTGTCGAATACGCTCCCCAGTGAGGTCTGCCTGGTGCCTTCATTGACATCTTTTATGTGCCAGTTAAAGATGTACCTTTTCTCCTAGGCATTTGATAGATTGAGATTATGCTTTGTTTTACTATCCTGCCAAACTTTCCTGTGGCTGTGTGGGGGTGCTATTGCTATTTTGTTGTTATGTTTTATACTGCTTTATTTGTTTTTGTTTCAGCATTGTGTAAGTTGCTTTGGGGACCTTTGGTTATCAACTGACTAATAAATCTGATAAATAATAATAATGCTATCTCAGGGATAGAGTATCTGCTTTGCAATGCAGAAGGTCCCAGGCTTGGTCCCTGGCATCTCCAGGTGGGGCTGGGATGTCCCGTCTGAAACCCTGGAAAGCTGCTGCCAGTCAGTGTATAGATTATGCTGAACTAGATGGACTTACTTGGTACAAGGCAGCTTGCTTCGCAGTGGTGGCTGGTGCCCATTGAGACTGGTGGTGTGGAAGGTAGGGAGACCCAACAGTAGGTGGAGCTAGAGCCAACAAAAGCCCAAGCTACCCCCTGATGGGTGTTAAGTAAGGAGTCAAGCAGGTGGGGGCTGACTTAAGTAGACTGTGGTTGGTGGGGTGGTTCCTCATTTGCCCTAATAGACCAGGCTCTGCTGTTCCTTTTTTTTTCCTGTGAGGTAGATTAAGTTTGGGGATAAGGAACATGATAAAGCCATTGGTAAATTTCATGACTTAGCTGTGCAGGCTACTGCTTCAACATCACACTGTTGAAGTTGTTGCAGGCTGTTTTCAACTGGCTTTTTAATAATCATGATTTTCAGAATTGGGGACAGCTGCAGTTGAACAATAAAACAGCAGACAAACAAGATATGGGGCTCAGATAAAACCATAGCTGGATTAAACAGCCAACAAAGAATGATGATCATTTTTTAAAAGTCTACTGAAGGAGAAGGTTTTAACTGCCTGCTTAAGAGGGTAAGATCCCAGATCTGTCGCAGTGTGCTTCCAAATCTTAGGAGATATCACTTTTAAGGCACATTCAGTTGTGGCTGCTTGCCTAGCAGACACAAGAAGTGCCAAAACATTCTCATTTTCAGGCCTTAAAAGCTGGGAAGAAATATATGGAAGGAAGGATACATTGCCTCAAGTATTCAGGGTCCAAACTGGAAAGGGCTTTTAAAAGTGTGCGCCATGTCGCCAACACCTTTGAGTTTAGATTTGGAATAAATTGGCACCCAGTGGTACTTGCAAAAAACAGGTGCTGCATTGTTTCTGTGGCTAACACCAGATATTAATGGGGCTTCTTATTTTAGAGAAAAGACAAGTAAGATGTGGCATGATAGAAATATATAAAATCATACATGGCATGAAGAAAGTGGAAAGAGAAGTTTTTCTCCCTCTTTTATAACTCTAGAACTCGTGGAAATCCAATGAAGCTGATTCAGGACAGACAGACAAAAAAGAACATACTACTTCACACAGCTCATAGTTAAGACTTTGGAATTTGTTGTCACAAGAGGCAGTGATGGCCACCAGCTTAGATGGCTTTAAGAGAGGATTAAATAAGGCTATCAGTGATATTCTCTGATGGCTATGCTCTGCCTCCATAGCTGGAGGCAGTATGCTTCTGATTACCAATTACTGGAAACAGCAGGAGGAGACAGTGCTCTCCTGCTCAGGTCCTGCTTGTGGCTTCCCATGGGCATCAGGTTGGCACCGAAAACAGGATGCTGGACTAGATGGGCCATTGGCTTGATCCTGCAGGCTTTTCTTATGTTCTTAGTCTAACTGCTGCATTTTAGATTAGTTGGAGTATTTTAACAACCTCATGTACATGAGTCTTGATCAGTGGTCTTCACACCCAGGACCCTCCTTTAGGTCCCACTTCTTAATTCCTTACCACATATGTGACCTGAGCCAGCAGCTGCCTGGGTGAGAGATTACTCCAGAATACATCATAGTGTTCAGGTGTCTCTTTTTCAGGATGGTGGATAGTTGGCAAATTAGCTGCATCTGAAAAACAACAACACTTGTCTGCTCGGCAACTGTTAAAAGCACAGGAGCTCTGCCTCTGGAGTGTGTGTGGGGAATGGGCCTTCCATGGCCTTTTTTTCTTCCAAAATTACTGGGGCAATATAATAAGTGGCCTAAGGTGCTATGGGTCTCCAAGAAGCTTCAGCCCTATAAATGCTGATGATGAACAGAAAGCCAATGTGAGTTGCCCTCATGATTCCTGCTTTCCGTTTTTGTTGTTCTGTTTGGTGTAAGACTGATGGCTGCTGTAGAATAAAATAGTTCCAGAATTTGGGCCTCATTTGGAGTGGTCCAAATAGTTGTAGTAGTTCAGCCTTTCATCTTAAGAGAATAGGAAGGGGGGCATTTGATCATTCGAACTGTTTATGGACAATGTTCCTATGCTAAAGCATCCCTGGAGAATACTTTTCCAACCCTTTCTTCAAAATTTTCAAGGAAAGCTATGTGGTTCCCTATTTTCTTGGGCACCTGATTTCACTACTTGAATTGTTCTTAGTTTCTCCCAGTATTATATCTAAATAGTTTTTTTCCTTGGGTTCAGTAAGTGGGGCCAATACTGCTCCTTTGCATCTTTCTCGCAATCTGTCAATAGATCCTTCTTTACAGCCTAACCCTATGTATGATTATTCATAAATAAGTCCCTCTGAGTTCAGTGGGGCTTCCTGTCAAGTAACAGTGCAATTCTATATATGTCTACTTGGAAATAAGCCCTACTGAGTTCAGTGGAACTTATCCCAGGAAGTATGCATTGGATTGCAGTGTCAAGAAAAAATTGTATCTGCATGTATTGTGAAATCAGCCCTATTTAATTAATTGAGGAAACATGCTTAGGATTGTGCTCTTTGTCTTCTGTTCTTATATTTTCACATTTGATTGGTCTCCTAAAACCTTTGTAATCCTTGATGCCTTCTTTTGAAACCAACTTTTCAAAAATCTTTCTTGAACTGTGAAGCTCGGACTACTCAGTACTTCTGATGAGGTTTTATCCTTACTGAAGTGTAATACACTTCCCAATTCTTAAAAAAAAAATTTTTTTATGCAACTTCAAGTGGCTTTGGATTTTTCTGTCATACTATCATTCTGGTGAGTCATTTGACCATAATATGTCTTTCCTGTCGTTTCCTAGCCACATTTATTCTTGGGTCATATTCCAGCCTTACTGAATTTCAGTTAGCTGTATTTGCCTCTTCACCCCATATCATGGAGAATAGCGTGGACACGTATTCTGTTGTCTTAAATGTTTTTTAAGTTGTGCACTCCAGTTGTGCATAGTTAGATAACTTTTTTTACTTTCTAATTTTAGGACTATGTCTTCTTTTCAAAAAAGGATCCTGAATATGATTCGGTATTTCCGAAAAGAATGGCGCTTATTTTCAGACTCTGAAAGGACTACTGTGTGTGGTGTAGACTGCATGCTGATGGCTTTGCAGCTATCTGTTGCTGAGGTCAATAAAAAGGTTAGTGTACTATGTCAGGGGAGTTTTCTGTTTTGACTGCTGGATTCAAAAGGTGCCTGAATAAATTTGAAGAATGTCTTTACAGTGTTTTGCACATTTTTCTGATGTTTGGGAAGGATCTTTTTAACCATTTAGAATAAGCCAGGGACTTATCAAAATGCTGTTGCCTCTCTCAGTGGGCCATTTAGATGCAAAGGGAAATCCTGGCTTTCTTACTACATGTATGAGTTCCACCAAGCACTCTTTTTTTTTTGTAAACAAGAGGAGATTAAAAGTTTCTGTTTTCACTTTTCAACAAACAGCTTTCCATTGCATCCAAGCTTGGGAACTGTGGCTTGTCATCCTGGCTTGTTCACTAACTAGAATTTTAAACAAATCACAGTTGCCTAAGTTCAGGCTTGGGTACCAGCACTTAGTTTAAAACTGGAAGCAGGTATCTCCAATCTCTTCCTCTGGTGTGTGCTAGGGGAGGAGAAGGTGGGGAACATGTGAGCTTGAGACTCCCTATGGTTTCTGCAACATAGCGGGAAACATGGTTTCCTGTTATGTCCAAACTGACCCCTCTGAGAGTCACTGTTCTCGCACTATTAAGAGGTTTCAAAGGAAGTGGCTATGGAAGGTAACAAGAGAAGAAATAATAGAAATGAGGCTTCAGAAGTATGGAAAGAAATATACTATCTGAATACAGGTGTACCATTTCAAGTTGCAAAACAAACTGTGACATGCTGGCTTGAATTCAGTTGTGTTTGTGTGCTTCTTTGGTTTGTTGAACTAATAATGTTCTGCTCACCTCTCCCTTGCTGAAAAGAACATTTCAAAAATTAACCTTGGTGGAGAATGACAGCTTCTGCTTTAGCTAAGGTACAGTTGGGTTAAGCAGAGTTCCTAACAGAGAGGAGGTGCAATGTATAATCTGTGTATTTGGCGGTATCTTTTTACTTTGGTGGTGGGTCACCCAGTGTCCAAAGCAGACAGTAGATTTTGCCCTTACTACAGAAGTGTAATGCTTTACTTCTTCTCTGTAAGACTGAATGGAAGCTATTGGATCTTGTTGGATAAAGGGAAGGGGGTGACACTGGTGTGGAGATAAACCTTCTTTTAGCCCTTTGTGTCCCAAACTGATGAGGAATGACCATGCTGTCTTTTGTTCTTTGTCATACTCATTTATTTTCACTTTATTTTCTTTGGAATGGAATCAGTTCAACTTATCCATGTGTGTCTTTTTTAACATGTGCCTAGCTACTTAGATGATTTGGGATTATAGGAGGGCTAAATTTCTAATAAGGTTGGAAGTACCTATAATTTGAGTTGTAGTAAGGCCCCGCTTTCTGGCGTTCTGCTGATGCGGCGGCTTTCAATCAGGGGAAATTCCCAGTTTTAAAGCCGATTTTGTGGCATTTTTGCGTGACGCGGCCCATTAAAGTCAATGGGTTCCGCTTTACGGCAATTTCCGCTTTATGGTGGGGGCCTGGCCCCTAACCCACCGTATAAGCGGGGCCCTACTGTACTCAAATGCTAACCTTGCAGTAATGGTAACTTGGTTACAGTGAAACCATTTTTTTCTTTTATCTCCAAATGCAATCAGCTGAAGGATAGAGTACCTCAGCAGCCTTTTCCAGGAAAGCTCACTTTCTTCTGCTTTGACTAACCCATGGAAATTTTCATCTTAAAAGGATTTTTCGTCATAAAATTATAAGCAGATGAAGACGTGGAGAGGGTTAGCAAGGAACTTGTTTTTCAGCTGTATCTGTAATTCCAAAATGCTAATTAAGCAGGATTGTTTATATTTATCTTACATATATATATATATATATATATATATATATATACATATGCATATACACACTTTTCTGATATATGATTTTATTTAACATATCTATAGTGAAAAACTAGAGTTGTAGTTGGAACCTCTGTTAGCCTGTGCTGACTTGGTGGTTTGAAAGGGCAAACAAATGTTACCAAACCAGACCAAATTCAAGTCTTATTTCTGTCCCATAAAACATAACTTTAAAAAGATGTTTAGAGCAATCCAAATCTCCTGATCCTGCCATACTAGAGAAGGCTTGGATGAGATAGGCTGTCCCTCTGTTCAGTCCTGCCCAGCTCTGGGGGGGACTCTTCTGTTATCAAGGAGCACCCCAATGTGAGTGGGTGGAAGCTACAGCTAGCTATGTCCCCACTGGCAGTAGCCAGTGGAAACGCCTGAAATGCGAGGTGGCTGGGCCAGCACACAATCTCGAGCCAGTCCTGCTGCTATCGTGTGATTGCGATGGATCCAGTACAGGCTTCTTCATTGCACAGTCTGGGAGTTGCTATGCTGCTCCATCAAGTCCTGCTGCTGCTGGCTAGGGATTTGGTCTGCAGCCTTAATCAAACACATTAATAGAAAGGTTCAAAATTAGTTTTCCCTCTCTATCCCTTTTTCTCTCTTGTGCTCTCTTAGCTGTGCATGTATGTTCTTTACTGTTGCATTTACGTGATCAAGTTGGCCACACAGCCTGGATGGTATTGCATGTTACACAAAATGTATGTGTAAATGCCAGTTTTTTCCCAATGAATTGTTTCTATGATCCCACCCCATTAGTGCCTGCCTTATAGTTCTTTGTGCCTCTCAATTCTGTAGTTTACTTATGAACATGTGATGTGAAAATACTGCCTCCTGCTTTTATTTCAATTTCATAAGGTTAGAATAAGATTCAGTCCAACAGATTTAATTGGATTGATTAGTTTAAAGGTCATTTCCTCTTTCAACAAGCCTTTTAAGTAGAGACCTTATCCTAGTCTGCATCTGTGTTGGAATTGCTTTTTAATATATTTTTAAACCTTCTTTTTAAAAATGTTTTAAAGCTTTAAAAAAAATGTTTTTAAAGATGTTTTGTTTTAATAAGTTTTTAATGGTTGTTGTGTGTTTATATTTTGAAGTCTGTTTTTATGATGTTTTAAAGTGTTTTTAATGCTTTTGTTTGCTGCCCTGGGCTCCTACTGGGACAAAGGGTGGGATATAAATCAAATCAATAAATAATTTAATATGGCCATCATATTTTAGAGGACATTGCCAGTGTGAATCTCTTGAACAGCTTATTCAAGTGCATATATGGCAGGGGTTCTTAAGCTTTGGTCCATAGATCCCTAGGTGGTCTATGGATGGGCTTCAGGGGGTCAGTGAACTGAGTGCAACTCCCACAATTTCCAGTGCAATAAAGTAATTTGTATTGATTTTATTTATGGGGGTCCATAGCTTTCATCAAACTCTCAAGGGGTCCATAGCCCAAAAAAGGTTAAGAACTATTGATTTGCCTTCCACATTTGTTGTGCTTTGCCGCAAATTCCTCTTAAAGTGCCATGCGAAACACTAGGTGGCATTTACTTCTTCCTATTACTGTGTTGATATTATTGCCTAAATATCTGAAACTTGCACTGCAATAACATATACTTGGTTTTATTTGCAGAACTGCAATTCTATTCACACTTCTGTGTGAGGAGAAGGACATAATAATCCGTCACTAGCATGGTGTCTTTGTGGTTTCTCCATAATAACATTATGCAACCTATTTCCATCTTTAGGCTATTTTTTAAAAATCTCCTTAATAGTATCTGTAAAGAAAGTTTGTTAGAAATTTGAATTTTAGAACACAACATTCTATAGTAAAATGTTGTGAAAGAATGTTCTGAAAACATGATTATTACAAAATGTTTGGAAAAACTGCAGAGGTTTAAGATTTGCAAATTTTTGCTTTTTTTACTTTACCCTTATGAAATATAATATTCCTGTTGTCTATCAGAATTAAAGTGTTGAACTTTGTGAACTTCCTTTATAAATTAGCCAGCTGGCACTTATTCCTAGCAAAACATTTCCTGAGTTCTACCGCAAATGCTCACAATCCTTTCTATGAATAATATGCTGTCACGGTGGGCACCTGATCATGAAAACTGATATCTGGACAGCATTTTTATTTGGATTTGAAATGTTGTTACAATACCAGTATAAACACAGTTAAGCTCTGCAAACTTTTCATCTTGTGAGAAAAGATTTTGAGTGAATTATACTGAAGCTTAAGTAGTAGTTATACTTCAAAGAGTTGTTTTCAAAAAATGATTGGTGGAGGGAAAAACTAAATGCAGGTATCTTTAAGGCTGGAGTCCTGTACTTACCTGAGGATATGTCCTGTTGAACTCACTGAGACTGACCTCTGAGTAGACATCTATAGATTGTATTGTAAATGTGTCTAGTTTGTACTGTGGCTTTCTATGAAACCAGTATGGAAAATGTTGTAGTTATAGCATTTCGTATATAATATATTGACTTTGCAAATTGGAAATCCCAACATATTTTAGTAGTTCAGACACAATGGACCATGATTTCATATGAAGCTAAACATTGGTTTAGTGTGACACACATGAGCAGGAACTACTTTATTTATTTATTACCCGCTGTTCACCCAGAGGTCCCAGAGTTGGTTACAACAACCTTAAAATACAGTGTTAAAAACAATTTAAAAACAACTAGAATCACAAAATAGGGTTAGTTGTAAAAATATATGTCTCAAGTGTCTAAGGCCAGGGTAATGAGGTACATCTTCAGCATTTGTCTAAAGCTATGAAGTGAGGTTGTCAGACACACCTCAGTGGGGAGGGAGTTCCGCAACTTAGAGGCTGCCACAGAGAAAACACTCTCCCGGGCCCCCACCCCACCCCGAGCTTCTGACTGTGATGGACCTATGCCCCTCTGCAGATCTCAACACCTGAAGGGGTCTGTAGGGAAGGAGGCGGTCTTTCAGATATTTCAGACCAAAGTCATTTAGGGCATTAAATACTGACATGAGTACATTGACTTGGGCCTGGAAATGAACTGGCAATCAATACAGCTGTTTTAAAACAGGAGTTACATGACATCTAAAAGCAACCCCAGCCAGTAATCTGGCTGCTGCATTTTGGACCAGATGAAGTTTCTGAATCGTCTTCAAGGGCAGCCCGATATAGAGTGCATTGAAATCATTCAATCTGGCCAAGTCATCTCTGTCCAAAAGGGGCTGAAGCTGGCAAATCAGCTGGAGCTGGAAAAAGGCACTCCTAGCCACTGAGGTCATCTGAGCCTCCAGTGATAGTATTAGATCTAGGAGTGTCCCCAAGCTGTGGACTTGTTTGTTTATTTATTTATTTGATTTATATCCCACCCTTCCTCCCAGCAGGAGCCCAGCACGGCAAACAGAAGTGGTAAAAACACGTTAAAACGTCATAAAAACACACCTTAAAATACATTAAAACAAAACATATTTTTTATTTTTTTTTAATAATTTTTATTCAAATTTTTCAAAAGACAAACAAAACAAAGTCAAAAAACATAACAATACAACAACAAAAAATAAAAATAAAATAGTTGACTTCCGATTTGTCGCAGATCAGCTATAAGTATATAATATACATCAAACCTGTCCCTTAATATATACATACAGGATCACTTTTCTCCATAGGCTATCTTAGTTAATCGTCAAATCCCAATATCATCATTTTATTTTGATCTTTCAACAAAAAGTCTAAGAGAGGCTTCCATTCCTTAAGAAATGTGTCTGTCGATTTTTCTCTAAGTAGACATGTCAATTTATCCATCTCTACTAAGGCCATTAATTTCAATAGCCATTCTTCCGTTGTTGGTGTTGATTCCATTTTCCACTTTTGTGCATATAATAATCTTGCTGCCGTAATCATATATAATATTATTCTTCCGTATTTCTTTTCTATTTGTTTAATCATAAAACCCAATAAAAAAAATTCTGGTTTTGACTGAATATTTATCTTTAGAATTTTTTGCATCATCCTACCTATCTGTGCCCAAAATGATTTTGCCTTTTTACACAGCCACCACATATGATAAAATGATCCTTCTAGTTGTTTACATTTCCAACAAACATTAGAAACATTACTATACATTTTTGACAACTTCTGGAGTCATGTACCAACGGTACATCATTTTATAGAAATTTTCTTTAAGATTATAGCATAATGTAAATCTCAAGCCTTTTTTCCACATATTTTCCCATTGATCCATTTGTATGTTATAACCAAAATTTTTTGCCCACTTTACCATACACTCTTTTACTTGTTCTTCCTCCATATCCATTTTCAGTAAGAGTTTATACATTTTCGCAATTATATTTTCATCATTTGTACACAAACCTATTTCAAAATCAGATTTACTTATTTCAAACCCATACATTTTCTTGTCCATTTTATATCTTTCTAACAATTGTAAATAGGCAAACTGTTGAGAACTATATCCTTCCTTTATCAGTTGTTCTCTCTCTTTCATTATATATTCTCCATGTACATTTTCTAATAGTTCTTGATAAGTTAACCATTTCTCTTTTCCAGCCATTTCTCTTCTGTAAAACGCTTCTTGACTTGAGACACATAATGGTATTTTCGAATAGAACCTTGGTTTATATCTATTCCATATTTTCAACAGAGGACGTCTTATAAAATTATTATTAAAGTCTACATTTACTTTTACTTTGTCATACCATAGATATCCATGCCATCCCCACTTCAGGTTATGGCCCTCCAAATCCAATAGTCTTTTATTCCTCAATGAAATCCATTCCTTTATCCAGACTAAACACCAGGCAGCAAAGTCTCAGATTTGGTAATCCCAGTCCTCCTCTTTCTTTGGCGTCTTGTAGTAATTTAAATTTAACTCTTGGTTTTTTTCCTTGCCATACAAATTTAGAGATATCTTTTTGCCATTGTTTAAAAGGTAAATCAGAGGATATTACAGGTATTGTTTGAAACAAAAACATCATTCTCGGTAATACATTCATTTTTATCACAGATATTCTACCCATTAATGACAATTGTAGTTTATCCCATTTTAGCAGATCTTTCTTAATCTCTGTCCATAATTTTTCTTAATTATTATGAAACAACTTTGAATTTTTATTTGTCATAATGATACCTAAATATTTCAACTTTTTCTCTATTGTAAAATCTGTCTTGTCCATTAACTCTTTCTGTTCCCTTAAAGTTAAATTTTTCACCAACATCTTTGTTTTTTGATTGTTGATCTTAAATCCTGCTATCGGTCCAAATTCTTTTAATTTGTCCATCAATACATTAATTCCTTCCAAAGGGTTTTCTAATACAATTATCAAATCATCAGCAAATGCTCTCAATTTATATTCTTCTTTTTTTATCTTTAATCCCGAGATCCTTTTATCTTGCCTTATATCTCTAAGCAGCACTTCTAAGACCAGAATAAATAGAAGGGGAGATAATGGACATCCCTGTCTTGTACCCTTTTGTATTTCACATGAATCCGTTAAATCTCCGTTAACAATTATCTGAGCCTTCTGAGATGTATAAATCGATCTAATCCATTTTATAAAATTGTCTCCAAAATCCATTTGCTCCAAAACCTGAAACATAAATTTCCAATTCAAATTATCAAATGCTTTCTCAGCATCTAAAAAAATCAAAGCTGCTTGTTTATCATTTCGTTGTTCTAAATATTCCAACACATTCAAGACATTCCTGACGTTGTCACGTAATTGTCTTTTAGGTAAAAACCCCGATTGATCTTCCTGGATAAATTGTTGCAATATTATTTTCATTCTTTCTGCCAAGATCATTGTAAAAATTTTATAGTCATTATTCAATAGAGATATCGGCCGATAATTTTTTTTTAGTTAAATCTTGCTCCTCTTTAGGTATTAATGTTATGTTAGCATTTTTCCAACTATCCGGTATCTTTCCTTCTTGCAAAATAAAATTCATTGTATACTGTAAAGGTAGCAAGAGTTCTTCCTCCAAACATTTATAGTACATTGCAGATAACCCATCTGGTCCTGGCGCCTTTCCTAATTTAATTTTGTTTATAGCTTCAGATATCTCTCTTGACGTGATAGGGCCATTAATAGCTTGTCTCTGAAAGTCTGTAATTTTAGGCAAATTCTGTTTAGATATATACTCGTCTATTTTTTCAGATGGGATTTCCTGACACTTGTACAATGTTGAATAATATTGATGAAAAATCTTTTTGATTTTTACATTATCTGTCAGCATCTCATCTCCTTCTTGTATCTTTAAAATAATATTTTTTTGACGTTCTTTTCTTAATTTATATGCTAACCATTTCCCCGGTTTATCTGCAAATTCAAAAGTCCTTTGTTTAGCAAAATTTAGTTTCCTTTCAATTTCTCTAACTGTCAGCATTGATACTTGATTCTGTAACATTTTAATTTGATTTACAATAGAAACTTTAGTTGGATTCTTTTTCAATTCTTCCTCTTTTTGTTTTATTTCTTCCAAAATTAATTGCATTTTCTGTTTCTTTTTTTTTAATTCAGAGTTAATTTAATAAAATATCCCCTCATAAATGCCTTACTTGTATCCCAAACAATATTTTCATTTGTTCCTTTATGTAAATTATATTCAAAAAACTCTTTTAATTTCTTCTTACATTCTTGTACTACTTTGTCATTCTGTAATAAAGATTCATATAGTCTCCATCTAAATCCAAGATTTTTTTTTTTTAAAGTTAATATCACAGGATTGTGGTCCGAAAAAGTTTTTGGTAATTTATCCATTTTAAAAGTATCTTTCACTAGAATTTTAGACATCCAAATCATATCAATCCTCGAGAATGTTTTATGTCTTTCTGAAAAATAAGTAAATTCCTTTGCATTATCATTTATATATCTCCAGGTATCCACCAATTCTAAATTTTCCATCAGTTCAAAGCAAATCTTCGGTAATTTACCCTGTGTCTCTTTAATATTTTTTTCAGAAAGTCTATCAATTTTTGGTGAGATTACCCCATTCCAATCACCCATGACACACCAATGATCATATGAAAATTCTGACAATTTTTCCATTAGTCCTGTGTAAAAGCTTGTTTTATCTTCATTGGGGGCATAAATACCCACTATCAAAATTTTTATGCCCTGTAAAGTAATTTCAACCCCCACAAATCTACCACTATCATCCAGTAATATCAATTTAGGAAACAATTGTGGGTTAATGTAAAGAACTCCATTTTTTTTTTGATCCAGCCGAAATAAATTCTTCACCCAAATTTTTACAAATCAAATATTTGGAATCTTTCTTCTTAATATGAGTTTCTTGTAAACAAATTATATCCAATTTTAATTTTTTCAAATAATGAAACACTTTCTTTCTCTTCTGCGCCGTGTTGGCTCCATTTATATTCCAAGTTAGATATTTGTAATCCATCTTTAAGCGTGTATTTTAAAATGTGCCTGATGCTCCCTTTAATCCATCATCTTCCTTCCCCTCCTCTGCATGTTCTTGTTGACTTTGTTTCCCAGGAATTATATCCATATCTTTGAGTTTATCTTCTTCCATGTCTTTTGAAGCTTTTCTCAAGAAATCCCTTGCTTTTTGAACAGTATTCAATCGATATTTCTGTTGTCTGAATGTAAAAATCACTCCTTCTGGAACATCCCATCTAAATTGAATTTTGCATTGCTTAAGTTTTTCTGTAAAGAAAGCATATTCTTTTCTCTTACGTAAAAGTCTAATAGGAATTTCTTTCATCACCAGTATTTCCTTACCATCAATTTTAAAGGTATTGTTGAAGTGTTGTTGTAATACCATATCTCTGGTCGTCTTCTTTATAAAGTGAACAAGCACATCTCTTGGAATTTTTTTCATTGTTGCATATCTGGAATTAATTCTATAAACTTTATCTATTTCAAATTTCATCCGATCTTCATTCAAATCCAGAAATTTTACTAAAGCATTAACAATTTTATCTCTGATGTCTTCACCTGTTTCCTCAGGGATTGCACGGAATCTCAAACAATGTTCTTTATTTCTCAATTCAATCACAGCCATGTAGTCCAATTTTTTTTCTAATTCCAGATTTAATATATCTGTTCTATTCTCCAAGATTTGTACCTTTTCTTTAGTATTTTTTGCATCCTCCTTTATTTGCCCAATTGTCCCTTTATTTATTATTTATTTATTTATTTTATTACATTTTTAGACCGCCCTATAGCAATAAGCTCCCAGGGTGGTGTACAGCATAATAAAACAGGTTAAAATACAAAAACACAATAAAACATAATTAAAAATTTTCAATTTTAAATTCAAATTTTTAAATTTTTAAAATTTTTAAAATGCCTGGGCGAAGAGGTAGGTCTTTACCTGGCGCCGAAAAGATAGCAAAGAAGGCGCCAGGCGTATCTCATCAGGGAGGGCGTTCCATAGTTCGGGGGCCACCACTGAGAAGGCCCTAGCTCTAGTTATCGTTCTCCGTGCCTCCCTATGCATTGGGACACGGAGAAGGGCCTTCGACGTCGAGCGCAGCGACCGGGTAGGTACATAGCGGGAGAGGCGTTCCGCCAGGTATTGCGGTCCGATGCCGTTAAGGGCTTTATAGGTAAGAACCAACACTTTAATCTCATCCACTTGTGTTTTAATATAGTCTTTTATATCTATCAATTCAGTTTTCATTTCTTGTTTTATATCACTAATCCCTTCCATTATTTTTTTGAAACATATCTGGGGGTATAGCCCCTTCCTGTGGATCAATTGAACCTCTTCGCTCCTGAGCCTTAGCTGCTTTTCTAGTTGTCATTCTCAAAAGAAGCCTTTAATTTCTGATATTAACCACTGTTCCAAAACCTAGAGGCAGTCTATTTCTTTTTTTTTTCCTCCACCAACAAAAGAGTTAATGTTCCAGGCCTGTTGTTATAGTCCAGCCAGCACAGTTCTTATCTACGTCCAGGAATGCAAAACAATTCTGGTTCACAACACCAAGCGATTAGTAACATATACGAACAGCAGATTCGTCCAAAAAGAAATAATCCAAGGAGAAAAATAGTCCAAAATATATTTCCATCAAATAATAATTACCTCTCATCCGTTTTTAATCTTTAAAACTCCAAATTCAGGCCAGCTTTTTGTCGTAAAAAATATATATATAAATTGTTTACATTTTCTTTCTTCCTTAATTATATTTAAAAGAGAAAAAGTATGACTCACCCAGATTTCTCAGTTGCTGATTCGTAAACAAATCCTTTTTATTGTAGTAATTTAAGCCAAATGATAAGATTTAGACAGAAGGAGGCTCGCTGGTTAAGAACGTTTTTAAGAACAAAAAAACGCTTCGCTTTTTTTCAGTACAGCTTGCTGGAAGTCCTGACTCCGTCTTCAGCCGATCGGTATGCCTTCTTATCTCAGGGAATTCCTGATCAATTCCAGCAGCCGACAGCTCAACGAAGTCCTGTGGAAAATCTGATCGGTTCACCTATACCTTGGAGAACATTTAAGCCAGTCAAAGTTTCCTCTTGGCTGGCTTTTAAACTGAAAAAAGCTTCCTCTGAGGCAGAGATCTCTCAGAGACAATCACCAGCTGAGCACTCACTTCCGGGAAGTCCTAAAAACATCTTTTTTAAAAGGGTTAAAAATGTTATTAAAGAAATATTAACAAGCAATTCTAACGCACGCTGGGATAGGTCTCAATATAAAAGGCTTGTTGAAAGAGGAAAGTCTTCAAAAGGCACTGAAAAGATAGCAGAGGTGGCGCCTGCCTAATATTCAAGGTGAGGGAATTCTAAAGGGTAGATGCCGCCACACTAAAGGTCCATTTCCTATATTGTGCAGAACGAACCTCCTGATAAGATGGTATCTGCAGGAGGCCCTCACCTGCAGAGTGCAGTGATTGACCGAGTATATAAGGGGTAAGATGGTCTTTCAGGTATCCTGGTCCTGAGCTGTATAGGGCTTTGTACACCAAAACTAGAACCTTGAACTTGGCCCTGTAGCATATGGGCAGCCAGTGGAATTCTTTCAGCAGCGGGGTGATATGTTGGCAATACCCTGTCCCAGTGAGCAGTCTCGCTGCTGCATTTTGCACCAGCTGCAACTTCTGGACAAACTTCAAGGGCAGCCCCACATAGAGCACATTACAGTAATCCAGCCTGAGGTTACCAGTGCGTGGACAACAGTGGTCAGGCTATCCCGGTCCAGAAACTGCTGCAGCTCTCTTATCAGCTGAAGCTGGTAAAAGGCACTCCTAGCCACAGAGGTCACCTGGGCCTCTAGCAACAAAGATAGATCTAGGAGCACCCAGACTATGCACCTGGTCTTTCAGAGGGAGTAAAACCCTATCCAAAGCAGGCAACTGGCCAATTATCCGAACTCGGGAACCACCAAGCCACAGCACCTCCATCTTGCTAGGATTCAGACTCAGTTTATTGGCCCTCATCCAGCCCACCACCGAGTCCAGGCAGCGGTCCAGGGCTTGCATGGCCTCTCCCGATTCAGATGTTATGGAGAAATAGAGCTGGGTATCATCAGCATACTGGTGACACCTCACCCCAAAGCTCCGGATGACTGCTCCCAAGGGCTTCATATAGATGTTAAACAGCAAGGGGGACAAGATGGTACCCTGTGGCACCCCACAGTACAACTGCCAGGGGACCGAAACACAGTCACCCAATGCTATTCTCTGAGAGCAACCCTGGATATAGGATCGGAACCACTGTAAAACAGTGCCTTCAATACCCATCTCACCAAGTTGGCCCAGAAGGATACCGTGGTCAATGATATCAAAAGCTGCTGAGAGATCAAGTAAGAATAACAGGGTCACACTCCCCCTGTCCTTCTCCTGATAAAGGTCATCCATCAGGGCGACCAAGGCTGATTCAGTCCCATAATCAGGCCTGAACTCAGACTGGGATGGGTCAAGATAATCTGTTTCATCCAAGAGTACTTGCAATTGCTGCACCACAACCCTCTCAATCACCTTCCCTAAAAAGGGGGTATTTGCAACTCGTCAGTGGTTGTCACAAACCAATGGGTCCAGGGTGGGCTTTTTCAGGAGTGGTCGGATCACTGTTTCTTTCAGGGTGGCTGGAACCACTCCCTCCCGCAATGATGCATTGACCACACCCTGGATCCACTTGGTCAGACCCCCTCAGCAAGCTTTAATAAGCCAAGAAGGGCAAGGGTCGAGAGGACACGTTGCTTCTAGGGCAGTGCAACTCCATCCAGAACAGGCCATCTTCCCATCACCTGGATGTGAGAGCACTGCACACATCTGTCTTCTCAGGATTCAGTCTCAATTTATTGGCCCACATCCAGCCCATTCGCAGACAGCCTCAGTCTCATGCTGCCCCCTCCTCCATGGAGCTGTGAGTTCAGAAGCTTCCATTTGTGCTTAACAGCTTCCCATGTCATCTGAACCTCTAACTGTGGTTTAACAGCTTCAGAAACAACAGACTAGCATTGAATACCACCCAGTCCTACTCAGAGTAGACCTATTGTAGTTAATAGTCATGACTAACTTGGATTCATTTACTTCACTGGGTCAATCTGGGTAAGACTTCGTTGAATATAATCCTCTGAATGTGGTTAATTTGAAACTAACCATAGTTAATGTTAACCACAATTTGTTGGTTCAGCTGACGTGACAAAGCTGCCATTAAGCAAAGGGGAAGTGACAAATTTTGTACTCTTCCTTCTCCTTGCATAGAGGGATCATGTGAGCCAGAGTCTCACTGTAGCTTATGTCTGCTTATGCATACCGTGGTATAGCGTGACATATGAACATGGGAAAAGGGCTGGATTTGGATGAAGTACTATTGAAATCAATGCAGCATAATTCATGATTAGCTCATTCGAAAACATTTCAATTGGACGTAAGTTCAGCTTTAGTGTGAATCCAATCCATCAAGCATATTTGCCTTAATGCCAGTGTCCATGGAATGGCCTGGTGGCACTTGATGCAGCCATCTTGCTGAACATAAGCAGGTCTTTTAAAGGTTTTCAGTTTTTAAAAAATAGTTTTTAAGTGTTTTAAACATGTTTCTATTATATGTACTGTTTTACTACCTTGTTTGCTGCCTCGGGCTCCTTTGGGAGGAAGGGCAGGGTACAAATTTAATAAATAAATTAAGGGTGCTCAATGCTTAGGTGGAATACCAGATTTTGGAAACTCTATGTAGAGTGCCTTTTGTTCCAAGGAAGAGAGGCAGGGGTATAAATACTGAAATGAGGAGAGAGCTGAATGAATGAAAAGTGGGGGAAGTAGATAAGCCCAGAAGTGGCAGTAGGAAAATGGAGCTTAAAATATGTCTCATGGCAGTAGGTCACATGATAATTTTGATATGTAGCTATTACAGCTTAGAAACAGTGGGCAATCCATGCAAATATATTTTCTCCTGTATAACTTTTACCTGTTCTTGTTGCAGTTTGTACATCACCTTGAGATGTGTGGAAGGCGATTAACAAATAAATAAATACCACTATGTGATTAATTTTCACTTTTCAGCATAGTATCACTTTGTTAGACTAGTTTATATCTTGTTTGTCTGCAATTCCGATTCCAAGTAAGTAACCAGATTTCTCCCACCCACCCTCCTCTTAAATTATAGCACTATGGAGATTTTAAAGCATCTCTTAGTGAAGTGGTATTACATTGGAATTACCTAGTACCTGACAAGCTGGGGATATTACAGAAAAATGTGGAAGGTCCTGAAAACTATGCTGACATCACAGGTGCTTATGCTCGCTTTTTAAAACGCTGCAATATGATGGATCTTATAGATGTCTATCAGAAATGTGGGGCACTCGAACTGGAAAATGAATCTATTTCCTCTGTAAGTATTTTAATTATTTATTTGAATAAAACAGACTTGTAAATCTCCACTTACCTCGTAGCCTATAGTAAGTAAAAATGGCCTCCAGGTCATTAAGCACAAATTTTCTTTGTCGCTTTATTTGAGGCTGTTATTCCACAAAAATGGTTAGCACACATGTGGGTTGGTAAACATTTTGTGGGCTTACTCAAAAGACTGAAATAAAATATTTCCAAGAAAGTGATGTAGATGGAGCTAAATTAGCTACAGAGTAATCCTGCAATCCATGCCAAAGCCACATATTAGCCATATATACTACTTTAGTTTTTGTGCTGAATTTTTGTAAGGTTAAAAGCTATGTGGGTTATGAAATGAAATAATCCTCTCTTAATGTGTCTGGCACAACACTATGGAAATGATGCTCTTTAATGTCAGAATAACTTGGTTAAATTCCAGGGATGCAGTTGCTTTAATTGGAAACATTATGAAGACAAACTGCTGTGGTACTTTCCTCATCACATGCTCATTATTTAAAGTTGCTGCCTATTAAAAACCTATGTGAAGCTGCCTTGCATGTTTTGATTCTTGACTCATTTTGTAATTTTATTTCTCCATCTTTCAAATGCCTGTAAACTTCTGGTTCACTTAATCAACTTTTAAAAAATTAGTACTAAAACTTGTGTCTAAAGGGATTTAAGTCTGCTCTGACCTTACTTGTGCCCACATTCGGATACCTCCTATCCACTTTCTTTACACGATGCTTAATCTTATACACAACTATCATACATATTACTGTGGACAGTGTGAAGAAAATAGAAAGAGAAAAGAAGCATCCTGAGGGATCCCTACAGTAATAGTTAATCCAGCATGCTCTACAATGACTAATTTAAGCCAGGCTGTGCCCACTTGGTTACATAGGCTTTCCTTTTCTGCTTGGGATGTTTGCAAACCTTGTCCTGGGTACTCAAGGATCAGAACAGCTTCCATAATCTGTTTCTTGTAAAGAATGTTAGCAGGATGACTAGTTATGGTTCTGAAATCTCTTCTTGTTTCCCAAGGAACAACTGTTAGAATTTCTTATTGGTACAGCAGATCTAGCCATTGAGAATCATTCAATTCATATTACCCCCTCAACACCGACTAACAGAATAAGCCAGGATGATGAAGAGGTAAATTGTGTGACTTTTGTCCTATATCCTAACTAACATAGCATTTCTTATAAGTGATGGCTATTGTATTAGGCTGCATCTCTTTATTTTGATACTGATTGCCAGGCCTGTTGGTTATTACATACAGAAACCACAATTTTGGATTCTGATATTGAACTTGAGCTGAATCTCTGTTTGCATGTAAAGAAGAAAGCCGGTATCCTGGTCAGTGGAAATATGTTCCTGAACATGTAGATAGCATTGTATTAAGGCTCTAAGATTCAGAATCCTTTCTTGGCCTCTATTATTATTTCTGCGATTTATTTATCGCCCATCTGGCTGGAAACCAAGCCACTCTGAGCGATGTACAAAGTCATAATATATAAGTATCACAACATCAAAACAGCAATAAAACTAAAACAACAGGTAAAGGTTACTACAATAAAGTTCAATAAAGCTTCTGGCCCGTATAGTCCACAAGGTGCGTCATTTGCGAAACCGAAATAGTCATGTTTACTTGTCTATATATGCCTGCTGCCTCTCAATTACTCAAACCTTGTTTTGAAAATAATATGACTATGGAAAGCTTGATCCAAAGTCCAAAAGTCAAAGAAAATATATTTGGGGTCTTTACTGGGATTTGAATGGTGAACAGTTAGTGATAAAATAGTTTCAGTATGGAAGCTCTAGATATCAGACTAGAAAGAAAAAGGGAAATGTCACGAGTAATTTAAATTTTTAAAAATATATTTAAATATCAATTTTAATCAATATTTGTTTACTTCATTCCTTACCCAGTTTTTCAAACTGGAGATTAGTGATTTGAAAGCTAGTATAGTATTTTTGCTTTCTTACGTATGAGTTTCCTAATGTATTGCTAAATTGTGTTTTCATGAAGCAAATAATTTAGAAGAAACTAATGGAATTGTTTTATATAGCTGCCATTGATGGTGAAGAAAATTCTGTGTGCGTATTTAAGATTATTGGTTAATTCCAAGAATGATCTGGCCTTCGCTTACATTTTGAATGTTCCTGACAGAGGACTTGGAAGGGAAGCTTTCACTGACCTAAAACATGCTGCACAGGAAAGACAAATGTCCATATTCCTGGTATGTATGACAAATCAAAGTATTTTTTTCTGATGGCTTTGAGGAGATGCAAAGAAACCATGACAGCACTCTTTAGGAACTCGATTGGGATTTCCAGCTGGAACAAATTTCGTACAAGAGGGCTATTTTAGTGAAGAACTGATTGTATGAGATATGAAGGTACACTGTTTTTATATATACTCTTCATCTTAAGGCTGCAGTTCCAAGCCCAGTTTCTTGGGAGTAAGCCCTACTGATCTCAAAGGGATTTACGTCAAATTGGCCAGAGAAACGTGCACTATATCTATGCTTTGTAGCACAGTTGACCTTTCAGCAGCTCTTTCTGTTGTATAGCAAGCCACTTCTAGAATTTGAGAATTTCTTAATTCAGTGTCATACTGATTAGTACTGCTGTTTGTAGATGAGGTGGGTGGGGAGATCTGTGGGGAGTGTGCTGGGATGCACTTAAGGAAATCTGTATTGTTGCCGACACAGAAGAAACTTGAAGAAACTGGCAGAAGCTATTTCCAAATCCACTCAGGAGTCTAGGACCACCCACTAATCAGAGCCCTACACATGCTGAGATTTGGCATAGCTACCTGTGTTAGAAAATGTCTATCCTGTGCACTGGTTTTTTCCATTGGGCTTGCAGGGTATTTCTTTTAGGAAATTGTAATGTATACATCACTTTGGGCTGAGCCTGTTACCTTATGATTCAACCTTAGAAACATTTAGATGGCAGATTTTTATACTGCTGGACCCAGACCAAACTGAAAGTATAAGAAATAGTGTTGTGGTTGGGGGGAAGAACAAAGTTGTCTGGATGTTTGTGTAACAGTCGTGGGGCATACATTTGTACTATGTTATCCATGCTGTCTATGTGAATCCTCCAGTAGCACTAGTGAAGATTGGCATAGTCCCTGTGAGGATTGTGGGTGTCATGCACTGAGTCAGTGCATTCAACACTGAAAAAGTCTCTGACTGAAAGCATTTTAAGATGCTAGCTTCTCAGGAAAACATATCTGTATGTTTTTCGTGGTGCCAGAGGGCAGCAAATCAAAATAACATGATAATGGCCTACATTGAATACCCATTTGAATTTGAAGGTCCCTAGAGCAATAAAGTGGTGCTAAGAAGAAGCAATCATGGAAAAAAAGTTTCCTAAGTTATGTGAAATGGGTATTACTCAGACATATTTTTGCCAGTTAGAGCTATAGGAAATCATTCATACTAGAGCCCTGCACAGTGTATTTAGTGTTTTGGTTTAAAACTTTTAATTTTTTTCAGGGCAGAGCTGGGAATAGGGTTGATGTACCATAGTCAAGTATTGGGGTTGTTATGATGGAAGAATTGTGAACGATTAATTATTTCAATTCCTAAAGTTTTATTAACTGGTGTTTTATGAAGTATGGGCTTGGACTATGTTCTTCAGTTACTCTTGTGTGGTTACCAAAGAAAGGAATGGATAAAACATGTTCCTCTTTGGGCATCATTGTTCTGAAGAAAGAATAATGACAAAACATTTTCCACTGAGTAGTCAAGATCCTATGCAACACACCTAACCCACAGTGAACATTGGCAAAATACAGATTGTCCCTTCTAGAACTATTCTACAGGATTTGGTTGTTAAAAATCTAACCCCCCCTTTATTTTAATTATACAATATGTAGATGAAAACGAGTGTTCTCACCTTAACCCAGCAGATTCTGTTGTACTGGTTAACTGGTGTTTTTTTTCTTTTTGGCCAAAGGATTAATATAAGATTTGGGTTAGGCATAGTTACTATCCCAAGTCCCATTGACACAAACGCTCCTCGCACACATGCCACCTCTGCATTGGCAACTAATGGGTGAGAATTTTGACCCATAAGCGTCCTGTTGCTGCTACCTGCTTTCATAGGCACAATTTTAACTGAATTCTGCATAAAACAGCCATTGTTTACATGTAATGTGGTTAATGGGGAGATCAATTTTTTGTTACTATGCAGGTACAATCCCTCTGACTTGTACGCTGCTCAAGACCAAACACTGGTTTGAGCAATCAATATTCTCGAACCTTCCAAAAATGTTTAGTTCTGCTTTGAAATAGCATCCAGGTAACATGATTAGAACAAACTTGTCTGTGTTACAAGCACATAGGGATGTTACCTTTGATTTTAATGAATCCCATGGGCTTTTATCTGATGCTATGAATCATCCTGCTGTTTGCGGGAATATGCAGTGTTTATGTGTGGTGTATCGTTACTAGGAGAGTGTTTGCAGTATTATTTTACTTAGGTAAATGATGTGTCTTATTAGATGGCAACATCTTTTATCCGAACCATAGAACTTGGAGGAAAAGGTTATGCTCCTTCGCCAGCTGATCCTTTGAGAACCCATGTGAAGGGACTTTCACTTTTGGTTCACTTCATTGATAAACTGGAAGAAATTGTTGGTGAAGTCTTGGATCCTAGGTAATAATTTTCTTGTGCTTATACATGTGTGCATGCTGTGGTATTCATTCATATTTAAAATGCATCTTCATTAAAAACAAAACCAGCAGGTTTTATTAATACATACATTAACTACATTGGAAGAGGGTTTTCTATCCTTGTAAGCCAGTCAGTGTGAAGACCGAACCTATTCAGCCTTTCCTTAATAACACAATTAAGGTAAAGCAGAGTGGGCAAGAAAGATTATTTGAAAAAAGCGTAAACATAGTAGGACTTGGAGTAAGCCCCATCAAACTCAATAGAATAGTGAGTTGTTTACTTAGGACACAGCAATCCTATACTTTTCTATGCAGAAATAAGATCCATTGAGATCAGAGGTGCCTGCTCTCATGCAAGTAGGTATAGAATTGGAGCCTCGACCCCTCCCTTGCTTTTTGCACTCTTGAGTTGGTTTGCACAACACCCTAAGCTGTAGCTTAGCACAGGAGTAAGAAACTAGACCCATATTATTTCTCATGGGAGAGAATACCAGCCATTCGCATATATGGGGGAAGCAGAGCTATGTTCTTGGGCCCACCGTTAATATATTAGCTAAATCTACCTCTGCGGATGCTAGGCAAAAAATGTTCTTATGTAACACTCAAGCAGTCAGTGGCCACATTTGCCCAACATAGGAAGTCATAAACCATGGCTTAACTGCACAAGCAAATTGTGCACACATTATTCCATGATTCTTGATATAGTGTTGAATCCAAACCAAGAATCATGGCTGGTTTTGCTCACTCATGATTGGTAAACTACAAACAAACCTTGACTACAGATCATAATTTTTGGGGAACAAGACAAACCATAATCTTTGGTTCAGACATAATAAGCCAAGGGTTGTGGTCTGTTTCCTCCCAGCATGAGCAGGGAGGAGACAAACAGTCCTGATAAGTGCATTAAGCATAGAGTTCGCCAACCTGTTGCTTGCAGGTGCCATGGTGCCCATGAAAGCATTCAGTTGTGCCCCCAGTGGGTAGCTCACAATCTGTGCTTTGCTTTTTTTTAACTAAATCTCTGGGCCACCTGGAAAGAACATTATGAAGCAAAATGTGCAGGTACATCTTTTTTTGTGAAATGAGCCAGCCTGGCTGCTCCTTCCTGTTAGTGTTATTAGCCAATGAAGTTAGGGGAAAGTGATAAGTGAGTTGTCTGGACACAAGATGGCAGCCTGGGTTTTGGTTTAGAGTTGGTGTTGGGGGGAAAACGGGGTTCTTGTGCCTTTAACAGCTGTCTAGCAGGCAGAAATTCTATAGGTCAAGCATTTTCTCCTTTGGAAATACAATGATAGGAAAAACTTCACCATGACTACTCTGTAGTTTTGTGTTATGCCACACCCTCCATGGCAGCCATTTTGTGACTGGTGCCCCCAGCATTCTCTCAATTTGAAATGTGTGCTCTGGTCCAAAAAGGCTGATCACCCCTGCACTAGCAGAATGATAGCACTGAATACTTCCCATATTCTATAAAAATATGCTAGTTGCAGAATGTGAAAGAAGTATCTATCAATATTTTAAAGGTTAGATTTTTCATATGCTGCTTCCGATAAATTTGTGTATGTAACCTCAGGGCTGCATTTGGAAACTTCTCAGTTTTCAGTTCTAAAATAATCAGTAAAAAACCCCATAGGTTCTCATACTTACTAAGGTCAATTTGCCATAGGCTATGTCTTTCTATTGTACACAGTATAATATAATACATTATACTTTTCATAAATTACAACTTGTATGTATTTTTTGCAATCGCCATGACAGGAAAAAAAATTAAATACTGATTCTGCTTTAATATGATTTTGATATGTCTTCCTGTTCTTGGAACTGGCATTGGGGAAAATGTTTTCTGTTTTATCAGAGTTTTGAATGCTGTCCCTATCCTTGACAGCCTGTACTGTCCCTGCCCCCAGATCCCAGAGATAGTACATACTATAAAATCAACCTGTATTAAGATTTTTATGCCACCAATACCTTGTTTACTATAGGAGCAGACTTTGAGTATTATGTAATTTCAGCCACTTAACACTATCATTATTCACTCTGAAGTCTAGAAAGTAGCATAACAGCAGCCCTGCAGTGTTATCCATCACATTCATCCTCACATTGAAGGTTGGACTGAGTGAGCAGTATTCAACAGTTCTGCACTGTAGTTCAGTTATTCCCCCTTGTAGGCTGAGGGACTGTATTGAGAGAATAGCTTGTGGTGGGCCTGCACTCTACTTCTTGGTCAGCAAAAGAGTGGAGTAAACAGAAAAGCATTAAGTCCTCTTGTTCAGAAGGCAATTCACACAGTGGAAATCTGTGGCCCCAAAGAAGTGGGGGAAACCCTGGGGACAGAGAGAATGGTGCAGCCTTCAGGAGACTACACGAACCCTCTGCCCTGGCCATCTGGGTCAGAACAGCCAACTCTGATCTTGGCCAGAGTATCGGTCCTATGGGCCAGGATCCTCCTCTTCTCAGAAGTGCCAGCCTAGGCTCAACCCTTGAGGGAGGGTTTAAACAAACTGGCCAACGTGGCCGAGTTCATGGCCAACATCTCCATGGACTGTGTCTAATTTTCTACCAGAGGTGTTGGGCATGGTTACACCACCCAATTTGTGGCTAAAGGATTGGGATATGAACCAGCAGTCTAAGGGTCATATCTTTGTTAACTCCATTCACAGGGGCAAAAGCTATTTAGGAAAGGTCTTGATCCTGTTCTGGTGGAGACTATAAAAAAGCCACTTCCTTTGCTCCCCCAAAAGGATGAATAAAAATCCAAAAGGAGGTCTCATCACTCCTTTCATCCCAGGGGCTACCCCTCCATGTTTCAAGCTGTCTGATCCTTTTGTGGCTCTTGGAACACCCCTTGCTCCCAGGTCCTCTAGACAGCATAAGACTGGCAAGGGCCACCACGAGCATCCCTCTGTGTGATCCCAGGGTGGTCCTAGTGAGGGACAAGTTTCATCATTTCATCAGTCTGAAGTGACATCATGGTGCACCTGTGGGTGCTGAAAACAATCAAACTGAGCTGTGCCCTGGCATTCCATTCCCAGGGACAAATTCCTGGTCTTGTGCAAACTGGAGGAGCACCAGAGGAGATTAGCAGCTATCCAGCACCTTTATAAGGGCCATAGAGCACACACATATACCATGATCTGCTGATCAGGGTGCTGTCCAAGGCCAGAGCATCCAGTGCTATCACCTCAATCCTGGAGGAACATGGCTTTGTGATAAACCAATTGAAGAGCTTTCTTGTCCCAGTTCAGAGGATCCAGCACTTGGGGGTAGTAATCAACATGGTCAAGGTGAAAATATTCTTGTCCCAGGAATGAGTTGACAAACTTCTAGATGAAACAAAGAAGGCCCTGACCTCAATTCACCCATCTGATGGGCCTGGCACACCTACAGGGGTCCATGGCTGTGGCAATCAACTCCATCTCCTGGGCAAGATTCCTTTTCCAACAACTGCAGTAGCTGCTTCTTCCCCTCCAGGAGCAGATCACAAGGAAGGTGGACCACCTAGTACCAGTTCCCAGGCCACCTCCCTGTTGCTACTGTTATGTGTCCATATGCCCATTCCCTCAGAGAAGTGTCTTGTATACAGGACACCATGGATGCCAGCCTGATTGGGGGGGGCAGGAAAAAAGGAATGGAGAAGAATAACAAGGCCCACCAGTGACTGGAGTTGAGAGCAATCCCTCTTCCCATACTGGAGTACTACAAATTGGCAGAGTGGAAGCATGTTCTGATCTGAACAAATAATGTGGCTGTGAAGGCCCATGTGAATCAATGGGGAGAGGCATGATCCAGAGCCCTACAGGAAGACTCTCCTTTTCAACTGTGCCAACAAATTTGCTGTCCATTCCAGAGAACATGTGAGGGGATCTAAACACCCAGTGAAGAGGGTGAGCTGAGAGGAACTCGACCAGGGAAGGGGATTCTGCTCTTGGAGGCATTTTGTGCCATTGTGAAGAGCTGAGGGGTGCCTTTTCTTGTATGCTCCACATTCTGCTGACCAGAAGTCCAACTTTCTGATGGTTAATATTGAAGGTCAGAGGTGTGTCTGAAGCTAGTTTAGATTTAATTAATGTGGCACAAGTGAAAGCAGGAATTGAAGTAGCCCCAAATCTTAACTGCTTGGCTTTTTTGTACAGATTAAATTATTCATGCAATGTATAAGGAGCACATTGAATAGTTTGGGCAACTTAATAAAACCAGGCTCAGGCTCTGGCTACAATCCTTTCACAGTTATTCAGGAGCAGATCCTGTTGAACTCAGTTGGATTTACTTTTGAGTAAACATGGGTAGGATCAGATTTGAATAGCAGTCTGTTTATACTGTACTTTAATGCAAAATGAAGTAAACCATGGCATGCTGTCTTAAAACTAATCCCCATATGCAGTAGATCAGCACTTTGTCTTGGCCTCCTCGCATGAAAAATGAATGAAGTTTTCCTTTCATTGCTCCAGCTAGAGTTGTGTATCTGATGGGGCATGGGAACATTTTTCCTGGAAATGAACAATGTGGGAAGAAAGATTAAAAAAGCATTGGGATATTAGCTGTTGGAGCAGCAATGTTAGGTAGAGACAAACACACTGATCTTAGTTTTACTGAGTTTTGTGCTGCCAAAATGAGGCTATTGCTTAAATTGTCCTCTTTGTAGAACTAACCAATCAAACTAGGTGTGATCCTGGCCATGACAGCCAGATTGCTTTTCATGTGAAATTGGTTTGTAACCCTCGCATTAATCAAAAGACTGTTGTAGGTTTCTATACTTATGACGAGCAGAAGTTTTAATTATGATGATCCCTTACAGGAATATAGGTAGCAATGTTTGTGTAGGGGGAGGTCCCCGCGGTTTAAGGTACTGTAGGTTGTTACTACTCAGACCTTACTCTTAAGAACTTCTTGATCTGAAATCATGCTAGTGAAAATCCATGCTAGATAGAAACATTGCAGGGACCCACTCTAAACCATCCCATCTGTCTTCATGTTATATACAGTTTGGAGAGTGAGAAAATGAGGTCTTCTGAAAGATCACATGACCTAGAAAGCAGAAATTAGGAACATACTAGCTGAAGGCACCCAGGTTACTACTGAAAGTCTTAAAGACACCCACTTACATATCTCTTCCTTGAAAGGGAAATGGATTATAAAATAGAGAAGGTACTTTCACGCAGCTGAAAGTTGAGATGGTGGTGTATATGTACCCTCAAATAATTACTAGTAAATGGTGAAAATGGAAATATTTTGCACCTAATGCTACAAAATTGCACATGATGGGACAAAGTGCTGGGCTCCTAGAGTTTGTTTACCCTTTCATACACTAGAATCAGACTTGGATTCCCTGAACATGCAACTAAACTCACAGAATAGAAGCTTAATTTCTAAGTATGCTGGCTAAAGGTCTGTCAAGTTTAACAGGTGGGGGACAGAAGGATGGAAAGTTTGCATTCCCTCGTTCTACCTGAATGTGAGAATTGCCATTGGGATGGTGATTAAACCTATTTCCTTTGCTCAGTGATTCCAGCAATTAAGAATTGAGCTCATGCTATTTGAATAGCTCCAGCTAGATTTGTTTTCTGTTGTATGTGTGATGGAATGTTGAGAACTGACTTGTATAACCTACAGGGGTCCATGGCTGTGGCAATCAACTCCACCCTCCAATATTATCCTGACTCTCCAGAGAGGCTGCCATCAATCTTACAGCCTCTTGCATCAGCTCCTGGGTGGGTCAGGGGCATAAAAGCCTGGCAGCGTGTCTGCTGCCAGTGGGATCACCACAGAAGGGGAGACACCAAAGGGGTCACTCCTTGGGGAGCCCCTTAGGGAGTCCCGAGGGTGAGGACGCCATCCCCTTTGATTTTTTAAAAAACTAATCTAGAGGAGATTGGTAGTTGGAAGGGCATATGGCGCATGTGTAGTTCCTGTGCAAGGTGAGAGCTTGTGCAGTGAACTGAACAATAGGAGAAAGTTGCCAGATGTTTTCAGAGTGGGAGACTGTAACTGGCAGAAGGCTGGCCCTCCCTGGGTGTGAGACGGAGGAGAGTAGATGTGCCCTGTGTGAAAGATATTAAGTGGGTCTGACAGTTCCCAGTTCTCTGAGGCCATCTGGGATAACTGGTTCAGGTAAGTTTTGTTGGTGGGCTCTTCTGTGTCCATATCAGGTGTTTAGGAGGAGTCTTAGTAAGGAGGAACATGGGTGATGCCACCCCAATTTCAGTGATCATAGGTAGAGGGAGGTATAGCCATGGGGAGGTGGTGAACTACCATAGAAGACAAGGGCAAGGCTATCTATGCCTTGTTCTTTGCTCCCACTCCTTTATGGACAGGTTCCTCATTGCTCATTTGCTGTGCCCACTGGCATGTGTGTAATGTTGCTAAATGTCAGACTGGTATGCAATAAGAGCACACTCATCCATGACTTCTTCATGGATGAAGATGCCAATTAGGTGTGCATAACTGAGACCTGGGTGGGTGAGCTGGAAGGAGTTGATCTGATCCAGCTTTGCAACACCAGCACAGGCTGCAGGGACTTTGGGGGGGGGGAGTTGCTGTGGTCTACGGAACTTCCATCTCTGTCACCAGGAAACCACTCTGTCTGGGAGCTGGCTGTGAGGGCCTGCACATGGTGTCGGGCCAAGAAGACAGTAAACTAGGGCTACTGCTGGTGTACCATCCACCCTGCTGCCTGGCAGCTTCTCTCACCAAGCTGGCGGAGGCCATCTTGACTCGTATTGGAGAAGCCCAAAACAATAAGTCCTGGGTGATTTCATAGTTGATGCTGAATGATGACCATAGGACTGTTGTAAGTTGTCACTGGCCCAATGCATAAGACAGGGCACACCCTTGACTTCGCTTTTGCTCCAGATGCAGGAAGGGGTGGTCTGGAAATGGGGGGTGGATGTCACCCCATTGTCATGGTCAGACCACTTCCTGGTGAAGTTTAGACTGAGGGCTCCAATCCTCCCCTGTGGGGGTGGTGAACAGATTAAGATGGTCTGCCCCAAAGACTAATGGTATCCACAGGATTCCTGAATGCCCTGAGAAGTTCCCAGTAGATAGAGCAGGTGACCCTATCGAAACCCTTGTCACAGAATGGAACAGCGAGGTGCATCAGGCTCTTGACACAGTTGCCCCCGAGCGCCCTCTCTGGCATTGTGGAGCCCAGTTTGCACCTTCATACACCAGTGAGCTAAGGGCAATGAAACAGGTTGGATGATGGCTAGAGCGCAAGTGGCGAAAGACATGCTGTGAGGCTGATCGGGCATGAGTAAAACATCATAATCGTGCCTACTGTGTGGCGCAGAGGGCTTGAAGAAGGCCCAGTTCTCTGCCACCATCTCATCCTTAAGTAGCCATCCAGTGGAGCTTTTCCATATTGTCAGGTGTCGATATCAACTCCAGGAGATGGAGTTTTAGACCCTTTGGATGCCCACTGTGAATTGTTTTCAAGGCACTTTAAGGGTAAAGTTGCTCCCCTTCGTAGCAATCTTGATCCCCATCCATATCTACTGTAGTCCCCAGTGAGATGTCCAGTGCAACATCTGCTGCAACTTCTTGGGATCAGTTTCAGTTGATGTGGCCTGGTTGGGTGGACCAGGTGCTTGCGATGATGCAGCCAACAATGTGTTCTCTTGACCCTTGCCTTTCTTAGCTTATTAAAGTTTGCCGAGGGTGTTTGACCAAATGGATCCAGGGTGTGGTCAATGCATCTTTGTGGGAGGGAGTGGTTCCAGCCAACCTGAAAGAAGCAGTGATCTGACCTCTCTTGAAAAAGCCCACCCTGGACCCATTGTTTGTGACAACTACCACCTGGTCGCAAATACCCCATTTTACGGTAGGTGATTGAGAGGGCTGCGGAGCAGCAAACTGCAAGTACTCTTGGATGAAACAGATTATCTTGACCCATCCCAGTCTGGGTTCAGGCCTGGTTATGGTCTGAATCAGCCTTGGTCACCCTGATGGATGACCTTTTTTTGGGAAAAGACTAGGGAGTACGACCCTATTACTCTTACTTGATCTGTTGGCAGCTTTTGATACCATTGACCATGGTATCCTTCTGGGCTGACTTGGTGAAATGGGTATCAGAGGCGCTGTTTCACAGTGGTTCCAATCCTATATCCAGGGTCGTTTTCAGAGAATGGCATTGGGTGATTGTGTTTCAGCCCCCTGGCAGTTGTGCTGTGGGGAGCCACAGGGTAGCATCTTGTCCCCCTTGCTGTTCAACATCTATATGAAGCCCTTGGGAGCTGTCATCAGGAGATTTGGGGCAAGGTGTCGACAGTGTGCTGATACCCAGTTCTATTTCTCTGTCACATCTGAATTGGGAAAGGCCGTGCAAGGCCTGAACTGGTGCCTGGATTCAGTGGTGGGTGGATGAGGGCCAATAAATTGAGTCTGCATGATGGAGATGCTGTGGGTTGGTGATTCTCAGGTTCAGATAATTGGTCAGTTGCCTGCTTTGGATGGGGTCGTACTCCCTCTGAAAGAGTGGATTCATAGTCTAGGGGTGGTCCTGGATCCATCTCTGTCACTAGAGGCCCAGGTGACCTCAGTGGCTAGGAGTCCCTTTTATCTGCTTCGGCTGATAAGACAACTATGGCAGTTTCTGGACCGGGATAGCCTGACCACTGTTGTCAATGCACTAGTAAGTTCCAGGCTGGATTACTGTAATGTGCTGTATGTGGGGCTGCCCTTGAGGTTGGTCCGGAAGCTGCAGCTGATGCAAAAAGTAGCTGCGAGACTGCACTGGGACAGGGTATTGCCAACATGTCACCCCGTTGCTGAAAGAATTGCACTTGCTACTGATCACCTACTAGGATATGTTCAAGGTTCTAGTTTTGGTGTACAAACCCCTATGCAGCATGGGAGCAGGACACCCCTCTTATCCCTTATATACCCAGTTGATCACTCTGATCTGCAGGTGATGGCCTCCTGCAGATACCATCTTATCAGGAGGTTTGTTCTGCACAACATAGGAAACCGACCTTTAGTGTGTAGTAGCACCGACCCTTCAGAATTACCTCCCCTTAAATATTACACAGGTGTCATCTGTTATATTTTCTGTGTTTACTGAAGACCTTCCTCTTTCAACAAGCCTTCTAAGTAGAGACCTTATCCCCGTCTGCGTCTGTGCTAGAATTGCTTTTTAATATGTTTGTAAAGCTTTTTTTAAAAAAGCTTTTAAAGATGTTTTGTTTTAATATGTTTTAAAGTCTGTTTTTATGATGATTTAAAGTGTTTTAGTGGTTTTGTTTGCCACCCTGGGCTCCTTCTGGGAGGAAGAGTGGGATATAAATCTAATAAATAATAAAATAATATTAAATCACAATCTGTCCTTTTGCTGGGAAATCTTGTATTCCCTCTGCTTCTAGAAGGAGCACTTTAAACTCTTTTAAATATATAAAAGTTTATCAGTGCTTTTTCTTGCTGGCTACTTAATTATTATAATCAAAATATTTTGGTGGGTTATGTATGGGAAACAGGAATGTTCTATAACAAAAGGTGAATGATTTCACTTCTTGCAGACTTTAGTCCACTTGTGACTAATGAACAAAATTGGACAATGTGAGTGAACAAATGATGGCATAATTAAATCTTGTTATGCCACAAAGCTATTTCCTTTTGCTATTTAAAATGGTGTATTAATGAGGGATGAGTCTATTGCCGCTGCTCCTTGACTCTTACAATCTCCCATTTCTTAAAAGCGAAAGCTTCCAATAAAGGGCCAGATCTTATTGTGTGATGCTGTGCAATTTAATAGATCAAAGCTGTTTTCTGCACAGTTTTGATTAACTGTGAAGATGCTCTGTTTTCAAAACTGTTAAATATATTAAAAGAGTGCCAAGATTAATATGGAGATGACCCTAGGTCTGTTTTTAGACTTGCAGGGGGCCAAATTCTATCAACAATCAAGATGCATTTGTTAAAAGGCCGAAACAACAGGAATCCCTTCTGTCGAGCAGTGGAGAAAGTTGTAGAAGATTTGGATTTTAGGATTAAAAATATTATCAATTGTCAGCATGAGTCTGTGACAGCTAGCACCACTGGAATTAGTCCAGCCCGGGTAAGGGGCCTCCTTTTGTTCTTCTAAATGGCTTGATATAACAGCAAGGACATTTCGCTGAATGTAGAAGCTAACTCAGTAATACAAGGTTAATAGCTAATGCAAGTAATATAATGAGAAAACTCCTCATTAATGCAAGTTTCTTGTAATATGGGATTGCTTAACTAGTTGAAATAAAATATTTTTTGCTCTACCTGAGGATGATAGATATTTTTTTTAAAAAAATCTTTTTCAATTTGGCAAATATTTGTAAAGGAGTATGACATTTTTTTCTTTTATGAACTGCACATTATAGTAACATGTGGTAAAAGATTTTGTCTAGTGATTCAAGACATCGGTACTAACAACAAAAACATCTTGCCTAAGTTGTGTAAACCTCTACCTTCCAGATTTTTTAAAAAAGCTGATTTTCCTTCAATTCTTAGTGAAGGTAGACATTGTGATAAAAAACCTTTTATCCTAATGTTATTGATGTATGTGTCCTTGGCTGGGTTGGCTAGTAACCCTGGGAGGTCTTTCTGCTTCCCTTGCTTGAATCTGGAGGCATTCTCTTTTTTGCATGGAAGCTATCTGTGGTACACCTCGTTGGTTCCTGCTCTCTGTAGTCTAAAATAAGTGGGACTGTTATGTGATACAATTCCCTCAGTGCAGAATCCATGTACAGTACTTGCAAAAGTAATCAGACCCATGACCAATGCTCTCATAACACTGAATTACAAATGGTAATTGTAATTTCATTCTGTATGATATTTTATTTTGAAACACTGAAACTCAAAATCAATTATTGTAAGGTGACATTGGTTTTATGTTGGGAAATGGTTGTAAGAAACATAAAAAACTGAAACATGTTGCTTGCATAAGTATTCAACCCCTGTGCTGTGGAAGCTCCCAGTATACACAGATGAAAGAAATTGCCATATCAAGGACACAATTACCTTAGCATTGGCCTTCACCTGTGAACGATTAAAATTGCTCTCACATTGTCAGGATAAAACCCCCACTGTTGAAGGATCATTGGTCAGGCTGTGGATCTGAAGGAAAAGGAAGACCAAAAAGCATTTTACAGAAGTGAGAGATAATATAATACAAATGCATAGATTAGGAAAAGGGTATAAACTGATATCCAAGTGTTTGGATATCCCAGTGGGATCAAATCAGGAAGTGGAAGCTGCATCACACCACCCAGGCACTGCCACGAAAAGGCCATCCCTCAAAACGTAGCATTCGAACAAGGAGGAGACTTGTGAGAGAAGCGACAGAGAGGCCAACAATCACTTTGAAGGAGCTTCAGAGTTCAGTGGCTGGGAGTGGAGTAATGGTGCACCAGTCAACCATATCAAGAACTCTGCATAACACTGGCCTGTATGGGAGAGCGGCAAGAAAAGCTGTTACTCAAAAAGTACCATCTGAAAGCACTTCTGGAGTTTGTCAGAAAGCATGAGAGTGCCCCAGCTGCGATGTGGGAAAAGGTGTTGTGGTCAGATGAGACCAAGATAGAGCTTTTTGGCCAAAACTTAAAGCGCTATGTGTGGCACAAACCTAACACTGCCCATGTCTCAAGACATACCATCCCTACAGTGAAGTATGGTGGTGGCAGCATCATGCTGTGGCGATGCTTCTCATCAGCAGGGACTGGGCATCTTGTTAAAATTGAAGGAAGAATGGATGGAGCAAAATACAGGGAAATACTGCAAGAGAACCTTCTTCAGTCCACTAAAAAACTGAAGCTTGGGAAGAAATTCCCTTCTCGGTCAGCGGAAGAGTGGAGCAGACAGGAATGGGCTAACTCTCCTGGAGGCACGGTCAGCACTATAACACAAACGTTTAGCTAGTGGCCGGCCGAAGGGGAGGAACCTTCTCCTGTTCTCCAGTTTTTGACTCTGCCTTCAGTGAGCAACAGAGTCAACCTATTCCTCCTGGGTCCCCATAAGGGATTCAGGAACAGTTTCAGCTATTTTTCTGCCCTTCTCAGAGAGTTTATCATCATCAACTGCAGTCAAAGCACACAGACGTCTGCTTCTCTTCTTTCACTTCCCGCCCTCACTGAATAGCCAGATTGGAGGGAGGAAGAGAGGGATTGTTCTTTCTGAAGAGGCGCTGGAAGTGGCGGAGGCCGGGATCTGTCTTGCGTCATCCCCTGCTGTCCCTTATCGAACGCTCTTTCATGTCCCAAGGAGAAGGGAAGCTTTCAGAAGAGTTTAAAAACCTTGGAGGAGCAGAGATTGGTTTTTCACTATCCAGGGCGTTTTGTTGATTCAAAAACCCCCTGGGGCAACGAGCCTCCGCTAAACGTGGTTGGCCTCCTTGCTGCATTGTTCTCCGGTAAAGCCACTAAGCTTTCTTCTTCTAATCGGGGAGGGGGCAGATCTACCCCCTGGCCTTTTCCCTCTTCAGCTTGGATTTTTAACTATGCCTGGGGGAAGAGATAGCCCTTCTCGTGCCTCTGCAGAGGAAGATGAGTGTGTGTGTGGGGGAATCTACATCTCAGTTAAGCAATCCATTAGTCACCCTTGCCTCAGTGGCAGGAAGCATGCTAGACTCTCCGCCTGAAATAGTTTCATTTTCCCAGGTCCCTTCTACTCAGCCAGGCAGAGGGGAAGATACACACGTGGCTACTGCAGGGGGGAAAAAGCATGCCAAACATCATCTAGATAAATCCTCTACCTCTTCGGCCATGTTGGCCTGGCTTAACAAGGCCATGATGGAGACAGGGGCTTCCTTACCATGCGTTCGGCCCATGTACATAGGAAAAAAGGCTCCAAGCACTCCAGGGCACAATGCCATGATTTCTTCTCATTTCTCTCCTCCTGCTCCTCCTCCTCCTCCTCCTGGAAGGCCAGCCCATATTGGGAAAGGGGGAAGAGTAAAAGAAGGGGCTCCTTACAGATGCCTAAACCACACAAAGATAAACACAAAAGATGCTCCAGCTCAGGGTTCCCACCTGACCACCTTTCCTTTAGCCCAGGCTCCTGGGGGTAGGATGCTCCTCTGTCATCTGCTGCATCAGACTAAGAAAAGAAAGAAGGGGAACTCTCAGGGGAGGATTCCCCAATGCCATCCCCAGTCCATAAGAGGTTGTATTCTCCTGACTCCTATCCTATTTTGATTTCTAAGGCTATGGTCTGCCTTCAGTTAGAACCCCCTAAGGAAACTCCTCAGGAGGGGGAACTAGAGAAAGGGGAACAGGGATCTTCAGATGTCTTCCCCAGCTCAGGGGATCAGAAGGTGGTCATTCCCTTTCCAAAGTTCTTCAAGGACATCGTTAAGGAAGAATGGGATCATCCAGCCAAATCCAAAGCTCCTCATGCTCTGTTCAAGAAGCTATATGCTCTTCCTGCCATGACCACGGCAACCCTTCAGGTCCTGGCCATTGATGAGCCTGTGTCTGCCCTCGGGGCCAAGACAGCTATTCCCAAAGAAGGAGCAGATACTCTTTCAGATCAAAATGACATGTGCAGTGAGGCTACCTTAAAATGAGCAGACGAAGCATCTGCATTGGCCATGAGAGCTTCGGCAGCCAACTCCTTCCTGGCATGGGCTGCAGTAAAGTGGGCTAAAGCGCTACTATCAGAAGTGACTCCCGATGCCAGACATGTCAGGGAGGGGCTGCACAAATTGGTAAAAACAGCTGAATTCCTTGCAGATTTCTCCTTAGATAGCCTACAGTCCTTAGCAAGAGCTCTTGGATATGGAGTGGTAGTAAGATGCAGTATATGGCTGAAACAGTGGGAAGTGGACCATCACTCCAAAGCCAGTCTTGCAGCTCTGCCCTACTTATGTGGGCAGCTTTTTCGCTCTAGAGCGCCACCTGGTGGAGACCAAGGATTAAAAAGAAGTCTCTTCCTTCTGCTCCCAGGAAGGATGACAAATCCCATAAGAAGACTTCACATTCCTTTTGTCCCAAGGGCTATCCAATTACCTACAGGACCACACATCAGTTCCGGGGGTCCTGGAACTCTTCCTCAAATTCCTTCCGCCAGCAGATCCTTTCCACACCCTCCAGTGGCAGGGGACGCAACAAACATTGTCAAAGCTCCAAGCCCAGTGTCGAGCAAAGCCATGCATGACTCCAGGATGGCCCAGGTGGGGGGCAGACTTCAATTTTTTGCACGTGCCTGGGTGGCCTCCACCTCAGACAAATGGATACTGAGCATCATCCAGTCTGGCTACTCCCTAGAGCACCCTTTCCCAACCAGTGTGCCTCCAGATGTTGTTGGACCACAATTGCCATCTTTCCTGACCATTGGCAATGCTGGCTGAGGCTGATGGGAGTTGTGGTCCAACAAGATCTGGAGGCACACTGGTTGGGAAAGGCTGCCCTAGAGTTTGCCACCATCCCGCAAGACAGATGGAGGACACCTCTTCTATCTCGTCAGCTGGAGAAGCGACAGAGGACCCTGGATGCCATTTCTCACCTCCTCGAGATAGGTGCCATAGAACCTGTGCCAGAGCATCAGTGGTCCTCAGGAGTCTTCTCTGTGTTCTTTACAGTTCCCAAACACAATGGCAATTACCGCTACATCTTGGATTTAAAATTCCTGAACTGCTTCCTGCAGACAAAGAAGTTCAAGATGGAGATGCTCAGGTCTATTGTGGAAGCCATTCAACCTGGGGACTTCCTGGAATCTATAGATCTCAGAGGTGTATGTGCATGTCCCCATTCTCCAGCAGTACAGACGCTTCCTCCGCTTTGTGCACGGCCACCACCAGTTTCAATACAGGGCCATGTCCTTCGGCCTCGCCTCGGTCCCGCGGGTGTTCACCAAAATAATGGTAGCAGTAGTGGCACACCTTCGCACTCAGGGAGTCCATTTATACCCTTACCTAGACAACCTTCTGGTGAGGGCCTCTTCAGTGACAGTGGCGCAACGGGATCTCCAGACTACCATCCAGTGTCTGGAGAACCACGGCTTCATCATCAACAAGGACAAGAGCCATCTGATCCCCATCCAGCGCCTTCATCATCTGGGAATGGTCATCGACACAGCTCAAAGCAAGCTCTTCCTGTCCACCGATTGCATAGACAAGCTCCTGCACCAGCTGCACACGTGCGTGCAAGGCAGCCAGGCTCCTCTGATGGAACTGGCTCAGCTGCAGGGCTCCATGATAGCGGCCACAGACTCAGTGCTGTGGGAGCACTTCCACTCAAGAGCCCTGCAGTGGCTGCTGCTTCCATATCAGGACCAGATCACCTCACGCCAGAACTGGCTTATCACCCTCCTGAGGTATATGCGGGAGTTCCTCCAGTGGTGGGGACATTTACCTCATCTGGAGAAAGGCCTTTTCCTCGGAGTTCCAACAGTCTCAGTAGTCACCACGGATGCGAGCCTATATGGCTGGAGGGTGACCTGTTGCTCCAGCATTGCACAGGGGAAGTGGTCAGTGCAGGAGCGGTGCCAGTCAATCAATTGGTTAGAGCTCAGAGCAATCCGACTAGCACTCCAGGAGTTTCTACCTCTTATTTATCAGGCTCATGTGCTGGCATGCACCGACTTCACAGCCAAATCACATGTCTGCAAACAAGGGGGCACAAAATCAGGCCCTCTTCAGAGGGGGACCAACCTGCTGTTCCAGTGGGCAGAAAGGCACCTAGCTTCCATTTTGGCCATACATGTACAGGGGATCCTGAATACACAAGCCGACTGGCTGAGCCAGGAACAAGTCCACCAGGGAGAGTGGGCCCTTCACCAGGACGTGTTCCTAGAGATCACTCAGAAGTGGGGGCTCCCATGCATTGACCTGTTTGCGTCATCGGTGAATGCCCAACTCCTCTACACCTTCCTGCCTCTACCTTTTCTGTCCAGGCTGCTGCACAGAATCAGAGTTCTCCAGGCCCAGGTGATAGTCGTGGCTCCACACTGGGCACAGAGACCGTTGTTTTCTGACTTAGTGGACCTCAGCTCCAATCCGCTGTGGCGTCTTCCCTCCAGACTGCATCTCCTCTCACAAGGACCCATCCTTCCCCAGACCCAGAGTGGCTCCAGCTTCATGCTTGGAGGCTGAGTGGCAGTGGCTAAGTGAAGAGGGGCTGTCTGAGAGCGTTGTTTCCACCATTCTGGCTTCTTGAAAACAACCCACCCAGAGAATTTATGACCTGATATGGAAGGCATTCAACAGGTGGTGTAGATGCAAACAGTTACCTGCTGCAGAATGCCACATTCACACCATTCTCGACTTCCTGCAAGATGGTCTAGACCAGGGGCTAGCCTGCAACATGCTTAAGAGACAGGCAGAGGCCAAAGACAGTGTTTCCAATGGTGGGGGGCCATTCCATTTCCTCTCACACTTGAGTCAAACACTTTCTCTGAGGGGCAACCCTGCTATCGCCTCCAGTGCAGCACAGGTTTCCCTCCTGGGATCTTTCGTTAGTCCTTAGAGCTGTCTCACAACATCCATTTGAACTGGCACATTCAATACCAGTCAAGGACCTCGCCCTCAAGACAGTTTTTCTGGTGGCAATCGCCTCAGCCAGGAGGGTGTGGGAACTGGGGGTCCTCTCCATCTGGGAGGAGCTGTGCATTTTTTACCCAGACAAGGTGGTTCTTCGCCCTGATCCCAGTTTTCTACCCAAGGTCAGTTCCTCGTTCCACAGGGGACAGGACATTTCTCTACCCAACTTCTGCCCCAACCCAGTCCATCACAGGGAGAAGTGGCACAAACATGATGTCAGGCTGGCACTTCGGATCTATCTGGACCGTACAGAACCATTCAGGAGGTCTGAGGCCCTGTTTGTGTCTTTTAAACAAGGGGCACAGGGGTTAAAGGTGTCCAGGTCCACCATCAGCCACTGGGTGAGGGATTGCGTAGTTAAGGCCTGTTGGGCAAAAGGGAGAGCTCCCTCTCCAGGGATCACTGCACATTCAGAGGGGCTGCCACCACAGCAGCGCTCCACAAGGATGCCCCGCTGGAGGAAATCTGCAAAGCCGCTACCTGGGCTCACCCATCCACCTTCATCAAACACTAGAAGGTGGGTAAATTTGCTTCTGCTGAAGCTGCCTTCAGCAGCAAGGTTCTTCAGAGGGTGGTGGCCTAGGTTTGCTCCCACCCAAGGATGTAAGGGGAGTTACTGCTCAGGTACATCCCATTCCTGTCTGCTCCACTCCTCTGCTGACCGAGAATGGAAAGTTAGACTTACCGTGAAGTGTTCTTCTGGTCAGCGGAACGTGGAGCAGACAGCCCCACCCTGCAGCAAAACCTAGACCGTGGGGTGGGGAGGACATCTTTCCGGAAACCCTCTGGCGACCACTTGTGTCTCACCCTCTGGATAGAATAGTAAAGGCTCCCTTCATCCCTTCCTGGCACTGTGTGCTGATTTGTTAATGCTTGTTCTTATTCTATCCTCTGTTCAAGTTCATGTAGGTGGAGTGGCCGGCTGCGTTCGAAGAGCGTTCAATCAGGGACAGCAGGGGATGGCGTAAGACAGATCCCGGCCTCCACTGCTTCCAGGAGCTTCCAGCGCCTCTTCAGAAAGAACAATCCCTCTCTTCCTCCCTCGAATCTGGCTATTCAGTGAGGGCGGGAAGTGAAAGAAGAGAAGCAGAAGTCTGTGCGCTTCGACTGCAGTTGATGATGATAAACTCTCTGAGAAGAGCAGAAAAAGTAGCTAAAACTGTTCCTGAATCCCTTATGGGGACCCAGGAGGAATAGGCTGACCCTGTTGCTCACTGAAGGCAGAGTCAAAAACTGGAGAACGGGAGAAGTTTCCTCCCTTCGGCCGGCCACTAGCTAAACTTTTGTGTTATAGTGCTGACCCTGCCTCCAGGAGAGTCAACCCATTCCTGTTTGCTCCGCTCTCCGCTGACCAGAAGGACACTTCACGGTAAGTCCAACTTTCCATTTTCAGCCGGATAATAACCCCAAGCACAAGGCCAAAGCAACAATGGAGTGGCTCAAGAACAAAAAAGGGAGTGTCCTACAGTGACCCAGTCAAAGTCCTGATCTCAGTTCTATTGAGAATCTGTGGCACTCTTTGAAAATTGTGGTCCACAAGCGACAGTCCAACCAACCTGAACGATCTGGAGTGAATCTGTTAAGAAGAATGGGCCTAAATCCCTCTGACACTGTGTGCAAAGCTGGTACATACCTACCTCAAAAGACTTAAAGCTGTTATTGCAATGAAAGGTGACTCTATCAAATATCAATGTGTGTGGGTTGAATACTTATGCAAGCAACATGTTTCAGTTTTTTATGTTTCTTACAAACATTTCCCAACATAAACCAATGTCGCCTTACAATAATTGATTTTGAGTTTCAGTGTCTCAAAATAAAATATTGCACTATTTGTAATTCGGTAATATGAGAGCATTGGTCAGGGTCTGATTACTTTCGCAAGGCACTGCTCTCATATGGTAACTAGTCTCTGTGACTAGTCACTTTTACTCCAATGCTATGCATGCATAAACAGTTTTATTCAGGTTTTAAGCAAATCTCCTGAAATTAAGAGGAAATTTTGCAATATGCAGAGAAGCTTTCTATCCTAAACTAAAACCCAGGTATATTGGACTGCTTGCAACTGGAGCCAAGCTTACTGGATTAGATGAGCCAATTAATGTATATTCTGTATGCAAACTAAAGCTAATCATAGTCAATATTTAATTTCAGCCCAAGCTACATGCTATAAACCATGACACTGTTTACTGTGGCAGAGATACTGTGATGTCTTTATTGGCTCTTTTGGATGAAGTGGCTACTGACCCTCTTCCTAACAACAAAGCCCAAGTGTTGTTTGGCAACGAATTTGGATTCCCTTGTACCTTGATGCTGTTCAGGTAAGTGCTAGGTGTTTAAAATTATCAAAGAGGCTCACAGAAGAAGTAAGATCAAGGATGCTTTTTCTCTGAAGGAGGGTGATGTGGGATCATCTCGTATACAGATGTTTCCTATACAGAGACTATATAAGGAAAAACTCAATAACTTGGGAAGTGTGGAGTGTGTTTGGAACAAGAGAATGGCTCAGGAAGCCCATGCGTTCAGTGGTCCTCAGCTTGTGCTTCGTTGGAATTATTCTTGGGTTGAAGAAGAATGAGAGTATTGTGTCAATAAAACATTGGTCTTATGGAATTCTGTAAAACAACAGGGGCAATAGAGAGAAACGCTTGAGGAGAAACATACCAGGACACAATTGCTACTAACCAAGCCAGTTTTATGTTACTGGGAGTTGTGTAAAGATGGCAGTTGAGAAGTTTTAATGCTACCAATATTACCTGAACAAAAAAAGTCAGTTTCAGCAGAACATTTAGCAAACTTATGCCTTAACTACAAGTGTTTCAGCTACAGTGATAGCAGTAGCGGCTTGTGGGTCTGTGGTGTTGTCCTGCATGTCACTGCTGCATGTCACTGCTGGATACCAAGAGTGGGAGGGTCAAGGCAGTGGGGAGTTCTGCACGGTGCAGGTGCAGCGGTAGAGCCAAGCTGATGCTGCACCTTCATTGTGCTAATCCCACCTCTGCTTTGCTGCTGCTCACTTCCCTCTTGGTAGCCAGCACAGGATTATTGCAGCCCTACTGGTTGTTACTGAGTGATAAAATAAAATCAATAATAGAAAAAAAGCTAAACGTGTGTACAGTGGTAAATAAATAAAACAAGGCTGTCTGATTTTCTTATGTTGATTGACCTAGTCAAGCTATCATCAATAGGTACAGAGTTCCTGTGCGTGTCTGCAGATTACCTACACAACAGAAGCATTCATTTTATGGTGGGAACCTATTTGCACAAGCATTTTGTGTGTGTATATGAATTGCTCCCTTCTTTAAAATGAATGAAACAACCACATAGACAAAAGGTATCTGCTCTTCTGAGTGCACATTGCATCTCTTCAGTCAGAGCAGCTGCAGTAGGTTTTATTCATTGGTCAAATGCTAAAAAACAATTTATTTTGGCACCAAATCTATAAGGGCATAATGAAAATGTCACCTTAGAAAGTTCCTCCATGTGTTGTGCTTATCACCATTGCTTACAGTTCATTTAAATATTAATTTAGATCTCCAACACAATCTAGTGGATCCTCTCCAAAAGCTTTGAGACAACGGATTCGGACAGCAATGGATGAAAAAGAAGTTAAGGTACAATAACTACAAAATATCTGGCTTAGGGACAAATATTATTAATCTTATTGATTAAATAACTATATTGTCTGAGGCCTGATATGCAATTTAGGAAAAAAACATGAAGCCCTTCTGAAGCCATACCACAGCAAAATGAAAACATGTTTATATTTCACTCCTTTCTCTCTTTCTTGCCCCTGTCATTTAAAAAACCACCTGCCAGGATCAAGCGTTGTCTCCCTTAATGCATACCAGCTCCAATGCTTCATTTCCTAACTATGATAATAAACCCAGATTGGGGAACACTTGCTTAATACAAACCAGGAATCAAGCATTGAAGCCAGTGCATGAAGGAGAAGGGAGGAAGATGTGTTTCGCTCACCCCTGATGCTCACCCCAACCTGCCTATTATGTACTGAAACTTTTTCAGAGATGGGAAAAGCTTTAAAGTGGAGCATTTTGTTCTGTCCTCTGTGAATTGATCATTTTTGCTTATTTATTGGTAGAAAGTACCTTAATAGTAGGGTGTGTGTGTGAGTGTCTTAAATTTCTAGAAGCGATTGCCATAAACTACTTTTTTGCCTCTTGCTATGGCATAAGCATATGTGGAATTTTATAGAGGGGGGGAGAGGGAGAGATTGATTGATTGAAAGAAATACCAAAATGTTTCAGCTTCCGCCTTCATAAGCTGCTAACATACAAATGCTGTTGCCAAGGTGGCAGTTATAGAGCTTTCGAGGATGGAATGCTCAGAGGGGCTTCATTTGCAGAAGCTAAGTGTGCTGGTACTGACCTCCAGGTTCAGGCCATGTGATGCCAATGTGTCCAGAGAGTATATCCAAAAGTTCTCCCTTTTATCAATGCTGCTGGATCTGTTGGCATCTCTATAGCTGTTATAGAAGAGTCCAACAGGCTGTGACCCTCAATGTTGAAATGTTTTGCAACTGGTTGCTCCACTTTTTTTGTTAAGATTGCCAATTTGTGGCTTCTGAAGCGTGTGCGTAGGTCAGTTTTGGTTTTTCCTGCGTATTGCATATAACATCCTGGTCTTTTGCATTCAGTGACATAAATTATATTGCAGGACCTGCAGGTGATGTTCTGCAGCACTAGGACAGGCAGGACATATTACATCAAACAAGCATCACCTGTGTAGCTTGGAAGAATTTCATAATATGTGCCTCTGAGCATATGGTGAGTGGTGGCAATATCTGCCATCTCCAAAGATAGAGAATTACATTTTTGTATGTTTGTTGGTGCTCTTCTTACTTTGCTTCTTTCCTGCGTTACTATTGTTTCTACAGAGAATCTAATCTAGAAAATTTTATTTATCTCATTATTCATCCTAGAAATCTGTCAAATTTATTTTTATTAATTTCAAAGCCTTTTTATTGGTCAATGTCATATGATGGCGGAGACAGTCTTTTGTCTTTCAAATTGGAGGTTATGTTCTCTTTCTATTTTGGGTGCATTAACCGTTGAATCTGAAACTGCAGTTTGATGTAAAATCAGACTGATTACAATATGTTGCTACTTGAGGAACGACTCTAGCTGTTGGAAAAAACAAACTTAGTCTGCCCAAGATGCATGTTTTCAGCCTGCTATGTTTAAACCACTTCATTTAAGGCAAGGTGGGCATGGTCAATTAAAAACACAGAGCACACCTAGAATTTTGCTAGAATATATTTCACCTCCCACTCTTTTATCTTGTGCAAACTGAGACACTCCTGGTGTCCACTGGAGACTATTCTGCAGAATAGTCAGTGCCATTATTCCACAATTATTTTCGGAGTTTTTTAGTGTAAATTTTGCAAAGTGTTCCCATATTCACAGAAACAGAAGCAAAAGAACATGATTTCCTATAGGAAACTTCACTAAAATTGCAAAGTAAATCAGACTTATTTAAAGTGACTATCTGGACTATATCAGCTGTCTTAATATTGTTGTTTCCTCCCTGCTAAAACAAGATCAGCACAGCACATGTCTTATTTCTGTTATCTGGGCTGATTGCAGGTGTTGCCACCACTCACCATATGCTCAGAGGTACGTTACCAAATTCTTCCAAGCTACACAGGAAGTGGATTGGACTGTGAAAAAGCAACCCAAATTGTGTTTGCATTTTGACAATTTTGTAGGGCAGTACAATATCTCAGAGAGGAGGTCAGGTCTCCTGCTCCCTGGTGCATTCACTATAGCTGCCCAATTTCCCTACTTTTTAAAGTTTGATAAAAAAAATCTGTTGGCTATAGGTACGTTCTTAAACCTCAAATGTTTTTTGCCAGTTAGTGAATTTCTCTGCTTTTTAATCTGGGAGGTAAGAAATGGGATCCTGTCCAAGTTTGCTGAGAATGGATTTATCATTTGCATGCTGATTAAGTTCAGCGGGATTTACTCCCCTGCAATCATGCTTAGGGTAGGTGAAACTGACCACAGGGGATGGGGAGGGGAGGAGGAGGAGGGAGGGGAGGAGGGGGATGGCAGCAGGAAGTAAGGGAAGGGGGGAGGAGAACAGGTTTGATCATTTGCATGTTGATTGAGTTCAGTGGGATTTACTCCCCTGCAATCATGCTTAGGATAGGTGAAACTGACCACGGGATGGGGAGGGAGGGGAGGAATGGTGGAGGGGAGAAGGGGGTGGGAGCAGAAAGGAGGGGAAGGGAGAAGGACAGGTTTGATCATTTGCATGTTTATTGAGTTCAATGGGATTTACTCCTATGCAATCATGCTTAGGATAGGTAAAACTGACGGGGGGAGGGAGGGAGGCTGGAATGAGCAAGGAAGAAGGAAGGAGAGGAGAGGGGAAGAAAGGGAAAGCCAGGTCTGATCATTTGCATGCATATTGAGTTGAATTGGATTTACTCCTATGTAATCATGGTTAGGATAGGTAAAACTGACCATGGGGGGAGGAGCAGGGGGAGGGTTGAGGAGAGGGAAGGAGAAACGTAGGGAAGAGGGGAGTGGAAGGAAGGGGAGGAGGAAGGAGGGGATTGGAGGGAGAGGGGCAAAGGAAGGGGCAGGGGAGGGCAGGTTTGATAATTTGCATGCTTATCAGAGCTTGGAAGCAACTAGTTACAAGTAACGAATTACTTGTTACTCAAAAAAGTAATAAATTACGAGTGGGTAACTTCATTACATTTTGCTGGTAATAGAACGAGTAGTAACTTCATTACTTTTGAGGAGTAATTGTAATGTTTCCAGCATTACTTTTGTGCGTTACTTGAGGGGGAGCAGGGGAAGTCTTCTGCTCCTCTGATTTGTGAACAAAAATCATGTGCTTCAAATTGGGCTTCTGTGCAGTGTTGTTCTTCCTTCATGCTCTATGGGTGCTTAGGAGGCAACGAGGGAGGAGGCGGAGAGCGAGACGACGTGGAGAAAACAATTGTTTAAAAATTGACAGGAGTGGAAGGAGAAAAGAGCTGGAGGCATATATATACAAAAAATATGTGTGTTGGGGTATCATCATTGCTGGGGGTGGGGTGAGGGGATGTGAGATTCTGTTATGCCATTCTGTGAATCTTATGGATAAAAAAAGATTATTCTACTACCCTCTGTATGTGTGTGCTTATTTTTAATGTTGTTTTAGGCTACTTAGATGTGCAGCAGCCAAGGCCAGCACCTTGTAGGCATTTTTTTTGAAAAAAAGTAACTAAAATGTAATTGTAGCAATTACTTTTGAGTAAAAGTAAAGTAATCAGTTACTTTCAGAGCAATTGCAATCGTAACTGTAATTACTACTTTTTGGGGGCCATGCAACTGTAACTGTAATTTATTACTTTTTAAAAGTAATCTTCCAAGCTCTGATGCTTATTGAGTTCAATTATATTTACTCCTGTGTGAACATGCTTAAGATAGGTAAAACTGACCAGGGGGAGGGGGAGGGGAGGGGGAAGGATGGGATTGGAGGGGGAGGGGAGGGAAAGGGGAGGGGATAGGAGGGAGGAGAAGGGAGGGTGGGTTTGGTCAGTTGCATACTTTTTGAGTTCAGTGGGATTTATTTCTGTGCAATCATGTTTGAAAATGGAAATGGACTGCCTTCAAGTCGATCCCGACTTATGGCGACCCTATGAATAGGGTTTTCATGGTAAACTGTATTCAGAGGTGGTTTTACTATTGCCTTTCTCTGAGGCTGAGAGGCAGTGACTGGCCCAAGGTCACCCAGTGAGCTTCATGGCTGTGTGGGGATTTGAACCCTGGTCTCCCAGGTCCTAGTCCAACACTGACCTGGGGGAGGGAGGGGGAGGGGGAGGGGAGGATATTGGGTGGGTGAGCACTGGGCAGAAGGGAAGCCCCTTTCCTTTCCAAAAGGAAAACATTGTGAACAGTATCATTACTTTTCAGAATTTCCCCCACCTTTTTATTCTACAGCAGGCACATGTAGCCTCCCACCCAAATTTAAACCAAATCTATCCCTGGCCACATCCACACCAGGCCTTTATTTCATTTTGGACAGTCGTGGCTTCTCTCAAAGAATCCTGGGAAGTGTAGTTAGTGAAGGGTGCTGAGAGTTGCTTGGAGATGCCCTGTACCCCTCACAGAGCTTCATTCAAAACAGCTGACTGTTAAACCACTCTGGCCACTGGAGCTCTCTCAGGGGAATACGAGTCTCCTCTCAGCCCCCTTCACAAACTACACTTCCCAGGATTCTCTGAGGGAAGCCATGACTGTCTCACGTGAAATTAAAGTCTCTTGTGGGTGTAGCCCCCTGATTAGCCAAACCAAGCAGCTGTGAATCTGCCTTTTAGAACACTGACAGTTGGTTCTTACTGAGCGTGCCTGACATCATTCAGTTCAATGCAAAATTTATTAAGTTAATTAAAAATCAGCCAGGCATTTTTTTAACTTTTAAACTGCAGAAGATGAAGGTCAGAGTATGGAGCAAGGTCAGTAACAGGATTACAGGTCCTCTGTGAACATGGCTGATTTTTAATGAATTTCAGCAGATTATGAGAACTCTGAGAGAAAAAATTCCAAAAGATGTCTGGGTTGTTTTTCTCTCTCTTTAGACTTTGAACTCTCGATTCTTTCTGACTATTTTGTTTATCACCATGAAAATTGAGAGGGTTGTTAAGCAAGCGTTTCTGAGTTCAGGACTATAAGTTTTGTAAGGTTTTGTTTTGAAATGAACTTATGGGAAGCATCAGAACGGCATGGGGGGTGTTTTCAATTTAACATTGCGGAATGTGAAAAATCCACGCTGGCTATAGTATACAGCCATTCTTATGGCTGTATAATATTTGCAGAAACAGCGAAATGTGCCAGATGGTCACGAAACATATTTGCAAACCCTTACAGCTTCATTTTCTGTAGTATCGTACCTGATGTAGTTATCCGTACTTGAACTAAAATATTATTAATGGTAATTGTCAAATCAGGACACTTTACAGGTTTGTAAAGTGACCAAAGTAAGTAATTTCAGTGGGTCTCTTCTGAGTATGACAGTTGGAGACAGTCCATCCATCTGTTTTAGGTTCCAGTTCCAAACTGGTGTAAAAGACTTAAAACTCAGATACCAAAAACGTTTCTCTATCCTCCTTATTTGATGGCATTGTGAGGGCATTTCACTGGGTTGGTTTCTGCAATCACCTTATCGACCTGATGTGCTGCTGAATCCTAAAAATCGGAGCTGAACCAATCTGAGTATCTTCCATTTTGTATACTAAACAAATTTCATTAGATACATAACCCCTGAATATTTTTTTGAAATCATTTGAGCTGCATTATTGTGGCTTTGAAGAACTTGGAATAACATATATATTGAGGGGGAGGAAGTTGATAGAAAAGTATTGTCTAATATTTTAGACAGTTAGTAGGCTTCAAAGTTTTGTTTTGTGATGAAACTTAATTCCAAATTTTAATCTCAAAGGTTAATTTTTTTAGAATTGCTACCATAACAAGTGATCTTAGTTATGTAATGCACTTGTATGGACTTAATTTTTTTTAATGAGGTTAGGGGACTAAAGAAAAGGAGCTTGTACAGCTTTCTAAAGTCAATGTTAGGGTGGCAGCATTTTTTGAGAATTAGTTTATATGAAATAAGAATTGTTCATTATACATTAATTCTTGGCTATATAGTTAAACTTCCAAGCAAATGAATAAAAAACTCTGCTGCCACAGTGGGATAAAAACAACATGCCTAGTAACCTGCATCTCATTGATCCTCTGTCTTTCCATTTAGCTGAAGCAGCCTTTAATTAGGTCTCAGTTTGCTTGCACCTATAAAGATGACCAAATGACTGTGGCAAAGGATCAGTACTTGAGGGTAATTCAGGCCCCAACATGCATACACCCAGCCCCAACAGAAAAGGCACATCTGGACCCTGAAAATGAATCAACTGCAGGTAAATGAATTGGCAACAATGCTACATAAGACCTCTTTACCATTCCTTCTCCTTCCTTTTTCAATAAGTAGTTGTATTTTTCTGATGAGCTGGATGGATTTGTATGTTATCAAATTAACTGTTTTAATCACATCAAAAATTACTTTCTATAAAAAATAAGAATCCCATTGAATCACACCAAAGACTTATCTAGCCCATCATCTGTTTCCCACAGTGGCCAATAGGTGCTCCTAGGAAGTCCACAAGCAGGGCATGAAGGCAGTAACCCTCCCCCCCCAGCTGTTTGTCTCTCAGCAACTGGTATTCAGTTTCTACTTAGCCATCAGGGAACTTTTAATAGACCTATTTTATTTTGCCCATTTTATATTTTTAAAATCTTGCACTTCTTGTCTTCCTTATTTCTTAACCTCACCATAGTTGGTGTGAGAATATACAGTGATTGTCCCAAAGTCACCCAGAGTTTGTGGTGGAGTAAGGATTTGAAACCAGATCTCCATTCACCACAATGAGCTTCATGAATTCTCTTTTAAAACACCTAAGCCAGTGACTATCAGTACTGGCAGCAAATCCCATAAATTATGAGCTACCGAGAGGACTTTCTTTTGTTCTGAATTAATTGCAAATTTCTTTGCTTGACCCAGAGCTTTAGTATTTTGAGAGAAAGGAAAAGTTATCTTTCACTTTTTCTACACTATTCCTAATTTTATAACCCTTTTCTAAGCTAAAAAATCCCCAAATGCTTTAACCATTCTTTATAAAGTGCTCAATATACTTGATTGTTTGGATGCCCCTTTCTGCACCTTTTCCATCTCTGAGATCGTCTTCTTAAGATAAGATGACCAAAGTTGTACACAGTATTTCAAATGTGGCTACAACATTGACTTATAGAAAGGATATTAGCAGTTTTATTTTTCAAACCCTTTCCTAATAATCACTGCCATGGAATTTGCCTTTTCCCTGCCACCACACAACCTGAGTTTCATCAAGCAACCCACCACAATCCCAGTATCAATGTATACATGGTTAGGATGTTTTGTCCCAATGTGCATCACTTTATGTGTAAAAGTGCACACATATTTAAGTCAAATCTCATTTGCCCTTTTATTGCCCATTTACATAGCTCGCAGCAATGCCTTTTGGACCTCTTCACAATCCACTTGGTGTTTCACTATCCTGAATAATTTGGTGTCATCCACAAACTTGGCCTGATCATTCCTGACTTGACAATTTATAAACTAGTTAAATAGTACTGATGCCAGTACAGATCCTTGGGAGATCGCACTGCTTGATTTCCCCAATAATTTAATACAAAAACCCTTTATATTAATTTAGGCCATGAACCATCCAGGCATTCAAAACCTCTTAGGTACCACTGATGTTGAAAATAGCATTTCTTGTGAGTGTTGATTGCTGTTTTATGACCATGTTTCTTCTGTGCTTGTTTCTACAAGCAAGTAGCTGAAATATCACTCGGTATATATTTATTAAGGGCCATCTGATGCCTGAACTTGGAAGTCAATGATACAGTTTGCAGCAGTTCCTGTGATTACAGGAGCTAGGATAAGTGCAATATGTTCTTAGGAATTGCTACTGTATCTGTGGTCACCAGATGCGCCTTTTACATTTATCCACCCAGATGTATGTCTGAATCCAGGGATTTCTTAAATATAAAACAAAATATCTTGTGTGAATTGACCTCTGTCAAAACTGAGGCTCTAAATGTTCTTAAAAATAAGTTTAAATTGCATATACTTCTTTAGGCCTCTGTGTATTGGCATACCAAATGGATGAATACAAAAATTTTCAAATAGGAATATAGGGCAAATGGTTAATTTAATTCTCTTACTTACATCTACAAAGAGTTGCATTATGCTGTATATATTTTACTTCTTAAAGATGAACTTTCTCCTGTTTTCTGGCCTCTATGTGTCCATTTCCTATAGAGATTGCTGAAATGTTGCTTCAGAATAATGGCTACAATCCTATATTATGGCCGGTTTTTAGTAGACTGGCTCTGTTAATTGGATTGCGTTAATTATGTGGATTTAAGTGACGAGCATACCAGAAAAAAATATTAAAAAATACATGATTTTTTCTTACAAAAATGTTGTATTCACTTAACCAACAGAATGCCTTCATTTACAACTTGAAAGTGCTGCACTTGCAACTAATTCTGGAAATATTCATCAGAATGGAAGTAAAAGTAAAGAAACAGGGAAATCAAGTTGCCAGCCAAGAAACAAGAGCTCAAAGAAGAAGCAGGTGGACAGGACTAGTGAAAATGTCATATGCACTAACAAAAATGAATCACTTCAACATATACACAGTAAGAGACTAAAGACTACTGTGAAATGCCAGAATAGTTTGGACAGCAAAATAAAAAGAGCTGGAAAATGCAACAAGATTGTAGCCAAAAATAAACTGATTGCTGGTCAAGCAAAGCTAACACAGTTCTTTAGGTTATAAATGTTCTTATTGTAATGCTTATGCAAACATCATTGGCTCTTTTGAAACACAGTAATACCTTTTTCCTTGTAATGATGAATATTAGTAAATTGATATGTATGCAGTATTTGGACAAATGGATCAACAAGCTTTGCATAATTCCTAGTTTTAATAATGCGCTATAATCTTTACATTTGTTTGATCATGTGGTATTTTGACATACAAATATTTAGGATTTATACAAACACAAAGCAATACTTATACAACTACTACTTCATTGAATTGACAAAAAAATGGGTTTTTCTCTTCCAAATGACGTACTTTCAACAGTTTTTAGACTTGCCAACAAGGTCGGTAGACTCTTCCGAGCATGCACCTGAGCACTGAAGAAAAACACACAAGAAATATTTATTTTTTTCCAGATAAATAGTGAACAGGTATGAATGATATTTGTATTAATTGGGTTTAACTTCATCCTCAGTGGTGTGTTGCATACCTTCACTAACATTATCCATCTTAAAATATTTGGGTCAATTTGTCTAATAAACGTTTTTTTAGAAACAGCTGCAGCCTAAGTATTTGTCTCATTACCTTAATACACTGAAAAAATCCAGTGCTATTACTTCATTGAAATAACCTGAAATTTACACTTACTGTCAAAATCTCTTCTTCCAATAGGTAACTTAGCTGAGTTCTCATCATCTCCAGATTCTCTTCTTTCTTGAACTGACTGAATGGTTTGAAATTCAGCATCAGCTGGAAAAGTCATAGGTCCCTCCAGTGCAAAATAAGGAAGCTGCTTAATATCTAGGTTCATGGGTTTTCCATGAGGGGGAGGGAGTCGCTTAGGACTTGTATTCTGTATTTCAAAGAGAATGTAGATGTTAAAGAAGAAACCATATTAATGGCCAGAAAGCAAAGTGTTGTGACCAGAACCTCACTTCGTGAGCTATTCTCTCAAAACATGGAGTGACTGTCAGATTGCAGCTTCTTAAAAAAAAAAAAGCTCTTTGGAGGCTGCTTCTGAACAGAAAATCAGAAGTGAGCCAGTGAAGCCCTGGTGCATGGAAGTACATGGATGTCTTTGGAACTCAGTAGTTATCTGCAATTCTGAAACTCTCCCTGCCCCCACCCCAAAGGCACAGCAAGACTTAAAATGTGGAATGTTGGGTTGGTAATCATTTTTCTGAGATACTATGCTAATCTTTTTTCAAATGCACTTTGGGCTGCAAGCCTATACTCACTTCCCTGGAAGTAAACCCCTTTGAATCCAATGTAGCTACTTCTAAGTAGGCAAGAATAGAACTGCACTGCACAAAAAGTCAAAATATGGTGTTTGCCTGAATTTGGAATGGATAGTCACTTCAAGTCTCATCTCAGAATTAAACTACACATTGACATAATTAAAATAATCCATTTTAATATTTTGCCACAAGTCTGTTGCCTCTTTAAAACAACTATGCACCTGTTTGTGTTAACATGATAGCTGAAAAGCAGAAGGATGTACCAGATAAAATGCAGTAATCCATATGGAAACAGAACAAGAAAATCTCCAATATTAATTTATTGGAATTTAATTTTTTTTAAGTTATGGTTGGATGGCATCTGACCCATGATGGACTAAAAGAATTATGGTTTTAAAGATGGATTTAATGTATTCATATTGTTTCAGCTTTGCATCTTGTTTTTAGCTATAATTTTGGACACTGCCATGGTATTTTTGAATGGTAGGCAGTTTATAAATTCTTTTACATAAATGAATAAAAAGAATGGGGTTGGAGAAGGAAGCTGAATGCTGGAGTTCTAAATATCATAAAACATATGTTGGTATTAACCAGTAATACAGAAATTTTGGAAGTTAATATTAAGAAAAATTGAGGATGTAACACTAGTAAAGATTCCAGCAGATTGTATTGTAATTTTTACTTATGTTTTAAGGAATTAAATTGGAGTCGTGGAATATATTCTTTGAAAGCTAAAGTCCTAATTGCTCACAATTGAAAAAAGGAAGAAGACCCAGCAATACAGAACTGGGAAATTAATTGCTGAATTAATTAGAAAAGTTAAAAATAGAGAAAAACAGGGAAGAATGTATAATATTTCTTATTCTGCTTTTTTATCTATTTAAAACAATCTGGTTTTAAGTAATGTTAATAGGAATAAACTTGGAAATAGAACTTGGAAGAAGTTGTATTATAACTGAGTAAGAGATGTTTATATTTATTTCAATTATGAATTACAGTTCTTATTCAGGAATTCAAGTTTGTGATTGATTATACTGTTTTGGATAATTTAACTTATAATATATTTAAGAACTTTGATAGCTAACAAAAAGTAACTCACAATGAACTTTGGGGCTCCATCTTCCTCTTCATTCAGAAAACTGTTGTCCTCTATTTTATAATGCTCAAGAGAAGACGCAGGCCGTGACATCTCAACTTTGCCACCATTCTGTATTACGTTTCCAAGACTGAATGTACTTAGCAGCATATCGTCTTCTGCTTTTCGCATAGACTTTGAAACAGAAAGTAAGAAACCTTGAGAAAAGAGAGAGAAAATTAATATTAATGCATAGGATGAGATACACATTTTCAGATGCTTTAATGTCTGCATGGAAGAGAATCAAGTTCAAATATTATTTGAAAGAGATGTCTTTGAAAACAGCTTTTTCTGTGACCAAACACTAGCTTTATATAGCTTCCAGAGTGAATAGAAACCACTTCAGCAGCTTACGCATTCTTCAGATGGCCATTAGTTAAGAGGGTGACCTTTGTATACTATTACATTTCTTTTATTTTAAAACATAGGTGATTATGTCAATATAATCTTGAAATACTTTGGATTATCATGTATTAAACATCACAGGACACTATATCACCACTCCTTCCTTTTTTTGAATGGACATTAATTTCTACTTCAGACCATTTTTGAAAAGAATTAATTTGCACATCTATGGAAGAAGTGGTGGTGGTGGGGGGTAGAGAATCTTCCTTATGTGCATTTTAAAAATTGAAAATGGAGAGGGGGAAATCCCAATAAGGAAAGTCTAAAGTAATGAACTTTTTTGTTTAGGAAAAAAGGTCAGCTAAACATGGATATGGTAGAGGTTTATAAAATTGTAGATCAAGGTTCCCAAACTATGGTCTGCAAGCTTCATTTGGGTGTTCCACAACATGCCTGTATTTAATATTCATACTGATTTTTAATTACATTTTATTGCTTCTGTTACTACTTACATTTTTTTGTATTGCAATTTGAATCCTGTTGAATGCAAATTGTAATATGATAAAAATATAAGTCTAAGAAGCAATAAAATACAATTATAAAATAATCATATGACATCTAGCACATCTGCTGCAGCAGGCAGAAAAATCATGAAGTGATCTAGCAAGACCATCAGCAATTTTCAAGTGGCTGCTGAAGAAAAAAGTTTGGGAACCGCTGGTGCAGATGGCATGGAGAAAGCAGGTAGAACTTCCCCTCTTCCTTATACTGGATTACCAGAATTTTCTTGTCAGGTACTGACAAAGGACTTGACATAACCCATACGTTGCTGCCACAAGTAGTGTAGTCGCTAGCTTGGATGCCCATAAAAAAAAAAAGATGAGGATAGGGTATCATGGCCAAATGAAGCCTGGTTTATTATACGCTGAGAGTAAATGCAGGATACATCTCACTATTCTGCTCCTGCTTGTGAACTTTCAGAATCATCTCCCTGGTCACCTTTGGAACAGAAAGCTGGACTTTTTGCCTGAGCCAGGATGGCAATTCTAATATTTCTCCAGATTAGAAAGTTTGGTTACTATCATTTTGTGCTATTTCCTTTTGAGGATCAAGATGAAATAGGACACTCTGGAATGCCTCCATACATCTTCATTAAGATGTAAATGTACTGTCTTCAAGTCAATTCTTACTTATGGCGACCCTATGAATAGGGTTTTCATGGTAAGCGGTATTCAGAGGGGGTTTACCAATGCCTTCCTCTGAGGCTGAGAGGCAGTGACTGGCCCAAGGTCACCCAGTGAGCTTCATGGCTGTGTGCAGATTTGAACACTGGTCTCCCAGGTTGTCGTCCAACACTCTAACCACTATGCCATACTGGCTGTACATGTTCATTAGTGTTTATTTACTTATTTTAAAATATTTCTATCCCACCCTTATACTCTATAATAGGGCACTCAGGGCAGCTTACAAAAATAAAATCAAACACGTACATAATAAAATTGGAAACAGTAAAATCACAAAAACATTAAAATAAATTACAATACATAAAATACAATTAAAACACATAATACTGTACACACACACATATATATACACATATATAAGGGGTGGTACTAAAGGTAAAATTTAACGTAAAAGGCATAAAATCAGTGTCAGGCTCTACCTTCAGTCCCTCCTGAAGGCTCTCTGGAACAAGATCGTTTTCAGAAGTTTCAGGAAAACCAACAGGGAGGGGGCATAGCGGACTTCTTGGGGTAGGGTATTCCAAAGCTTGGGGGTCACAGCTGAACAAGCTCTCTCATGCGTGCCTGTCAGTCTAACATCTTTTATTCCAGGCACGCAGAGGAGACCAGAGGCAGATGATCTTAAATCCTGGGTAGGTACCTATGGGGGTAAGCAGTCCCTCAGGTATATTGGTCCAAGGCTGTTTAGGGCTTTAAAGGTCAGAACCAGCACTTTGAATTGGGCCCGGAAACAAATTGGGAGCCAGTGGAGTCGATAAAGCACAGGGGTGACATGCTATCTGCACTGTGCTCTAGTTCATTCTGGCTGCTGTATTTTGAACCAAGTGCAATTTCCAAACTGTTTTCAAAGGCAGCCCCACATAGAGTGCATTACAGTAATCAAGCCTCAATGTCACCAATGCATGTGTCACTGTGGCCAAGTCAACTGCCTCCAGGAACAGACGCAGTTGGTAGACCAGTCTGAGTTGGCCAAAAACACTCCTGGCTACCGCAGCCACCTGATATTCAAGCAGCAGGGCAGGATCCAGGAGGACTCCCAAACTGCAGACCTGTTCCTTCAAGGGGATTGCAATCCCATTCAGAACAGGTTGCAACCCCGTCCCTGATGCAGTTTTTCCCTTGACCAGCAGTACTTCCGTCTTGTCTGGATTAAGTTTCAGTTTGTTAGCCTACATCCAGCCCTTCACAGCCTCCAGGCACCGGTTTAGGATGAGCACTCCCTCCCTGCAATCAGGTGGTAGGGAGAGATAGAGCTGAGTGTCATCAGCACATTGATGATATTATACTCCAAATCTCCTGATCACCTCTCCTAGCTGTTTCATATAAATGTTAAAGGGCATGGGAGACAGAATGGAACCTTGCGGTACCCTACAGGCCAATGGCCAGGGGTCGAGCAGTAGTCTCCCAGCACCACTTTCTGGGTCCTGTCTGTCAGGTAGGACAGGAGCCACCGTAAAACAGTGCCTCCCAATCCCATCCCAGCTAGACGGCCCAGAAAGATACCATGGCCGATCGTATCGAAGGCTGCTGACAGGTCCAGCAGCACCAACAGGGATGCACTCCCCCTGTCTGATGCCCGGCGTAGATCATCAAGCAGGGTGACCAAGGCAGTCTCTATCCCATGACCAGACCTGAAGCCTGATTGACAAGGGTCTAGATAGTCAGATTCATCCAGGAAAACTTGGAGCTGAGCAGCCACTACCCTCTCAATCACCTTGCCCAGACAGGGGAGATTAGAGAATGGGGGGAAGGTGTTAACATCCATAGGGTCTAACGAAGGCTTTTTAAAGAAAGGTCTTATTACAGCCTCCTTCAACAATGTTGGCATAGAACCTTCCCTTGGGGAGGTGTTAATTAAATATGCCAAGCAGTCAGCCACTCCCCCTCTGGCAGATTTGATTAACCAGGATGGGCAAGGGTCAAGGGAACAAGTAGTGGCCCTTGATTCTCCCAGAATCCTGTCCACATCCTCAGGCTTTAGAAGCTGAAAAGTATCCATAGAAAAATGACCAGAGGAAGCTTCTGGGACATCTGGCACAACTGTAGTTAATGAGGAGTCCAAGTCAGTCCAAATGCGAGCAATTTTATCTGCAAAGTGCCTTGCAAACATGTCATAGTGAGTGACTAAGGGCGAGAGCCCAAAAGACCCCGGACCATCCAGAAAATCATCGCCAGATGACACTGAGCAGACACAATGGTGGCAGAGAAGTGCACTTTCTTTGCTGCCATCACTGCCACATGATAGGCTCGAAAATGAGCTCTAGCCTGTGTTCGATCGGAAGTGGACTGAGTTTTTCTCCATCGTCGCTCTAGCCATCGTCCCTGCCATTTCATCAGGCCCGAGGTTTGAGTAAACCAAGGTGTATTATGGGGCTTCCCTGGTGGGAGAGGGCGCTTTGGAGCAATAGTGTCTATCGCCTGGGTCACCTCCGTATTCCAGAGATTGACCAGGGCTTTGGCAGTATCGCCAGCCATGCTGGGAATATCCCCCAGAGTATTTGGGAAACCATCTGGATCCATGAGTTTCTGGGGGCGGACCATCTTAATCTGCCCTTCGCCCCTACGAGTGTGTGTCCTGCCACATGCATTGGCCCAGATGATATTAGAGACAGCCCCATGGTTGCCATCGCAGCCCACCCTCTGGAACTCCCTCCCACAAGATCTTCGGCACATCTCTTCCCTGAATATGTTCCGCAAGGCCTTAAAGACCTGGCTTTTTCAGCAGGCTTTCGGGACTTCTGGGGAGGCTTAATATTCTTCTGTTTTAAATGCCTCCTATTATGTATTGTTTGCTCTTATAATTTATATATTTCACTGTATTTTTATATTGTATTCTGCCATATTTATTGTATGTACGTCGCCTAGAGTGGCCACTGGCCAGATAGGCGACACATAAATTAAATTTATTATTATTATTATTTTATGAAGTCCTGGGCTGGACCTGTGAGTCTAACATTGGAATGTATGTTGAAGTCACCCAGGACCATCCACCTGGGGAATTGCAACACCAATGCCAAGACCAGCTCCACCAGCTCAGGGAGGGAGACTGCTGGGCAACGGGGTGGAACGTACACCAAGAGAATCCCCACTCTGTTTCCCTGACCCAATGCCAGGCACACACACTCAAAGCTGTTAGGGACCTGACAGGAGAGATAGATTCCTTGCAGACAATTGCAACCCCACCTCTAGGCTGCTGGAGTGCCACAAAACCTGGTGGGCAGAGCTGGGAGAGACCTACTCCGCCTTGGTCATTTAGCCAGGTTTCAGTAATACAAGCAAGGTCAGCGCATTCATCCAGGATTAAGTCCTGAATTAAAGTGGTTTTGTTAGTCACTGACCTTGCATTCATCAGCAGGACAGGAAGATCCAGGGAGTTCCCAGCATAGCTACCAGTGTCCCGAGGGTTGGAAGGGGGACCAGAAGGGATGCAAGCATGAAGATGTCTTATATCCCTTCCCCTGTAATAGACTGTGCATGATATTAATTTACCCAAACTAACTGGTAGGTTTGATAGCAATTGATTATCTTGATAGTGCGGAAGCCAATGAGTTATCTACAGTGAATCACTGCCTTAAGCCAGGAATAGTTATGCCTGAAGTATCCTTAGTAAGTCTGAATGTTTTGAGGATTATATCCTTTGGCAAGATCTTATTTGATCATGCCTATTGAAAAATAAGCACTCAAGCTGACAATTCATGATCGTTTTACTAGATGATATTATTTACTAGGGATATTATGAGGCTGAAAATGTCCTTCTGTGAGAACACTGTCGAAGAAAGCATGGGGCAAAGTTGATGTCTTCACTGTAAATGAGTTCCCACTGCCCTCCTTCCCAGGCCCCCAGATGTTTTTCAGCAGCAGACAGCCATACTGCTTTTGAATGGGAGTCAAGCTCAGCTCCTGTAGTGGCTGCCCACCATCTTAAGCTAGCTAAAATGGAATGGCCAATAGATCTATGGAATCTATTGATTCATAGATCTATGGGGCTGGGGCTTTGCATTTTGGGTAACTTAAGATGGTGCCAGTATATCAGGTGCTTCACTGGAGGAGGATGAGAATGTGTGTGGTCTGCTTTGACAGAGGTGGGGCATTACTGTGCCATGGACCATCTGAAATCTGGTGCCAACCCTGGTTCCACACATGGATTCTACACCTGCATAACCTAATACTGGGAATGTTCTGAGAGATCTAGCCTGGGAGTTGGCAAAAGATCTTTGTCCATCTGTGTTTGCAAGAGGTGGGGTGAGCACCTTCCCAGTCTGTTCTCTTGCCTGCCATATTAGCTGCAGCTTGGGGAAATGTTACATGTTTTTTCACTGAGTTTTAGCATCTTCCCTCCTCCTTTAGTGTTTAGAAAAAGTGGGCATTATATCTTTGCAAACTTGTTTTCTGTGTATCTCTGAAGCACTTTATCTTGAAAAATGAGTAGAGCTGTAGTTGTAAGGCAGTCCCCCACTACAGATGGGCAAAACTAATTTCATTTGCCCTGGAGTCTACACTGCCAGTGTTGCACAAAGTTCTCCATACAGGAACATTATAGCTTTGGTGGTCACTAACACTTTCTCCCACAACCTCAGCTGAGCTCATTGAGTCCCAGGTTGTAAATGTGGAAAAAGCCATTTATCCCATCTTTTATTTCCATTGCGGAGAGCACCATGAAGCATTCAGGGTTTGTTCTATCCTTCCTTTGTCTTCTGCTCCAGTTCTGACCTTGGTGCAAGACCTGCGTCTACTGCATTCTTAATGCTGTAAAGACAGAAATTGCCTTAGTTGACTACCTATTCTGGGAGAGTCAAAGTTAGGACGATCCTATTGATTTGGACTGAGGTGGCTAACCCCATCCCAGGGGCTGGATCATCCCCAAACAAATGCTTCTGCCCCCCAAAACCCCAACAATTTTGACAGAAATGCCAAAAAGGAAAAAAAGGGACATGCCACAGGCTCTCTGCTCAACCCAGTACTCTGATGGGAATGCAAATAGCCTCCACAATCCTCAGATTTTATTGTTTGATGAGTCAGGAGGTGTGATAAGTTCTCAACTAATCTGCATGGATCAGTTGGGAAGGTGGGGGCTATGAGTGAATGCAAGAATGTGTGTGCAAAAGTTGGAGAGGCCACATCTGCTGCTGGCATGCGGCTCTGGGAGGACTGACTAAGGGGCGGGCTGGAAAATGTTAGCCAACCCTGTCTCAGGCCTCTCAGTGGCTTTTGATACTATAATCCACATGTAGGGAGTCTGGGCCCCTAAAAATGTTGCTGAACTACCATTCCCCAAAACCCTGACCATTGGTCATGCTAGGTGGGACTGATGGGAGTTGGAGTTCAATGACATCTGGAGGGTGACAGGTTCTGTTCTCCCTCTCCCATAAATGATATTCACTAATAGGCAAAAATATCTTGCGGTTTAAGAATGTACCTATAGCCAACAGATATTTCTATCAAATGTTTAAAAGCAGGGAAATTGGGCAGCTATAGTGAATGCACCAGGGGAACAGGAGACCTGACCTCCTCTCTGAGATATTGTATTGCCCTACAAACTTGTAAAAATGCAAATACAATTTGGGTTGGTCTTTCACAGTCCAATCCACTTCTTGTGTAGCTTGGAAGAATTTGGTAACGTGTCTCTGAGCATATGGTGAGTGGTGGCAACACCTGCAATCGGGACTACATCTCCAAAGATGAACAATTATATTTTTGTATGTTTGTTGGTGTTGTTCTTGCTTTGCTTCTTTCCTGTGTTACTACTGTTTCTACAGAGCATCTAACCTAGAAAATTATATATCTCTCATTATTCATCCTAGAAATCTGTGTCAAATTTATTTTTGAGAGAAGGGAAGAGGGACGGAGGGAGGGGAGGAGATTGGGTGGGTAGGCACTGGCAGAGGGAAAGCCCCTTTCCTTTCCAAAAGAAAAACATTGTGAATACTATCATGGTTTGTCAGCGGTTCCCCCACCTTTTTATTCTACAGCAGGCACATGTAGTCTCCCACCCAAATTAAAACCAAAGCTGTTCCTGACCACATCCACACCACCCCTTTATTTCACTTTAGACAGTCATGGCTTCCCCGAAAGCATCATTGGAAGTGTAGTTTGTGAAGGGTGCTGAGAGATGCTAGGACCCTATTCCCCCCACAGAACTGCAATCCTCAGAAGAAGGACTGACTGTTCAGTCACTCTGGCCACTGGAACTCTGTCAGGGAATAGGAGTCTCCTATCAACTCTCGGCACCCTTCACAAACTACACTTCCCAAGATTCTTTGGGGAAAGCCATGCTGTCTAAAGTGAAATAAAGGTCTGGTGTGGGTGTGGCCTCCTGATTAGCCAAGCCAAACAGCTATGAGTCTGGCTTTTAGAACACTGAGCATGCCCAGCACTATAATAGACTTCAATGTTAAATTTCTAAATTAATGAAAAACAAGCCAGACATTTTTAGAACTTTTAAACTGCAGAAGATGAAGGTCAGAGTATGGGACAAGATCAGTCATAAGATTACAGGTACTCTGTGAACATGGCTAATCTTTAGTTAATTTCAACAAATTATGAGACCACGGACAGAAAAAAGTCCAACAGGGGTCTGGCTTTTTTCTCTCTTGTTTTACACATTGAACTCTCAATTCTCTCTGAATGTTTTGTGTATCACTGTGAAAAATTAGAGGTTTGCTAAGCAATAGTTTTTAAGTTCAGGACCATAAGTTTTGTAAGGTTTTGTGTTGAAATGAGCTTACGGGAAGCAGCAGAATGGCATGGGGAGTATTTTCAGTGTAGCATTGCAGAATCCGAAAAATCCATGCTGACTATATTATACAGGCACTCTCACGGCTATGTAATTTCATTTTCATATTCTGAACCATATTTGTGGGTAAGGAGGGTGGGGACATTATATTGGAATGGATGTTTCCTAGAGGGCGATTTCATATGAAGCAAGTGGGATGGGTGCAGGGAGAGGATACTGTCTCATAGCTTTCAATAGGGTTCAATTTTGTGCCCCATAATCAGCATAATAAGTAGCAGGCACACAGCAACCTCAGGGCTAAGGCAGCAACTATAATGGATTGTTTATGAAACTGTCTGGCTTTGGGGATGAGATGTCATAAGAGCTTGGAAAAGTTACTTTTTAAAACTACAACTCCCATCAGCCCCAGCCAGCATGGCCACTGGATTGGGCTGATGGGAGTTGTAGTTCAAAAAACTAACTTTTCCAACCTCTGATAAAACTTTAAACATGCCAAACTCTTTGCCTTTACTTTTTTGCTAAGTTGTAATGATAGCCTTCCCCAACCAGGTATCATGCTGTGGGGCTGAAGGAAGTTATAGTCCAAAATGTCTGGAGGGTATGAGGTTAGTGAAGGTTAATATAAAATGACCTTACTGACATACTTTGGCAGAACAACATGTTATGAGACAAACAGACTTCCAAATCTCCTGTTTGCCTCTTCAACTCTCTCTCTCTCTCTCTTTGTGTGTGTGTGTGTGTGTGTGTGGAGGGGAGGATTTGCACAGGAGAAAGGGCAGGTGTGAGGGAGTGCTTAACCTTTCCCCTCTCTTCTGATTTGCTTCTGCTTTTCTTGACTTTTCCCTCCCAGGAGGGCTACAATTGTGGAACAAGAGCTTGGGGGAGTATTTGTGAGGGAGAACTAATGGGCACTTATCCTCTCCTACGCCGGGGAAGGAACTGGCAATCCCACCCCATATATACGGTCTGCCTAGTAAACGTCACAAGACGTCACCCTAAGAGTCGGAAACGACTCGCACTATAAGTGCAGGGACACCTTTGCTTTATCCTCTCCTACAAATGCCCGCCCCCTGCACTTATGAGATGTAGTGAGTAGTTCTGCATATAAGCTTCTAACAAACAAACAAAAATCTGGCCACAGTTCTGAGTACAGTTGAACCTCAATAGAGGCACAGATATTGCAGGGCCCATCCAATCAAAGGGATCTACAGCAGCACCACTAGGGGTATGTCTGGTGGCTGCCATTTATGAGCTTGCCTATCAGTTCAATCACCTAATGGATCAAAGAAAAGCCAAAGGGTAGCTAAGCCCAATAATGGGGGCTTGATCCAAAGGGCTAAGTGGGGGGGAGGAGAGATAAGTACATTAGAGGCCAACAGGAGCAGATCATCCTCAGGGAGAAGGCAGCAACTACAATGGATTGTTTGTTTATGTATTTGGTTTATACCCAAGGAACTCAAGGTGGTATACATGGCTGTCTCGCCCATTGTTTATCTGCACAACAACACTGTGGGGAGAAATAGTTGTGGTATATGGTGTCCCAAGGCTTAAAGGAGATTGACTGTAACCAATGCCCCTCCTATGACTCAGTGAGTGGGATTTTTGTGTTTGGGTGTGTGTTTCAACCCTCTACTGGTTCAGTTCTGCCTGCAGGAAGAGGAACATTGCGCTGCCAGGGAGGGAGAGCCCCTCGTCATCTGCTGCTGCTGTGCTGCTTCCCCTGGCTGTCACCACCACCACCCTTCCTGCTGGACTGCTGCTATTAACAGCTGCCACGCCCTGCAGGACCAGGTCCCAGCTTATTTCATCGTTGCCGCTGCACTGCGCGAGGAGAGTCTTTGGCGTGGGACATTATCGCCAGATGTATGCTGTGTGGTGTGAATGAGATTGGTGTGTGTATGTATGTGAGTCTTTGCTTGTTTTAACTACACTTTAATTGTATTTTATTGTATTTTAATGCTATTTAATTATTTGTTCTGTTGAGTTTGCTATTTATTTCTATGTTTTTGTATTTTATGTTGCTGTTTTACGCTTATGTACACCGCCCAGAGAGCCTTTTGGCTTTGGGCGGTATAGAAATTAAATTAAATAATAAATAAATAAAATAAATAGTTCTGTGTAAGCTGGCCTCAAAGCTAGTTCTGTGTATCACTTGTTCAATAAAACAAATGTTCTGCTATTCTACTGGAGTCTGCTGTGGCACATGGTCAACAGGAAAGTGTGAGAGTAGATGCATGAGGGACCCACTTAAGAATATTACAATAGTGACTGGGCAAGGTTGAGCCACAGTTCCCAGAATGGTTTAAGAGTCAATCCCTCTTCCCAGGGAACTCTGGGAATTGTAGCTCTGTGAAGGGTGTAGGGGTTTCCTAACAACTCTCTGCACCCTTAACAAAATACAGTTCCAAGACTCTTTGAAGGAGGCCATGACTATTTAAGTGGTATAATAATGCTTTAAATGTATGGTGATGATGTGGCCCTAGTGAGCTACATAGTTAAGCTAGGTTTTTAACCTGGGTCTCCCCAGTACCAGTCTGATGGGTTTAGTCTTGACATTTTTTTTATCACAATGTGACCATTGCCCAATCACCAGAGCTGTTGGTTGGGGTTAGTCAAGTGGCTCAGTCAGATGGTACAACAAGGCCTTCAGTTAGCACATCTTCATATGCCTCATCAGCCGCTCCACTTAGTAGTATAATTAACTACAGAAGCCCATGGTGGTAGTTCAAGACCTGCTTGAGGCTGAGATTTCATTTGGCCTCAGGAAAACTACTTAGACATGGCCCAAACAGCTGGATTTAAAACTGTCATTATGCAGGGAAAAGAAAATGGAGGAGGGGGGAAGTCCTGTAACATGACAAAAAAATACCAAGAAATGGGGCCAAAAATGAGTTTTATAACAACATAGTGCAGGATTTTTTCCCTAAAGTAATAGTATTTGCAGATGCCCTGGTCACCTCTCGATTGGATTACTGTAATGCGCTCTACGTGGGGTTACCCTTGAAAACGGTCCAGAAATTACAACTTATACAAAACGCGGCGGCTCGACTACTTACGAATAGTCGCCGCCGGGATCACATCACACCAGTGTTGTTCGATCTACACTGGCTTCCAGTTGCTTTCCGGGCCCAATTCAAGTGCTTTCCGGGCCCAATTCAAGGTGTTGGTATTAACCTTTAAATCCCTATACGGTCTCGGCCCAGTTTATCTAAAGGAGCGCCTTCAACGCCACCAATTATGCCGCCCGACACGATCAGCCACACAGGGTGTGGGCATTCTCAGGGGCGGCCCCCACCTTATGGAACTCCCTCCCACAAGATCTACGGCACACCTCTTCCCTAAATGTTTTCTGTAAAGCCTTAAAGACCTGGCTCTTTCAACAGGCCTTTGGGATTTCCAGGGAGGGTTGTTATGACTGAATTGCCTCTAACCCTGTACTAATATTGTTCTTGCTGCTATATTGTTTTACATTGTATTATTGTATATTATTGTACTGTGTTTTAATTATTTATATGTACGTCGCCTAGAGTGGCCAACGGCCAGATAGGCAACACATAAATTAAATTTTATTATTATTATTATTATGCAGGGTTCTTAAATGGTTGTGCTGCCAAGCACACTGAAAAGTATGTGGTAAGAAGGGGGAGAGGATGAAATATTGTTTTAATACTGTAAAGTTGGAAAGAGATTTAATTGTATTCAAATTTCTAATCTATACTTCCCACAGGGTCAGGTGTCTGTATGGGATGGGCCAAGAACTATTATTTACTTGTGAGCATGGATATTTTTGCAAAGAAACCAAAATTATTTAATTGGCAATGACTGATCAGGAATGAGTCCTTGGGGTTGTAGTGGACAGCTCAATGAAGATGTTGACTCAGTGTGTGATGACTGTGAAGAAGGCAAATTTCATGCTACGGATAATTGAGAAAGGTATTGAAAATAAAACTGCCAATATCAAAATGCCATTATACAAATGTATAGTGTGGCCACATTCAGAATACTGTGCACAGTTCTGGTCACCTCACCTCAAAAAGCATATTGTAGAGCTAGAAAAGTTTCAGGAAAGGGCAACCAGAATGATCAAGGGGGCGGAGCGACTCCCTTGTGAGGAATGATTGCAACATTTAAGGCTTTAGTTAAGAGAAAAGGTGAGTCTGAGTTGACATGATAGAAGTGTATAAAATTAAGCATGAAATGGTGAAAGTGGTTTTTCTCTCCCATAACACTAGAGCACTGGACAGCCAATGAAGCTAAATGTTGGAAGATTCAGGACATACCGAAGAAAGTACTTCTTCATACAGTGCATAGTTAAACTATGGAATTCACTCCCACAAGAAGAAGTGAGGGCTACCAATTTGAATGGCTTTGAAAGAAGATTAGACAAAATCATGGAGGATAAGGAAGGCCATCAGTGGCTACTAGCCATGATGGCTATGCTCTGCCCATAGTCAAAGGTGGTATGCTTCCGAATACTGGTTACTGGAAAACAGAGAAGGGAAGAGTGCTGTTTCACTCAGGTCCTGCTTGCAGGCTTCCCATGGGAACTGGTTGGCCACTTTAAGAACAGGATGCTGAACTAGATAAGCCATTGGCCTGATCCAGCAGGCTCTTATGCTTTTAATTTTAAAAATGTTTATTGTGTTGGATTGTTGCTTGTATTTTAGTATTGTTTTGTTATTTATTGTATTTTTATGCTGTTTTATGTTCACCGCCCAGAGAGCTATTGCTAGTCGGGCGGTATATAAATTTAATAAATAAATAAATAAATAAATTTTATAGCTGTTCAAAAAATCATCTTCAACCAGTAAACATGTTTCTGTAAGTCATATTAGACATGATGGTAGTGGCAAGTCAGAGTGTTTGAACCTGGATCTGCTACAATCATCAAAATGGGTGTGGGCTCTCCATTAAGAGGAGAAAATGCCAGGTAAGGGGAACTCGCCCCAGACAAGTTGTGTCTGTGCCTTGTTCCAGTTCTCCTCAAGACCACAGAACTGCTGGTTGTTCTATCAGCCAGCCCTTAGATCTCCAGGTGCTGCTTTTGAATGCCAGGTCGGTATATAATAAAACCTCCCTTGTCCATGATTTAATTGTGGATGAGGGTGCTGACCTGGCGTGTATAACCGAGACCTGGGTGGGTGAGCAGGGAGGAGTTGCCCTCTCTCGGCTTTGCCCACCTGGGTATACGGTGCAGCACTATGGCAGATCTGAGGGCCGGGGAGGCGGGGTCGCTGTGGTCTATAGGAATATTTTCTCTCTCACCAGGCATCCTGTCCAGATGACAACTGGTCTAGAGTGCCTCCACCTTGTACTGGGCCAAGGAGACAGACTGGGAATCTTGTTGGTGTACCGCCCACCTTGCTGCCCAACAGCTTCCCTAGCTGAGCTGACAGAGATAGTCTCGGAGGTGTTGTTGAGGTCCCCCAAACTTGTGGTGTTGGGGGATATCAACGTTCATGCCGAGACTGTCTTATCTGGAGCGGCTCAGGACTTCATGGCCTCCATGACAACCATGGGGCTGTCTCAATTTGTTACTGGCCCAACGCATGTGTCGGGTCACACTCTTGATTTGATCTTCGCCACTGGTCATGGAGATGGTGATCTGGAGGTGGGGTATTTTTCATCTACTCCATTGTCATGGACAGATCACCGCCTGCTGAGTTTTAGACTTACGACGACTCTTTCCCTCTGCAAGGGTGGGGGACCTATTAAGTTGGTCCGCTCCCGGAGGCTTATGGATCCTATGGGTTTTCAGAGGGTTATGTGAGTTTTTCCAGCTGATAGTACTGGCGCTCCTGTCGAGGCCTTGGTCGAACTGTGGAATACAGAGATGGCCTGGGCTATCGACACGATCGCTCCCGCACGCCCTCTTCGATGCAGAGCTCATACAGCTCCGTGGTATACCCCGGAGCTGAGAGTGATGAAGCAAGAGAGAAGGAGGCTGGAGTGCAGATGGAGACGAACTCCAGACGGATGCAATTATGCTTTGGTAAGTGCCTCTACTAAGTCGTACATAAAAGCGGTAAGGGCGGCGAAGAAGTCCTACTTCGCTGCCTCTATCAAGACATCTCTCTGCTGCCCAGCAGAGCTTTTTAGGGTTGTATGAGGACTCTTACATTCTGGTCCTCAAGATACCATTGAAACATCTGAAGCTCGCTGTAACGACATTGCAGGGCACTTTCAAAATAAAATCGCATGCATCCGTAGGGACCTAGACTCTGATGTTACGACAGATGAATCCATTGAAGTGTCCAGAACACGGTCTTGTCTTTCATTATTGGATGAGTTTCAGTTGGTGCAGCTTGAGGAAGTGGACAAGGTGCTTGGAATGGTGCGGGTGACCACGTCTGCTCTAGATCCTTGTCCATCTTGGCTGGTCAAGGCTAGCAGGACTGGTACCACCGGCTGGGCCAAGGAAGTGATAAATGCCTCCTTGAGTGAGGGAGTAGTCCCTAGTAGCCTCAAGGAGGCACTAGTGAGACCTCTTTTGAAGAAACCTTCCTTAGACCCAGATAACTTGAACAATTATAGACCGGTGGCAAATATCCCCTTTTTGGGCAAGGTTCTGGAGCGGGTGGTTGCCAATCAGCTCCAGGTGCTCTTGGATGAGATCGATTATCTGGATCCGTTTCAATCCGGTTTTAGGCCTGGTTTTGGCACTGAAACAGCCTTGGTCGCCCTGTACGATGACCTCTGTCGGGAGAGGGACAGAGGGAGTGTGACTCTGTTGATTCTCCTTGATCTCTCAGTGGCGTTTGATACCATCGACCATGGTATCCTTCTGGGGAGACTCGCAGAGTTGGGAGTTGGAGGCACTGCTTGGCAGTGGTTCCGCTCCTACTTGGCGGATCGTCGCCAGAAGGTAGTACTTGGGGAACATTGCTCGACACCTTGGACTCTCCATTGTGGAGTCCCTCAGGGGTCGATTTTGTCCCCCATGCTTTTTAACATCTACATGCAGCCTCTGGGTGCTGTCATCAGGAGTTTTGGAGTGCGTTGCCACCAGTACGCTGATGACACGCAGCTCTATTTCTCCTTTTCATCTTCTACAGGTGAGTCTGTGGATGTGCTGAATCATTGCCTGACCGCGATAATGGACTGGATGAGAGCTAATAAACTGAGACTCAATCCAGACAAGACTGAGACACTGTTGGTGAGTGCCTCCCCTGCCCAGATGGTGGATGTTCACCCTGTTCTAGATGGGGTCACACTCCCCTTGAAGGAACAGGTTCATAGTCTGGGAGTTCTTTTCGATCCTTCCTTGTCTCTTGAGGCGCAAGTGGCCTCGGTGGCAAGGAATGCGTTCTACCACCTTCGGTTGGTAGCCCAGCTACGCCCCTATCTGGACAGGGATGACCTCGCCTCAATTGTTCATGCTCTGGTAACTTCTAGGCTGGATTACTGTAATGCGCTCTACGTAGGGCTGCCCTTGAAGACAGTTCGGAAGCTTCAGCTATTGCAAAACGCAGCAGCCAGACTGCTGACGAGGACCAGCCGGTCAGCACATATAACACCTGTTCTGGCCCGTTTGCACTGGCTACCTATTTGTTTCCGAGCCAGATTCAAGGTGCTGGTTTTGACCTATAAAGCCTTACACGGCGTGGGACCGCAATATCTTGTGGAACGCCTCTCCCGCTATGAACCTACCCGGTCACTTCGCTCAGCATCTAAGGCCCTCCTCCGGGTACCAACCCATCGAGAAGCCTGGAGGTGTCAGGCCCAGGATGTGACTCAGGAACCAGACCAACGGCTGTAGTTAATTCGTGTTTTATTAGGGTAATGTCCAAACAAAGACTGCGTTTTCTCATGAAGCAATACAGGGATACAGGTCCTGCGGCATTGGGAGAAAGTTGACAGAGCAACTGCCTGTTCTTTAAGAAGGGGCCAAACGGGTGCACAATCTTTCGCTCCTCCTTAACTGCCCCTCAGGTACTGCCCGCCTTCCCCCCTTCTCTCCTGTCTTTTCAGCTGTCTGCGTGTGCGCGGTGAGGGGGGAAGCATCACCCCCTCCGCTTCTGAAGTTTCCGATTCCAGGATGGGGGATAGGGGAGGGGCTGATGGTAAACTGCCTCCCCGCTTTTCGGCTGTGAGCAGCCCTCCCTCTTTCCCCTCTTGCTCTGAGCCTGAAAGAGGGGGAGGCATGAGAATGTCCAGGGAGGGCTCAGGCTCCCCGTTGCTAAGCGACCTTATCACTGGCAGTTCCTCTGTTTTGTCTTCGCTCCAAAGGGGGGAAGTTCCTCCCCCTTCCCTCTGCCATCCATCCGAATACTCTTCTCCCAACTCTCCGGGATCCAGCTCCCGGGATTGGGACCCCAGCTCTGCCTTCCGACACCATCCCCCCTCCCAGGCTGTGCCCCCCTCCTCTTGTCTGGCTTGGGACGGTGGGGAAAACGTTGATGGAAAAGTTTTACCAATTCTGGAGCATGCACATCAGCTGCATCTTCCCATGATCTGTCAGCCACCCCATAGCCTTTCCAGTGAATCAAGTACTGCAGCTTGTGGCGTCTGATCCTGGCATCTAAGATCTCCTCAACTTCAAACTCAAGCTGCTCATTTACCAGGAGTGGAGCTCCGGGAGGTTCCTCCGGCCGTAACTCACTGGGAGGGGCGGCTTTCGTTAAGAGGGATCGATGGAACACAGGATGTATTTTAAACGTGTCAGGCAGCTTCAGTCGGTACGCCACGGGATTGATTTGAGTTTCTATTTCGAAAGGACCCACCCTCTTGTCTTGTAATTTTCTACATTTGCCCGGCATCTGGAGGAAGCGGGTGGACAGCCATACCTGGTCTCCCGGTTGAAGGGGGGGGCCCCTCCTTCCTGTGCAGGTCAGCAACTCGCTTGTACTCCGTTTTGGCTTCGTTTAACTGCTGTTTCAGTGTCTGTTGCGCCGCTTGCAATTCCTTAAGGAAGTTCTCAGCTGCCGGTACCAGCATTCCTTCTGAGCTGCTTGGAAAGACTTTAGGATGGAATCCATAATTAGCGAAGAACGGGGTTTGTTGAGTGCTGGAGTGCAGAGAATTGTTGTAGGCGAACTCTGCAAAATGCAAATATGATACCCAGTCAGTCTGTTGATAGGACACATAACTTCGTAAATATCTTTCCAAAACGGCGTTCAAGCGTTCCGTCTGCCCATCTGTCTGGGGGTGATGGGCAGAGGAGAGTTTTAATTCCGTCTGCAACTGTTTCCACATTGCTCTCCAAAATTTGGCTGTGAACTGAGTTCCTCGGTCTGAGACTACGCTGTTTGGCAATCCATGCAGCCGGTAGACTTCTTTTATGAATAACTTGGCCGTTTCTTTAGCCTCTAAGGCCCCCGCAAAAGGAAGAAAGTGTGCCATTTTGGTAAGTAGATCCACCACTACTAAGATGGCTGTCATTCCTTGGGACTTGGGTAGATCAGTTATAAAATCCATGGAGAGGTCCTTCCAGGGTTCGTGTGGGACAGGCAATGGTTGTAACAGTCCTGCTGGTGTCCCTGTTTGTGTTTTTGTCCGCAGACAGACAGAGCAGGACTTTACATAACTCTCAATATCCCTACGCATTTTAGGCCACCAGAAGTCCTTGGCCACGTTCTGAATGGTCTTGTAAATCCCAAAGTGTCCCGCTGTGATGGAATCATGACACTGGCGTAGGATTCTGAGCCTTAATTCCCCTTCTGGCACATATCTGGCGGTTTTGAACCATAACAGTCCATTTCTCCAGTGAAAGGTTACTTCTGAGTCTTGACCTTGTCCCGTCTCCTGCTGATATTTTAGCATGTCTGCATCTTCTTGTTGTGCCTTTTTGAGTTCCTCTTCCCATGAAGGCTGGCATACTCCCAACGTTAATTTCTCTGGCGGGATTACGTACTGAGGCTGGTCCTCGGATTCACTTTCTTTGTATTGTGGCTGTCTGGATAAGGCATCCGCTCTCTGGTTTTTGGCTTGGGCATGGTAAGTAATCTGGAAGTTAAACCTAGTGAAGAACTGGGACCATCTTATCTGTCTCTGGTTCAGCTTTCTGGCTGTTTGGAGGCTTTCAAGATTCTTGTGGTCGGAGCGCACTTCAATTCGATGAGAGGTCCCCTCTAGGTATTGTCTCCAGTTTTCAAAAGAGTCCTTGATGGCCAGCAGCTCCTTCTCCCAAACGGTGTAGTTCTTCTCTGCAGGCTTTAACTTCCGAGAGAAGTACGCACAGGGGTGCAGCTCTTTCCCTTCTTGGTCTAATTGTAGCAGGACCCCCCCGATGGCAAAATCTGAAGCATCTGCTTCCACTACGAAAGGGCGGTTCAGATCAGCAAAGCGCAGAATGGGCTCAGTAGCAAACCTTCTCTTCAGCTCCTCAAAGGCCTCGGTGGCGTTCTCTGTCCATTGAAACTTCTTCTTCCCCCTTAAACAGTCAGTCAGAGGAGCTGTTAATTTGGAAAACCCTGGAATGAACTTTCTGTAATAATTGGCAAACCCCAAAAACCGTTGTACATCCTTTTTGGTGACAGGTTGGCCCCAGTCCAATATGCAGCTTACTTTCCCTGGGTCCATCTCCACGCCTTCCGCTGAGATTCGATATCCAAGGAAGTCTAGAGACTTGAGGTCAAATCCACATTTCTCTAATTTAGCATACAGGTGATTTTCTCTCAGTCTCTTCAACACCGTCTTCACATGCTGGTCGTGGTCTTCCTGGTTCTTTGAGAACACCAGGATATCATCTAAGTAACAGATTACATACATGTCCAACAAGTCTCTAAACACGTCGTTCATGAATTTTTGAAAAATTCCTGGACTTCCACAAAGCCCAAACGGCATGACCAGGTATTCATACTGTCCGTAAGTGGTCAAGAATCCTGTTTTCCATTCATCTCCCTCCTTCATTCTGATCAGATTGTACGCTCCTCTCAAATCCAACTTCGTGAAGATTTTTGCAGAGCGCAGTCGGTCCAGCGACTCTGAGATCAGGGGCAGCGGGTAGCTGTCGGGGATGGTGATCTGGTTCAATGCGCGATAGTCGTTACAGGGTCTGAGTCCCCCCCCTTCTTTTTCACAAACAATAGTGGCGCTCCAGCAGGGGATTGTGAGGGGCGTATGAATCCTCGCCTCAGGTTTTTATCCAGGAATTCCTTCAGGGCCTCCCTCTCATTCTCTGTGAGAGAGTAGATTCTCCCTGATGGGATGCTGGCTCCTGGCACTAGGTCAATCGCACAGTCGTAAGGGCGGTGTGGGGGTAAAGTCTCTGCCTCTTTTTCATCAAACACATCTTTGAATTCTTCATACTTTGGCGGCAGGGTCACTTGCTCGATGTCTTGCACTGCCCCCGCTAAGGTGTTCTTGATTCCTTCAGGTTGACAGTTCTCCTGGCAATACTGTGAGGTGAACCACACCACCGCCTCCTTCCAACTTATTTTGGGTTCATGCTTTGCTAGCCAGGGCATTCCCAGAATCACCTCAAAGTTCGAGAGATCTGACACGTATAGCGAAATGGACTCTTCGTGCCCAGGGATTTGAAGTTTCACTTCCTCCGTGGCTTGTGTCACCCCTCCTGACTTCAGGGGTCTCCCATCGATAGTCTCCACAGCTAGGGGAGCATCCAGTTTCCACCGGGAAATTCCATGACGCTTGACTAACTTTGCATCAATAAAATTTGTGGAGGCTCCACTGTCAATTAAGGCAGTGGAATTAAACACTACTCCTCTGGAAGTTGTAATCCGAATAGGCAAGACCAACACCCCCTTTGAGGGAGGTTGGATCGTTGGGGGGCCTTTATACAACGCTGCCCCCAGTCCACCGGCCTGCACGTGGACTGGGTATTCTAGTTTCCCGACGGCTCGGCTTTTCCCCCTTTCAGTCCACAGTCTCTGGCCACATGGCCTGGCTTTGAACAATAAAAGCATAAACGTTCCCGGCGTCGTCTTTCCTTTTCTTCTTCCGACAGTCTTGGCCTAGCCCCTCCCTGTCCCTCAGTTGCATTACCTGCCATCCCTGCAGTGGGAAGGGTCTTGTTGCGGGATGCCGAGGCTGAGTATCTCGGGACCTCCTGCTTCCTTTCCAGGCGCCTTCCTTCCATCCGGTGATCTATCTGTAGGCATAGCCGGATGAGCCCTGGTAGGTCAGCGGGGGGGGGAAGTCCTGGCCAACTCATCCAGGATTTCAGCATTTAATCCACTCCGGTACATAAACATCAGGGCGGCTTCATTGTAACCAGTTTCCTGGGACAGAATTTTAAAAGCGTTAGTGTACTCGGAAACAGTCCCTTTAGCTTGCTTCAGAGCGCCTAGTTGCCACGCTACTGTTTCAGCCCTTTGCGGGTCTTGAAACATCTCGGTCATCTCCTGTATAAATCCTCTGTACCTTCCTAAGACAGTATCCTTTCTCATGAGATACGGAGTCACCCATTTTGCAGCTTCTCCCTCCAGGAGGCTAATCACGAAAGCTACTTTAGCCCCATCGTCTGGAAATTCCGTGTGCCTGACATCCAGATATAACTCACATTGAGCCACGAAGGTTGCCAACTGATCACTTTGTCCCGCGTATTTTGGGGGCAATCCAATGGGAACCTTTACTACGGCAGCTGGAGGGGCTGTTCGCATCTGGTCTATCGTGGCCTTCAAGGTTTGATTATCCGTCTTAAGCGCCTTGACTGCTGCTAGCAGGGCTTGAACATCCGTCTGCAAATCAGCTACCTTAGTCCTCAAGAGTTCCACTTCTTCCGTCTCAGAAGTGGGGTTCGTCCCCCCCACTGCTCCCTTTGACATCTTGTCCCAGTCAAGTGAAGAGAGCGTTGAGGGTGATTTAGGTGGCTCTGTCAAGCTGTCAGGCCCAGGATGTGACTCAGGAACCAGACCAATGGCTGTAGTTAATTCGTGTTTTATTAGGGTAATGTCCAAACAAAGACTGCGTTTTCTCATGAAGCAATACAGGGATACAGGTCCTGTGGCATTGGGAGAAAGTTGACAGAGCAAGGGACTTCTTCCCACCTGTTCTTTAAGAAGGGGCCAAACGGGCGCGCAATCTTTCGCTCCTCCTTAACTGCCCCTCAGGTACTGCCCGCCTTCCCCCCTTCTCTCCTGTCTTTTCAGCTGTCTGCGTGTGCGCGGTGAGGGGGGAAGCATCACCCCCTCCTCTTCTGAAGTTTCCGATTCCAGGATGGGGGATAGGGGAGGGGCTGATGGTAAACTGCCTCCCCGCTTTTCGGCTGTGAGCAGCCCTCCCTCTTTCCCCTCTTGCTCTGAGCCTGAAAGAGGGGGAGGCGTGAGAATGTCCAGGGAGGGCTCAGGCTCCCCGTTGCTAAGCGACCTTATCACTGGCAGTTCCTCTGTTTCATCTTCGCTCCAAAGGGGGGAAGTTCCTCCCCCTTCCCTCTGCCATCCATCCGAATACTCTTCTCCCAACTCTCCGGGATCCAGCTCCCAGGATTGGGACCCCAGCTCTGCCTTCCGACAGGAGGACAGTTACTCGATCTAGGGCCTTTTCTGTAGTGGCCCCCGAACTGTGGAACAGCCTCCCCGAAGAAGTACGCCTGGCGCCTACGCTTCTATCTTTTCGGCACCAGGTTAAGACCTGGCTATGCTCCCAGGCATTTTAAGCGTTTATGTTATAATTTAAATTTTTTATTTTTTATTTTTTTCTTTAGTTGCTGCTTGTGTTTATTGTTTGTTGTCTGATTTTATTGTTGATATTTTGTATTTTAACCTTTTTGTACACTGCCCAGAGAGCCACTCGCTATGGGCGGTCTATAAATGAAACAAACAAACAAATAAATAAATAAAATAAATGGAAGCCTTCCCCCCTGCCCCAGGGCTCATCCCCTGTAGCTATAATAAGCAGAATAGGGGGAAATCATTTTTAAAAGCTTTGGTGAAGGAACAAAAGAATGGAGAGGTCTTAAAAGGAGGGTATCATACAGGTTTCATATAGGGCATTCTAGAGTTTCCTGTCCATGGGCAGAGAAACCAGTCATCTAGCATAGGATGCCCACTTACACACTGATGAAAAATGAGGAAATGCAACAATGAGAGAGAGAGAGGGGGGGAGAGGGAGAGAGAGGGGGAGGGAGAGGGAGAGAGGGAGGGGGAGAGAGGGAGGGGGAGGGGGAGAGAGAGGGGGGAGAGGGGGGGAGAGAGGGGGAGAGAGATTGATTGATTGATTGATTGAAGGAGGATATTGTTTTGTATGAATTTTGCATGTGCTAATTTATATGTATATGTTAGGGGTGTCCAGAAATATAATACATCTTGCCACAGCAAAGAAGACTATGACCAGCTGCCCTATGTGCCTGTTCAGTCTGCTGTCCAGGTGCTAACTGTTGATGGGCACCTTTAAGGTCTCTGCTGCTCTCCTTTCTTTGGGTTCTTTATCCTTAAATTGGACTTGCACTGGGAAGTCCTTCAAACAGAGGTCTGCTCTTTGTAAAGTAGGACACGTGGACAATCAAGTCTAGCATTATTTTCTAATAGCAGTGACCTCCCATGGAGGCAAAGTAGACCAAAGTGCACACCTTCTTCACTCCTTGGGTAAAGGAGGATGGGATTAAGCAGGTGGAAGACTGCTGTTTGCTGCTAGAAGCTGTATAGCAGCAAGGCTGGCATCAGTACCCAACCAGCATCTTCTGGCAGGTGCTAGTATCCCAGCAGCCCAGCAGGGCCCCATGCTCACGCTGACTCTTTCCTTCCCGGGTGCCTGGATCTGGGAGCAGCCTACCATTTTAATTACAGTATTCTAGAGCACTGAGGGCATTGTGAAATGGGTGGCTCAGAGCTGCCTAGCACAGATTGCAGCACTGCCATCAGCAGGTCAGTTAATTGGTGTCCCACCAGGTGTAGTAGAGTGCCCACCAAGAGAGCATTTTGTTAGGACCCATTTCATACTTTAGAGCTGCCCCTGCACAGCAGTGTTCCTTCATGGAAGAGTGACTGAACAAAGGTGAAATGAGATGTCCAACTTACCGTGTGGTTCAGTTTTCTATCACATGGTGGCTTGTTCTCCTATACTCACACAAACATTGCCCCCCCCGCAATGCATTCTAATGTGTGGCAAAGGACAGAGGCTTTATGAAGTGGTAAGGAGATGTTGAGTGGGAGCAGTCTTATAAGGAATGGCTTGTCTTCCCTCCTTATCATAGTTTCCAGGTTTCACCATACCAAATATTTGTTTATCTTTGAGAGAATTCCACACTTGCCATTTTTGTGGTATTTTTGTTTTGCTTAAATGTACGTATATGTTTGGATGTGTTTAAGGTTGGTTTGTTTCACTGAGAACGTGTACCGTGATAACTGTACTGGGCTCACTTCACAATGAAGAGTGGGTTAAAGTATTTCTAAAATAATAATAATTCCCCTTAATTTTATTTGTTTACAAGCTGTTAACAAACATCATAACAACAATTTAAATACAACATTTAAAAAACCATATAGATGAAGCAGCAGCAGCAGCAATAAATCAGCTAACAGATTTAGAGTTCGCGCAGAAGGCCTTGATAAAATGTATGTTTATATAGTATTTTATTTAACTTCTGGTTGACAGCAGAAAGAGAGGGAATCTAGCAAGTCTTCTGTAACAGAGAAGTCCAAAGCTTGGGCATCATCACAAAGAAGGCACTATCCTTTGCACCTACCAGCCTCACCTCAGACATCAGTGAAACAGAGAGCAAGACCTCCTCTGATGACCAAAGTATGTAGGTAGGTAAGTTCATAAAGGAGGCAGCCATTTAGCTTTCCACATCCCAATCTATTTAGGGATATAATGGTGATCATCAGCATTTGAAGTGGGCCTGGAAACAAACTGGGAACCAATGAAGTTTGTATAATATTGGTGTTTTATGATCAGACCATTAGATTCTCAACAGCAGTCTAGATACTGTATCTTTGTACTGACTTCTCTGAACCCTTTTCAAAGCTGTGATGTATCTGGAACAGTCTTCTAAAACTTTTATTTTGTACATAAGTAACAAAATTATGGGTTTAAACATTTATAACATGACCTTATTCCCAGAACTGGACGCCTGATCTCTCTCACTTATAAGAAATGAAGGATTTCTTGTCAACAGTAAGTTTCTAGATGTACCTGAATATAACATTTGCAGAATAACTGTGTCTGGAAAATCTGTTATATTCTGACAGATTTTATGCAGTTTGACTTTGAATGTCAGATAGAATGATAGAAATTAAATAGCAGAATTTAACAACAAAAGACTTCAAAGAAATGTTAGCCGGCTGAGGTTTCTTTTGATTGAAAAATCATATTAAGTCAGATTGGAGACCTGTTCATATATTCTGTCTGTAGATTGTTTCCATATTGCTAGTGACACAGAAGTATGCCACTTCTATTAAAATGGCTGCCTCTAGTGGCATATTTGAAGAAGTCAATTGGTATTAAAACATTTAATTTCCAAATAAGGCTTGAGGTTTATTCATTTTGCTAAGCAAAATGTGTGGAGTTTTCTTCTACGATACATAAATTACTGTCAGAATTCCTGTGGGCATTCAGATACAGTCCTATGTCTTCAAACCCTGCTTGTACTTTCTTAACTGTGTTTACAGCTGTTCTGAAGAGTTTCAATATCTCAAATCAATATACGTAGTACAATATATACAATTTGTTGCCATCAAAAGAAAATCCACACACAGAAGATACAGTTTCATATATACCCTGCAGGATACAGAGGTGAGTTGAGACCTTTAAACCTTGTAGCTGAGAGTAATAAACTGGTTTTCCTCCTGTTTCCTAATTATTTTTGGAAATGTTTTCCCTTTGGCCTCATAGATTAATGAATACAAGTTTTTAGTTTAATATTGACAGTAACTACTTAAAGCTTAGGGTGGGTCTCTCTCTTTCCAGACTTTCACCACTTTTTGCTGAAAGGGCTTTTAATAATTACCAGTGTTCCATAACAAACTTGTCTAGATACTTGAATGAATTGTTTGTAATGAAAGCACACACATTTCGTTTTTCAACACAGTTGCCCCTGAGCACCCTCTCTGGCATTGTAGAGCCCACTTTGCCCTTGATACATCAGTGACCTAAGGGCAATGAAACAGGCTGGACAACGCCTAGAGCACAAGTGGCGAAAGATGTGCTGTGAGGCTGATTGGGCATGACTAAAACATCATAACCATGCCTACTGTGTTGTGGTGAAGGGCGGCGAAGAAGGCCCACTTCTCTGTCACCATCACATCCTCAAGTAGCCATCAGGTGGGGCTTTTCAGTATTGTCAGGGGTCTGTTGACATTAACTCCAGGAAATGGAGTTTTAGATCCTACAGAGGCCCCTGTGAATTGTTTGCAAGGCACTTCGAGGGTAAAGTTGCTTGCCTCCATAGCAATCTTGATGCCCCATCCACCTCTACTGTAATCTCCAATGAGGTGTCCAGTGCAACATCTGCTGCAACTTCTTGGGATTGGTTTCAGTTGATGCAGCCTGTTGAGGTGGACAAGGTGCTTTTGATGATGTGGCCAGCAATGTGTTCTCTCGATCCTTGCTCTTGTTGGCTTATTAAAGCTTGCCATGGGGGGTTGACCAAGTGGATCCAGGATGTGGTCAACACATATTTGCAGGACGGAGTGGTTCCAGCCACCCTGAAAGAAGCAGTGATCCGACTGCTCCTGACAAAGCCAACCCTGGACCCATTGATTTGTGACAATTACCACCTGTTTGCAAATACTCCCTTTGCAGGGAAGATGATTGAGCAGGTTGTGGTGAAGCAATTGCAAGTACTCTTGGATGAAACAGAGTATCCTGACCCATTCCAATCTGGGTTTAGGCTTGGTTATGGGACTGAATTGGACTTGGTCGCCCTGACGGATGACCTTTATTGGAAAAAGGGCAGAGGGAGTGCGACCCTGTTATTCCTGCTTGATCTCTCGGCGGCTTTTGATACATTGATCATGGTATCCTTCTGGGCCAACTTGGTGAGATGGGTATTGGAGGCACTGTTTTACAGTGGTTCCAATCCAATATCCAGGGTTGTTATCAGAAAATAGCTTTGGGTGGTGTCTTTCGACTCTCTGGCAGTTGTGCTGTGGGGTGCCGCAGGGTACCATCTTGTCTTCAATGCTGTTTAACATTTATATGAAGCCCTTGGGAGTGGTCATCAGGAGATTTGGGGCAAGGTGTCAACAGTAGGCTGATAGCCAGCTCTATTTCTCTGTAAGAGACCTTATCTTTCCGGCGCCAGGTAAAGACCTTCTTATGCTCCCAGGCATTTTAATCATTTTAATCTTTTTATCTTTTTAATCTTGTAATACTAATCCTTTTTATCATCTTATATTTTGTTTAATTGTATTTTGTTTTCATTGTGTCTTATATGTTTTGTGATTTTATTATTATGATGTATGTATTTTATCCTATTCTGTTTACCGCCCTGAGAGCTACTTGCTATGGGCGGTATATAAATGTAACAAAATAAATAAATAAATAAATCCCAGTCTGCGTCTCTGTTGCAATTGCTTTTTGAGATGTTTTTAAAGCTTTTTTAAAAAATGTTTTGTTTTAATGTATTTTAAAGTCTGTTTTTATGTTTTAGAGTGTTTTTAGGGTTTTTGTTTGCCGCCCTGGGCTCCTACTGGGAGGAAGGGCAGGTATAAATTTAATAAATAAATAAATAATAAAATAAATAACTAGTCAATGAATAAGTCTGCAGATGTACAGTCTGACATGATCATTTGAAAGGATTTTGTGTAATTCCCAGATTAGTTGAGAAAGATCTGTGCTAATTCTTCTCAGCCCATATTGCCACTTAAAAGGTTTGTGCTTTTTACTGTGTAGCTAATAATACTAAGTATTTACTGACTCATAATATTATTAGCCATTATTTTAAAATCTGTGTGCATACTAAACCTTTTTTAGGTAATGTTTACCTACAGAGCATAGGTGAATTAATTAAAAAAGATTACTGGGTTTCTGAAATAGACAATACCCAATTAGATCCACAGAGATCAGTATATTTGTCATAGAAATGCTAAGTTATAGGATGCATTCCTTGTCTAGAATACTGTACTGTAATTATTGTTGGGTAGCAATGCCAATTCAAGAACGTCTGGTATTGACAGCTACAGAATATAACCTAGGTACCCATTCTCCAAATCCTCAAATTGTTGTGTGTTTGAGGTAATACCTATTTAATTTTAACATTTTGGTGGTTGTTAAAGGATTCTGACAATTATATAATATTTATTTTGTTTTATTTAACAGAATTTGTATACCACTTAATTGTAAATAAAACCTCTAAGCAATTTATGTATGAAAAATAGATTCTAAAGCTAAATAGCTTACATAATACCGACAAATACTGGACTTGGTATCTGTATAACATAATTCAGAGCTTGGAAAAGTTACTTTTTTGAACTACAACTCCCATCAGCCCCAGCCACCATGGCCACTGGATTCGGCTGATGGGGGTTGTAGTTCAAAAAAGTAATTTTTCCAAGCTTGTTCTTAGATATAGTTAATCACATTTGAGTGATCCCCCCTCCCTGTTTATAAATAAGCAGGCTTTGATGTTCTATTTAGATTACCATTGTTAAACACTGTTTCTTCAAAGGGAGCTAGTATTATATAGCTTTGTGTTGTTAGGAATATGTTCATTCAACATTTGCCATTCAAAGAAAACATAGTTCCTTTGAAAACATTCAAAGAAAATAGTGCAAGTCTATCTCCTTTAACTTAATCATTTATGGCTCAGACCTATTAAAGGCATTTGGTGCTTTATGACAGTAAAAGATTTACACATAAAGTCAGTTTGTTCTAGGAACTTATTCTGGGTCTTCTATGTATCTGCGCTCGTGTACTCTCAGGTCATTCCTGGTAAAGAATTACGTATATTCCGGCGTATAAGATGACTTTTTAACCCTGGAAAATCTTCTCCAAAGTCAGGGGTCGTCTTATACGCCGGGTGTCGTTATTAGGGTTGCCATATTGCCTGGATAGCCGGGTTTTACCCGGATTCTAAGCATGCCACCCGGTGCCCAGCTAGCCCCTTAGGTGGCCCAGATCCTCAGCTTTCATTTTTTTAAAAAATTAAGTTTCTAGGTGGTGCGGTTCTCGAGAGATATATAAAAACGTCAGGCACCCCCCTCCCCCCCGGTTAAATCTTTTTTTAAACTACTGTATAGCACTTCGTAGCTTTAACCCCGCCCATTCAGGATTTCAGCCAATCAGTGAAGTGTTTGTTTGGTGGCAGTGTCTGCAAAACTTCATTGCGAGGCCAGAAAATGGTGGTTTCCCTTCCCGTTTATCTGAAAATCTCATAAATTGGGTAGGTATATACATTTCAGTTTTTCCCCCTGTTGTGTGTAGGAGTCAGATCCTGGGCAGTGTTTTGAAAACCTTCCCAATAGTTGCTTTTGGGGGTAAAAACAGTGCTAATCCCATATGTCCAGAGTAAATCCTATTGAATTCAGTAGGAATTACTTTTGAGTAGACATGATTATGAATGTGCTGAAAATCAATGGGACTTTGGAATGAATGTAAAAAAGAATTGTGTTTGTGTTCTCTTTCTGCCCCCCCCCCCCAGTCCTATTTTAAAGCAAGTAGGCAGGGCTTACTTAGGTATTGCAGTTTTTATTCTGTAGGAAACTAATACTGATTTTTAAAAAACTAATACTGATTTTTCTGCAATGACCAATTGGTTTGACAATAAACTATTATATGGGCTGTATGTATTTATACATCTGCAGTGTGTGCGTGTGTGTATGGAGTCTTTCCAACACCCCTGTGAGGTAGGGTTGGAAACCAAGGCAGCTCACAACAAGAAATAAAGCCATTTAAAATCCAATAATGATAAAAACAAGTATAAACAGTTGCAAAACAGTGTAAAGTGGCATGATTCGGAATTTTGGGTTGTGTGAATGAAGTTGCTTATCACTTGAGGTTGCATTTCTGTCCCTGTTTGAGTAAGCACCATTGAATGCGCTGGGACTTGCTTCTGAATAAATAAATTTAGGATTGCACTATAAATATCTTTACAGTTTGTGTAAATAATAAATATATTTGATAGTTATGCTTATATAAATATTTCTTCATTTATCATATTTTTGGTTTTTGGTTAGGAATCCTGACTGGTTGTGAGATGCTTAGTTTTTTGCCTTATAGGAATCTTGTTGTGGTTGGTATGGTATTACATTTAGGAAAGTGTTACCGCCTTCTGTATTTTTTTTTCCTATTTGCATTTCACTTATCTTTAACCTCACTCCGTTACAGCCATAGAAGCAACAGCAGCATATGCAAGATAATTAACTCCCATTAGTGATAAGAACAAGAATTTATAATTATTATTTCAATTAAAACAAGAGGCTTATCAATACTTTGAAGAGGACCAGATATTTATTTTCTTTCTGAGCCCAGGACTGGGTCTTTCATGATGCCCGGTGTGTGTGTGTGTGTGTGGGGGAGCAGGAGAGTAGTCGATAAGACAGACATCCTGGCATTGATAATCAAATTAGCAAGGTATGTGTGGGGTTGTTGTACACTTCCAGGCTCAGTTTCATTTTGAGTATGGAGGTGGAACCTGTGTAGATGTGGTTATCAAAGGGAGAAGAAATTTTGAGTTAAGCAAAGCTCTGCTTTTATAAAACCTAAGAAACATACAGTACTTTGAATGTCTGAGTGCCTGCACCAGTGGAATACTGGAGGAACTTGTAAAACTTGCTGCAACAGTATTTAGAACTGAGCATGTGGTGTGAAAGACTCCTTTTCCTAACATTTTGGCTTGTTTTTCTCTGATTGTGTATTTTTATTGTTTTTACTATATTTGTAAGCTGTGCTGAGCTCTGTTTTTAACAGCAAAAGGGCAGGATATAAATTCTCTTAATCAATCAATAAATACTCCATAGTGTTGGAAACTAGAGTCTAGGCATTTAATGTTGCTTTTAAAAAAAAGATTTCTCACATCTTTCCCCAGTTTTTGGTGGTAATTCCTAGGCACAAAAACAAAACAACTGGACAATCCAAATATTAATATTTATAAGTTTATAAGTGACAGTTTTCCTGCTAAGTACCTGCATGTCATAAGCAGGGGTAGTCTTATACGGCGAGTATATTCCAAACTCTATATTTTAACTGGAAAAGTTGGGGGTCGTCTTATACGCCCAGTCGTCTTATACGCCGGAATATACGGTACTCCTGATTTGAATCCATGGATGTGGCATCTGGAGAGCTTCCGTGCTCCTGGTTTGAAGAACCTTTGAAGAAATGTGTATGATCTGCATATGTGTTATTTAATGTATAAGCCTGCTCTTGTTCTTCATCTGCTGAATAGCCAGCAACAGTAGGACTGGCCCAAGACATTTTGTTGCCTGAGGCAAAGGCCAAGATAGCACCATCCATTCTATGTACTGAAGCCAACTGGACTGGCAGTTGAATCTTACTTTAATATTGGTGACAGCATTCTTCCATACACCTGAAGGCATCAGGGCTAGTTTAGGGAGTGGAGGACAGAACATGTGCCAGACACATCTTTTTCCTCTGAAGAAGGGAACGGCCAGGGTGCTGCATCTAGGATCAGCTGCCTGAAGCGGTCACCTCACTCTGCCTAATAATAGGGCCAGCTCTGAGCAGCAGATTGAGCACAAAGAAAAGCTGCCCTGTGGGAACTGATTGTTCTGAACATAAAACATATGAGGCTTTGGCTCAATCTGAAAACTTCTATGAAAAAGAGTCTAAGGGCTGAATTCATACTTTACACAGCAGACATGCTTGCCACTTGTCCACTATATCTCCGCTCAATGAGCACCAGCAATATTATGGAGATAGGTCTCCTCTTGAATCATGTGGTGGGCATGATCTGAGCAGCTGTTGTGTGCCAAGTGGCGTGTGTGTGTGTGTGTGTGTGTGTGTGTGTGTGTGTGAGAGAGAGAGAGAGAGAGAGAGAGAGCAGTACATGTCCCTGTTCGAGGAGTACAGACATGTGTGTCATTCACACATTATGGCATTCATCAAAGGATTAGCCCAAACTCTTTCAGTCAGGTTCCAGCTGCTTCAAGGGCTCAAGCATTTGTTATGATTCTAGATTTCATACATCTGAGTGACAGAGGATAGGCAACACCAGCTCCAGTTTTGGAAGGCCCTTGGAGAAGATGTCTGCAGTGGGGTTTTACCCCCCCATCATCACTGCCCATTTGCTTGCCCTTTACTGTTGGGCCCAAACTGCCCAGCCACCCAGAGGACAATATGAGCAGAGTCTGCTGCTCTTTCTCTTTGATGCCATCACCCACTGCTCACTTGCTTGGAGGAGGCAGGTGAACAGGCAACAATAGTGAGGAGGAAATACAACAGTGCCAGGGGACTCCAGGGGTTGTAAGTCCCTTTTGCTTGGGTATGGCCTTTGGGCACCTGCAATGAAATGCGAAACTGGTCAGATGATGTGGGACTCCAACTCCCGGCATGAACAATGGTCAGGGTTGATGGGAACTGGATTTCAGCAACATCTGAAGGGCCACAGGTTCCTCTTCCTTACTACAAAAGATCACATTTCAACCTTTTCCAATATTAAGTTCAGTTCTCCACATTTCTACATCAATTTGATCTTTTAAAGTGCACCTCATGAAAATGTTCTCCTAATATGCACATTTGGTATGCAGTCTTGTCTGTTATATACAAAATGTGCATGTTACATTTTTGTAATACTGCATTTTTATCTTGCTTTCTCTAATATATGCATTTTAATGCACACGTTCCTCTAATGTACACATTTTTTCCATATTATCTAGTTGGAGAACTGCACCACAAAATTCAGAGAAGAGTGAATTTGGAAGGGTAGATATGTTTCAGTTCACATACTATTTTTGAAAGTGTGAATTAGGTAAAATCTGAACCAAATCCCCCTTCCCCAATCCCTAGTTGAACCTTCTCAAAGTGTGACAGTCGCATTCTAATTTTAAAATGCTTGTATGCGTGGGGGGTGGGGCAAATCAACTGCTTATATGAAGATCCTTGCCAGATCATTATAAACGCCCAGCATCCTGCTTCCCACAATGCCCAGAAAGATGCCTCTGGCAAGCCCACAAGCAGGACATGTGGGCAATAGTCTTCCCCTGTTGTGTCATACTGCCTCTGAACATAGGAGCCAATGTAACCCATAACTGTATTTTGGAATTATTGTGACTCAGTAAATCAGGATTGTAGTACGTTATACTTATTTTTTCACTCCAAAAGTGGGATGCATTAAGTTCATAAACAGGCCTAAATTATTTGATTTTTAAGTAGATTAGGAGCCTCTCGCATAAGAAGGAAAAGTGTGTGTGAGAGACAGCACTTTCCCCTTGGCTGTGTGTATGTTTTGCCTGTTTGCATGTTTGATCTGATTGTTTTGAAAGTGAAACAATTAATGATGGCAGGAAAGGTGACAAAGCAATGCTATAAATCAGACCCTGGGGATTATTACAATTTGTTTAGATGAATGACTTCTGCAGCAAGGTATTTAAATATCAACCTATGCTATCGCCTCTTTTACAGTTTTGGTTTGTATAGAATAAAAGGGTATCCAACCTATAGGTTGTATCCAACTCTGGGTAGACCCGTTAAAATTAATGAACCTGTTAGTCATGGCCATTCATTTCAATGGGTCTACTCTGAGTATGACTAGCATACTATTATTCCCAAGTAGGGGTGAGAGCAAGAGAGGGACATGATAGAGGTATATAAAAGTATGCATGGTGTGGAGAAAGTTGACAGAGATTTTTTTTCACCCTCTCTCATAACCCTCAAACTCGGAGATATCCAATGAAGCTGAATATTGGGAGATTGAATAAAGATAAAAGAAAGTACTTCATTACACAGCAGATAGTTAAACTATGAAATTTGTTCCCAGAAGAGGTAATGATGGCAACCGATTTGGATGATTTTAAAAGAGGATTAGACAAATTCATGGAGGATTTGGCAATGGCTGCTTGCCACGATGGCCATGTTTTGCCTCCATTGTTGGAGGCAGTAACCCTTTGAATACTAGTTGCTGGGAATCACAAGTGGGGGGGAGTGCTGTTGCACTCAGCTCCTACTCAAGGGCTTCCTGTGGGCATCCGGTTGGCCACTGTGAGAACAGAACGCTAGACTACATCCAGCAGGGCTGTTATATTCTCATTGTGTTCAGTGGGCATTACGCCCAGGTATGGGTTTTCACAACTGTAGCATAACAACACAATCCTGTGCATGTGTCTGCTCAGACCCACTGAGTTCAAATAGATTCATTCCCATATGTGTATACAGGATTGTGGCCCAAAATTCTTAAATTTGGAAGCCACTTAATTGCATTCTAAAAGTATGTACCATAAAAAAAGGAGAGATGCTTTTCTGCCTGAAGACTATAATTTGGTAAACGACATATAATTGCACTTTGGTCATTATTTTTCCCCATTACTCTCTGTTCTAGTCCAGTTAAGGAAGCTGCTGAATAAAGCCACATATTGCTACAAAGTTGCCCAAAATGGGTATAATGAGTGAAGCAGGGATGGAGCCCAAGAAGGTTTTGGGGATCCACAGGATGGAGCTTAGTATGTTTAGTGGGCAGAACCCAACACAAAATCAGACTGTTTGCTTGAGGCAGGTGTGGGAAACCTTTGGACCTCCAGATGTTGCTGAGCTACAATTCCCACCAACCGTGGCCATTGGCCATGCTTGCTGGGGTTGATGGGAGTTGTAGTTCAGCAATGTCTGGAGGGCCAAAGGTTCCCCAAACCTGCCTTAAATTATCCAGTTTTTTAAAAAAGATGGATATTCTCCTCCTTTTCAGGCAACTTGCAAAATCAACTCCCACCCCCAGTTTTATAGGAAGTTTGGCAGCCATTACGTTTCTGATATTTACAAAAAGAGACTTCTGAGAATCACCTGAATATGCCATGAAAACAAAAGTTTGTTCAGCTTATCAAAAGCAAGTTAAAGTCTATAAATGTTTAATGTTCACCTTAATAAGCTTCAGTACCCCATCCAAAATCTGATTTCTGAGACTTTTTCTAATTAAAAGAAGATATGTTTTACGAGATTTCAGGAAAATTGTTTTTTTCTCTGTAGAAGCAGAGTAATTATGTTTTTCTTTAAAAAAGAAAGAAAGAGAGAGAGAGAGAGAGAGAGAGAGAGGTAGTCTGGTAATGTTAATCTGGCTGCTCGTCAAGACTTGTCTATTAGCCAGAAAAAGACCTGGCAGGAATATTTCATTTTTGTACCAAAAACTCTTACAGTTGATTTTTTGCAGATGATTTTAAACTGTGTTGTCCACTGAAAACAGCAAAGGGCAGCTGGGAATAGGTGAATAGTCCAACTTTCAAACACAATTTATTTGAAAAACCCACATTGTGATAATACTAAGAGAGGGTATGTACACTGATGACAGAGCTGTGTCTTTAATGGCTAATTCCAAACATAAAAACCAGGGAAGTCTGAGATGTTACTTAGGCAATTAATTCACAAGATAAGGCTTTGATTTTAATTTACCAATACAGAATTCTTTCTTCCATAGCTTAATAATTTGCTATCTGCATCACCACACTACAGTGCGATTGCCCTGCCACGCAGAGGTAAAACTGTTGTCTTCTTGCATTTTTCAGCACCTTCATGCCAGCAGTACTGCTGAGTTCAAGCAGTGTTGCAATTTTTCAGTACTTGGATTCAGTAAGTTATGCACTGCTTTCAGACTGAAAGCTTGCTATATAATCATTTCAAGGAAGGTGATCTAGTCCCAGGAGTGTAGCGAGGCAATTTTCATTGGGTGGGCAGAGACAAAAATTGGGGGGCAGAAGGGTTGGGGCATTGGTCACTACAAAAGAGGTTTCGGGTAGGGAAGTTTTCTTAGTTAATGACAAAAATAAACCCCAATTTTGCATAGGAGCTATGATTTGTGAAGATTACAAAAAAGCAAACCAAATAAAAATACAATTTTCCACATGCAAAATAGTTATGGAAACTAAGTAACAGTGACTAGGAAGTAAATGTATATTGTGCAAGTCATCCTACCATAATGATCTGAACTATTAATCAAGTCTAATGTACCATGATTTCTCTGCAAACCTATAGAGGAACTGTGCACTTGAAATTCCTTCAAATATGTTACTTTCAAAAGCCAAGATTACTAAATTTGCTGCCTGAAGACAACAGAAGAAGCCAATGTGGCTTCACAAAAAGCTTAGAGATTACTTAAAAACAAAAAAAGGACACATACAGGAAGTAGAAGGAAGGCCAGGCCACAAAGGAAGAGCATAGACAGGCAATACAGAATTGCAGGAATGGCAACAGGAAGGCTAAAGCTGAGAATGAGCTGAGATTAGCGAGAGACGTAAAAGCAACAAAAAAGCTTTCTTCAGGTACATCCATAGTAAAAGACATAGAAAGGAAATGGTCATATAGCTACTCAATGAGGGTAGCAAAGTGATAACAGATGCCAAAGAAAAGGTAGAAGTGCTCAATTCCTACTTTGGCTCAGTCTTCTCCCAAAAGAGGTCTATGACCCTCCTGGAAAATGTGAAGTTGAAGGAGCAGGATTGCAGCTTCAGACAGATAGACAAACAGTCAAGGAATACCTAATCACTTTGAATGAGTTCAAATCTTCAGGGCCTGATGAACTGCATCCTATAGTACTGAAGGCACTGGCTGAGGAATCCTTGGCAGGGCGGGTTCTAAAGGGTGGCCAGGTGGGGCACTGGCCCAATGGCCCCTGGAGCTACAGGGGGTCCCTCAGCCACCCCTCCACTCCCCTTCCATGATCCGTGGCCCCCCACACCTCCCCACACACCCCACCTACCTGTCTGCTATCTTTTACCATTGCCCTTAACGAAGATGGCAGCTGCGGTTTCCCTAAGGTACTGAAGCCCCTGCTGCCATCTTAGTTGATGCCAGAGATGTGCGCACGTAGCATGCACGTGTGCCATCAACAAAGATGGCGGCGGAGGCGTCATCCCCTTAGGGAAACCACGGCCGCTATCTTCATTAAGGGCAATGGTAAAAGACAGCAGACAGGTAGGTGGGGGGCTGCGTATGCGTGTGTGTGCGTGCACATGTGCACACACACACACACATGCTGGGGCCCAGGGCAAGCTGATGCCCAAGGGCCCCAGCATTCCTGGAGCCAGCCCTGATTCTTGGAACCGGTGTCTATTATCTTTGCAAAATCGTGGAGGATGGGTGATGTGCTGGATGACTGGAGGAGGGCTAATGTTGTCCCTGTCTTCAAAAAGGGCAAAAAGGAGGAACATGGGAACTACAGACCAGTCAGCCTGACATCAATCCCTGGGAAAATTCTGAACAGGATTATAAAGCAGTCAGTCTGTAAGCACCTTGAAAACAATGCAGTGATTACTAAAAGCCAAAATGGATTTATCAAGAACAAATCCTGCCAGACTAACCTTATCTCATTTTTTTATTGGGTAACCTCACTGATAGACTGTGGGGATGCTGTGGACATAATATATCTTGACTTCAGCTTGGACAAAGTGCCCCATGATATTCTGATTAGTAAGCTAGCTAAATGTGGGCTAGATGGAACAACTATCAGGTGGAACCACAGTTGGCTAGAGCATTGTACTCAAAGAGTGGTTATCAATGGTTCCTTCTCAAACTGGAGGGCGGTAATGAGCGGGGTACTGCAGGGTTCGGTCCTGGGCCCTTCAACAGTGCTCTTCAACATTTTTATTTTTATTAAACTTGGATGAGGAGACACAGGGAATGCTGTTCAGTTGGGAGGGATAGCTAATACCATGGAGGACAGAAACCTAGGAAAAAGAAACCAAAGGCACAATTATAAGATGGGGGATACCTGTCTCAGCACTACTACAAGTGAGAAGGATCTTGGAATTGTTGTTGATCACAAGCTGAACATGAGCCAACAGAGTGATATGGCTGCAAAAAAGACATTTTAGGCTTCATTATTTGCAGGAAGTAGCAGTTCCCCTCTATTCTGCATTGATTAAGCTTCGTCTTGAATATTGCATCCAGTTCTGGACACTGCACTTTAAGGGGGACGCAGACAAACTGGAACAGGTTCAGAGGAGGACAATGAGGATGATCAGGGACTGGAAACAAAGCCCTATGAGGAGAGACTAAAAGAACAGGGCATGTTTAGCCTTGAGAAGAGAAGACTGAGGGGAGATATGACAGCACTCTTCAAGTACTTGAATTGTTATCTGTGATGCGTCCTTCCCTGGCTCTCCCTGTCAGGTTCCTACCTGCTCGTGGTTACTGCCTGTCTCTAGGCACCACCAGGGACTCCACCAGTCCGGACCGCTTTCTCTTATGGTTTCTCTCCCCGCTCTAGCACAGATCTCAACAGATCCCCCTGCTAGGCAACCACCAGTAACGTCCCAATACTAGTATTCCCAGAGACTCTGAATACTGGTATTGTTATTTTCTTCACCGCTGCCACCATTTGTTACAGTTCCCCTTCAGCCTTGGTCATTACCTTACCCTCCCTTCTGGTCTGTGAAACCCCAGCCAAGGATCAGGCCTTTGGTAAACCAAATTAAGTATTTATTACAGATAACAAAGCTAACAAGATTAACAAGATTTCTTCTTAAGGCACATAAGCATATGGTTTTACTCAATACTAATCCGAACTCCACCTCCCTCCTGGTAAACAACTCTCTAAACCCCACCAAGCAACCCACTCGTTCTCTTCTCCCCCCTGATTCCACTCTCACTCTTCCTTTTATACATTCAGCCATTTTAAACACTCAGCCAATCATCTCGCATTCTACTGCCCATTCACTCCCCCTCCTCTTTCACTACTTACCATGTATCTTCTAAAACAACAACACTTACCATATATACATTAATATAGGAACATCACATTATCACACAGAGGAGAGCCAGGATCTCTTGTCAACCGTCCCAGAATGCAAGACACGGAATAATGGGCTCAAGTTGCAGGCAGCCAGATTTCGACTGAACATCAGGAAAAACGTCCTAACTGTTAGAGCAGTACTACAACAGAACCAATTACCTAGGGAGGTGGTGGGCTCTCCAACACTGGAGGCATTCAAGAGGCAGCTGGACAGCCATCTGTCAGGTATGCTTTAATTTAGATTTCTGTATTGAGCAGGGGACTGAACTCAATGGCCTTAAAGGCTCCTTTCAACTCTATTCTGATTCTATGAAGTTTGTTTTTCTCTGATGAACAACTGTATACCTGTATGGTGTCAACACATGTGTCAAAGTTGAGAATGAATTTTCACACACAACTGTAGATGCACCAAAGGTGAGTCCTGCAGCATACAAAGTATGCATGGGTAGAAAGACTTGCTTGTACAGGTACAATATTTTAGTAAGCTCATGAACTGTGAATTCAGTTCTGCTGAGGCAGCTGCTTCCTGGAACTAACTACCCTGATATCTTTTGCCATGCCAGGAAAGCAATTAAGAGAAGTTTCACTTTAAAAATTAAAATGATACCTATAAACATCACTTTTCATAAGGAAATGCTTGACATAGAAAGTATATGTCTCTCTGAACTACAGGTGCTAGAATCAACTGTACAAGCACACAGTTTCTGTTGTACAAAAAGGCTCTGGGCCAGCTAACACTGCTTCTGATGGCTCTACCAGGAAATCTCACACGCCCTATTTTGGTAGTACAGTTATTTATTTATTTATTGAATTTATTAGTCGCCCATCTGGGAGGTTGTCCAACCACTCTGGGCGACGTACAGCCAAGAATATACAGTTACATTAAACAGTAACATAAAAACATTAACAGATTAAAATCACAACTGATCTCTACAGAACCTACAGAACCTAACCCATCTCAAAAGCCTGTTTGAACAGCCAGGTCTTCAACGCCCAGCGAAAACTCAACAGACAGGGGGCCTGGCAGAGGTCATTTGGTAAGAGTTCCATAAGGTGGGTGCTACAATTGAAAAAGCTCTCACTCTAGTCCTCACCAGCCTAGCTACTTTGACTGGTGGGATGAGTAGGCCTTTCAAGGCTGATCTTGTTGAGCAGCTCCCACGATGGTGCTGAAGGCGTTCCTTTAAGTAAGTTGGACCGGCACCATATAAGGTCTTAAAGGTTAAGGCTAATACTTTGAATTGAGCCCAAAAGACTACCGGTAGCCAGTGCAACTCCTTCAGCACTGGAGTGATATGATCTCAGCGGTGGCTGCCTTTAATCAGGTGAGCCGCCGTGTTCTGTACCAATTGCAGCTTCTGGACTGTTTTCATGAGTAACCCCATGTAAATCGCGTTACAATAGTCTAGGCAGGAAGAGACCAAGGCATGTACCACAGAAGGGATCAAATGGTTGGGGAGGTAGGGGCGTATCCTCCATATTAGATGAAGTTGATATAGTGCTGCCTGGCTCACCGCGGAGACCTGAGCCTCCATAGACAGCTGGGAGTCAAGAATGACCCCCAGACTGCGGACCTGGTCTTTCAGGGGCAGTTGTATCCCATTGAGCCTCAGATCGAAACCCCCCAAAATTCCCTTGTCTCCCACCAACAGCACCTCGGTTTTATCAGCTTTAGCTTATTCCTTCTCATCCAGTCACTCACTGGCTCCAGGCACTTGGATAGGGCTTCTACAGCCACTGAAGATTTAAATGAAAGATAGATCTGCGTGTCATCTGCATATTGGTGACATTGCAGGCCAGATCTCCTGATGACGTCTCCTAGAGGCTTTATATAGGTGTTAAACAGCATCAGGAAGGGGATGGGACCCTGAGGCACCCCACACAAAAGAGGCCAGGGACCCGAGACCTCATCCCCCAAAGCTACTCTCTGGTATCTCCCAGAGAGGAAGGAGCGGAACCACTGTAATACAGTGCCACCTATACCTAACCCCTCCAGGCGATCCAGCAGGATACAGTGATCAACGGTGTCAAACGCTGCTGAGAGATCAAGGAGGACGAGGAGGGTGCATTCGCCTCTATCCAACACCCTCCTCATATCGTCTACCAGGGCAATTAAGGCTGTTTCCGTCCCATGTCTAGGTCTGAAGCCTGATTGGAATGGATCCAGGTAATCCGCTTCCTCCAAGTGCGCTTGCAACTGCTTCGCCACCATTCGCTCGAACACCTTACCCGGGAATGGTAAATTTGAGGCTGGGCGGAAGTTGTTCAAATTAAGGGGGTCTAATGAGGGCTTCTTTAAAATTGGTGATATTATGGCCTCCTTGAGGGCTGATGGCATAAGACCTTCTTCAAGGGACGCATTTACATAAGTTTGCATGAGAAAAGTTAAATAAGGTGCATTACTATTTTTCAACTTTTAAAACAAATTAAGGAAGAAATGCCCCACAGACACACACAAAGACAATATTCCAGCTCCCCATTGCCTGGGCCAAGTTAGTAAGGTCTAATTAGGCTTCCTGGTCCTTGGAGATCCAGCTCACTCACTCTCCTTCTCATGTCCTGCCCTGGACTAGGCTAGGCTGTGGCACAGTCTAGGCCCCAAAGCCTAGGCACAACCATCAGATGCACTAATAACACCCATTACCTCCAGAGGCTGGTTGAGCATTGTAGAGGAGGGGGAGATGCTCTGCAGTGCATCACAGTACTGTCCTTCCCGCCTTTTCTTCCTCCAATGACAAACCCCTAGATTTGCCAATTCCCTCCCTGATCCATCAAGACTTGTGTTCACTACTTTCACACATTTAACTCTTCTATTTACTGTGTTTGCATTTCCTTGGTAACTTTGCCCTGCCCGTCTCTTTGATAATGTTTTTATTGGTTTTGGGTAGAACAGAATACAAAACAAGAATAACTTATACAACAATGAGAGAAAATAGTGCAGTTGACAATAGGAGTTATGGTACCTATAATGCTCTAGGGAGGTAAGCATATATTAAATGGTTATTGTCCTGTATTGCTTTCCAGATAATTATCCCAATGTCCTGCCCCTCTCTTTGGATGCCTAAACTTTATTTCTAAAAGCTCAACTGAAGTTTAATGTTACTGCAATGCTAGAAATTTGGGGACTGAAGGGGGAGCAGAATTATCACTGGGGGGCAATGCCCTCATTCCCCCCCCATTGCTACACCCCTGGTTAGGCCCCAAAGACCTCAATCTAAGTTTTTGCCCTGTATTTTCCAGACGATTTGTAAAAAAATAAAGACTTGGCAGATAATTTCTGCTGTTTTCATAATTCAGAGCCATATTTGCTTCTGATCCAGGGTTCAAAGACCAACAGCAACACTGGGTTGAGTCAACTAAGTCCTACTTAAGAGTAAACCCATTGATATTAATAAACCAAAGTTAGTCATGTCTTTTAATGTCAATGGAGAATTCACCTTCCTTGTCCTCCTTGATCTCTCAGCGGCTTTTGATACTGTCGACCACAGTATCCTCTTATATCGCCTAGAGGGATTGGGAATAGGAGGCACCGTATTACGGTGGTTCCATTCCTTTCTCTCTGATAGGTACCAACAGGTGGCATTGGGGGAGGAGGTTTCAGACCCTTGGCCTCTCAATTGTGGTGTGCCACAGGGTTCTATCCTCTCTCCCATGCTATTTAACATCTATATGAAGCCGCTGGGGGCGATCATCAGGAGATTTGGGCTGCAGTGTCACCAATATGCGGATGACACTCAGCTCTATCTCTCGTTTAAATCTTCGCCAGAGTTGGCTGTGGAAACCTTGTCCAAGTGCCTGGAGTCCGTGAGTGGATGGATGGGAAGAAATAGGCTGAAACTGAACCCCGACAAGACCGAGGTACTGCTCGTGGGGGACAAGAAAAGGTTGGGAACTGTTGACCTGAAGTTCAATGGGGTGAGTTTACCCCTAAAGGACCAGGTCCGCAGCCTTGGGGTTGTACTTGATTCCAAGCTGTCCATGGAGGCTCAGATTTCAGCTGTGAGCCGGGCAGCTTGGTATCAACTACACCTTGTACGTAGGCTGCAACCCTACCTTCCTGTTCATCAGCTCCCACTGGTAGTGCATGCCCTGGTCACCTCTCGATTAGATTACTGTAATGCGCTCTACGTGGGGTTACCCTTGAAAACGGTCCGGAAACTACAACTTATACAAAATGCGGCGGCTCGACTACTCACAAACAGTCGTCGCCGGGAATACATCACGCCAGTGTTATTCGATCTACACTGGCTTCCAGTTGTTTTCCGGGCCCAAGTCAAGGTGTTGGTATTAACCTTTAAATCCCTATACGGTCTCGGCCCAGTTTATCTAAAGGAGCGCCTACAACGCCACCAATCATGCCGCCTAACAAGATCGGCCACACAAGGCCTTCTCTCAGTCCCGCCAACCAAAGCAGCTAGATTGGCAGGTACTAGAGAGAGGGCCTTTTCTTTTCTTTTTTTTTACAATAATTTTTATTCAAATTTTCATAAAACATACAAAACAAAATCATAAAACATTCAAAGACAAAAAACAAAACAAAACAAAAATGATTAAAGAAAAAAATAAAATGTTGACTTCCCATTTGTCGCAGATCAAATCAGTTATAGGTCTACAATATATAACAATCCTGTCTCTTAAATTATATTATAAAATCACTTTCCTCCAGTAGTTATCTTAATTAATCATCAAATCTCATAAACATTACTTTATTCTTTCCACAAAAAGTCAAAGAGAGGTTTCAATTCTTTAAGAAATATATCTATCAATTTTTCTCCTAATATGTCGATTAATCCATCTCGTTAATAATAATAATAATCTTATTGTCATAACCATAGTCCAAATAAACATATCGATTAATCCATCTCATCAAAATCTGTTAGGTCCAATAATTTCAATAGCCATTATTCCATTATCCCTATTAATTCCATCTTCCATCTTCAATAGTCCTGTTAAGTCCAGTAATTTCAGTGTCCAATCTTCCATTATCAGTATTCCATAATAATCTTGCTGTCATAACCATAGTCATATAATAAGAGTCTGATGGGAATTTCCTCTATCCCAAATATTTTCTTGCCATCAATTCTGAATAAGTTGCTGAAATATTGTTGTAAAGTCATATCTCTGTTCTTCTTTTTTACAAAATGCACTGGCTCATCTCTTGAGAGTTTTTCCATTGTCACATGGCTGCAGTGAATTCCATATATTTTCTCTATATCAAGCTCCATCACGTCATTCCAGTCCAGAAGATTATCCAAGCCATTGATAACTTTATCTCTAATATCTTCATTAATTTCTTCAGAGATAACGTTAAATTCCAAACAGTAGATTTTATTTCTAATATCCATAAACTCCAGATCTTTTTCCAATTCCACATTTGTTCCAATCTCCAGGGCTTGTATCTTCCCTTTATTTTTTCTTTTCTCATCTCTGATCTCATTCTCCTCTCTCACAGGATCCCCTATTTCTTTAAGCTCCTGCGTCATTTTGCTCAGTTCAATTTTCAGCTCCTTACTGCCCTGTCGCAGGGTTTATTTTGTTATCTCAATCTCATCCATTATTTTCTGAAACATAATTACTTCCAGATTCTCAGCCACTTTCTTGATTGCCATTTTAAAACCACAAAAACAAAACAAAACAAAAATAAAGAAGAACCACTTCTTATTTCAGCAACAATTGGGTTAATATTCCAGGCTTGATGACATCACAGTATAAACAGAGCAGCCTGCCTTATCTCTCTATGTTCAAGAATACAAAACAAATTTAGTTCCCAGCATCAAAACAGTTAGTGGCGTCGTGAAGAAGCAGATTCGTCAAAATAAAATAGACCAAAAAGAGAATAGTCCCAGACAATATAATGTTCCTCGGAATAGAAATCCCTCTTCTGTTTATATCTTTAGAATGCACTTCCAGGACAGCTTTTTGCAATAGAAACAGAGATAAGCTGTTAATTTCGTGAATAACAGAGAAGAGTTATAGCTCACCCAGAAGTTCTTTAAAGCTGATTCATTTGACAAATCTCTTTTTGCTGCAACAATTTAAACCAAGTAAAAAAAATAATAGAAAGAAGGGTGCTTGCCTGTTAGTCCGTTTTCTCTTTGAAGAAAAGATAAACGTATCGCATTAATCAGATAGAACTTGTTCGGAAGTCCGTCCGGCATTGCTGGCTGGACCTTTTCTCATAAATTAATGAAATCCAGTCCTCCCAACAAGAACAGGCTTTTGAGGTTGATCTCTACGTTTCTCCCTGCCCGGGAGAAATTTCATCAGTCAAAAAAAAAATGTTCTGACTGATTTATATCTGAATAAGCTTCTTTTGAGGCGGGAGCCCGTCTCAAAAGCAGGCACAAGCGAAGTCACCCTTCCCGGAAGTCAGTAAATGGCGAGAGAGGGCCTTTTCAGTGGCGGCCCCCACCCCCTGGAACTCCCTCCCACAAGATCTTCGGCACATCTCTTCCCTGAATATGTTCCGCAAGGCCTTAAAGACCTGGCTCTTTCAACAGGCTTTTGGGATTTCTGGGGAGGCTTAATATTTTTTGTTTACATGCCTCCTATTATGTATTGTTTGTTTTATAATTTATACTATTACACTGTATTTTTGTATTGTATTTTGCTATATTTATTGTATGTACGTCGCCTAGAGTGGCCACTGGCCAGATAGGCGACACATAAATTAAATTTATTATTATTATTATTATTAATGGTCTACTTTGAGTAGGACTAGCATGATTGAATACCAGCTAATGATTTTTGTTGTGGTTTGATTCTTTAAGAAACAATAAAGTTGAAGACCTCTATTTTGACAGAATTGCTCACATTTTAGCAGAGTTTATTCTGAGCTTTTCCCCCCACACTGCCTGCCCCCAAACTAGTTATTCATCATGTAATATACTATTAATATATGGTTATGAAGATTTACAAGTCATCAGTATTTATCTTCTCTATTCCTTTTTCTTTTCTCATGTTTCTTTTTTAGAAACTACCTAGCTCCTTATTAACTCCCATATACTCACCTGCACAAAAACTTATTTCACACTGCACACATTTTTTTGACACTGCACAAAATGTATCTAGCTGCACATTAGAATAAATCTTGATTTTTACTACTGGAACTGCTTCCTTCCATTTGCCTGCAGTTTGGTGCAGAATGGGAGAACTCAGGCAGAGCCTTTATTGCTGTTTACACAGTGGTCAGCAGGTGGTTGAAGGCACCCTTGCCCCTACCTGCCTCAGGTAGGGTTGCCAGGTGTCTAGTTTTCACCCAGAAACTCCAGATTTTTGGGGTCCTCTCTGGGTGTGTCAGCTTAATCTCCAGATTCTGAGCTTTCATTTAAAAGTATTAAGTTTCTAGGTGGTCTGGTTCACAAGATATAAACCAAAGTGTCACCCTCCACCCCCACAACTTTTGTGAAATGATATCTTAGCTGGCTGCTCTAACCCCACCCTTTCGGGTTTGTAGCCAATAAGTGAAGTCAGGGCTGTAATTGACAAGGGATTTCTGGGCCTCCAGGCAGTACCTAGACCCCATTGCAAAGGTAGAAAACCCAGTGTCTGCACATCAAGCTTTTGTTCAGTGCACAATTATAGTGATCCATCCAAAAGTTAGCACTAGCATCCTTGCTGACATTAGTGATCATAACCTTAATAGAGGAAGGTAGGAGATGCAAGCCTCCTGTTCCATAAGAGCATCTCTGGACAAGGGCCCTGATCTAAGTTATGTTGGTAGGACCATGATGGTTAAGTGACATCAATCCTCTTCCTGTCTGGTGAATACAAAAGATAACTATAGCAGAGTTCTCAGCCAGCAGTTTTCTAGCAGCGATAAATTCACAAGAGAAACAAAAATGACAATTTCAAACTATCTTACCAATAGGCCTTATAAAGAGACTGGTGCTGAATTGGTGCCTGGCTGCGACAATGGATTGGATGAGGGCTAATAAACTGAGGCTCAATCCAGACAAGACTGAGATGCTGCTAGTGAGTGGTTCTTCTGACCAGATGGTGGATGTCCAACCTGTCCTGGATGGGGTTGCACTCCCCCTGAAGGAGCAGGTTCGTAGCTTGGGGGTTCTCCTAGAACCATCTCTGTCACTTGAGGCTCAGGTAGCAACTACCAACTTCGGTTGGTGGCCCAACTACGTCCTTATCTGGACAGGGATAACCTGGCTTCAGTTGTCCATGCTCTGGTAACCTCCAAATTAGATTACTGCAATGCACTCTACATGGGACTGCCTTTGAAGATGGTTCGGAAACTGCAGCTTGTGCAAAATGCAGCAGCCAGAATGGGAACAGGGACCAGATGGTCCAAACTTATAAAACCGATTCTGGCCCGCTTGCATTGGCTGCCTGTATGTTTCTGAGCTCGATTCAAAGTGCTGGTTTTGACCTATAAAGCCTTACACGGCTTGGGACCACAATACCTGATGGAACGCCTCTCCCGATATGAACCCACCCATACAATACATTCAAGATCAAAGGCCCTCCTCCGGTTGCCTCCTCCGAGGGAACCTGGGAGTCTGACAACAAGGGAGAGGGCCTTCTCAGTGGTGGCCCCCAAATTATGGAACAATCTATTTGACGAGGTGTGCCTGGCACCAACACTTATCTTTTCGGTGCCAGGTCAAAACTTTCCTCTTCTCCCCAGCATTTTAGCATGTGTTTTAAATTGTTTTAAATTTTTAAATTGTGTTTTAAATTGTTTTTAAAAGATATGTTTTTAAATTTGTATATTTGTTTTAATGTTTTTAGTTACTGTAAACCGCCCAGAGAGCGTCGGCTATGGGGCGGTATATAAGTACAATAAATAAATAAATAATAGAAAAAATAAAGTGAGGCTGAATCCTTAAAAGACAGAGGTGCTATGTGTCCAGAGTTCTGATGTCTGGGAGATGAGGAGACAGCCTGTTCTGGATGAGGTTGCACTCCCCTGGAAGGAGCATGTCTGCAGCTGGGGATACTCCTGGATCCAATATTGTCACTGGAGGCTCAGGTGGCCTCTGTGGCTGGGAATGCCTTTTTCCAGTTCTGGCTGGTTTGCCAGCTTCAGCTCCTTTTGGACACAGATGACTTGGCCACAGTACTCCATGCTCTGGTATCTTCCAGATTGGATGATTTTAATCTACTCTATGTGGGGCTGCCCTTGATGACAACTCAGAAAATTCAACTGGTCCAAAATGCAGCAGCCAGATTACTGGTTGAGGTTGCTTTTAGATCTCATATAACTCTTGTTTTAACACAGCTGCATTGGTTGCCAGTTTGTTTCCAGGCTCAATTTAAGGTGCTCAAGCTAGTGTTTAAAGCCCTAAACGATTAAGGTCCCAAATATCTGAAAGACTGCCTCCTTCCCTGCAGAACTTCTTGGATGTTGAGATCAGCAGAGGGGTCCCTTTGGGTAGTTCCGCCACCTTCAGAAGTTCAGGGTGTGTGGCCCAGGAGAGGGCATTCTGTGTGGTGGCCCCTAAGTTGTGGAACTTTCTTCCCACCGAGGTGTGTCTGGCAACTTTGCTGTACTGTTTTAGGCAAATGATGAAGATGCACCTCTTTGATACATGAGACATTTATTTTTAGGGCCCACCCTATTTTGGGATTTTAGATTGTTTTTAAATTGTTTTTAATGTTGTATTTTAAAATTGTTGTAACCCACCCTGGAACCTTTGGGCGAAGGGTGGGTAATAGATGATGATGATGGTAATGATAATAATGTATTGTTTTTGTGAATCTAACATACAACACATATTATAAATGCAAACTGCTAATGACTTTCTGAAGAGCTGTATCAGCTTTGAAAACTATATTTCTGTGCATAATTCCTGCAGTCTGTCCAGAACTTAAATGGTTTCCAGAAGTTCTGTAAACATCCTCAGCAAGCATCCAAATGAACTGGAGCCAAAATCTTGTTTCCTGTCTGGAGCTAGTGTTGCGGTTGAAGGGATCTAATGTAGTAATCAGAGAACAGTAACAGCAAACTTTAAAATCAGTGTTTGAAATATATATATTCAAAACTGTTTTTCAAGATATCAATAAACATTATTTCAGAAACCTTGTCATATTTATTGATGGTAATGTAAATAAAATAGCAAAGTATATAGATGTCCAAAGCACACTGACAAGATTTAGGTTTTCTTTAGTGCAGACGTATCTGTGCTCAATCTCCTAATCATGGTTAAGAAGAGCCCTGCTGGATCAGACCAAAGGCCTATCTAGTCCAGCATCCTATGTCCTGCAGTGCTCAACCAAATGTCTTTGGGAAGCCAGCAAACAGGATATGAATACAATAGCCGTCTCTTGCTGAAGTTGCCCAGCAACTGGTATTCAGTATGCTGCCTCTTCCTGGAATTAGTATACCTGTCATGACTAATAGGCATTTGTAGCCTTATCCACCATGATTTTAATCTCTTTATAAAGTTGTTTCAGTTGATGACCATTGCTACATATTGTGGAAGCAAATTCCATACTTTTCATTACATGCTGTGTGAAGAAGTCCTTCGTATTGTCTGTCCTGAATCTTCCACCATTCAGCTTGGTTAAATGGCCCCAGGTTCTAGTCTTATTGATACCATGCATAATTTCATGTGCCTCTATCATGTCTAATAGCTTCCTTGACTCTGCTCATGAACCTCACTGGCATTCTCTTGGACTTGGTAGTAACTTTCCTGATCTGTGCTATACATTCAAGCTGAGCTTCTAATATTGTGGCTTTGAATAACTGCCAAATTTCCTAGACATTTCCTTTTTAGAAGCCAAATGTGACACTATTGGCCTTTCTTGGTAACTGTCCACTTACATATATGCTGAATTTGATAGCAGCATGGTCACTGTTTCCAGTTCTACAGTTAAATCTCAAATCTGGATGCCATTGAAGATTAAGTTTAGGATCACGTCCCCTCCGGTTGGTTTCCTGACCAATTATTTTATGCCACAGTTGTCTAGGGTACCTAAAATGTTACTTCTTCGTCATGACCAGAACATACACAAAGATCCTGTCTTTGTGAATCTACATGGAAAGCTGCTTAACCTAAGTAAGAACATTGGTCCATCTAGTTCAGTATTGTCTACACTGACTGGAAGTGGGTCTCCAGGGTTTCAGACAGGGGTCATTCCCAGCCCTACCTGGAGATGCCAGGGACTGAAACCAGAACTTTCTGCATGCAAAGCCAATATTGTGCCACAGAGCTACTGTTCTTCCTCAACATAAGTGAAGGAGATCAAGAACACTCCAAAGGCTTGGATAGTCCCCCCCTTTCTTTCTCCTCACCCATCTTTTTGCACAAATTCCTCCCGCCTTTTCATTTTTTCATTTGATGTATTAGACTTGTATATCACTTTATACTAAAAAAAGTTCTCATAGCAATATATAATGTGCTGCTAAAACTTTTTTGTAACTTGTTTTTAATGTTTGCTTTAATTGGTATATTTAATGAATATTTTAGAGTGTCTTAGATTGTCTTATATAAACTGCTTAGAGGTCTTTTGTTTGAGCAAGTGGTATATAATTTTGTTAAAATAATAATAACAATTAAACATTGCACAATATCAATAAAGTAACAATTATAAAAATACAAACTAATCCTTAGAGTGGGAAACTGTAACAACAGTATTTTTAAAGCTAGTTTTGGACCTAACAGTGCTGCCGTTTTACATCTCTCTCACCATTTCTGCTAAACCTGTTTGCAAATCCAAATGAGAGACAGAGGCCATATGTTTAAATTGTTCCTAATTTTTGGTTTATGGTATGTTTTGTCCATATTTAGGACAGACATTGGCTATGTCTTATTAAAATTTTGCTAGTGAGAATGCTATCGATAGGGAAAAAATAACCCAAATATAACTAGTATTTGAAACAGTAATTTGCAATTCAAAAAGCACAAAATCCATTTTATCTTAGAAGACATCTTGGTCCAATATAAACCGTTGAACAAGTTTTGGCCCATATTCATTGAATGCTATTGTACACTGAATAGACTTCAATTCATCAGCTTCAATGCATATTCATGAATCTTTATCATCTTCACCTGCAGAAAAAATTAGCTGCTCAAATTAGGCTTTCATTGACTGAAATTGCAGCCAAATTTAAAGCAGAAAAATACAGCAGGTGGGGAACAACTACAATAGTGAGATGATGGGACCTCAGGTGTGATGATCCCTGGTATAAGAACTGGGGTGTTATAAGCCTGATCCTATTTTCACCTGTGAATTGTTGGAGGTATAACCTGAACATACCAGCTTGATGAGAGACCATGTCTTCATTGGTGTAATCAAATCCTTCCCCTCCTCTCAACTGCCATCTTTTCTGGCAGATCTTACTGAGAAGTGCTGGGATCAAAATCTAAACTAGTCTCTGACTTGATAGCCCCATGCCCAACGGTTGTCTTCTAATTGTGATTGCTCAGCAGTGAGAAAAAATGCTTCATAAAGCTTATGGCAACCGTTATAACACACCTTCCCTAGTTGAAGGTTCTGGAAGTATGTCCTCATTGTTCTGGGAAGTGATGCTTCTAATGAAGGTAACTGCGGGGGGGGGATGAGGGAAGGGGTGGGAGTAGAAAAGTCTAAAAGTGAGCGAGGGCAGGAAGCAGGGGAACATTTTGAGTTAAAAATAAAAAAAAATAAAAAAGAAGAAAGCCAGATTTGGACCTAAGAAAGATGGGGGGAGGACAAAAATAGAATGGAGAAAGTAAAGAATGGCAAAGTGACAACAAAAAGATAAGCAGAGTGGGTGCCAGACTTTAATGTCCCCTTAGCATAGTGCATGCAGCCACTTGGTCCCTGTCTGCTGACAAGTTGGCCACCACCTGGTGCTGCTGTCCCCGCATCAGAGTCTGTGCACTGCCTGGCTGCTGCTGCTGTCAGTAGTTACCTCAGCCCTCTTCGGTCCTCAGATAACGTTACCTGCTGTTAGCAACACTTATTATGGGAGCTGAACCAGTGCTCAGCTCTGTTCGACAGTGGATGGCTGCCATGTTAAATTCCCTAAGATGCAATATCTGATGTTGGTCATTGCATCTTGGGGAATCTAATATAGTGGTGGCTAGGGATGAGGGAGAGATTTGATTCAATTCACATTTAAAACCAAATCTATCAAATTCGCACTTTACGATACAATATGAGAACTGAAACACAGATGTCCTTTGAAATTTCCAAGTATCCAGATTTTGCCATGCAGTTCTCCAACCAGCCAATGCTTACAAAAAATGCATGTATGAGGGGAAAGTGTGCACAAAAATGAATATATTAGTGAAAATAACATAGAAAAATGCACAATCTTAGGAGAAATTGCTTGCAAAACTGTGTACATTAATCAACACATTAGTAAAAATGTGTTTATTAGGAAAAATACACACTAAAATGCTGAAGAATTTTAATAAGAATTTTTTTTAAAAAGATTGCAAATTGCTGCAGAAATGGGGAGAACTGAATTCAGGATTGGAACAATGAGAAACGGAAAGAACCGAAAGGGATAGAGCCTTCCATTCCTAGAGGTGGCCCATCTCAGACTGGAGTCTTATTATGGCTTGGCTCCCATGATAAGCACCGCCACCAAGTAAAAAAACTGCAGGGAAGATGGGGTGAGAGGAGTTACTGAAGGCAGCAGCAGTGCTGCGTAGTTCGGATTGCAGGTGGGTGGGTGCTCAGATGGCAGGATTAGTGGGATCAGCAATGGGCCTTTCTGAGCCCTCAGCTCCTCAGCAGATGCCTGAGCATACAGACCTCTGATGCTGGGTCTGCAGGTGAGGGGAAATAATTCTGTAGGAAGGAAAAGAAGAATGTTCAGAGAGAAACTGAATGGAAAAATAATGGAGGGTTGTGAAAGTGTGAGCTGGAGGAAGTTTAAGGAATGAAAGGAGTTGAGGACAAAAGGAAAGAAAAAAGTGAGAACTACAGGGGAAGGAAATTTTGAAAGCTTACTATACACTGTGGATTGTCGTCTGGCTCTTCTCTCTTAAAAAAATTAAGAACAAAACAAACAAATCACAGCCTATTACTGAAGCTCCTCTGTTTTTCTTCTCGCCAGAGAGAGGAGAGAAAATGGGTCAGACAGAATGTGTAAAAGCAGAAAGCCATAAAGGAAAAAAAGTTCTCTGTGCATGTGCATTATCATTTGTAGCCTGATATTACACATGTTTACTCCTCAGTAGGTGTCACTGGGAGTCAGTAGGGATTAGGCACAGTCAGGTACAATGTTTGAATTGTGATGAAAAACTTAGAGGGGCCCTTCATGAAATCCGTGAATCCCATCCACTGATTCTCTCCAATTTTAACCAAACTGTGGCTTCCTGAGAAACTTCTAAAACAGTAGTTAAAGGGGCAGCCACACATGGTAAGAGGTCTGACGGGGCCCTCTGTCCCCCATGAACTGACCACTGATCACACACACACACACACACAGACAAAATCTGGGGGAATGACTGAGGGTTCTTATTTGTGGTTCCTATACTGGGCTTGCTTGGTGATACAATGAGGAAGAATATCCCAGGGTAATCCTCTAGGCTAGGCTTTGAAACCAGTAGCAACTGGCATAGAGATATTAATTTTCAAAGCATGCTAAAATCCAGTTCAATTTTAATTTGCTTAATTATGATTTCCTAACCCCATGTGAGGAAGCTTGTTCCGGATGCTTAAGAACATCACTGCTTGTAGTCGTGTCATGATTATGTCGACCTCCCCAGTTAACCTGGAACTGGCCCAAGTTGTCTGCAGTCACAAAACATAATATATAGTCACAGAGCTGTGTGAGAACAGCTCCCCAGAGCTTATAACCAGGTCAGCTTGACTTGGGCTACAGACCAGATTGCTAAAAGCATTCTTATTACAGTGACAACTTCTTATAAACTCCACCCAAATGGCAGAAATGGAGGGGGCAGGGGAACAAGGTTGCTAAAATAACTTCTACATTTTATTGATCTCTTCTTACAGGCTGAAGGCTTACATGTCTTCTGTATTTCCAGTGTGCACTCTGTAAGTGCCGTTACAAAAGAAGCAAAAGCAGCACCATCCACATAAACGAGGTATCAGCAGGCTTTGGGGAACCCCAGTGTTTGGTAAAAGTACAAAAAACTTTAGGACACTCCCCCAAGAGCCCAATGAGACCCAAGCATGCTCAGTGGCCATGGAATACTGACTGATAGCTGGGGCTGGGGAGATGAAATGGAATATTGTGAAGGAGGACATGGCTGGCTGATTGGAACAGTTAACAAGAGCACTCAACACTGCAACATTTTGTTGCAGGTCCCACTTGTATAAACTAATGGTAATCCCAACAGCCAAAGCTGCACCTCCCACATAGATGAGAAAGGTGTGTGTGCGCGCGCGCACGCACGCACACACACACACTCACACACACACACACACACTGAACATGTTCAGTGACCACTGAATGCTGATGACAACCGAGTGCTGGGGGGATAAATAGAAAATTGGCAGGGTAACTGAAAACCTGAACAGGGAGCTTTTCACATGGCAACATTTTGTTGTGGGTCCTACTTGTTTCTTCTGTCAGCAGACTGAACACACCATACATTTAAAGCACATTTTCCACCTAATAGAATCCTGGGAACTGTAGTTTGTTAAGGGTTCTGGAAATTGTCGCTCTGTTAGGGTATACTATAGTTCCCAGGGGGCGGCATCATAGAATTAGTAGAGTTGGAAGGGCAACCCCCTGCTCAATGCAGGAATTCAAATTAAAGCATACCCCACAGGTAGCTGTCCAGCTGCCTCTTGAATTCCTCCAGTGTTGGAGAACCCACCACCTCCCTAGGGAATTGGTTCTATTAGGTATGGAAATATTATTGATTTTGATATAACAGATATCGGTTTATTTCCTGGTGACCTGACCCCTTAACATTCCAGTGGCTAAGCAAATAAAAGCCTGATTGAGCTAGAAATATACTCCCCTCCCCATATCCTTATGCATACCCATACTCAATGTTTCATATTGATGTTACCAACTGTATCACAAAAGAATGCCTATGCTTCATTTACATGGTTGTAGACCTTGACACGCATCCTCTTACAAATGTAGAAACTGTAACTTGAGCATATACTTGATTTAATGATCCCCCTTGTAACGAACCTCCCCTTTCCTATCTATCCACGAGCTAGAGGGAGCCCCAGCTGATGAAGCGTCAAGGCCCCAGCTGACAAAGCGTCAAGGCGAGTTAAGCAGCAGAGCGAGTTCGGCAGCAGGGCGAGGAGGCCAGGGCCCCCCACTCTGCCCGTCTGTTCGCTGACCTCAACTAAACCGCAGTCTCCAACCCATTGATGTAATAAACCTTAAACAAAACTATGCAGGTAAGAAGCCAGCAGGGGTGTGGGGGCTTTCCAGTGTTTTGCGCCGCCTGCAGCATGTACGACTATCTGCCTGTTGGACAGAAGTCGTGGGTGTGCTCTCGGTGCAATGAGCTCCTGGCTCTCCGGGAACGACTTCATTTCCTTGAGGCCAAGGTGGCGGACCTGGAAAAGCTGAGAGAGGCAGAGAGGTGTGTGGAGGAGGCCTTCAGGGACGTTATAGCTGTGTCCCACTCCAACGATGATAGCTCTCCTGCTATCATGGAGAACGATGGTCTCGGGGAAGGAGAGCATCCTGCTGAGGAAGAGGGAAACGATCCCTTAGAAGGGACCCATTCCTTGGGGGATGAGCAGCTATCCTCTCGTGCCGAGGATATATCTCCAGGGGGTGGAGGGATCCTTGTAGTGGGTGATTCGATCATTAGGAACATAGACAGTGGGGTGTGTGATGGGCGTGTAGACCGCAAGGTGTTTTGCCTGCCTGGTGCGAAGGTTGCGGATATCGCCCGTCGTTTAGATAGTTTGGTAGACAGTGCTGGGAAGGAGTCAGTGGTCGTGGTGCACGTTGGCACTAACGACATGGGGAAATGCAGCCGTGAGGTCCTGGAAGCAAAATTTAGGTTGCTAGGTAGGATGCTGAAAGCCAGGACCTCCAAGGTGGCTTTCTCTGAAATGCTACCGGTTCCACGCGCAGGCCCAGCCAGACAGGCCCAGCTTCGCAGTCTCAATGCGTGGATGAGACGATGGTGTCGGGTGGAAGGGTTCGGATTTGTTAGGCACTGGGGAACATTTTGGGACAAGCCGGGCCTGTACAAAAGGGACGGGCTCCACTTGAACCAGAATGGAACCAGACTGCTGGCACTTAAAATTAAAAAGGTAGCAGAGCAGCTTTTAAACTGACTGAGGGGGGAAACCCGACAGGAGCTGAGAAAGGTCCGGTTCGGAATAAACCTCCCCCCTGGGATAAAAACCAAAGAAATGATGAAATTTTAAAAGGGGTAGGCCTAGAAGTAGGCATTGTGAGAGCAGGGGCACAGGATATAAATTCAGAAGAGCAAAATTACCACAGGCCTAACCACAAGTGCCAAAGACACTTGAAGAGAGACACTGCTTACAAGTGCCTGTACGCTAATGCTAGGAGCCTCCGAACCAAGATGGGAGAACTGGAGTGCTTGGTCTTAGAGAAGAGCATTGATATAGTGAGCATAACCGAGACCTGGTGGAATGGAGAAAACCAGTGGGATACGGTTATCCCTGGATATAAACTATATCGGAAGGACAGGGAAGGACGTATTGGTGGCGGAGTCGCTCTATACGTGAAAGAAGGCATTGAATCCAGCAAGCTCGAAACCCCAAAAGAGGCAGACTCCTCCACAGAATCGTTGTGGGTGGTGATACCGTGCCCCAGGAGGGACTTAATACTGGGAACGATCTATCGTCCCCCTGATCAAAATGCTCAGGGAGACCTTGAGATGAGATATGAAATTGAGGAAGCATCCAAACTAGGAAAGGTGGTAGTAATGGGTGACTTCAACTACCCAGACATAGACTGGCTGCATATGTGTTCCAGTCATGACAAAGAAGCAACGTTTCTAGATATTCTAAATGACTATTCCCTAGATCAGTTGGTCATGGAACCGACCAGAGGGACGGCAACCCTGGACTTAATCCTCAGTGGGGACCGGGACCTGGTGCGAGATGTGTTGTTGAACCGATTGGGAGCAGTGACCACAGTGCTATTAAATTAAACATACATGTAACTGGCCAATTGCCACGAAAATCCAACACGGTCACATTTGACTTCAAAAGAGGAAACTTCACAAAAATGAGGGGATTGGTAAAAAGAAAGCTGAAAAACAAAGTCCAGAGGGTCACATCACTCGAAAATGCTTGGAAGTTGTTTAAAAACACTCTATTAGAAGCTCAACTGGAGTGCATACCGCAGATCAGAAAAGGTACCGCCAGGGCCAAGAAGATGCCAGCATGGTTAACGAGCAAAGTCAAGGAAGCTCTTAGAGGCAAAAAGTCTTCCTTCAGAAAATGGAAGTCTTGTCCAAATGAAGAAAATAAAAAAGAACACAAACTCTGGCAAAAGAAATGCAAGAAGACAATAAGGGATGCTAAAAAAGAATTTGAGGAGCACATTGCTAAGAACATAAAAACCAACAACAAAAAATTCTATAAATACATTCAAAGCAGGAGACCATCTAGGGAGACAATTGGACCCTTGGATGATAAGGGAGTCAAAGGTGTACTAAAGAACGATAAGGAGATTGCAGAGAAGCTAAATGAATTCTTTGCATCTTTCTTCACAGTGGAAGATATAGGGCAGATCCCTGAACCTGAACTAACATTTGCAGGAAGGGATTCTGAGGAACTAAGACAAATAGTGGTAACGAGAGAGGAAGTTCTAAGCTTAATGGACAATATAAAAACTGACAAATCACCGGGCCCGGATGGCATCCACCCGAGAGTTCTCAAAGAACTCAAAGGTGAAATTGCTGATCTGCTAACTAAAATATGTAACTTGTCCCTCGGGTCCTCCTCCGTGCCTGAGGACTGGAAAGTGGCAAATGTAACGCCAATCTTCAAAAAGGGATCCAGAGGGGATCCCGGAAATTACAGGCCAGTTAGCTTAACTTCTGTCCCTGGAAAACTGGTAGAAAGTATTATTAAAGCTAGATTAACTAAGCACATAGAAGAACAAGCCTTGCTGAAGCAGAGCCAGCATGGCTTCTGCAACGGAAAGTCCTGTCTCAGTAACCTATTAGAATTCTTTGAGAGTGTCAACAAGCATATAGATAGAGGTGATCCAGTGGACATAGTGTACTTAGACTTTCAAAAAGCGTTTGACAAGGTACCTCACCAAAGGCTTCTGAGGAAGCTTAGCAGTCATGGAATAAGAGGAGAGGTCCTCTTGTGGATAAGGAATTGGTTAAGAAGCAGAAAGCAGAGAGTAGGAATAAACGGACAGTTCTCCCAATGGAGGGCTGTAGAAAGTGGAGTCCCTCAAGGATCGGTATTGGGACCTGTACTTTTCAACTTGTTCATTAATGACCTAGAATTAGGAGTGAGCAGTGAAGTGGCCAAGTTTGCTGACGACACTAAATTGTTCAGGGTTGTTAAAACAAAAAGGGATTGCGAAGAGCTCCAAAAAGATCTCTCCAAACTGAGTGAATGGGCGGGAAAATGGCAAATGCAATTCAATATAAACAAGTGTAAAATTATGCATATTGGAGCAAAAAATCTGAATTTCACATATACACTCATGGGGTCTGAACTGGCGGTGACCGACCAGGAGAGAGACCTCGGGGTTGTGGTGGACAGCACGATGAAAATGTCGACCCAGTGTGCGGCAGCTGTGAAAAAGGCAAATTCCATGCTAGCAATAATTAGGAAAGGTATTGAAAATAAAACAGCCGATATCATAATGCCATTGTATAAATCTATGGTGCGGCCGCATTTGGAATACTGTGTACAGTTCTGGTCGCCTCATCTCAGAAAGGATATTATAGAGTTGGAAAAGGTTCAGAAGAGGGCAACCAGAATGATCAAGGGGATGGAGCGACTCCCTTACGAGGAAAGGTTGCAGCATTTGGGGCTTTTTAGTTTAGAGAAAAGGCGGGTCAGAGGAGACATGATAGAAGTGTATAAAATTATGCATGGCATTGAGAAAGTGGATAGAGAAAAGTTCTTCTCCCTCTCTCATAATACTAGAACTCGTGGACATTCAAAGAAGCTGAATGTTGGAAGATTCAGGACAGACAAAAGGAAGTACTTCTTTACTCAGCGCATAGTTAAACTATGGAATTTGCTCCCACAAGATGCAGTAATGGCCACCAGCTTGGACGGCTTTAAAAGAAGATTAGACAAATTCATGGAGGACAGGGCTATCAATGGCTACTAGTCATGATGGCTGTGCTCTGCCACCCTAGTCAGAGGCAGCATGCTTCTGAAAACCAGTTGCCGGAAGCCTCAGGAGGGGAGAGTGTTCTTGCACTCGGGTCCTGCTTGCGGGCTTCCCCCAGGCACCTGGTAGGCCACTGTGAGAACAGGATGCTGGACTAGATGGGCCACTGGCCTGATCCAGCAGGCTCTTCTTATGTTCTTATGTTCTTATCCTTTGTTCTTCTGACTCTGAGCGCTTATCTCAAGGTCGTATAAACTATGCAAGTCTATGCCTGAAAGGAGACAAGATGTTTCTGGCTTTTGTTATCCTAAGCACCCCTTTTTCCATATCTAAGATATTATTATGTCTAGCAATGTTTTTCTATTCTTTTATGACGTCTGCTCCCCACTTTTTGTAACCGTTGGGGAAACTATATAATCTGCTGTATTTCAATAAACAGGGTTCCCACTTCTGAAAGGCAACTTGCTGGCAGGTCTTGGGACCCCTTTGCAAAGGTAATATTGTGTGTTATTTCCTGGCCTCTGGCAATAGGTTCTTGCTCTCAACTCCGCACCTTCCCGGGTGGATGTGAGCTGAGTAGACAGTGACAGCTTGAGTGTTGGGTTTGGACATAACAGTTCCATTGTCATACTGCTCTCACAATTAGGATGTTTTTCCTGATGTTCAGCTGAAATCTGGCATCCTGCAACTTGAGCCCATTATTCCGTATCCTGCACTCTGGGGAAGAGATCCTGGCCCTCCTCCGTGTGGCCACTTTTCAAGTATTTGAACAGTGCCATCATATGTCCCCTCAGTCTTCTCTTCTCAAGGCTAAACATGCCCACTAATAGGACTTTGTTTCCAGTCCCCTGATCATCCTTGTTGCCCTCCTCTGAACCGATTCCAGTTGTTTTAATTGTGCTTTAAAAGTATGTTGTGTATGCAGCCTGAAACATTATGTTACCCACCCCAATACAGAAAGTCTATTGTTCTCTGGTAGCCGTCTGCCTTTATGATTACACTCAGAAGACTGGGCACCATGTTAAGATATTAGCACTGTAAATGTCATGCTGGAAGAGAACAGCAAGAAGAGTAAGCACTTGGGCCTCCTTCCGAATAGAAAGGCTCCCGAGTCCAAAAGCTTTTGACTTCCACACAGGCTGCAAACGCTATCATTACAATCAGTACCAATTGTTTCTGGCTTACTCTGCATCTGTGGAATGACAGCTGGCTGTTTCCCTCCCTCTACAAATCAGCATCAAAGTCATTTTGAGGACAACTCAGCTAGAAACTTCTACCAGTGGAATTCAGCTTGCCTGCAAAATGAGAATGTCAGACTAAGGTTTCTTTTAACTTAGTTCAAGTTAGACACACACCAATTCGTTTCTAAGACGCAAGGTGCTAGGGATTCATGACTGCAGCTTCTGCGGAGGGTGAACAAGTCTGCTTAAATGTTGAACCTTCTCATCTCTTAAGCTAGCCTCATAACCTGGTTGTGTGAGGGGGACGCAGTGTCAGAGGGATGCTCTCTGCAATTGTTCAGAAGTTTAAAACTACCACACAGTGGGGGTCTGAATGGTGGAAGGATGTGGTATGTTGGTTGTGCATTTGCTTTAATTCCTTTAGGTTGCAATCTGATGCACACATACCTGGGAGTAAGTCTCACTAAAGTCAATGGGACGTTCTTCTGAGCAGACATTGCATTAAAATTGCTCTGATAATTACTGGGTTGTGTCCAGTAGTAGCTTTGTACTAATGCAAAGTGCTTCAGCTTTACAAGGTGTGGCAATTTATTTTTGGTGACCCCCACCCCCCAAAACAAAGTTGGTCTTGAGGGGACTCTTCAGAACAATATAGTATGTTTTATGAAGGCCTGAAGTAGGTAGGGGAAAAGTAGGGAAAATCAATCTTCTGCCTTGACTTAGAGGTGGGGAACCTTTTTCAACTTGAGGGCCACATTGCCTCATGGACAACCTTCTGGGGGCCACATGCAGAACTGGGAGGAGCAATGGAAGTGATTCTTACCTTTGTATAGTAGGCTATATTCCAACCACACAAAAGTCAAAAATTTGCATGCATACACACACACACCGCCATCAAGGCAATCAAGAGGCATCACAGTTCAATGACACCTTCCAGGAAGCCAAAGCACTTGAGCAGGGCCAGTGAGAGCTGGAGGGCCACATTTGGGCCCTGGAACTGAGGTTCCCCATCCCTGCACCATAGGATGCAACCCCGTTTTTAGAATTTAGATAGAACTGCTCTAAGTATTTATCCATGCTTCTTCTATCAAATAATTGGCTGAGATAAACATGACAAAGGCATACAGATAACCTGGTTTTAAAATCTGCAGAAATGCACTTAGAAAATTTAAACACCATGGGCCAAATGTGTGGTGTTAAATGTGTTAGTGCACTGAAGACAATTGTAAATAACCATGTGTGTGTTGCGGGCTGGGGGAGGCAGGATTATGACTGCAGTGTAGAGGGGGAAGAATTGAACCATCCTCCCCGCTGTAATCTTGACAGTAATCCACTTCTCTACCACAGTGTTGCTATTTGCGTTGAGAGGAAAGCGCCTATTTGTGCCAATCTGTGCATCGTTTACAGGTGGATCACTTGTCCTTTCCCAGTGAAGGAGGCTAGGATCACCAGGTCCAGATTGTGAGAGGGCTCCTGTGCCTTTAAGAGTTCTACAGAAAAGAACATTTCTCCAGGTGCAACTTATTTTCTCACTGAAGAACACCACTGTGGAATAATACACCAGGCAAAAAATGTATTTTTCTTCTTAAATGCATGGAATTAGGTTCCAACTGGCTTGGAATCAGGTTGCTGATGTGTGTAGCCATGTCTGAACATCTGCATTGCTTCATCAATGCTGCTGCTGGGCAGAGCAAAGAGGAGCAGCTTTGTTGAAATGCCTTTGGGGCATGAAAACCCCAAAGTCCTCCTGCTGAAGACACATCACAACTGCCAGGCCATATGGGATTCCTTTGGAATTGCAGTAGGATCCTAAAACTGTTGTGTCCATGTATAACGGCTAGTGCTAGTGTGTAACAGCCATGAGCTAAAAGGAATAGTTGGGCTGGAGCATTTTCTAAGCTACACTCTCTCCCCCCACCCCAGTATTCACTTCTTGAGCAATAGTTTCTATAATGTTTTGCCTCATTGTTTAAATGCTATTTTAAATAGATAGTTAGATATAAGTATGTTTGGAAACTGCAGGCTATACTCTGCTTCTGTTAATCCAGACCTCAGTTTTCTTGCTTTATGTACCCTGTTGCTGTTATTTCTTAGTATTTGCATAATATTCCCCCAGCCCCACATTCAAAGTGCTTAGCAATCTTTCAACTCTTTGCTATAAGCCTCTGGAATGGGTCAGTATTCCTCCTTCTTTGCAGATGGAGAACAGATGCTACAAAATTATTGAGGGCCAGCTACACTCAATGTGGGAAATCCATGATTGGATCTCTTGCCTTTTAAAAAACTTTAAAACAGATGTGTGTTTGGGGGAAGGGGAAGGCCTTAGTTTATTTTCATTTATTTTATTTTTTAAACTTCATCCCACTTTTCTACCACTGATGCTCAAAGGGGCTAATAACAATAATTCAGACACAATGACATGTTAACATAGAATAAAACTGCAACAAATACAAATAAATTTAAGAAAGAAAAACATAAAAAGGCAGTAAAATAGCAATAAAACCCAGTTAAAATCATTTTCAAGATATTGAAAAGTCAACTGATGGGCCAAAAGGGCTATCTAAACAAAAATGTCTTTGCTTGCTGACAGAAGGTCATCCTAGCTAGATCTTCCTTGACAGGGTTCCAGAACATTGGAGCAACCACCAAAAAATTCCTCTCTTGAGTTCCCACCACATGTGCTTCATATATTGGTGGGACAGAAGGGCCGGCATCTCCCAAAGATTTTAAAACCCTGGCAAACTCATATGAAAGAATGCAGTCTTTTGGATAACCTGGTCCCAATTTGATTAGAAAAGGGTATGGAAGGAGGGGCTATTTAGCTCTTTTCTCCTTACATTATTTCTTTGATCTAAATTCCCCCCAAAGCTATTATTAATCCTGTGGGAAAGATACATGTACAGATACTGCTATTAGTCCAGCAGTTGGTGGGAAGACCTAATGATCCAGGAACATTAGGGTTTCATCTGAAAGAAATTTGAAACAAGCTAAAATTTGGCTCATAATAGTAGCTTAATCTCCTGAACAACATCCTAAGATTTCTAAACAACCCCACTTGGGCAATAGCTGACATCTTGGAAAAATGGTTTTCCAAAACCCTTGTAAGATGGCAGCCATTAATTGAATATGGAAAAGTACCATGGTGTGTGTTCTCTACCACCTAGGACCATGATTTTAGTGTTTGTAACCAGGTTCTTGGTATCAAGTAATCCAGTTATGATCTCTGCTATGTTTTTTGTTTGCTAGTATAATGATACCAAGTGATTGCTGCAAATAAGGCTGCTGGAGCTGTGAAACGTCTACATGATTTTAATGTCTGCAGCTAGGAACAAAATTTGCTGTCTTAGGCATTGAAGTCAAGGTTTTCCTTAAAATTTTGCCCACATTTTAATCCATGCTTCATGTTTCTTTAGTTTGCATGTAATGTATTTTACTTCAAACAACCACATGCTTTGTGATGAAATTCCTTGCCTGTTTCATTCTATGCCACTTGGTTGGTGGCATGGTTGGTTGGTCTCTAACAAGCCACAGTTGCTAGCCAACCAGAAGCTATGGTTTGTTCTTGGTTTTCTGATTGTGGCTTATTAGGGACCTGGAGTGATTGGGCATCTTGCACCAGCATACTGCTCATTTACAATATATCACAATAGCCAGAAAGTTAGCTTATTATTATAACTGAACATGGCTTCCCCCCCCCCATCCTCTTAAAATGCTCTGACCTGCTGGCCATCACCACATCTTGTAGCAGTGAATTCAATAAATTTAATTATTCATATTGTAAAAAAAAATACTTTATTTTGTCTGTCCTTAATCTACAGGATAGTAGCTGTAAAATTTGGCCATTGCCACACATTTGTTCACTTTTATACTTAAGCATTTATGCTGTTTCTGTTACATTAAACAAGTGGGACCTTCAACAAAATGTGGCAGTGTAGAGTATTCAAGATTTTAAACCACCAGCCATTCTCTCTTCCAAGGTACTGCATTCCACTATATCCCCATCAACATTCTGTTCTCACTGAGCTTTTTTTGAGTTTTACACACACACCTTAGAGTTTTTTGTAATCCACCACCACCACTTCTTGGAGTGCCCCTAAGCCTGCTGGTAGCTTCATCTTGTGCATGGTTGGTGCTGTTTTGGACTCACAATTGGAAGATTGAGTTTGGTCTTAGTATACTGTATAGGATAAGGATAATGTCTTGGGCTGCAACCCTTTATACACTTTGTGGTGAGTAAGCCCCATCAAACACAGTGGAACAGGGCCATTCTTCTGAGTAAATATGCATACGCTTGTGCTGTTGCTTTATATAACAGAGCAAAGGTTCTCTATATGTAAGAGGGAGTTTAATTCAATTTAAGAGATGCCAAATTTGGTGAGTGAATTTGGAATGTCTTCTGAAAGGGCAGAAGGATGACTTCCAGAAGTGTAAGATGGACGTTTATTTTTCATCTTTTTCTTTTCATCCTCAGGAACCCATTCCCCACCAAGGCATCCAGGCAGCCAAGAATTGTCCTGCAGGCTCCTGGCTGGAACTGGGGCAGTTCAAATTTTGACACTGATGATTTTTTTCCTCTGTCCTCTTAGAGATGTAAGTATTTTGACAGACAAAGAAATGTCATGGAGAGGTGAATTTTTTCAGTTTGGTGTAGCTGGAAGCTGGCATGTAGCCCTAACTTATTGGTACTGAAGAGAATGCAAGCAGCTTTGGGTTTGGCTGGTTAGACTTTTGTGTGAAGCCTGTAAGAGTCAGTGAATTGTTGTTGTTGTCATTTGGATTTCTTAGCCACCCTTCAACATAAGGACCAAAGGTGAAGTAGCAGGTGGCAGGCTGGGGGCAACAGCTCTTACCTGACCTTCCAGCAGATGGGCTGCTGTTGCTAAGCCAGAGAGAAAGTGGGCAGGGCAAGGTGGTGGGGAGGTCGGCCTACTGCAAATGCACTGGCAGGAGCACCTTTTTAGCATACCACCTGTATTGGCACCCAGCCCTGCTGTCCGCTACTGCCAGAGCAGGTTACAACAACATAAAACTACATCATTAGAATCGGAACATTTTTTCGTTGAGCTCCATGGAGGCTCTAATATACACATGGAGTTTTCATTTGAATAGAAGAATGGCCCCATTCTCTTCGTTTCAGGAGAGGTTTCATGTTTCTGATTGAGAGACATGCTGAGGCTCAGGTCTCTGTGAAAGTCATACCCTGTGACCTGGAAGTCCTCATAGCTGGACATAAGCTATGGCTTCTAATTGCGAGGAGGAGGAATTCTACATATTATTATTATTATTATTATTATTATTATTATTATCTAAAATTTATTAGACGCCTATCTGGCAGGTAAATCCTGTCACTCTAGGCGACGTACAACAAAAATAAAATACATATCGAAATACAAATTATAGCATACTAAAACAAATTACAGCATATAAATAAAACAACGTAAAAGTCAAAATGAATTATGACGGCCAATCCACATCCTACACTGAATGGCTATAACAGATATCCCCACCAACTTAATCAAAAAGCCAGGTCTTCAGCTGCTTCCGAAAACACAAAAGTGATGGAGCTAGGCGAATGGCCACTGGCAGGGTATTCCATAATAGAGGAGCTGCAATGGAAAAGGCTTTGGACCTAGTGCCGGCTAGTTTAGCCACTCTAATTGAAGGAACCAGGAGAGATCTAGCTGCTGAAGATCTGGTCCGACCACCTTCTCCAAGAAGAGAAAGTTTATTCTTCAAGTAAATGAAGATCAGGGTAGTCCCTCATAATTTGTTGAAATTAATTAAAAATCAACCATGTTCACAGAGTACCTGTAGTCCAGTTACTGACCTTGCCCCATACTCTGACCTTCATCATCTGCAGCGTAAAAGTTTAAAAAATGCATGACTGATTTTTAATTAATTTAAGAAATTTAACATTGCACTCTATGATGGTTCAGGCATGCTCAGTAAGAACTGTAAGTGTTCTAAAAGTTAGACTCACAGCTGCTTGGCTTGGCTAATCAGGGGGCCACACCCATGCTAGACCTTTATTCCACTTTAAACAGTCATGGCTTCTCCCAAATAATTTTGGGAAGTTTTGTTTGTGAAGGGTGCTGAGAGTTGTTAGAAGACTCCTGTTCCCCTGACAGGGCTACAGTCACCAGAAGAGGGGTGTGGATGTGGCCATTGACAGCTTTCGTTTAAATTTGAATGGGAGACAACATGTGCCTGCTGTAGAATAAAAAGGTGGGGGAAACCCTGAAAAACAATGATATTAAAAATGTTTTCCTTTTGGAAAGGAAAGGGGCTTTCCCTCTGCCCATTGCCCACTCACCCAATCTCCTCCCGTTCCACCCCTCCTCCTTTTCCTCCCTGCCCCCTCCACCTTCCTCCCTATTGCTACCCTTCCTCCCCATCCCTTACCCTTCCCCCTTCTCCTCCTTCCCTGCACCTACCCCAGGTCGGTTTGTGTAGCTTGGATGAATTTGGTAACATGTGCCTCTGAGCATATGGTGAGTGGTGGCAACACCTGAAATCAGTCTAAACAGCAGAAACAAGACATGTGCTGTGCTGCTGTTGTTTTAGCAGAGAGGAAGCAACAATATTAAGACAGTTGATATAGTACAGATAGTCACTTTAAATATGTTTGATTTCCTTTGCAATTTTAATCACGTTTCCTATAGTAAATCATTTTCTTTTGCTTCTGATTCTGTGAATATGTGAAGTACAGCAACACTTTGCATAATTTACACTAAAAAAACTCCAAAAAACAATTGCGGAATAACGGCATTGACTATTCTGCAGAATAGTCTCGAATGAACATGAGGAGTGTCTCAGTTTGCACAAGATAAAACAGTGGGAGGTGAAATATATTCTAGCAAATTTTAGGTGTGCTGTATGTTTTTAATTGCCCACCCTTCCTTAAGTGGAATGGTTTAAGTATAGCAGGCTGAAAACATGTACCTTGGGCAGGCCAAGTTTGTTTTTTCCAACAGCTAGATTCAATGCTTAAGTAGCAACATATTTTAATTAGTCTGGTTTTACATCAAACTGCAGTTTCAGGTTCAACTGTTAATGCACACAAAATAAAAATAGAACATAACCTCCAGTTTGAAACACAACAGGCTGTCTTCATCATCATATGACATTGATCAATAAAAAAGCTTTGAAATTAATAAAAATAAATTTGACACAGATTTCTAGGATGAATAATGAGAGAAATATGATTTCCTAGGTAAGATTCTCTGTAGAAACAGTAGTAACGCAGGAAAGAAGCAAAGAAGAAATGCAGCCAGTCACACATCCCATTCATCCATCATCTATCATAAAGAATGTGGGTGATTATATCTTTAGAGAGATAGTAGACTTTGAGTAAAAAGGGGCAGAGTTTGACCAGTGTTGTGTACCCATTTTCAGAAAACAGAGGTGGACATGCACTGGAACCAGCACAACAGTAAGTGTGTGTCTCTATCCAGAGTCTAAAGCAACCACTTTATAGCCAAAGAAGTCAAAGCTATTCTGGAGAAAGAAAGATGCTCAGCACGCTGATATTTATTAACCATTATTCTTTATTAGACCTCACAGAGGTGTAAACTATACATACAAATACATTAGAAAGATACCCTCTTACAGTAATGTTTCACATTTTGGACTGGATCTAAAGAGGGTTGCAAACATTTCAGTACATTCTACCAACCAAAGGTTGCCGTAGTCTTTTATTTTATTATACAGTGTGACCAAGCCCTTTTTACTGCAATCAATGAGATTCAGAAAACAAACAATGAAAATCAGACAGCTAGCTCTTCAGATCTTTTGAACCTATCATGATAAATGCATATAAAGAGCCTTTTGAAAAACATGAATACACTATTTGGTTATGGAACAATGTTTATCAGGTTAGACAGTTTGTACAGAGTGGGGGACATGATTAAATGGTTCTGAGGGACCTGTGCAATAGCAAGATCAGAGTTTATTTTTGTAAGCAATAAAATCTTCATTGCTTGGCCTTCCTGCATGTCTGTGGAAAGCTTACCAGTACTAAATGGAGAGAATGGAACAAGTTGGCGTTGTTGAAGTATTTGGTGTGGGCATGGGATGGGGAGTTCTGCAACACACTGATGTTACATACACAGTATGAAATATTATTTACTTGTCATCAAGTCATGACAGTTTGCATTTTGAATGAATGCAGGGAAAATAAACAAGTGTACAAATCCAAATATTTACAGCCCAACCTACAAAGCATTGTGCTGGTGAATTGCCCATTCATCTTAGCAAGACATCGACTGCCAAAGGATTTTGAAGATGATGGACTTTTGTGTGTGTGTGTGTATATATAACAGCTAATATGGTTTTGAGTGAGCAAATAATGCCCCTCATTAAAGTTTTTTTGCAGATATGATTGGAACCAGTAGCTTTCAGTAGTGAATTTTTAGGAATTCAAGTACCCACGTACAGTCATACCTGTATGGTCTAAACCCTGATGTTGAGCATACTCATAACCCAAGATGGCCAGTTTATAAGTGTAAGTGGGCCAGCTCTGTTCTAATGCTAAGCATACTCTTAACCTAAGCTAAGTGGGTCAGCTCATTTTTTCTCTCTGAAAGAACAGCTTTATGGGGAAACAAACAGATATTAATCTCAACATTTTGCACTTTGGCAGCTAAGTAAAGAAAAAATATTTATTGGTTAGATGGCTATTTATGACATTCTAGATTTGCAGAGATATCAGTCAGTGCTTTGTTCTTTTATCTTCTGCTGGGCACATATAGAAAGATATTGGCTGGAAGCAGGGGATAATGGACATTTGCATTTTGTTTTGTGTTAACTGCACCTCTAGGGTGATTTAAAAGCATGTGTAACTCCAAAGTCTCCCAGAACTATGTAAAACACACCACCACATTCCAATTTTTTTTTAAAAGCAGCATATGTCCTTTTCCACTAAGGAATCTTGTTTTTGACTGGCAAAACCTATTCAGAAAAACATGCCGTCATGCGCCAGCTGGTTGCTTCAGTTGCTTCGTTACCCTCCTTGGGTCGCAAATGATTTCCATCATTGGAATTGGTTATCAATGCATCAGAGTCACTCTGTCATACCTCAAAGTAAAAGTTGTTCTCATTTACTGTATAGTGTAAGGAAGCTTGCCCATGTGTAAGTTTGATGCAGGCAAGTTCCTTGCTTAAGGCTCCAGTCCTCAATGGGGCTTGTGCCGGCGGAGCGCTTTGGGGATTGGGCTGCAAGTGGAAATAAACCTAAATTACAAAACAATTTTGGTAGACTGCTTACAACAGGCATTTAAGCTAATGGATTGATTACAAGAAAGTAGCAACAATAATTAAGGTGTGCAAAAGCACATGCATGCACGGAGCCTCCCCCCACCCCCCTGCACTCACAATGTGTGCTAGCAGAGAGATGTGCTATCACCTCAATTTCATTCTGTAATAGCAAAATGCTATTCATAAATTAAGGGCAATGTAGTACTGCATTTTCTCCTTTGAAAATTAAAAGAAAAATCTCATCAGCAGGCAGGATGTGGATGAAGACCACAGTCTTCAGGACAATGAGATAGGACCATTGTTGCCATTTTTGGTAAATGGAGCTCTGCGAGGTCAAATGAAGCTTTCCTGCACCACTGCTGCTGTTGGGAGAGCTCTGCATATGCATGTGTTGGGTTACATTTTAGTCGACAGCAGCCCTGTTCTCTTCTATAATTTGGGGAAATGTTCTGCACAGGTAGTATGGATTCCCTCTACTATACACAAAACATTTGCAGCCACAGAAGAGAACAGAGGGCACTTCTGCACATGTGAAGCTCTAGGTCATGAGTCCAATACCTTCAACACAGTATGTATGGATGTACTCAACATTGGGCTATCTGTCTCTATCATCGTGTTAAGTGGTTTGGATTGTATATTGCTGTATTAAGCACTGAAATAATTTGTCAGTGCAGCCAAGTTCTCATTTGCTACCAATAGCGATCTATTTGAGTTTGAGCTAATTTATCCCCATTGATGTAAGTGGGGTGGCAGCGGGGGGATTCAACCTATCACTAACACTTCTTGTTTTAACTGTGTTGTGGCTTAGTCCAAAGGGCTCTTCACAAATTATGTGGCTTTTTCTAAAAAAAGATCTAAAACAAAAAATTAAAGTGTGAATGAGATAAAAACATATTTTCAGACACAAGTATACAGTTATATTTGTCAAAGGACCAGGACTGGCTGTGGCTCCTGGACAAACACCGTTTAGTAAGCCCAACTTTGCTGTCCTGTAATGTGAGAAAAAGCTACCTTATATTAAAAGTGAAAATCTTTTAAGTGTAATTGCCCCCCCCCGATGACAACAGAATGATTCCTGGATTCATGCCAAGCATGTGTTGCCAAATTCTGCATGCAAGTTGTGTATAACATACAACCTCACTTTTAAGGTTAAGTAGCAGCAAAAGCACCCTGTTTAGTGACCACTGTAAAATGAATAGGCTATATTAGCAAAGCAAAATATTATTATTCAGGAGCAGCCCAAAAGAAAGAAATTTAATGATTTTCAACAAGGTGTTCATCAACCAACATTTTACACATCCATTCAGTGAATTCTTCTTATAGTTTTCCTTTTCAATAACGTTTTTGCTTATTTGCCAGGTAGTCTGAGCACTCAGATTTAAGGTTATTGGAGGCCAATCATCAGTAGATCGATTTGAAGAACCACCCCATTGATATCTTTGGAATTTAAATACAATGGTAGGGTGGGAGCCTTCAACCCCAATTTTATTTGCAGCTGTAGCCGCAAATAAGCGATTTAGAAGTGAAGCAATGACTGCTGTGAAACATCTGGGCCTGTCTTATTATCTGATATTGGGAACTGAGCAAGGAAATCATGAAAGTGCCACAAGGTAATACCGTGCCAGAAAGAGATCATGAGAACACACAGAAGGTTGGGTCCAGCCTAAGTTAGTCATGCTTAGGGCTTGCTGATTAGGTCCAACTAATTTCACATTGATATCAGTGAGATCCAATTGTGTCTAACTTCGTCTGGATCCAACCCAATGGAACAATATTGCACACCAAAGTGGGCAGAGGGATGCTTGGAAAAAGGCTGCTGAGTTCACACAGATCATGGTGGCCACTTGCACAACTTCCCAAAGGTGATCGCATGGCTCTGCAGAGGTATGAATTGGTTGTAAAAGTTGAGGTGTAACTGTGATCTATTGGGGCTGCAACTAACAAGCAGTTGCAGCAAGACAGATTTTCCTCATTGCCTCTAACAGGATGCCAAGGGCCTTTTCCAGATAGTGTGTGTGTGTGTGTGGGTTGTTTTGTTTCGGTAAGCACAAAAGTAATAGCAGTCCCTGTCTCTGTTATGTTCTCAATCTTTATGAAGGGAGTGGGGTTTCCTTGCAAAAATGCTAGAGAGCAGGAGTGTACAGCTGGTGTGTGTGGGACAAAGAAAATGAAAAGAATGTATTTTTTAATTATACAGAATTTGTGTTTTCAAAAATGGCACAGGTGGAACTTGCATGGCTAACTGTAGCAACATCACAGGGCTATCCAACAGATGGCTGTGATAGTACTACAACAAAGGTAACAAAGGAATGCCAGTAAATTTTTGAAATATTGGTTACATTTGATTTGCAAATGTAAGGCTCTATTGATACATCCCAATGAAATTAGCTACAGTGCAAGGTTGCTGAAAATAATTCAGGTGCTTTCATGTGAGAAGCGGAAAGTTGTGGTTATGTTGCAGGTTAAATATTGCAGATTACTGAAAAGTAAAAAGCAAACTATGTACCCTTAAGGCAACCAGTATGAGGCTAGGTACAGATTTTGGTATTTCTCTAAGGTGTAATGACAGAGTTTTCATTGCCCAAGGGGTGCATATTTTTCATTTCTCCTGTCTATATTGTAGTTGTGCTTATGCTATAAATATCTTTCTGGGGAAGAGCCATAGCTCAGTGGTAGGGTCCATGTTTTAAATGTAGAAGGTGCCAGGTTCAGTCCCTAGCAACTCCAGCTAAAAGGATCAGCTAGGGAGTGAAAAGACCCTTCCTTGCCTGATACCTTGGAGAGTTTCTGCCTGTCAGAATACACAGTACTGGGTTAAATGCACCAAGGGACTGACTTGGTATAATGCAGATTCATATGTATGTTTTAAATCCCATGTTTAGGTAGTATTTATTCAATCCCTTCTTTCAAATATCATCTGGCAGGAAATGATGAAGACACACCAAGAACCTTGTTTAGAATTTTCAGAACTGAAACCTTTTTGGAAGTTGGCAAAATCTAATTGACTTTAAAAACCTTGGTTGATTAGAGGCTGTAGTGCCCTTGTCAGCAACTCATTTTCCTGGATTTTGATGAGGGGGTAGGGATGGGATCTGTTGATTGGTGCCGCTTCAAAAGGATTCCATTGACCTAACAGGCCAGTATCGAATCAAGTTCATTCTTTATCTGCTCTCTGCTGCTTTTACTAATCCAGTTCCCTCCCCCAACTGATATTAATACAGATATTTTTAAAAGGAAATATCACTATTTTAAAGAAAATATTGATTAATAAAAGGAAATATTAATACAATTATTTTATAGATGGATTTTTCATTTAAAAATTCCATTTTGAAAATAGCCACAGAAAATTGCTACATAAAAATCCAATCTGCAATGACAGAAAATAATCAGATTAATGGAAAATTTGGTACCAAATCCAAATTGGGTGGAATTCTAGCACATCCCTAAGAGAGTTAGGGATGATGGGACAGATCAGAATCTCTCTGGACCAGTTTAGCCCAGGTGCCTCTCCTTGTTGATCCCTGCCATAGTGAGCCAGAGAAAATGATGATGTGCCCCATGGACAATGCTCATTCTATTATTCCACCTTTAAGCATGTCAAAAACTATTGGCCATGATCCAATCAAAGTTAGCTGTGACAAAATAACATTGAAGCAACATGTTGTGCTGCAGCCAACTCAGAAGGGACAGGAAGGGGGGAGCCATGAGTTTCAGGCACCTCCGCAGCCAGAAGAAGCAGAGTTGGAGATTGTTGTGTCTGAGCAGGATCGTGCAGGAGGGGGGCAGCCTGCTCTCCAGCCAGTTCCCACGAGTAACGCCCTTTCCGAGGAGCTGAGCGCACCGCCCCCAGTTGATGCAGAGGACTTGTGGGGGGAAGCTTCAGAGTCAGTGCCAGCTCCTCCTTTACCAAGCAGTTCCCAGGAGGATTCCAGTGTGGCACCGCCCCCTGACCTCGATCCTGTTGCTCGGGAGCAGGTGTCTTCAGATGAGCTGTTGGATGCACGTCCCCTGTCTCCTCGTTCCCGTCGCCGCAAGAAACGGACAGGGCAAAGACAGGAATTATGAAGGAGTCAGAGATCACGTTCGAAAACATTTCCTATATAAGCCTGCCGCTCCCAGTGGGGGGTCGTTGAGTCAACTTCCTTCACACGCTGCAGAGCATGTCTAGAGTATAGTTAGGGACTCTAGTGAGTTAGCGTAGGGTTTCCTATGAAGCGCAATGCCTTTGATGTATCCATTACTCTAATAAAACGAGATTTACTTGCACACACACTCCAGCCTCATTCTTTCGGCTCTGGATGGGACAGATTGACTCAACCACCATGCCTACTCGAACCTGTTCCCATGGCGGATGACATGGACCAGAACGGAGCAAGAGGGGGAGTACCTATCACCATGGAAGCTTTGTATGCCGAGATCCAGAACCTCCGAGTGACTACGCAAGCCCTACAAGCCGAGAACCAAAACCTCAGAGCCGCAACGCAAGCCTTGCAAGTGGATAACCAGAATCTTCATGCCTTGGTTGCTCAAGTCCAGGCTGTGCCTCCTGGGGCGGCAGCCCCTGTGAAGTCTCCAGTGGGGCTCCCCGTGCGATACGGGGCCCAGAGTGAACAGTTTGCCACGTTTCTAGCCCAATGTGAGTTGTACATTCAAGTGCGCAGAGCTGAGTTCCCAACTGATGACGCGAAGGTGGCGTTCATCATCAGTTTATTGGAAGGGGAAGCAGCAAAATGGGCCACCCCGTATTTGATTCGCAATGACCAGATATTGCACCAGTTTGACGCCTTCAAGAATGCGATGGGGGACATGTTCCAAGACCCCCAGAGGAAGGAGACGGTTGTCCGCCAGTTAGGGACCCTGAGACAGGGAAGGGGGTCTGTAGGGCAATACACGAATGCTTTTTGTGTTTTGTCTCAGGAGACGGAGTACAATGACCCAGCCTTGATGTACTTCTACAGAAATGGACTGAGTCCAGAAGTGTTGGATGAACTGGTGCGCTCCACACACCCCGACTCACTGAGGGGTTTGATTCAACTGAGTTTGCAGATAGACAGCCGCTTAGAAGGAAGAAAGTTGGAGCGAAGAATGGAGCCTTCACGGAGTCAGGTTGCTGCTCCGCTGCCCCATGTGTGCCCTGTGCCCAATCCTGGCATCCCTACTGTCTCGGGAGAGGAGCCCATGCAGATTGAGGGGGCTAGACTGCAATTGACAGAGGAGGAGAGGGAAAGACGCCGGAGGGAAGGACTGTGTCTCTATTGCGGAAAGTCTGGACACCTCGCCAGAAATTGTGCAGCCAAAACTGGAAGATCCCAGCCGCTAGAAAACTTCACATCCCAGCTCTCGTAGAGGCTAGAGAGTTGGGGGCTGCTACAAACACTGAGCCTCCGTTACGACCCCTTCCCTCCCAAGGGGCCCTTCTGTTGCCCATTCGCATCACCCTATCCTCAGGCGAGAGCTTCTCAGCCAAGGCTATGATCGACAATGAAGCATCCTCTTGTTTCACAGACCGAGAGTTGGCGCTACACCACGCTATTCCCACAAGAGAACTGAGCCAGCTGTTGGCAGTGGAAACTATAGATGGCCGGCCTCTGAAGTCTGGGGGGGTGACTCGGGTGACTGAGTCCGTGGAAGTGAAGGTCCCTGGGCATCGGGAAGACCTGTCATTCTATGTGGCGTCCTTGCCGCGTTTCCCGGTGGTGTTGGGTATGCCTTGGCTGGTTAGGCACAACCCCACAATCTTTTGGGATGAAGCTGTGGTGGTTTTTACCTCCAAGTACTGCCATCAACATTGCCAGCCTGAAGAGGAGCCACAGGTGTTGGCAGGGGCGTCTCCCCCAAGGGAGATAACTTTGCCTGCCAAGTATGGGAGTTTTCGGGACGTCTTCAATAAAAAGGAAGCGGAGCAACTCCCTCCTCACCGGCCCTATGATTGTGCCATTGATTTGGTGCCTGGAGCACGCATCTTCGCCGGGCGGATCTACTCTCTATCTGAACCAGAGTTGGCAGTGTTAAGGGAGTTTCTGGACGCCAATTTGAAGAAAGGCTTCATTCGCCCTTCACAGTCCCCAGCTGGTGCACCCCTGCTGTTTGTGAAGAAAAAAGGGGGGGAGCTCCGTCCCTGTAATGATTATCGGGCCCTAAACCAGCTCACTATCCCCAATAGTTACCCGCTGCCGCTCATTAGGGAAATGTTGGAGAGGTTGCGTTCCGCCAAAATTTTCACGAAACTGGACTTGAGAGGAGCTTACAACTTGGTGAGGATTAAGGCAGGTCCTGAATGGAAGACTGTGTTTAAGACCCGTTACGGTCAGTTTGAGTATTTGGTAATGCCATACGGGTTGTTGGGAGCACCTGGAGTCTTCCAAAATTTTATGAATGACATCTTTCGGGACTTTGTGGACCGCTTTACGATAGTGTATTTGGATGATATTCTGATTTATTCGAATACTCCCGAGGAACACGACTCGCATGTGCGTGCAGTGCTGCAGAAGTTACGGGAACACCGTCTTTACGCGAAGCTGGAAAAGTGTGTGTTTGACCTAACCACGTTGGACTTTCTGGGGTATTGGATCTCTCCAGCAGGAGTAGAAATGGACCCAGAAAAAGTTCATTGTGTACTCACGTGGCAACCCCCCAAGACCAAGAAGGATTTGCAACGCTTCTTGGGCTTTGCGAATTACTACCATCGTTTCATAGCCAACTACTCCCATCAGACCGCACCGCTCACGGATTGCCGGAAGGGCTCAGGACCTTTCCAATGGACAGAAGCTGCACAAGAGGCTTTCGAGAGCCTGAAGTGAAGGTTTGCTACCGAACCCATACTACAGCATGCCGACCCGGCGCTCCCTTTTGTGGTAGAGACGGATGCGTCGGATGTCGCTATCGGAGGGGTTCTTTTGCAACCGGCCCAGAAAGGGGGAGAACTGATGCCTTGTGCCTACTTTTCCAGAAAGTTAACCGACTCTGAACAAAACTACACTGTGTGGGAAAAGGAGCTATTAGCCATTAGAGATGGCTTTGAAGCCTGGAGACACCATCTGGAAGGGGCGCAGCATGAAATTGAGGTGTGCACAGACCATCGTAATCTAGAGAGTCTTCATACCGCCCATAAACTCAATCAGAGGCAAGTGCGCTGGGCTTAGTTCTTCGCACGGTTCCATTTCAAAATTCATTATATCTCCCAAGCACAGAATAAGCGGGCTGATGCCCTCTCGAGGAAGCCAGAATTTCTGAGGGATCCCACCCCAAAACCGTTACAGTACATAATCCCTCCCGAGCGGGGAGTAGTAGGGGCCTGCCAAGATTCTTGGGAAGCTGAAGTGCGTGAAGCGCAACAACAGGACCCTTTCGTGCAGGAGCAGCGGGTCGAAGAGATCGCGTCACCCCAGGCAGAACAGAAGGACCTTATATGGAAGGATGGCATACTGCACCATCAGGAAGCTGTTTATGTGCCCCCTGGAGAACTGCGAGTGAGGGTACTACGTCAGTGCCATGACGCCCCCACGGCAGGCCACTTTGGGGTTTTTAAGACCATTCAAGCTGTCACTCGGGAGTTCTGGTGGCCCAAGGTGAAGAAGGATGTAGAGCATTACGTTCACTCTTGCCCCACTTGCATGAGGGCTAAACATGCCACTGGGAAGCCACCGGGGCTACTGGAACCCCTCCCTACTCCAGGAGGACCTTGGCGAATGATTACTATGGATTTTATAACAGACCTTCCACCTTCGCAGGGGAAAACCACAGTTTTGGTGGTTGTTGATGCCTTCTCGAAAATGGCTCACTTCATTCCGTGCGCAGGGCTCCCAAGCGCTCAAGACACTGCCAAGTTGTATCGGCTTCACGGTCTGCCAGACAGCCTGGTTTCCGATCGGGGCACACAATTCACCTCGCGTTTTTGGCAAGCATTGTGGAAGTTGCTGCAAAGTGAGCTGAGACTGTTGTCTGCCCATCATCCCCAAACGGATGGGCAGTCCGAGAGGGTCAACGCAGTGTTGCAACAATATTTACGTTGTTTTGTAGGGTATCACCAGGACAACTGGATGTCCTACCTGCATTTAGCAGAATTTGCCTATAATAATGCTGTGCATTCGCACACGCAACAGACTCCTTTCTTCACCAATTTTGGCTACCACCCCTGAGCCTTCCCTGCCCCAAAAGACTCTCAGTCCCAGCCACTGAGGATTACTTGCAGGAACTTCACGCTATGCAACAGCTACTCCAAGAGCAACTAGAACAGGCCAAAGCAGATTACAAACGCGCAGCTGACCAACATCGGAGAGAGGGAGACATCATACGAGTGGGAGACCAGGTCTGGATCTCTACATGTTTCCTAGCTATGCCTGGCCGGTGTCGTAAACTGCAGGATCGGCGTGTAGGGCCCTTTGAGGTGGAGGCTCAGATTAACCCCGTGGCTTACAGACTAAAATTGCCACCCACCTTCAAGATGCACCCCGTCTTCCACAGGGCATTGTTGACCAAGGACGCTGCCCCCGACCCTCACCGTCCGCGAGTGGAGCCCGCGCCACCGTTGTTGGTAGAGGGGGAGGAGGAATACGAAGTAGAACAGATTTTGGACTCGCGAAAACGCCGAGGGCGTCTTCAGTACCTGATTCATTGGAAGGGGTACAATCCAACTGAACGTTCCTGGGAAACAGAGGAGAATATGCACGCTCCGACTTTGGTGAGAGAATTCCATGAGGCTTATCCAGAAAAACCTAGACCTCAGGGGTGGGAAGGGTTAAAGCATGGAGGGTGGGATGATGTTGCGCTGCAGCCAACTCAGAAGGGACAGGAAGGGGGGAGCCATGAGTTTTAGGCACCTCCGCAGCCAGAAGAAGCAGAGTTGGAGATTGTTGTGTCTGAGCAGGATCGTGCGGGAGGAAGGCAGCCTGCTCTCCAGCCAGTTCCCACGAGTAACGCCCTTTCCGAGGAGCCGAGCGCACCGCCTCCAGTTGATGCAGAGGACTTGTGGGGGGAAGCTTCAGAGTCAGTGCCAGCTCCTCCTTTACCAAGCAGTTCCCAGGAGGATTCCAGTGTGGCACCGCCCCCTGACCTCGAGCCCGTTGCTCGGGAGCAGGTGTCTTCAGATGAGCTGTTGGATGGGCGTCCCCTGTCTCATCGTTCCCGTTGCCGCGAGAAACGGACAGGGCAAAGACAGGAATTACGAAGGAGTCAGAGATTACGTTCGAAAACATTTCCTATATAAGCCTGCTGCTCCCAGTGGGGGGTCGTTGAGTCAACTTCCTTCACACGCTGCAGAGCATGTCTAGAGTATAGTTAGGGACTCTAGTGAGTTAGCGTAGGGTTTCCTATGAAGCGCAATGCCTTTGATGAATTACTCTAATAAAACGAGATTTACTTGCACACACACTCCAGCCTCATTCTTTCGGCTCTGGATGGGACACAACGGTTCTTCAGCTAGTTATGACTAATTTGGCCTGAATTACAATTTATTTACACTATCTATACATATATCTATACACTATCTATACATAGCCTCAGTCTTCCTAGGGAAATTAAAACATAATTTAGTTTTATCTTTATTAGAGTGGTAACTGTATTATATGTAGTCAAGTTTCAGATATTTTTACAACCGCCCTTGTGGAAAAGTCAAACAGGAAAAAATGGTACACAAGATGCTGTGTTTGAGTAATTATAGTCCTTGTAGGATACTGTGATAAGCAAAAATGTCTATTGCAGGATTAAAATGCATACAGGTTTGCATTAAGGATTTGTGTGTTTTTTTCAAGACAGGAATTTGATGTACATGATTTACCAAATGGTGCTTCTGTATAGTAAATGGCTTATGAGGAAAGTCACCAGTGAAGATTTGTGACTTGTTAAATAACACAAAAAAGTCCTAATCCCCCTTTAAAAATAATAATCAAAGACACAGGCATTTAAACTGGAGAGGCCACTTGAAACCAGAATAATAGAAAGTCTTCTTTGGATAAACTTTAAAATATATCACGTACTTGTTTGAACAGGGGTGGTATTTTTAAAAGAGAAACCAGTGGTATATACTGTGTCTTTAATAAATTATTACTATTCATTTCCAGGTTAAAAGTAGTTTTAAAACACATTAAATAGACTGGTTATACTTCTATCAGAACAGTTTTTTCCTATCTTGTCTCTCAGTTCAAATAATCTCTAATTGTATTTAACTTTCATTAAAAACACACACCTAACAATGTCATTTTTGCACATTGTGAAGTTTGTGAAAACCATATAAAGTTTTTCTTTCAAAAAATCACACATACAGACTCAACACACACACAGTTTCAGCTTCACAGAATGCTAGCCATATATTTTCAACTCTTTTTCCAAAAACTAGACCTATTAATTTTGGTAGAATATATAGTTTCTTCCTCCCCAAATTGATTTGTTCTTCTTTTCACTTTAAGGCAGTTTTTTGAATTTGGACAGTTATAATTTGCACTCAAACCAATTTCTCCAGAATGATATTATCAGTGTTGGTGAACCTACCCTAGAGTTATCCATTATAGTCAGCCAAAATAAATGTTTGCCCTAACCCAGGTAAGGAGATCTAGCCACATGAGCAGGCTTTGGTGTGTGGATCAATGCAGGATTTATGGATAAAAAATGCATGTCTAAGGCTGCAATTCTATGCACACTTATCTAGGAGTAAGTCCAATTCAACTCAGTGAGGCTTACTTCAGAGTAGACATGCATAGGAGTTTGCTGTTAAGTGTGGATGCCATCTATCTGTTCTGAACTGCTTTTCAGTAGGATGCTCATTCAAATGCACATCCACTATCTGGTGCAACTAATCACTCATACGTTTATAAACATTTATAATCTTAGAAACAATTGGAGGCGCCTGGGCTAAATCTGGCCCAGAGAGATGTGTGTGACTGTACAGTGTGACTAGAGCTGAATTGGGGATGGTATTAGTGCATTCTTCACATGTGAATCTTGAATCATTCCCCTTTTCCCATTCCCCTTTCTTTGTAATACAGGTGTAAATCCAACACTGGCTGCAATATACCTTCAGTTTTAAAAATGGCACTGTTCTGTGTTTTATTGACAACATTCATACATGCAGGTAGAAGGCACAAGTAAGGCTCAAGGATGCTTTTATTGTCACGTGTGAAAACGCGTTAGGGTTGTAGAGACAACGAATGTTGTGCCACAACATCCATTCATCTCGATGGGTTAGAGCAGTACCCCTGCATAAGACCCATAGAATCAAATAGAAATTAAACTGCAGCAGTATTTTGTAGGCCATGCCTTTCAGTTCCAATATTCAGTGCTGCACCTAGCATTTGTATTAATTTTGGCAGTTTTATTTCGCTCTTTTTAAAAATGTAAGTACTGTCCCAGTTTGACAAATGTGAGTTTTTAATGGCGAAAAGTTGAAAGGATATGGCTAGAGGTGTTTCTATTTTAATAAGCAAAATCTATATATTTGTTATTTCTTATCTTAAAAATATGTATATGCTTTCTTTTATAAGTTTTTTTTTAAGTCAAGTACTTTCTTAAACAAAACAATAGCACCACTTTGGCATAGCTGACCAAATCAATAAAAGGTAAAGCAAAATTCGCTACATATTTTTTCATGATCCTTCATTTGTTAAGTTCTTGCTCTTAAAAATGGAGGAGCCTTAGATACAGCAGAAGACTTCATATGTATATACATTCATAGGTTCCAGCCATCATCCAAATATATGTAAAAATTACCGCTAGGTACTAATAAAGGTGATACCCATCCAGAGGGCCAGCACAAGGCCTTTGCACCATCTGAGCCCATTCTGCATTAAATCCCAACTCACGCAGCACAATACTATGCATATTTTATAGAAAATAAGTCTCACTGGGTCCCATTGACCTTAATGCCTTTTAGATAAGGGCAGGTCAGGATTGCAGTGCAATCCCACACTTGTCAAGCAGAAGTAAGGCCCACTTGAGTTCAATGATACGTACTCCCAGGAAAGGATGTACAGGATCATAGCCTTAAACAAACATATGTGCATATAAAGCAAGTGAGACTTATATCCATGCAGTTAGCAGACTTATTACATGCAAGTGTTTTTAGGGCAGTCTAAAGATACAATCTCATGTAAAAATTACATGGGACTATTTTATTTCTTGGTCTGGGATTTGTTTCCTTACAGTAGTCCTTCCTCAGACAACACTGAGCCAAATGACTTGCAGGTTCTTGCATCTGATCTGGGCTACTGTTAGAGTTCCTATTCATGTCACAGTATAAATAAAGTCTTACAGAGCACTAGGATAAGTGTTGCTATTTTGTGCGTGTGTGTGGAGGGTAGTACCACCTCTGACTTAAGTTACATAATCAACAGAATCACATGGTGCAGTGTTTCTGTTCCTTGGGAAATGCCCGTACCTTGGGAATGGAACACCCTGCACACAGAAAAGCAGCATGTCAGGGAGAAAGTGAAGCTAAAATTATTTTCCAAATTGCTATTTTTCTGAGTACAGGAAGTTTTATATATGGGGAAGCATTTCAGACACGTGACCCCCCCACCTGCAATCTAAAGTGGTACAGTAAGATTCTGCTGATTGTGTTCAGTTTTGTGTGATGATGGGTGTCTAGGCATTTAGTGTGCATTTAGTGTGCATTGGCAGGAAAGTAGCTTTATAAACAAGAGCTTAGAAGAACTTGGGGAAATCACCAAAGTCTCAGCAAAAAGCTTATTTCCCTAGAATTGGGGTCACTGGATTGGTAGCAGAACTCCATGGCAAGATTGTCTATAGTTGATTATCACTGCAGAGGACTTGGGCGGCTGTTAGAGAAGTAAGCATGGAAGCTATTTCTTAGTGGTTCAACCCCATGCTTCAGTGCCACATACATAGTGGGGCTAATCATATAAAGTCTTTTCCACCAGCAGGGGAGTGGGCATTGACCTTGCGGGAAAGATTCATGTGATTCTACTTGTGAGCCGATTCAGCACAGGATTGCATCACATGGAAGCAGATCCCAAGTTCATGAGTCAAGGGAGGCCTCAGGCTGCTTTATGTCTACTGAAGCTACTTCGCTCTATGCATCATTGCAGCCTAACTCATTCTTAAAACATTATGTGGGATGTGGCCATTGCAACTCAACTACTAGTTTTAGCTGCCTCTTCTGGGCCAGTCCTCTTGTTGCTGAAGTCCAGTCAAGGAGCATTAGTTGGGTACAATGATCTCCATGCTGCTGCCAAGTCATAATTTGTATCCTTTTAATGTTACTAAGAGCTGATTGCAAAACTGCCACTAGCCAAGAACAAGATGCCAATGTCTTTGCACTGGCACCATCTATTTTTTTTGTATGTTGCCACTTTGTTGGCTAAACAGAGTCAGATGGAAATTTCACCACTTTTGGATACTAGTGTTACTTGATATTCATGTTTAGATTTTAGGTGGGTTTTTTTTTAAAAAAAAATCATGCATGTATTCCCTACAAATTCCTTCCCTTTAATCTTTGGCTTAGTTCCCACTCCACTCCACTATTATTTTGCTTTTACCTCTTACAGTTTTGGCCAGACCCTTCCATAAAACAAGCTACAAAATAGCACCATTGTACTATGAAACAGTCTTACATATTGTTGATTATATGTGTATTATTGATATGCTAAATTTCTACATACTGCACTATATGGAGGAAAAGACATTTTATTTATATTGTTGCAAGATAACTCATCACCTGAAAGAGTCACTGAGGATTTAAAAGAGTCTTTGTGTGCTCTCAATTGATTCTAAAACAAAACAGATTCTTAACAAACAAAAAGACCCTATTGTCCACGTTGCATGTATTTGTATCATAATGTGCTGTTGTTGCAGTGGTGAACTTTGTCCTAGAAATCTGTTATCCTAATTCGGCAATTTCCTGCAAACATGGAGCTCACATGCACACATGGAACTCAAGTGTATTCATTCACTACAGTGGCTGTGGGTGGTTTCATATGCAAATAAAGGATGTAATGTGTTTAGCCGCTTTATCCTTCAAAGTAAATGGTGCTTCTCACACAAGCAGGAGCTCTTTGTGCATATTGGAGCCCATAGGGATCTCTGATTGGGATGAACGCATGTAACTCATATGTTATCAAAATGCTACTGGTGAAATTAATGTGTTACTGAACTGCCGCTGCTACTGGGAATGTCAAACTGTGCAAATATGAAAGGGGCAAACATACAATGTTATCAGACATTGCAAGACAAACAGTCTGTTGCTTGTATGGAAGTGCAAATATTAAAAAACAACAACAACTTAACCCACTTAGACAAGGTTGGAGAATGACTCCAACAGCAGGGTTCATAAGTTAATTTAGTGCAATTGGATCCATCAAAGGCCTGTACATTTGCTGGCTTTTGAGGGGCACAGGATTTGTTAGAGTTCACTGTCTGTGTATATGTATGTATATGTGTATGCAGGACATTTTATAGCAGGTGAACAATTAGAAAAGCAATCTACCAGTCTCAGAAACATTTTAGCACTGAGTTGGTTTGTATTGGAATGTTTGCTTGCATTGTTCATTGGAAGAATGCCCATTAGTGGAAATTTCATCAAGCTTATTGAACTCTAGCGTTTTGTCCAATGTTTGACAATTTATTTGCAGCAAAGTATCCTGCAGATGGCACATTCATTCTTCACTTTTATGGATGGTATTTTCTTACATTCTGTAGTTCCTGTTTCCTGTGTTTCCTCTACTTGTGTTCTTCAAATGCATTTCCTGAAATGAAAGAAAATCTTTATCTATAAAGAGAACTTCAACAGACCTTTATAATTTTTATTTTACAGTCATGAGAGTGGCTGTATACTATAGCCAGCATGGATTTTTCACGTTCTGCCATATTAAATTGAAAATGCCCCCATGCCATTCTGCTGCTTCCTATAAACTCATCTCAAAACATAATCTTACAAAATTTATAGTCCTGAACTCAGAAATGCTTGCTTAACAATCCTCTTAAGTTTTCATGGTGATCCACAAAACACCCAGAGAGGATCTAGAGTTCAAAGTGTAAAATAAGATAAAACAAATCCAGACCCCTGTTGGACGTTTTTCTGTCAGTGGTCTCATAATTTGTTGAAATTAATTAAAACTCAGCCATGTTCACAGAGTACCTGTAATGCTATTACTGACCTTGCCCCATACTCTGACCTTCATCTTCTGCAGGTTAAAAGTTTAAAAAATGCCTGGCTGATTTTTAATTAATTTAAGAAAATTAATATTGGAGTCTATGATAGCGCAGGCATGCTCAGTAAGAACCAACTGTCAGTGTTCTAAAAGCCAGACTCACAGCTGTTTGGCTTGGCTAATCAGGGGGCCACACCACACCAGATTTATTCCACTTTAAACAGTCATGGCTTCCCCCAAAGAATCCTGGGAAGTGTAGTTTGTGAAGGGTGCTAAGAGTTGTTAGGAGACTCCTAGTCCCCTGACAGAGCTCCAGTGGCCAGAGTGATTTAACAGTCAGCCCCTCTTGTGGTGACTGTAGTTCTGTGGAGGGAATAGGGCGTCTCCTAACAACTCACAACACCCTTCACAAACTACATTTCCCAGGGTTCTTTGGGGGAAGCCATGACTTTTTAAAGTGGGATAAAGGTCTGGTGTGGGTGTGGCCAGGAACAACTTTGGTTTAAATTTGGGTGGGAGACTACACATGTCTGTTGTAGAATAAAAAGATGGGGGAAACCCCCCCAAATACTGATATTATTAACGTTTTCCTTTTGGAAAGGAAAGGGGCTTTCCCTCTGCCCAATCTCCTCCCCTCCCCTCCTCCTACCCTTCCTCCCCCTTCCCTGCCCCTCCTCCAGGTCAGTTTCACCTATCCCAAGCATGATTCCACAGGAGTAAATCCCACTGAACTCAATAAACATGCAAATGATCATATCTACCCTACCCTACCCTCCCTCTCCTCCTGTCTCTCCCTTCCCCCTTCTAATCCCCCCTCCCTCCCTCCCTCCCTCCCTCCCTCCCTCCCTCCCCCCTTTTCTCCCCCATGCTCAGTTTCACCTATCCTAAGCATGACTGCACGGGAGTAAATTCCATTGAACTCAATAAGCATGCAAATGATTACACCTCCCTCCCTCCCTCTCCTCTCCCCTCCTTCTCCCTTCTTCCTCTCCTCCCCCTCTTCTTCCTCCTCCCCTGCCCATTTCATCTCTCCCTCCCTCTCCCTCCCCCCTTCTTTCCTGTGGTCAGTTTCACCTATCTCAAGCATGATTGCGTGGAGTAAATCCCACTGAACTCAATAAGCATGCAAAGGATCAAACCTGCCCTCCTCCTCCTCTTCCCCTCCTTCTTCCTCCCCCGATGGTCAGTTTCACCTATCCTAAGCCTGATTGCAGAGGGGTAACTCTTATTGAACTCAATAAGCATGCAAATGATCAATCAATTCTCAGCAAACTTGCACAGGATCCTATTTCTTACTTCCCAGATTAAAAAGCAGAGAAATGCACTAACAGGCAAAAAAACCTTTGCAGTTTAAGAACATACCTATAGCCAACAGATATTTCTATCAAACTTTAAAAAGCAGGGAAATTGGTCAGCTATAGTGAATGCACCAGGGGAACAGGAGACCTGACCTCCTCTCTGAGATATTGTACTGCCCTACACCTTTGTAAAAATGCAAACACAAATTGGGTTAATAATCTTACTTATTTTATTTTATTTCAATTTTTTCTTTGTTTTTTTCTCTTTCCTTTCATTGTTAAATTTGCAAATAAAAAATTCATTTAACAAAGCCTGATTAATTATATGCAAAATTATATACAAAACCCCACTTTATATTTTACATATACTATCTATGAGCCCATTCCCATGCTGTACTATATTTCTGCAGCATAATATTATATTAATACATTTATTTATTGAAATTTATATCCCACCCTTCCTCCCAAAAGGAGCCAAGGGTGGCTAACAGCAAGTGATAAAACAACAACAAATCTTTAAAACATCTTAAAAACAATTCCAGTACAGATATAGACTGGGATAAAGGTCTCTACTTAAAAGGCTTGTTGACAGAGGAATGTCTTCCGTAGGGGGCCAAAAAGACAACAGAGATGGCGCCTATCTGATATTTAAAGGGAGGGAATTCCAAAGGGTAAGTGCCACAACACTAAAGGCTCGTCTCCTGTGTTGTGCAGAATGAACCTCCTCATGAGATGGCTCTCACCTGCAGAGCACAGTGGTCGACTTGGTACAAAGGGTTAGATGATTCTTCCGGCAGACATTTATATACACTGTTGTATGTATCCGTTTATTTGCTGGTTGATTTAGGAAACCTGGAGTATATATGTATATAACAAGTATATAGTATTATATGTAGCATAATGGGAATAATCAGTGTTTTTTTAAATTTAAAAATGGAGGTATTGGTACTTTTAGTGTGATAAAGCACCATGGGTGGCAGCACAAAATGGCTGCCATAGGCAGCAAAAAAAGAAGAAGAGACACTGGTATTCTGTACCAGTGAATACTGTCACAAAAAAGCCCTGGGTATAATATTATACACAGATTAATGCATATTAAATATGCATCTCATATGCTGTTGAGCCCCAGCTCTCCCAGGAGGATCAGGGAGAGGAGTCGATCAAGCCCCAGCTTCCCCAGATAGATCAGGGGGAGGAATCAGAGGTAGATGAGCTTTTCGAGGACAATGAGGGAGGGGGTGCAGTCGACAGTCTGCCAATTCCCACGGACAGTCCTCCTGCCAAACCAGACCTCGCTCCACCTACAGGCACCCCAACAGAGCCGTTGAGGAATGACCTGGTGCGCGCGCCAACTCCACCCCCCCAGGACTCACCACCTGACACTTCAAACGTTTCCCTGCCTCCTGAAGCCGAGGTGGCACCTATCGAGTCTGTACTGTCAGATGAGCTGGCGGAGGCTCGCCCCCATTTGCCCTGTGCAAGACGCCGCGAGAAGCAAGTCGGCCAGAAGGTGGAACTTCGGAGGAGTAAGAGATTATGAGCGAAGACATTCCATGCTTAAGGCAGTGCCCCCCTGATTGGGGTGCTGAGTCAACTTCCTTCACATGCTGCAGAGTATGCCTAGGTAGCTTAGTTAGGGACAGTAGTGAGTTAGCATAGTTAAGTCTATGAAGCGCACTGCTTTTCATGTAACCGTTACTCTAATAAAACAAGAATTAATTCCAGTCTCGCCTCCGTCTCGTGTCTCGCACTCTGGGCAGGACATATGCAAGAATTATATGTGTTTTTAATGGAACCAAATTTTTTTTTGCTCTCTGCTCAAGATCAAGGAGCGAGACAGGAATTAGCAAATATTTGTGTGGTTAAACGTGACACTGAGATTTTCAGAAAATTCCCATAGTGCATTGCAGGAGTGCTCTGACATAGCTTGGTACACCAATGTTGTAGCACTGGCCATATTATGAGTGAATTGAGATCCCCAGGGAATCGTTTGTAGGAATAGCCCTATCATTAGTCAGAATGAGGAAGCCACTTCAGGCAGCAGATTTTGAAAGGGCAGAAAATTGTTAGCTATTTAATTCATCATCTTTTAAAATTATTATTATTCTATTGTATTGCCAGGGATGAGGAGGGGCGCTTGTGGGATTTTCTGCCTCAAGCACCAAAATAAGTTGACTGGCTTCAGGTAATGTGTAATTTAACCTGGTGAGGGGTGGGAGGGACATCATTTGCTATTCTGTCTCAGGCATAAAAATGTCTTGGGCCAGCCCAGCATGAAGTTGCTTTATATTAAATCAGAAAAGTAAGTAAGTAATAAGCCAAACCTTTCCCTCCAGAAAGTGGCAAAACCTCAAAACGGGATTGGAAAACCGAATTTCAAAAAATGGTAAAATGCCCAGTGTACTTCAGTAAAAACCTTCTCAATAAAGGAAAAATAAAGGGGAGCAGCACCAAAAAGAAAAAGAAAAAGAGAGAAAACCTCAAAATGGTAATGGAAAACTGTAACATTTGCAATGTGTTTTGGTAAAGACCTTTTTCAGGAGCACAAGAATACAGCTTTTCTATTAAGACATCTCCCACTGAAGTAAATGAGAGGGAAAATTCTTGTGCCAGGTCTGGGGCTGATGTAAAGTTCTGTCAACAGGGGCATGGCCATCCATTGAAGCTGTTTCAGCTTTTCCACCAGTACATCTGCTGGGACAATGATGTAGAGCGTTCTAGAGGCGTAGTAGGGCTTTCAGCTGGATCTTGCAGCTCCTCAAATGACTGATCTTCAGTAGAGGATTGTACTCTTAATGATGCTAGCTTGAGGTTATTATAAGCTAGTGCTTAAAAGTTCCCCAAAGCACCTGCACTCATTAGCAAGACTATATTTACTGCATTAAAGTCATCCTGTGATGAAGATGACCTACTTCTAGTAACCTAATTTCAGTCTGTGATGCTATATTAAATGCAGCAGAAACATCTAGTCTTGGGCTGCCGGACTGTGCTCATGCACACAACGGGAGGGATGTTTATCCTTTTCTCAGAGTGAAAAGAAATGTCATTCCCTCAATCCTCAGTCTGACTTTCAAGTGTTTTCAGATATTTTATTGGGCTCCCAGTCTCATCTTCCACCTAACCACTCTGCCTTTTGCTTAACAATGATGACACACTCTTATTCTGCTCAAATTCTAGTCATCAGATACATGTAGCTAGACCAGTGATTCTCAAACGGTGTGCCGGGGCACACTGGTGCGCCACAAGAGGTGGCTAGGTGTGCTGCGAATATTATGAAAGTATATTATTATTAAGATATTTTTATTCATAGTTTAAAATATATTAATATATTTTTAATTTTGTACACGAAGTGCGCCAGAAAACTTTTATATGTTTTACAGTGCGCCGTGAACCAAAAAAGATTGAGAACCACTGAGCTAGACAGATATAAAGACAAAACATTAATGTTGCTAATTTTTTTGCATTAAAGCAGTGGTTCTCAAACTTTTTGGTTCGCTGGGCACTGTAAAACATATAAAAATTTTCTGGCACACTTTGTGTACAAAATTAAAAATATATTAATATATTTTAAACTATGAATAAAAGTAACTTAAATACAAATGGGTTTCTTCTCATTTTTAAAATATACTTGGTGCCGCGGCGCACCGTTTGAGAATCACTGCATTAAAGGAATAGGTGGGATCTGATATTCACCTAGTCCAGTTGCTGCGTCTATGTTCCAGAGAACCGTGTGGCTTATTAATGACTCAAAATTTCAGTAATGTCAAACTAATCCCCACCTGGCACCCTCATTGTGTAGCTTTCATCACATGCTTCTTTACCCTGGTCTTCGACCCACAGAGATATATTTTTAGGACGCATCCAATTCTTCTGAGTGTCATACAATATTATAATCAGTTTTGTCCAGGAAAAATCATACTAAACTTATTTTAATATTGTATTACGCCTGAGACAGGGTGGGTGGTGAGTAAGAAATCCAAGTTTTATTTATTTCAGATATTTCTGTGCCACAATATTCAGTATTTCTAACCAATGAACATAACTTATATATATATACACATACGCACTATATACATACATATATATATATACACACACACACATACACACACACACTAAGAACAATTACAATTAATCATTGTCATTAGGCAGGGGCCTTCCCTGTATTTCTTTTTGGCTTCTGCTAAAAACGTTTCTTTTTAGGCAAGCCTACCCAAACATGTAAAGTTGTGTATTTTGATCCATAATTTTAGCTCAGAATGCATACTTAGAAGTGTCGGTTTTATTTATTTTTATTTTCATAAACTTGTTTTTAATGTTGATTCTTATTGACGATTTTAATGTATTTTTTATATTCTTTGTAAACAAGAGGTTTTATTTACAGTTAAGTGGTATAAACATATTGTTTAATAAATAAACAAACAGAAAACGACCTTAAAATGTCTGCTAAAATAGGAAAGCCTTTGACAAGTTCCTGAAGTTCAGCAGAAAGCAGACCTGTCTAATCTCAGTCTAACTGCAATCGGAAGCGAGTTCTACAGGAGTAGTAGCAGTAGCAGTAGCAGTAGCAGCAGCAGCAGCAGCAGCAGCAGCAGTAGTAGTAGTAGTAGTAGTAATAATAATAATAATAATAATAATAATAATAATAATAAATCTCCTCTGAAGGGTAGTTTGCCCACCACTATTGATCTTCCTTTGGAATACACAGCTGCAAGCAAGTGCTGGATGCACTCTGTGGCACTGTTCTTCAACCTTGGGTCTCCAGATGCTGCACTACAGCTCCCATCATCCTTGGCCATTGGCTGAGATGGCTGGGGTAAATGGGAGTTGTAGTCCAACAATATCTGGGGACCCACATTTGAAGAACACTGCTAGCGTACACTTTCTGAATATGCACAGATACGATGGCATAGCCAGTACCCTGTATGAAGTGTGTGTGTGTGTGTTATATCACAGTGGCTGCAGAGCATGTGTCACAACTAGAGATGTTGGAGAATTCCATCAAAAACGGGACCAGAAATTCCCACAATTCACATGCTTGTCCAAGATAAGAAACAGAAATCATGCCAATGAATATGAGTGTTCACCATCTTTTTTGAGTCTGTAAATGTTATGTAAATAATTATGTTATTTCTGCAATTTTTTTGAAATTAATTATATAATTAATTACGCACATTTTGGTCACAGTAGATAGTGAGATGAATTATGTAAGTTTTGACAGAAGCTGAACTGTAGCGGAATGGAAACTGTACCTACTACAATGAACCCAGGAAATTGCTGCCTCCTTACATCCCTAGCATAATATCCTCAGAGATCGCCAAGACTAGCAAGGACCCATTGCTGATGGCCGTCTATGGTCCCTGTCTTAAATTGTTCTTTCTAGTTCATCCTGGACCTAGCATTATTTAGGCCACTGACAAATTATACAGGCCTGAGTACACACACATCTGTGCTGCAAAAACGAGTTCTCTCATATGGCCCGCTCATGCTGAGGCCTTCTGAGCTTAGAGGCTGAAAGGCAACAGATGTAGCTTGTTATGCCACCATTAGAGAAGCTGCATTTAGCGAATGCACAATAACTAAAAAGTACAGGAGGCTTATCCTCCTTTATATCTGGCCATCTTTCTCTTTAAAAAAGCAAACAAATCAACAAAAAAGAAAACTGGCGGTGCCATTGTAGGTTGCCATGTAATCCACCAACTGAAGCCATAAAATAATGCCCCAGAACCTTCTCTAATATACAGGGATTCTGTGGTATGTGTGAATTCCCAGGTGTGTGAATGCACAAAGAATGAATGATAGATGAAGAGCTTCCTTCAGCGATGCTGGAAGTCTCTAATGCAACAAATTTGTATATAAGAGATGATCATATTCTGCCTACCTTTTGTGCTTTAGGCATATCAGTGTGGCGCTGAGCACGTACAGACCGTGCAGATTTAGGTGGCTTGACAGGAGCACAGTACATCTCCAGCCGTCTCAGGTCACAGCTCTGGAAGCAACATTCATCCACTATTCCTTTGGTAGGAGGTGGACGTCTATTGCCTCCATACCCTGATGGTTTACCTAAATGTAACGAAGAGAGACATTGTTAAAGAAGGTGGCAAATGCTTCAACATACTACTACCATTAGAGCATTATTAGCTGGGTAGTCCCACAAAATGAGAAATGAAGCGCAAGTGGTATAATAGTAGTTAACAAATATTGCCTACGCCCCAACGCTCTGCTGGGGTCCGATGGGCACATGGCAGTTCACGTGCACAAACTGGGCTGCATAACAGGATGGCCATATGGCCTACTGTATAGTCCCCTGTTTAAAGGTGTCCTCTGTTTGAAAGGCTGCCCAGCACAAATGTGGTTTAAAGCTAAAGAACCTTAAGAAGGGAAACAGCAGGGGTCTTGAAGTTGCCCATCAATAGTTAGGACCTGGACAGTAGACTGAGCAGGCAGACAGGTCACCTGGGCACAGTATTTGTTTCCCACTATGGTGAGATGTATTGTATTTCTTTTTTAAGTTATTGTCAATATTTCTAAATTTGCATCTAAACAGATAAAACAGCATAATCAAATTTTATGTAAATTGGAATCCCCTTTAGCCCCTCCCTCCTTTTTGGTGTTGTATAAGTGGCCACCCTAGCATATATAGATTACACACAAAAAAGGCTTGGGGCTCACTCGTGCGGATTTTTTTGTTTATAATCGTAATAAGCATTAATTGTTATAAGAATAAAAAGTAAACAGTGCAAAAAGAAGATGGAGCATAGTTAGAAAAAGAGAAATAACAACAAAGTCATTCCACAGACATCAGTGTATTAACATACTACTGAAAGCATACCTAGGTGGGGATCCTGAACTGTGGCCCTATTGCCATCATGTGATACTAATGGACCTGATTCAGGCTAGTGTAACAGTTCCCCCCCAAAACACACACACACACACACACACACACACACACACTGCGCCACAGATGGTGCGGGCAACAGGGCTGCGGAATCATAAGGAGAGAGAGCAGGGGCCTTGAAGTTGCATATTCACAGTTTATGCAAATCTGTGTTCTCTTTTGCCCCCCTTTTTGGCCATGTGTAACTGGCCACCCTCTGCTCTTCTAGCTGTCTGGTGGACAGTGTGCACTGGAAGCCTTCTGCGCATGTGCTTTGAAGGATCAGATGTAACCCGTGAGCTGCTGATATCTGCTCCATGAAAATTACAACATAATAGAACACATCTGAGTATATTACATCATTAGCCCGTGCACTGGATTAAGCTGCCATTCTGTGCTATTTTATACCTGCAGGTGCTCAAATCACATCTTATACACTGCAAGGCTGCAATCTTATATACTTACCTGGGAGTATGCCCCATTGAACACAGTTCATAACAGTGTATGTATGTATGTAAATATGCAGAGGATTGTACTTGTTAGTGGCATTGTTAATATGAGGAAAATGATACAGTTTGCAATGTTATTGTCCAAGTAATCACTAATGAAAAGCCTGTGCAACTTATAATAGACCGGAGTATCTCTAGTAATAAAATAAACATGGTTGTTTAGCCAGCAGAGCCCTGTACTTATTACTAGCCATTTTGTCACTAGCTTTAGAAATCCGAATAGTTTTCAAGCACTTTCTCCCTGGTGGGTTAAACTAAACAAACAGATCGTGTTGCCTTGTTTAGTACTTTACAAGTCACTGAAAACCCAACTAATACATATAACAGGGAAGTTAAAGCCATAGTATGGATGAGTTGTTAGGACACATACCATGGTCACAGAAATAGGAAATGGTGTCAAAATAAAGCACAGCTGGCATATTTAAGACACATGCAAATATACATAGTCATTTTGCCAATCAGACAAAAACGTCACAGAAACTCAAAAACAGATCAAGACCTTAGAAACCTCCCTAGCTCATTTTATTTTATTTAATAAAAATATACCCCGCATTTTAGAAAATTTATCACAAGGTGTCAAACAATAATATAAAGTTAAACCAACGTATTACAATAATATATTTTATTGTATGTTTTTTATTTGTTTTAAACTGCTTTGATGGTTTTTGTAGAATGAAATAGCAGCATACAAATATATGTATAAATAAAATCAATAAATATATAAAATGGTCCAAAAATGCAGAAAATAAGTACAAAGTATCACTTGATAAAACAGTAAAAAACCAGCAACTGATAAAGCAAGCAGCCAACCAGGATTACTATCACGTATCCTATTAGGAGAGATTCTTGCCAGGTATATGTAGTAGCATGAGAATTCAAGAAAATACAGATGCCCTTCCCTTTCTGCCTGACCTCTTAACCAGTAGTATAGTGGCAAATTCAGAAGTGCAGGGTCCCTTCATATTAATCACAGCCACACCCCTCCTCCCCACATTTTTTACTATGTTGTTGAGAATGAGATAATTGTTAATGCCTTCTCCCACAACAACAGACATCCTTAGGAGCCAATAAGCATAAAAGAGCAGTGTGTTAGCTACTGAGAAGAGTCCTCTTAGCAGCTAACTCACCTCCTTTCACTCTCATTGGTTCCAATGTGCAGGAAAGGACAAAGAAACATGTAAGAAGACTCTTATCAGTGGCCTCCACATTCCCCTTTCATGCTGATTGGCTCATAGGATGATGGAGGCATAGGGACCCTGCTGAGACACTGCTCCCAAAAAAGTAAGGAGTCTAAGACACCCCCTCAGTCTCTGGATGACTACACCCCTGCTCTTAACCCAGTTAAGTCATCCTGGGCACCTCCAGGTTTGGATTACTTAGAGCCCTGGCAGAGGAAGCTCCTTGCCTGAAGTACTGCCAGTGCTAGTAATCACATCAGTATTCATTAGCATTACTTAAATAGTGGAACCTTCCACTACATATGTGAGAGCCAGTGTGTTGTAATGGTTAAGGTGCTGGACTACAACCTCTGATGAAGTGGACTCTGGTCCATTAAAACTATTTTTTATTATTCCATAATAAATTAGTTCGTATTCAAAAAGCTGCAATACTTTTGGTTGTTTTTGCTGTAACAGACTAACACAGTTACCCATTGGAAAATTATTATGGGTGATATGTTTCCAAGGGAGCTGATTGTTAGACAATTATTTCTTGATACAGGACTATTTTGGAAAAATTAGAATAGGAAAAACAGATCAAAGAAGGGGGTTGAGTCTGGCCTCTGCATCCTAGTAGCATTTTGGGGTGCCAGCTGCCTCTCCCTGGAGATCCAAAGTGGGGCAGGGATGTTGTTGCCTGTTGAATTGTTAAAGCTGTTGCCTCCTCCTATGTTCAACCTGTATATTTGTAAATGAACTGCAATATTACAAAATGACTTAAGCCTCCAAGAAGGAAACCAAACTTGAGAAAGTGCCTCTTGAACTTGGAGATGTGGTATGAGTGTAGCAAAAATCTCTGTGTGTAAGTGCGTGTGTGGAATATGCAGTGCAAAATTTATTTGTCTGGAGGCATTTTGACTATACTGATGTTTAGTTTGGTTAATCAGTATTTAATATTTATCTAAATAAATAGATATTGAGACCTATCCCAGTCTGAGTCTGTGTTGGAATTGCTTTTTAATATATATATTTTTAAAAAACCTATTTTTCTTTTAAACAATATGTTTTTAAACCCTTTTTTAAAAGATGTCTTTAAAACTTTTTTTAAAAAATGTTTTAAAAGTTATTTTGTTTTAATGTATTTTAAGGTCTGTTTTTATGATGTTTTAAAGTGTTTTTAGTGCTTTTGTTTGCCGCCCTGGGCTCCTGCTGGGAGGAAGAGCAGGATATAAACAAACAAACAAACAAACAAATAAATAAGTAAAATCTAAATCAGCAGACTGAAAAAAATGAGCTTAAACTAGGAAAATGAACAAGCCACAGTGGCTATGTTCTACCTTCACTGTCAGAGGCAGTAAGCATCTGAATACCAGTTGCTGGGAATCACAAGAGGGGAGAGGGCTCTTGTGCTCAGGTCCTGCTTGCGGGCTTTTCACAGGCATCTGGTTGGCTGCTGAACAGGATGCTGGACTAGATGGGCCACTAGCCTGATCCAGCAGGCTGTTCTTATTTCTTGTTGAAACTATTCTCTTTTGAAGCATTTCCTCTGTTTTCAAGATCAAAATAAATGGCCCTTTGTCTGATTTTGTTTAGGTTCATTCATGTTATTGAAATTATTTCCATTACAACCAACTTTCTGGGAAGTGCCAGATTGACTTGGGATGCAATTGTCCATGTATCTGAATAATGAATCCATATAATTCATGTTAAGTAGTGAGCATATTAGATCACTGTTCACATGATTTCTCTATTATTATTATTTATTACATTTGTATACCACCCCATAGCTGAAGCTCCCTGGGCGGTTTACAACAATTAAAAGACATTAAAAACAAATATACAAATATACAAATTTGAAAACACATTTGAAAAAAAAACAATTTAAAAACACATGCTAAAATGTCTTGGAGAAGAGGAAAGTCTTGACCTGGTGCTGAAAAGATAACAGTGTTGGCGCCAGACACACCTCATCAGCAAGTTCACTCCATAATTTGCCAGACTCCCAGCTTCCCTCGGAGTAGGCACCCGGAGGAGGGCCTTGGATGCTGAGCATAGTGTATGGGTGGGTTCGTGTCAGGAGAGGCGTTCCATCAGGTATTGTGGTCCTAAGCCATGTAAGGCTTTATAGGTTAAAACCAGCACTTTGAATCGAGCACTGAAACATGCAGGCAGCCAATGCAAGCGGGCCAGAATCGGGTTTATATGTTCGAACCATCAGGTCCCTGTTACCAATCTGGCCGCTGCATTTTGCACAAGCTACAGTTTCCGAACCGTCTTCAAAGGTAGCCCCATGTAGAGTGCATTGCAGTAATATAACTTGGAGGTTACCAGAGCATGGACAACTGAAGCGAGGTTATCTCTGTCCAGATAGGGGCGTAGCTGGGCCACCAACCGAAGTTAGTAGAAGGCACTCTGTGCCACCGAGGCTACCTGAGCCTCAAGTGACAGAGATGGTTCTAGGAGAACCCCCAAGCTACGAACCTGCTCCTTCAGGGGGAGTGCAACCCCATCCAGGACAGGTTGGACGTCCACCATCTGGTCAGAAGAACCACCCACTAGCAGCATCTCAGTCTTGTCTGGATTGAGCCTCAGTTTATTAGCCCTCATCCAGTCCATTGTCACAGCCAGACACTGGTTCAGCACATTGACAGCCTTGCCTGAAGAAGATGAAAAAGAGAAATAGAGCTGCGTGTCATCAGCATACTGATGGCAACGCACTCCAAAGCTCCGGATGACCGCCAAGTAGGAGCGGAACCACTGCCATGCAGTCCCTCCCACTCCCAACTCAGCCAGTCGTCCCAGAAGGATACCATGGTCGGTGGTATCAAGAGCAGCTGAGAGATCAAGGAGAGTCACACTCCCCCTGTCTCTCTCCCAACAGAGGTCATCATACAGGGTGATCAAGGCTGTTTCCATGCCAAAACCAGGCCTGAAACCTGACTGAAATGGATCCAGATAATCGGTCTCACCCAAGAGTGTCTGGAGCTGGCCTGCCATCACTCGTTCAAGGACCTTGCCCAGGAATAGACCTTGTCTATCATGCAGCCTGGTCAATAATTATTGATCAGGAAAAAAAGGGAGGGCAGTGTGGTATAATGGTTACAGTGCTAGGGACCCCAGTTCAAATCCTCACTCAACCATGAAGCTCCATTATTTATTTATTTATTACATTTATATTCTGCCCTTTCTCCTAGAAGGAGCCCAAGGTGGCCAAAACCCCCCACTAAAACAGCTCTAAAACATATTAAAACCAAACATCTATAAAAACTTATTAAAACCAAACATCTTTAAAAACACACTAAAACAAAACATTTTTAAAAACATTAAAATAAAACATCTTTAAAAATATCTTTTTAAAAAAGCTTTAAAAAATCTAAAAAAGAAATTCCAACATACACGCAGACTGGGATAAGGTCTCTACTTAAAAGGCTTGTTGAAAGATGAAGGTCTTCAGTAGGTGCTGAAAAGATAGCGGTGGCTGTTTAATATTTAAGGGGAGGGAATTCCAAAGGGTAGGTGCCACAACACTACGGTCTGCTTCCTATGTTGTGCAGAATGGACCTCCTGATAGATGGTATCTGCAGGAGGCCCTCACCTGCAGAGCACAGTGATCAACTGGATATATAAGGGGTAAGATGATCTTTCAGGTATCTTGGTCCCAAGCTGCAAAAGGTTTTGTTCACCAAAACCAGAACCTTGAACTTGGCCTGGTAGCCATGGGTAGCCAAGCTCCATGGTGTCCTTGGATCAGTTATATTATCTCACTGTCTTAACCTACTTCACAGAATTGTAAGGATAAAAATGGGTAGGGAACTACTGTATATACTTCACATTGAGCTCTTTGGAAAAAAGGTGAAATATAAAGTAATTTTAAAAAAATCATACTCATCACCACATGCAGAAAATCTTTCTGGCTGTGAACCAGAAGCCTACTTAGTATCTAGCCAATTCCTTTTTGGTGGAAGAATGGGTAGAAGCACCTCCCCCATGGACCAAATATAATATCACCACAGTAATGCCCATACATCCTTAGGCCTGATTTGTACAATCTATCTCCTCTTATTGATAGGGACGAACTATGGAAATTTAGCATTCATGCATATGGGTCCCCATGCAGAGAGCCTGCATAATCTACTACAGTGGGTGTGCCTGCCTGCTCCGCCAGAGCTTGGAAAAGTTACTTTTTTGAACTACAACTCCCATCAGCCCAATCCAGTGGCCATGCTGGCTGGGGCTGATGGGAGTTGTAGTTCAAAAAAGTAACTTGTCCAAGCTCTGCTGCTCCCTCATCATGGGAATTGGAAGGCTTACCCAGTAAGCATCTGTCTTAGACTTACTGTGCTAACATCACTGTGTATAGGTGTAGGTATAGGGGTAGCTGTTCAAATCAAATGAGTGTGGGTTTCATTGACAGTTACCCAGGATTAACAACAGAGGACCAATGAAATAACTGAAGTCTGGGATTAATATGATTAGAACTTGTAATTCCCAAATCCATTCCCACTCAGCTAACTTCCTTTACCATCTTCCTTCTTCTCTCTCCCAACTATCAACTGACTGAATTCTTATGGCCACCCCATTTGCATTGGTAACCTCAAGACTTGATTAATACAATGCGCGCTGTGCAGGGCTACCCTTGGGCCTGCTTCAGAAGCTCCAGCTGTGCAAAATGCTGCCACTGGTCTGTTGATGGGGGCAGACTATCACCAGCACACAACATCAGTGCTGAAAAGCTTGCACTGCCTGCCCATATGGTACTGGGCGAAGTTCAAGGTTCTTGTATTAATTTAGAAGATCCTTAACAACTTGGGTCCAGGATCCCTTAAGGACCCTGGATCCCTTATATCCCTGCCTGATCACTGAGATCTTCACGGGGAGTCTCTGTTAATGGTCCAGGTTCCCCAGGGCCCAAGATGAATAGCTTGTAACCACCAGAAGCTGTGCATTCAGTAATGTGGGCCCGGTTTTGTGGAACTCCCACCTAGCTGAAATTAAACATTTCCCCTTCCTGTTGAAGTTCAGGCACTTGACAAATACCTTTGTATTTCAGCAGACAAATGCCTGCAAAGTAGGCCCTTCAAGTGAGTGCAACCTCTTGTAGGACTGGTTGCAAACCTACCACCAGAGTAGTTGGTTACCTCACCCACAGTGCCACCATCTCGTCTGGAATAAGCTTCATGTTTTTCACCCTTATTCAGCCCAAACCCGCCTCTAGACACAGTTTCAAGTGTTCAGATGCCTCCCTGGGATGCATAAATAGAAAAGAGAGGTAGAGCTAAATGTCATCTGTGTACTGATGAGACTTCAGCTCAAACCTCCAGTAACTTCCTCAGTGGTTTTATATGGATATTGAAAAGCATGAGAGACAGTACTAATTACTATTATAATGATTCTAATAAATACTGAAATAGTGTGGTGCCCTGCTATCACACTGCATGTTGTTCCCTTATACAAGACATTTCTCTTATTATTGTGACCCAGTTTCAACACTCCCCTTGCTGCCATTAATAGGATCTGTATGTTTACACTGCCTTTGGAATTGCTGACTACAGCATGAACAAATGAAGTCCCCTGCCTTCAATTACTGAATATTTTATCCATACTCGAGGGTGTTATTCCCCCTCCTCAGCTGCCATGAGGTCTCTAATTGTATAGGTCAAGGTGATATTTTGGCTAGCAGTTCAATCTATTGTTGTCAAATCTGTGTTACTTTTGCGTGGAGTAGAAGCTGCTATTATGCTGAATCATGCCATTCAATTGGCTCTTGTGAAAACAGTCATGTTTAGAATTCCACTCTCTGAACAGCTGGCTTCTGAAGCAACAAAACTTCACTTTAAACTGGGCAGGGCCAGTGATGTAATTCAGAAATGCTTTGTCTACGCTAGATTTTTTCCCCTCATGTAAGATTTTCTTAGTCATTGGTGCCATCATTTCAGTTTTGTTATGAGCTCTACCAAAGCTTAACTTGCTTTCATAAAAGACTCTTAAATAGTAGGTTCAATTTCCTATGTCTGTTGAACTATAACATTATATTTGACACGGGGCTGCTGCCAAACCTGTCAGTCTTCTGTCCAATTTCCCACCTTCTCCCTAGTAGGAGAACACCAGTGTTAATGACATCATCATGTTCTGTATAAATCACATGACAATCATATGATAATAGGAGTGAGTCTAAAAGTTATGGCGCTCATGGGGAGAGTTTGCATGGGTGGAAATCCATATTTAGTCAGATCTATCCTGTGAGGACATTAAAACTACCATGCCACCATTCTCTAGTCTAGTTGCAATAAGTAAATAAATAAGGGCCATCAGTATCTGATCATTTGCGTATTTCAGAAGCCACAGAAAAAGTGGATCATTCTACTTAATTAGCTGGATTTCTAAGGAATATACATGTTCCCTGAATTATTATCCCCCCCAAAATCATTGTACATAAAACAATTATCCATAATACATAGGTAAAACCAACAAATATTAAAAACAAGTATACATTGTGCATCTGAATAGATTTGCTGCAATAAAATAAAGTTTTAGCGGATGTCTAAAACATTATGCTGAGGGTGCCTTCCTAATGTTAATAGGTCAGGAGTTCCAAAGCACTGCCATCCTGAAACATCGACTCCTACATTCCAAGTAAACCACCTTTATAAAATTACAGAGGAAGCTGCCTTATCTGGGTCAGATTATTGATCCATCTACCTCAGTACTGTCTACAATGACAGGAAGCAGCTCTCCAGAGTTTTAGTCAGGGAACACCCACCCTACCTGGAGGTGCAGGGATTGAACCTGGGACCTTCTGCATGCAAACCAGATGCTCTGCCACTGAGCTGTGGCCCTTCTCCAAGCTTAGTTTAAAAAACAAACCCAGAGCATTAGAAACTGAAGCATTCCCATCATTTTTGGAAGGGCCTTTAAGGCGGGGATCCTCCTGGCATTTTTGTTATCATGCTTTCATATAGAAGAGGATGAGAATACTGTCGCTAGAGCAACAGAGAATGCAGGAATCTGTATTATAAGCAACAAAAGCTCAACAGCTTCTTTTTCAAGGGGAAAATAGCATCAAAGGAAGGATTTCGACAAGAGAATGGGTAGACGGAGTGATGAATCCTTTCCCTTCCCATTGCTTCTCTGCTCCAAATTGCTGCTCTTAAGGTCTCCAAACATAGGGTTACAAATCCTCCTCCTGAAATTGCTTCTACTTTGGAAAAGCAGTCATCAGTATAAAAAGCAGTACCACATGTAGTTAGACGCACCAAGAAGGATCACAATAAACAATTTAGTGCAAGCAGAATATTACCAGAGAAGCCCCAACTAAAAGTTCTTTGCAGAAGGTCAGAAGGATATAGAAGAAATAAAGGAAATGTTAGTTAAGTGGAAACACTGAAAGATTTGGACTTCTGAAGTTAGGGAAATAATATAATTTAATCTTACTGATTTGTCACAAATTTGGACAACACTTCTATCCTGACGACTGATCTAGAAGCCCATTTCAAACTGTGTCATGTGCTATAGAATCATAGAATAGTAGACTATTGACTAGTTGAAAGGAGCCTTTAAGGCCATTGAGTTCAACCGCCAGCTCAGTGCAGGAATCCAAGTTAAACATACCCGACAGGTAGCTGTCCAGTTGCCTCTTGAATGCTTCCAGTGTTGGAGAACCCACCACCTCCCTAAGGAATTGGTTCAAAAATCCTTCCTGCAGCTGAGCTATATAGTCACCCTTTTGATTATTAATGCAGATATTAATGATGAATATAGGGACTGCAGTTCCAGCATACTGAGTCCTTGAAGTGGTGTTCCACATTCATCACATCCGCTGTGTGGGCTAGTACACACAGCAGAATTTCAGGGGGTCCTGGGATATTTCTTTTCCAATATCCATGCTAACTGCTGCTGGTGCAACAAACAATTACTTGGCCAGATAATGGTTTTACTGTCTGGTGCCTTTGTGTGTCCTATAGCATGCAACTAGCCAGTGTTTTGAGGAAGTTTATAGTTTATAGTTTATAGGCTTTTTAAACATTTTAAATTTAATTTTAAACCTAATATGGATTTTAATTTATAAACTCATGGCAATTCTATTTCGGATTTTTATCATGTTATATTTTTCACACTTGCTCATATTTTAATTGTGATTTTATTTGTTGTACACCGCCCTGAGAGCTTTCTGCTATAGGGCGGTCTAGAAATGTAATAAAATAAATAAAATAAAATAAAAATAATAGTATGCTATATTGACTTTTGTACCTCTTATTCAGTTCCTTTTGCAAACTACATTTCCTGCTGTTCAGATTTATAGATCAAATTCAAGGCATTAACAGTAGAAACGGAAACTCCAATGTTGCATCTCTGATGCAGCATCAATTAACCAAGATGCTCAGAATCTTTGCAGTTGCACTCCACATTTGTTGTTATGTGCCTTCAAGTCAATTTACGACTTATGGCAACCCTATGAATCAGTGACCTCCAAGAGCATCTGTTCAGATCTTGTAAGTTCAGGTCTATGGCTTCCTTTATGGAATCAATCCATCTCTTGTTTGGCCTTCCTCTTTTTCTACTCCCTTCCATTTCCCCCAAGATTATTGTCTTTTCTAGTAAATCACGTCTTCTCATGATGTGTCCGAAGTATGATAACCTCAGTTTCATCATTTTAGCTTCTAGTGATAGCTCTGGTTTAATTTGTTCTAACACCCAATTATTTGTCTTTTTTTGCAGTCCATGGTATGTGCAAAGCTCTCCTCCAGCACCACATTTCAAATGAGTTGATTTTTCTCCTATCCGCTTTTTTCACTGTCCAACTTTCACATCCATACATAGAGATCGGGAATACCATGGTCTGAATGATCCTGACTTTAGTGTTCAGTGATACATGTTTGCATTTGAGGACCTTCTCTCATAGCTGCCTTCCCCAGTCCTAGCCTTCTTCTGATTTCTTGACTATTGTCTCCATTTTAGTTAATGACTGTGCCGAGGTATTGATAATCCTTGACAAGTTCAATGTCCTCATTGTCAGCTGTAAAGTTACATAAATCTTCTGTTGTCATTACTTTAGTCTTTTTGACATTCAGCTGTAGCAAACTCCATTGAGTACTCACAGGCAATTCTTAGTAAGTTTTAGCTGTTTGCGAAATAATAAATATTGGCTAGCCAGCTGTGCTACAAAGGAAAAATGGATCACCTGCCATCAAAGTAGCCCACTGGAGGTGAGGGAGCTCAGATTCCAGCCCACCAGGCAGAAATTTTCCCCTCTCCTGGGATATGGAATAGAATATCCTGGAAACAGAAACACTCTACACTGCAACATTTTGTTACAAGTTCCACTTGTCTGCTTTACATTCCTGTTTTGAAAAAAAGTTCTCTACTTGTCATGTTGCCAATGATGATGCAAACTCTTGATGAAGCACTTCAGCCTCATTTGAATTTTTTAAAAAAGTTTACTCTGGATTTGACCACCTGACTGCTTTGTTTTAAACTTGCCTTTAAGTTTTAGCAATAACAGTTGTAAAATGAGCGTATCTGTATTCTGTAATGGTTTCTCTTGGCCAAATGCAGCATTATGTTTACATGCTGAATGAACATACTTGCATGAAGCTCTGATTCGTTTCGCAAAATAGTTACTGGAAAACATTTTGTTCTCATAAATCCTAAGGGAATTATAACTAGGCAGCATGTATGCTGAGTTTGCAAGGAGAATATAAGGTGTCTATCAAAATGCTAAGGCTGCAGTCCTTTAGCTACAAAACCTGGGAGTAAGCCCCACTGAACTCAATGTTCAGTGTATAGCTTGCACTGTAAAATACTCTCTTTGGGCAAGCTTTCAGAAGTTACGTGATTGGGTTCCTTCCTTGCTCCATTTTCTGTTAATAGCTCTGTACCGGTTTGCTACGATTAGTTAATTTGTCTTCTTGACACTGCTATCTCATTTGCTGCTGTACATGCTACTTTTAATATTCAACAGTTTTGACTGTGTGTGTGTAGGGGGGTGTTTTTTGCTTCTTATTTTGTCGTTAGCAACCCTGATTTTTTTTCCTGAAAAGGAAAGGGGGATACACATTGTAAAGTTACTTACAGCATAAGCCTATACATGTCTACTGAGAAGTAAGTCCCATTAAGTTCACTGGGGCTTATTCCCAAGTAAGTGGGTATAGGATTGCAGCCTCGGTTAGAGGATTTCAGGTCTAGTCACTGAGCCTGCTGCAAATTAAAATGATCATGAAATAATCTATGGTTGGATGGAGTTACTGCATTATTAGTATGGAAAAAAACAGAGGATCAATGCAGGCATGGCACGTGCAATCCAAAATGAGGCTGGGCATTGGTAGCCTGTATTGGTCAGTCATTTGCTGGGGCTACCTACACAACAAAATGGGTTAATCAACAAAATTGGAGCTGCCTCTTGCAGGTGCTCCTTCTCCTCCTTGCTGCTGCTTACTTACCCTTCCAATCCACAATCTAGATAAAAAGGAGCCCAAAATTTGATGAAAGAAGACTGAAGACATTGATGATGTTGGATGCCATGACCCTTTCTTAAAGAGAAAGCAGCACTGGAAGGTGGAGAGTAATAATGATATAGCAAAAGTAAAGATGTTCAGATGATGTGCAAGGTAGTGATGAGGAGGAAAAGGAGGAGAGCCAGTGATGCTAGCATAGGAAGGTGCTGGGCAATTTCCTAACCTCTACAGTTCCTCTTTTGAGATATTATTAGAACAATATGGAACAAAGCTACATATAACACCAAGCATTGTTGCTCAAGAATTGTTCATTGTTAAGCATCTTGAACCACCATTTCTTCATGGTTAGCCTTCCCCAACCTAGAGTCCTCTAGATGTTTTGGACCACAACTCAGATCAAGACCAGGCGGCACAGTCAATAAGAATGATGGGAGTGGTTGTCCAACTGGAGGGCACCAGGTTATAGAAGGCTGTCCTTGGTGATTAGCACTAAAGGGAGAATCTTAGCAGAACCTGGAAGTGGGGTCTGGGAGCTTTGTCTGGGAAGCAGGATATAAATCAAATGAATGAATGAATGAATGAATGATATATAAGGGGCTCCTCTAATATTTGTATGAGGTTAGTGACCATCCTGGAATGCCTGGATGATCTTGGTCTTACACAGAAAACCTTGCCAACATCTTTGCAAGCATTGTGGAAGAACGGGTTATAAAATCAACAGGCTGTGTTAATTTTTAATTTGTTCACTTGATATGTCTCATAATGGGTCAGGGCAACAGACTTTCCTTTCCAAGGAATCTGCTTCCAGTGGCAAATTTTTAAAAAATTGCTTAATCTTTTTTTTAAAAAATCTCATTCTCTCAAACTTGGTGTAAACTCTGTACTTTGGAAAGTGTTTACTCTCGCACATAGCTGCACTGCACTATGTCCTCTTTCTAAGGCTGCTGTTGGGAAGCTGTTAAGTCTACAAAGCACATGATATGGCCTGTATCCTCTACACAGTAGTTTCCGGAGCCAGCTGGGAGGGTGTGAAGAGCAGGACCTATAGGCAGTATTGATCTGTGATCTGAGGCTGACATTTTATAGCATTCAGGATTCTTTGGAGATGAGGGCCAAAAGAGAGTGGGAACTGATATGATATATTGCTTTAGACCAATATAATGCTCTAGAGGGAAAGTGTGTTGCCAACATATCAGAGTTTACAAGCTTAGGTCAGATTCCATGGCTGGAAACCGGTAGGCTCTGCCAGAAAACAAATAGGATACTTTGGCAAGAAAAATGCTGTGTTGTACACAAAAAGTCATTTTGAAGGGAATTGCCAGATTTATTATGGACTGCGATAAGATAATTAGAAGCTGATAGAGATGATTGTTGCATTTTTGGTTCAAAAATGAGCAGTGAGGAATAACAGATGCCAAACATTTTTATATGGCTAGCCATAGGCATTTGCTGTTTTAGATAAGGTCCAAGGTCTGCACTACCCCCACCCCCGTTTTCCTTTTCTACTCTCTCACTTCTCACAGTCTGCTAAAGTACTAAATCCAAAGGATAACTACATTCTGATTCACACTTTATTGTCGTATGTGCAGATCCAAGTCAGCTGCTATCAGAATTCACAGAATTCACAGAAAACAAATTGCTCAAGCATTCCATTGAACTTGGTGGGACTTAATTCTGCATATGATTCAACTGATGTCTGCCTTTTAGCCACTTTGGAATTCCCTTCCTCTGGAGACTCATCAAAATCTAACATCTGCAGGTTTCAGCATATAGTGCTTTTATTCAACTAGTTTTGGTCAACTCGTTACTGCCATACACTCGAGATCGGGTGGGCTATAAGTCAGAATTTATTTCCTGTTCTCCATACACAATGTCTCAACAATGACACTGAAGCCTTAGTTGGTGCTCACCCCTGAATATTTTCAAATATATCTTAATAACCTTCCTATGGGATAGAAAGATCTATCAATTTTGGTTCTCTTGGTTTCTCATTCTTCCAATCTTAAATGCACTTTCCCATATTTTTGCAGTAATTTGTGATTTTTTTTTTAAAAAAATCCTCCTGAACATTCTCCAGAATTTCTCCCAATACACATTTTTGTAGGCAGTTTTGACTTTTGTACACATTTTTATTTTATTTATTTATTTAATTAATTTCTTAGTCACCCATCTGGCTGGCTATCCAGCCACTCTGGGCGACGTACAAAATAAACATATCGATCAGTGGCGTCACTAGAGGGAGTGCGGGGGGTGCAGACCTCCGGTGCGTGCCCTCCCAGGGGCATGGACGAGGTGGCTGGGCTTGTGTGCGCACGCCTGCGCCCACACACTCAAGGCCAGCCACCCTGTCTATGCCCCTAGGAGGACGCACGCCGGAGGGGCACCCATCCGCAGAAGGCCTGGGAACGCTGGCACACCTCCCTTGCCCCGTCGATGCTGCTCCTGCTCCCGCTGTCGTCCGCCCGCCCGCCCGCCTCCGAGGAGGAGTCAGCGCAGCCTTGCCGGGCAACGGCGCAGGGCGGGGTGGCTCTGGGTGTCACCCCCCTCATGGTGACACCTGGGTGAGGGCCGCACCCTCCGCACCCCGGTAGGGACGCCCCTGATATAGATATAACAAACATTAAAAATCTGGACACAAGATAATAATGCATTTTTGCATGTTATTTTCACATATATTCATTTTTATGCACACTTTGCCCTAATATTTTATTTATTTATTTATTTATTTATTTATTTGAGTTGTATCCTGCCCTTCCTCCCAGCAGGAGCCCAGGGTGGCAATATATTCATTTTTGTAAACATTGTTTGGTTGGTGAACTTCATTGCAATGTTTGAATTACAAATTTCAAAGGATGGCTGCGTTTCAGTCTCACATTGCTTTGGAAAGTGTGAATTTGATATATTTGTCTTGAAATGCGAACTGAATCAAAATTCTCACTTATCTCTAAGATAGAGACATGCTTTTTTAAATATCAAGGCTGAATTTTTTCAGAATCTAAATTCCATGCCAAATATCATGCTCTATAAAGAATTCAGCACAGTCTGAACAGCTCTGATCATCACTTGACAAATATTTTGTGTCATCAACACCATTGGGTCCACAGTGGGGTCCATTGACCCCAATCAGAGAAATGCTAACATATGCACTGCACACCTCTGTTGTATTTTTAGATGAGGGTTGAGAAGAAAAATTAAAAGGACTCTGTTTATGACAATCTGATTATTTTTTCACTCCAGTTTTTCCTAATAACTAAATACAGGGAAAGTCCAGAAAAAAACTAGTTTGGGAAAAACGAAGGCGTGGCAAAAACCATTATTAAGGGATGAAGGATTTAATCCATGCTACATGGGATCTTAAAATGCTGTTTACAAAAACTAAGGAAGGAAATGGGCATTGGGAATAGACTGGAATAGCAGGAAACAGTCTGGAGGAATGCCTGCTTCGTCTCATTACCCCCTTGTAGGCATCCTTGCTGAGGAGGAAAAGTGCAAAGCTGCACTCCGCTGTGGTGGTAAACAACAAGCAAACAAACAAATTTTACACTATAATGATACCCCATACAGTCACCTTTCTGAGGTGGACTGTCTCACCTTGTCCAATGTTAGGGCCAGCCCCTGCCTTCTTCAGCACTCCAAGGGGGTAAATCCCCCTCTCACATGTTACAGTATAATGCTATAACCAAAGACCCATCAGTCTATGTTGCCTTTCTTCATTTTGTTAGGGGCAGTGGGAGACAGAGAGCGAGACTCATAGACCCTTTACAAATTAGATCATTAACCACTCAGTTAGCTTTTCGTATGAGGATAATAGGTGCAATCTCAAGAAAAACAAATACATGAGGACCTCTCCACACGTCCTTTTTATTTTGCATTCATGCTGAAGTGTACTCATACTGTTATTGGGGTGATCACACACAATATCACTTTCAATAGCTTGGGGCGGTCACACTTTCATTTGCCATCAGTGTATATCCTGTAACTTCTTGCTGATGTCCCATAACATTTTGTACTACAAATGTTCTGGTTTATTTTTGTCCCGCTTTTGGTTGATGTAACTCCTCTGGACAGCAATAACGTGGAGCACTGCGAAAGCATCTCAGAACAAACAATCCACTGCTAATGCAAGAACATGTTGCAAAGAACAATGTTGCAGAATATACCTACATAATAAAACACCAGTCTGGAGACCAATGTCTAGCCATGCTAATATTAGGACAACCAAATATTAGGTTTTTGGTTTCACAATGGACTCATGTTCTGATTAGTACTGGAAATGGATCTAAATTACTGCTATCTTGTATATATTCAGCTATACTGCTCTGTCCCTTTAGCCTTTAATACAACTTGTACCCTATACCCCATGTTTTCCTAACGTGCTCCCCCACAATTCCATTTAAGACTATTATGAATTGCAGGCTTTTCAACTCACCCCACACCATCCTTTGTAATCCTCACCCACCCATTTTTACAATTTTGCCTAACATCCCAGCCTGATTGTGTTGTTGAACCTTGACAACAGATTTTGGGTTTTACATAGCTGTTAACTTAATTGGTTTGTTAATGGTTTTATAAAGTTGCCTGTTAGGACTCCTAACACAGACATGCAGCTGGAATTTTCCTAGACCAGGTGCGGAGAACCTTTGGCCCTCCAGATGTTGCTGAACTATAGTTCCCATCAGCCGCAGCAAGCATGGCCAATGACAAGGGATGATGGAAGTTGTAGTCTAGTAACATCTGGAGGGCCAAAGGTTCCCCACACCTGTCCTAGACCAAAGGAAGATGGGAGGGAATCTGGGTTGTACTTAAGGAGATGTACAGAGCATAGTAAAGTTTCTATGCATTAATATATGGGTGGGGAATCTGTGACCCTCCAGATGTTGAACTACCGTTAGTCAAAACCACCATGGCTAATGCTCAGGCATCATGGGAGTTGCAGTCCAGCAGAACCTGGAAAGCCACAGGTTTGCCATTCCTACCTTAATACAACACACTGATTGTTGCAATAAACCTGAAAGCTTCACCACTTCTTTGTTAAGCCTTTAGTTGGTGATGATAAAGGTATTGTCCCACTCTAGCCTTTGGATATCTTCTAGATGAGTTAAGTCACAAACTATCCTGTTAACTTGACCTAATGAACTAAATAAAAGAGAGGATTTCCATTTGCAAGTATGGAAAGTGGAATCATAGCCTCCAATTTTAGGTCTTTTGAAATCTGGTGTTGGAGGAGAGCTTTGCACATACCGTGGACTGCGAACAAGACATATAATTGGGTATTAGAACAAATTAAACCAGAACTGTCGCTAGAAGCTAAAATGATGGCACTGAGGCTATCATACTTTGGACACATAATGAGAAGACATGATTCACTAGAAAAGACAATAATGCTGGGGAAAACGGAAGGGAGTAGAGAAAGAGGAAGGCCAAACAAGAGATGGATTGATTCCATAAAGGAAGCCACAGACCTGAACTTACAAGATCTGAACAGGGTGGTTCATGACAGATGCTCTTGGAGGTCACTGATTCATAGGGTCGCCATAAGTCGTAATCGACTTGAAGGCACATAACAACAACAAAGGGCTAACATGGATCCTTTATAATCAACTGATCTAAAGGCCACATTACATGTTAACCACCTTAACTCCCTGCCTGAGGCAGGACCTACCATCATGCCCCAAACACCTAAAATACCATGATATGGTTTTGTAAGGAAATAGGGTTCTACTGATCACAGCAAACATCCTAAAATGGATACAGATCCCAAATTCAGCTCTCTGTCTCTTTCAAACTGCAGTTTGTCCTTTTGTTTCCTTTTACACACAACCCTAGCCTGGCCCCTTCCCCTGCTTAGGGGGGCTATCCAGATGAGTAATTTCATTTGACCATCACCTGCCCTTCTTGGGCCATCTTACCTCCCATGGAGAGACATCATCTGAATATGACAGGCTATCAACACTCTTTTGCCAAGTCTGAGATCCACACACCATACATTCTTATACTAGTTTAAGAGTCATGGCTTCCCCCAGAGAATCTTGGGAACTATAGCTTGCTAAGGATGCTGGGAACTGTAGCTTTGTGAGGGCTACAGTTCCCAGGATTCTTTGGGGGAAGCCGTGACATATGTGTAGTTTAAAGTGACATATGTGTAGTTTAAATGTATGTTGAGGATGTGACCACAGATGCTGGCTGATCAAACTACCCTGATATAACTTCTCATGGAAATCTCCTATAATATAAGAGAGAAAGAGAGAACCAATACTCACATCCAAAGAGCTACTTTAGGCACAGCAAAGGCTTGGGTATGCTGTACCATTTTTGGTGTGTTTCTTTGAATAAAAGATTGGCAATCAGCTATAGAAAGTTCTTCCTGTTTCCAAAGTTATTTGCCATGTGGCACATGGATTGATTCCATAAAGGAATCCACAGACCTGAACTTACAAGATCTGAACAGGGTGGTTCATGACAGATGCTCTTGGAGGTCGCTGATTCATAGGGTCACCATAAGTTGTACTCGACTTGAACGCACATAACAACAACAAACAGTGGGATGCTGTTTCCAGAACACAAAAACCCAAAGTCCCATTGAGTGCATGGAGCTAGTGGTGCAGGTCCTTTGGATCCTGGCCACAGTATACTCATACTTCCTCTAAGTTAATAAACTTTTATTGGGAAAAGATAAAGAATTTCCTCCTCCTTTTTTTCTTACACTGAGAAACTTCTGAGATTTTTCCACATTTCATGTTTGTTAGTCTTTCAGTTATTCGTCTTTTAAATGTTCAATAAGTTCAGTTTCCCTTACAGTTAAGCTTCTAAAGTAATCATAGTAATTCCTTTCTTGGCCTATTTCCAGTCCAAGTTTTCAGAGAGTTTGACATGAATCCTAAGAACATTTAAAGATGTTTCTCAGTGGTACTTTATTATTTTTTAAATTGGCAACTGTTCTTTCCTTTGTTTCATTGGATTCAAACTCTGGATTAAACAAACACAATAAATTATAAAAAGGCTAGACCATGCTGACGATTGATCCAGAAAAGAATAATGTTTTTACTCAAAATTTGTCTTTGCCTGGTCTAACTTTTACAGTTGTCCAAAACATCCCTATGTTAATTTGAAAGTGCACAACCTTTGTTTTAGAATGTACCTTACCCAGTGAATATATTTTGTGCTGCTTTCCCTGCAGAGGAAAAAAAAAGTCTGACAAATTGTAATAGGCTTTCCAAAGATTTTCTAACTTTGAGGGGAGGGGCCGCAGCTCAGTGGTAGAGCATCTGCTTTGCATGTAGAAGGTCCCAAGTTCAGTTCCTGGCATCTCCAGTTAGGGCTGGGAGAGATCCCTGTTTGAAATCCTGGAGAAACACTGCCAGTCAGTGTAGACAATACTGAGCTAGATGGACCAAGGGTCTGGCTCAGTATAAGGCAACTTCCCATGGTTCTTAACTCCTATAGGTATGTGTGCAGTGACATGGTAAAGATTGGTTTGTAGTGTTGTTGCTTCAGTGACAAGTAGGTTGTTATGTTTCAACAGGCTATTATATGTTGTGTAGGTCTGCACTAACTAGCTGGGTTCATATTAGTTAAAAACCAATTTGAATAATGAATAGGCGAATAATGTCTTGCTCTTGACACACCCCATCTCACTACTGTGCATCATGTACATCAGAGGTGGGGAACCTGCGGCCCTCCAGATGTTGTTTGTCTACAGCTCCCATTATCTGTGGCTATCAACTGGCTGGGGCTGATGGAAGTTTTAGTCCAACAACAGAAATGCTGTGGGTGGGTGTTTTCCATGTTCGGGAATTAGATATATGACCTGTTCTGGGAGGGGTTGCACCCTGAAGGAACAGGTTCGTAGTCTGGGAGTATTCCTGGATTCCAACTTGTCACTGGAGTCTCAAGTGGCTAGCAGTGCTTATGTCTAGCTTAGGCTGATTCGCCAGCTATGCCCATTCTGAATCAGCATAGCTTGGCTTCAGTTGCCTATGGTCTGGTGACCTCCTTTGTGGATGACTGTAATGTGCTGTATGTGGGGCTATCCTTGAAGATGGTCTGGGGGCTGCAGCTAGTGCAGAATGTGTCTGGCATGTGGGGCAGACCAATGGGACCATTTGTCACCAGTCCTGAAAGTGCTGCACTGGTTGCCAATGAGCTGCTGGGCCCAATTTAAATAGTATAATGTACAAAGCCCTAAATGGCTTGGGACCCAAGTACCTAAAAGAGCTTCTTCATGAGTATCAAGCATCTTGGACCCTATGATCAGCAAGTGAGGCCTTGGTGGTGCCACCACTGGGGACTGCCTGGTTGGCATTGACCTGTGACATGTACCTGATGTACATGTATAAACATATAACAGTGTTGCTTGCCAGCTTCGATATTCTGGCATGGAAATGTCCTTTAATAGTTTTCAGTATTGCTACAAGTTGTGACAGTGTGCTAGAGCAGCAATTATTATTCCCCATTCTAGAAACTGATTTGAACAGTATGGATCCATGGACCAGAAGGCTGAGCCACATGAAACATAGGAAGCTGCCATCTAGCTAAGTCTAGGGTAGCTAACTCTGGCTCTCCAGATGTTATTGGATTTATAACTCCCATCGTCCCCAACCATTGGCCGAGCTCTCTGGGTTTCAGAAAGAGATCCTTCCTAGTCCTAGCTGGAGATGTCGGGGACTGAACCTAGGACCTTTTGTATGTAAAACATGTGGTTTACCATTGAGCTATGGCCCTTCCCCTCATAGGGGAGGATTCTGCACTGCTCAGATGTTGCAAAGTGCATGCAGCTCTTGGGGTTGTAGTGAAAAACAAAGTAAATCTGACAAAACTGAAGTCTGTCCACCCTTTGTGTACGCCACCCTGAGTTCCTTAAATTTAGGGTGAGGATACAAATAAAGATAATATATGTAGTAGTAGTAATTATTATTATATAATAATATTATTTATTTATTTATTTATTTGTTAGATTTTTATACCGCCCCACTAGCATAGCTCTCTGGGCGGTGTACAGCAAAAAATACAAATATACACAATAAGAACCCATAATATAATACAACAAGGACACATATAAAAGAATGAAAGATCTAAAATATAATATATAATATAAAATATAATAAAATATTCGAGCAATTTGGTCTAGAATACACTATATGGTGTTTGAGCCAAACTATATGTGAATCTGGCATTAAGAATATTCTTCATCTCTTGGGAGTGCCCCCCTTTACATGATTTTTGGATGGAGGTGTTTCAAGAAACTTCGAAAATATTTCAGACAGATATTGCAGTTACCCCCCCGACTTACACTAGTTGGAACTCCCAGATGGCAAGTTTTCATACTAAGGAACTGTTGACATGGATGCTAGTGGCAGTCAGTATTTCTGTTGTGCAAAGGTGGAAGTCGGCCCAGGATCTTCATTTACCTTTATGGTATATAAACTTGGGGAGGCTAGCAATTTCTGAGAAATTAACTCATGAGTTACAAGTTTTTTGTAGGACCGAAGACCAAGAGTCCTTTTATGCAGTCTGGTGGGAATTTATTTCATATTCTGCTGATACTGAAATATGTTGCTCCGTACCTGTTCCGATGTGGGAAAACTGGATGTCGTGATAATGTTTTGTTGTATGTAGTTCTTGCTCTGGTCTTCCTATCTATCATTGTGGAAAACCCTGATTGGACCTTGGTTTTGTATTTTATTTTTATTCTTTGGTTTGGTTTTTCTTATACAATTAATTTTTTTTTTAAAGAATAAAGAGAAACTGCCAAGATATGTGTGTGTATATATATATATGTGTGTGTTTCACCTCCTTTTGTTTTAGGGTAGATGCTAAATAAATGGGCAGTGATTGCTGTAAAAGCATTGCAGAATGAAGGAAGGGAATAAAGTTCATGCATGTATAAAGATAGGATTACTGTGTAATCAGTCTTGGCTCCCACATTAATCTATCACAGCTTTTCACTGCTCTGTTTAGAGAGGAGGTCACTACCTGTGTTGTTCTTGACTGTTTTGAATCATTTTCTCTCAGTCATCCCTGTCATCCTTAGAGTTGAAGGACTTGATTTGCAGAGGTGTGGAGGATCGACTATCTTAGGGTCACTTCAGGCTTTCCTTGGCATGAAGGTGCTCCAACCTCTCTATGATGTTAGCTGTTCTGCTCTGTGCTTTTGTGTACAAGGCTATACCAGGTACACATGATTGGATTCACTGCGGGGTTTATTTTAAAGCATAAAAGCAACAGTGGGAATGGATTAAACAGTGTCTCCCATTTTAATGCTTTCTCTATTTATAGTGGGTGGGGAATTATTCAGGGGGTAGGGACTGGAATACAAGTATGTGTATTGGGGAGTGACAATAAATCAGTAGTAGAGTGCATGCTTGGTGCACAGAGGGTTCCAGGTTCAATCCCTGACACCTCCAGTGAAAAGGATCAAGTAGCAGGTGACAGGGATTCTGGAAAATTGCTGCCAGTCAGAGCTAATCAGACCGGTGCAAGTAGGCAAACAGTTTGCCTTGGTATAAGACAGCTTCCTATTACCCCTGGAACAAATAGCAACTTCAGGGAGGTGATTTAAATTTGGAAAATAGTGCCAGGGAAGCAGTTAATTCCTTCTTTCCTAATGCTATAGTCAAGGTGCATCTGTCCTACTTTATAGAGGACAGTCCTCTGTTTGAAGGTGTCATCTCTTTGAAGGGCCATCTGTCCAAGTATCATTTAAAGAACTACAAGAAGGGAGAACAGCAGGGGCTGTTAAATTGCCCATCCACAGTTAGCACCAGGACAGGTAGATAGAGCAGACACAGATCACCTGGTCATAGTTGTTATATTGATCAGGATGAGACCGAGGATAAAATAGAGCTTCTTTATTTAATAATTCTTAAACAGTAAAACATCTGAGCTTGTTCTGTGCTAGGCCTCACCCAGCACACACAACACTGACTAACTCCAGTAACTAAATCAGTCTAGCTCTCCCCCTAGGGTGTGTAATACCCTCTAGAGAAAGTTAATTCTTTCTTTGCTGTTCATCCAACCTAAAGACACATTTCGCTACATTTCCCTTTCTTTGAGTTCTAACTTATTTTGTGTTTTTTTCTATCAGCAAACATTGTGTAGAGTAACATTTAGTCTCTATAATGTTCTGGTTTTCAAATTACTGTTCCTCTGGATGTCACTCTTTTCGGACTCTCAAGAGATAGGCTGTCTTTGGCAGGTGATGCTTGCTCATAAGAATTTGTCAGTTCTTTATTCTCAGTCTTTTGAGATTGTTCTGGCAATAAATTCTGCTCTTCTGGTATTCCTGCCTCTGAATTCTCAATTTGTTGTGAAATAGGCTGTGGTTTGGGAACCAACTGTAGATGTCTCCTGTTCCTTCAGAATGTTCCATTGTTGGTAGTGACAACATAAGATTTTGGAGTGTGACTTTGGCTCTGGACTGCTGCTGGTTCAGACCATCCTTTCTGGTCTTCCAGTTTCAGTCTTACTTGTGAACCAGGTTGTAATTTTGGAAGTATCTTCACTCCATAACATCTGTCGTAGTAATATTTGTAGTTTCTTTTAGCCATGTTGTCTGTGACACAGACTTTTCCCAAATCAGGCCACTTAGGATAAAATTTTTCTTCTAAGGTTGGAATTGGTGTTCTTAACTTCTAAGGTTGGAATTGTCTTCCCATTATCAGTTGTGCAGGACTGCACTTTGTTGCGTTGATAGGTGTTGCTCTGTAGCTTAGCAGTGCTAGGAAGGGATCTTCCTGACATATGATTTGCTTTGCTGTTTGTACTGCTCTTTCTGCTTCCCCATTGACTTGTGGGTAATGGGGACTGGCTGTAATGTGACAAAAGTCATATTTCTTTGCAAACAAAGTAAACTCTTTCCCTGCAACTTGCAGTCAATTATCTGTTACTCGTTCATTTGGGCATCCCCATCTGGCAAAGATATTATTCAGACAACTGATAACAGTAGAGCTTGTTGAATCAGGCGTGTATGCAATCTCTATGTATCTGGAGAAATAGTCTATTGTGACTAAGTACTTTTGTCCTTGTAACTCACAGATGTTTGCTCCCACTCTTTTCCATGGTCTATCTGGCAATGGAATGGTAATGAGCGGTTTCTTCCATTCTGAAGGTTTGTCTGGCAAAACTCACAATTTACTATTATTGCCTTGAGGTCTTGCCCTATTTGTGGACACCAAACAGCCATGTTCTTGCACGTTCTCTGCACTTAGTGATTCTTTGATGACCTTCATGGAGTTTTCCCAACATTTCCTGTCGCATTGTAGCAGGAATGACAATTCTATCACCAAATAGGACTGTTCCTTCCAACTCTGTAAGGCTTCCCTTTTCTGCAAAGAAAGGTTTAAGGTTATTGTCACGTCAGACATGTACAATGGCCAACCAGTTCTGACAAATTTTAGCACCATTGAATGACCTGGGTCAGTGCTAGTAGCTGCTTGAATGCGTTGATGGACTGTGGTAGATAATGGTTTAGAAGCTTGTAGACTTTGATTTCCTCAACTTACATAGACTTTGATTTCCTCAACTAACTGGGTTGTTTCAAGGTCTGGAGTTTCCAGTGGATTTCTTGACAGTGTGTCTGCTACAACAAGAGTCTTGCCTTGTCTGTATTCTGCTTGAGGATTGTACCTTAACATGCATAAAAGGAGTTGCTGACATCATATTGGTACTTGATCCAGGTATTTGCAATTTATCAGCAGTACCAAGGGTTTATGGTCTGTCCAGAGTATAAATGATTCTAGCCCATAGAGATATTTTGAGAATTTTTCACAAGCCCAAACAGCAGCTAGACATTCCTTTTGTATCTGAGCATATTGGGCCTCAGCTTCTGTTAGCGTTCTTGAGCAATAGGCCACTGGTTTCAAGTCTCCATCATGATTTTGAAGTAGTACTCCTCCCAGGCCATAACTGCTGGCATCAGCACTCACTATGGCCTGACAGTTAACTTCATAGTAAGTGAGTACTGGAGCCTCTGTTAAGAGTTTTTTCACTGTTGAGAAGGCCTTTTCTTGGCTTGGACCCCAGCACCATGTACTGTCTGCTTTCAAAAGTGTATTTAATGGGTGTAGTTTCTCTGCCAAATTTGGCAAGAAGCATCCTAAATAATGTAACATGCCCAAAAATCTTTTCAGTCCTGTGATGGAGGTTTGATTGTGGAAATGGCTTCTACTTTCTTAGGATCTGGGCTCACACCATGCGCATTTATGCAGTGTCTAAGATATGTAAGGTCTTTCTAGCGTAAAATGCATTTGCTGTTGTTGAGTCTTAATCCTGCTGCCTTTACTGTTGCTAAGATTTTGGCCAATCTTTCATCATGTTCTGCCATTGTGGCACCATAAACCAACACATCGTCCATGAATGCTGAAATGCCTTCCAAGTGTTGTAACAGCTCCAACATTTCCCTCTGAAACAGCTCAGATGTCCTTGAAATTCCAAATGGCAATCTCTTGAAGGAATATCTCCCAAATGGAGTGATGGATGTAGTCAATTTAGCAGTGTTGGCAGCTAGGCAGATCTGCCAGCATCCACTGGCAGCATCAAGCAATGAAAATACATGGGCACCTGATAACTGTGACAGGATATCATCTATAGTAGAAAGAATGTACTTTTCCCGCTTGACAGCTTTATTTAGTTGTTTTAAATCCACACATATGCGTACTGTTCCATCCTTTTTTGGTACTGGAACCATTGGCATGCACTAATCAGTAGGTTCTATGATAGGTTCTATGACTCCACAGCGAACCATTCTATCCAGTTCTGCCTTTATTTTGGGTAGTAGTGGAACTGATATTGTTCTGGCAGTGTGAGTAGCATAAGGTATAGCCCCTTCTTTGAGCCTGTACTGGTGGTGTCTTCAAAGTTCCAACTGTGTCAGGAATTTCTGTGGAAAGTTCATCTAAACCCCATCATAGATGCAACATCTTGGCTTAGGAGGTTATTAGTCTTTGCACAGATCACACAGACCTTAAAGTCATAGTCACTGTCTCTATAGCAGGTTCTTGCTATGAAGTATCCCATGTAATTTAGATTCTGTCCTCCAGGACGAGTTAAAACTGCTGTTGTTTGCTGGAGACTAGGCGGGTTAGAAAAAGAATTGTAAACAGAGTCAGAAATTTTGCTGACATCTGCACCAGTGTCTATTTTAAACTTTACCGAGAGCCCACTGATTTGCAGTGATACTTCCCAAGGATCTGTGGGATTTTCCACCCATGTGACTGGACCCAGAAAAAATTGTTCTTGACTTTTCTAATGCTCCACAGTTTCATTCACCATTCTAGTGCGGCACACAGCGGCAAAATGACCTATCTTCTTACATTTGTGGCATTCTGCAGCCTTTGCAGGACAGACTGCTCTTTGTGTATGCCCTTTCCCACATCTTGTGCATCTAGGGGCTTTTATGTGAGCATTAGATGTTTGGCTGTATATTTGTTTCTTGCATTTTGGAGTTAGGGATTTCCATTTCTGCAGGGGTTTCTTGGCTATTTCTTGCAGCCCTTTTACAGCACTTTGGTCTTGGACCTGGCCTTTTATAAGCTCTGAGTTTCTTATCATCTCCACAGCCGTCTCCATAGTGAGACTAGATTCCATCTGCAGCTTCTGCAAATGGTCAAAGCTGAGACACCAGACTAAGATGCATCCAAACTCAGAGAAAGGCAATGGTAAAACATCTCTGAATACCTCTTACCACGAAAAACCTATGAACAGAGTATCCAAAATGCAATATGAGATAGTGCTGGAAGATGAGACTCCCCAGTCAGAAGGCACTCAGCGAGCTATTGGGGAAGAACAACAGACAAGTACAAGTAGCGCTGTCACTAATGACGCAGCTGGGTCAAAGCTGAAAGGAAGCCCAGAGGCTGATGTGCACAGATGTGAAAGGAGAGTCCGGAGTTGTACGATGCACACAATAGGAACATGGAATGTGAGAAGCATGAACCAGGGAAAGTTAGAAATTGTCAAGCAAGAATTGGAACATATCAACATTACAGTACTTGGCGTGAGTGAATTAAAATGGACGGGAACTGGACATTTTCAACTGGGCAACTACAAAACATTTTATTCAGGAAATGAGAAATCAAGAAAAAACTGGGTTGCTTTAATAGTGAGAAGTGATGTAGCAAAAGCAATTAGGAGCTACAACGCAAGGTCTGAGCAAGTGATATCAATGAGATTAAATGGGAAACCTATTAACATAATCATCATCCAAGTCTATGCTCCAACGGCAAACACAGAAGAAGAAGAATTGGAGAGATTTTATGCAGACGTACAGGAGGAAATTGATCACACACCAAAACAAGATGTGCTGATAATCATGGGGGACTGGACTGTAAAAGTAGGGAACAGAGAAGAACTAGGAATTGTGGGGAAATGGGGCTTAGAAGACAGAAATGAAGCAGGAGAAAGACTTATTGAATTCTGTGAAAAAAATAATTTGTTTCTTTCAAACACATTTTTTGAGCAACCAAAAAGACGACTGTACACGTGGACATCACCAGATGGTGAATACTGTATAGGAATAAAATTGATTATATAACTGGTAGCAGAAGATGGAGACGTTCCATACTTTCTGCAAAAACAAGACAAGGAGCAGACTGTGGTACAGATCATGAACTGGTTGTATCGAAAATCAGAGTAAAGCTAAAGAAGAAGAACAAAGCAATCATAATACCAGAATACAATTTAAATAACATCCCAGAAGAATATAAAGATCAAATAAGGAACAGATTTGAGTCTTTAAACTTAGTTGTCGGAGAGCCAGAAGAACTATGGACTGAAGTCAGAGACATGATCAGGGAAGAATGCAAAAAGACAATACCTCTAGTTAAAAAGAGAGAAAGACCTCAATGGATGACTTAAGAAACTCTTACAGTGGTTAAAGAGAGAAGGAAAGCAAAAGGAAAAGGAGATAGAAACACAGTTAGAACCCTAAAATGCAACAATACAGCGACTAGTACGTAGGGACAAAAGAACTATTACAACAGTTATTGTATAGAAATAGAAGAGGACAACAAAAAAGCTAGAACAAGAGCCCTGTTCCAAAAGATTAGAGAAATTAAAGGGAAATTTAAACCATGAGTAGGGATGTTGAATAATCAACAGGGGAACACACTGACTGACCGAGATGAAATAAAAGGAAGATGGAATCAATACACTGAAGAACTCTATAAAAGAGATGCCAGGATGACAGATTCATTCATGGAGGAACCATATGATGAAGAACCAGAAATTTTAGAATGTGAGGTAAAAGCTGCTCTTGAAATACTTGGAAGAAACAAACAGGAACAGATGGCATACCAATAGAGTTGCTACAAGCTACTGAGTCTGAATCTGTCCAAATTTTGACAAAAATTTGTCAAGAAATATGGAAAACTAAACAATGGCCAACAGACTGGAAGCATTCAATATATATCCCAATTCCAAAGAAAGGGGATCCCAGGGAATGCAGTAATTATCAAACTATTGCCTTAATATCCCATGCAAGTAAAGTAATGCTCAAGATTCTACAACAAAGGCTCTTACCATATATGGAGCGAGAAATGCCAGGCATTCAAGCTGGATTTAGAAAGTGAAGAGGCACCAGAGATCATATCGCAAACATATGTTTGATAATGGAACGGAGCAAGGAATTTCAGAAGGAAATCACCCTGTGCTTTATAGATTACAGCAAAGCCTTTGACTGTGTAGATCATGAAAAACTATGGAATGCTTTAACAGAAATGGGGGTGCCACAGCATCTGATTGTCCTGCTGCGCAACCTATACCCTGCACAAGAGGCTACTGTAAGGTCAGAATATGGAGAAACCAATTGGTTCCCCATCAGAAAGGGTGTGAGACAGGGGTGTATTTTATCACCCTATCTGTTTAATCTGTGCGCAGAACATATCATACGGAAAGCGGGATTGGACCAAGATGGAGGTGTGAAGATTGGAGGGAGAAATATAAAAAATTTAAGATATGCAGATGATACCATACTATTAGCAGAAACCAGTAATGATTTGAAACGAATGCTGATGAAAGTTAAAGAGGAAAGCACAAAAGCAGGACTACAGCTGAACGTCAAAAAGACTAAAGTAATGACAACAGAAGCTTTATATAACTTTAAAGTTGACAACAAGGACATTGAACTTGTCAAGGATTATCAATACCTCGGCACAGTCATTAACCAAAATGGAGACAATAGTCAAGAAATCAGAACAAGGCTAGGACTGGGGAGGGCAGCTATGAGAGAACTAGAAAAGGTCCTCAAATGCAAAGATGTATCACTGAACACCAAAGTTGGGATCATTCAGACCATGGTAATCCCGATCTCTATGTATGGATGTGAAAGTTGGACAGTGAAAAAAGCGGATAAGAGAAAAATCAACTCATTTGAAATGTGGTGTTGGAGGAGAGCTTTGCGCATGCCATGGACTGCAAAAAAGACAAATAATTGAATGTTAGAACAAATTAAACCAGAACTGTCACTAGAAGCTAAAATGATGAAACTGTGGTTATCATACTTTGGACACATAATGAGAAGACATGATTCACTAGAAAAGACCATAACAGTGGGAAAAACAGAAGGGAGTAGAAAAAGAGGAAGGCCAAACAAGAGATGGATTGATTCCATAAAGGAAGCCACAGACCTGAACTTACAAGATCTGAACAGGGTGGTTCATGACAGATGCTCTTGGAGGTCACTGATTCAAGTCGTAATCAACTTGAAGGCACATAACAACAAGTCATTTAGGACTTTCAACACTAGCATGAGCACCTTGAATGGGGCCTGGAAATGAATTGGCAACCAATGCAACTTTTTTTAGAGCAGGGGTTATATGAGTTCTAAAAGCAACCCCAGCCAGTAATCTGGCTGCTGCATTTTGGACCAGTTGAAGTTTCCGATTATGTGCTCTTCCACTGACCTATCATCTATCTCCTTCTAGATGGGCAGACTATTTATTTCTTGTAACTGATGTCATATTATGCTATGCATTTCCCTACAAATGGGAACCAATAAAATGGATGACAGCACATCATATGGGCAGGAAGAGGAGGACATGTGGAGCTGCTACTGTTGGTGGCACCCATGAAATTACCATTTCAGGATTATGTTTCAATCCTTTTTTATTTATCTGAATCCCTGGACCTGTTTTGTAAAGATGTTCAGGGATTCAACTCCTGAAGCTCATAGATTTTACCCAAGGTGTGTGCCATGTTTCAGTGGTTATACTTGCTAGGAAAAATGAGGCGTTGCTTGGGTGCTGTTGCTGAATGAAGTTTGGTAGACATCTCCTATGACTGGGGTGGGAAACCTTGCCCTCTAGATGCTGTTGGACTCCAGCTTCCATCAGCCCCAGCTAGCATGGCAAATGAACGGTGATGATGAAAGTTGTAGTCCAGCAACATTTGGTCCCCACTCTTATACTAGGAATGGGGCCTTTTCTGATGTGTAACCAATTTTATGAAATGCCCTTCCTAGAGAGCCAAACAGGCAACAATGCTGCTCTCTTTCAGGCATTGTGCGAAAACATGTCTTTTTCAAAACAACTTTCTGCTAGTCTTGCTCTGTTATTATTTGCTTTGATTAGAGAGTTGTGACTGTGGTGGTGGTTTTGCTTCACGCTGAAAGGGGAGTAGATGTATTATTGCTTCTGCTGTTTTGTTTTGTTTTGTTTTGCATTTTTGCACTTTTTAATTGTGTTTTGTTGTTTCATCATAATTATATTTATCACTGATAAAGAAAAGTGGTGTGTATACAAACACACTTCTTAGAGTAGATTAAATTATAATAAATAACTAATTTGACACCTGGAATCAGCATATTCTCATAGTGCAATCCTATGTATGTTTGCTTGGAAGTAATTCTCATGTATTCAATGGAGTTTACTCCTTACCAAGTATTTTTAGGATTGCAGCCTCAGATGTGTGTCTCTTTATCCTCCTTCCTTTCCTTTTTTTTTTTTGGTCAGCTTTATGCCACAGAAAGTTGCAGAGCTGACAGCTGGTTCTGGTGGAAATCACCATTGGAGGCTTGTTTAATATTTAAAAATGCTTGGAAAGTGTTGCAGTACAGGAGGAAGACAAGACACTTATCCACACTGAAAACAGGATTACAATCTGTAACTCATTCAATCTGTACACTGCATGGAGTTCTAAGTCAATCCTAATTAAACATATATATGAGGTAAGAGGTGTATTCATCAGAATTACTTAAAAAATTTAAATGTACTGCCTTCAAGTCGATTCTGACTTATGGCGACCCTATGAATAGGGTTTTCATGAGGCTGAGAGGCAGTGACTGGCCCAAGGTCACCCAGTGAGCTTCATGGCTGTGTGGGGATTCGAACCCTGGTCTCCCAGGTCATAGTCCAACACCTTAGCCACTATTCCTCAATAATGAGGCAACAAACAGGAGATCATCCTTGCCTTCTTTCCAAGGCGATGTCACTTGATTTAGTTTTTTGTGCTGATAAATGGGACTTAAGAAAGGTTTTATGTTCTTAGCACCAGCATTTGAAAATCTACTAATACTGATTTTAATGTAATGAGGGTCAGCAAAGCTTTAAAAATTAATATTTATCTTGAAAGATCAGGAGGCAAATCTTTTTCTCTCTCCACTTCGGGAGATGTGTGTGTATGAAAGGAAAGGAGTGAGAGGGGTGATCTAAGGATAAGCAAGCTCTGGGCTTCAGTGTTCCTGTGTCACATCTGGCAAAGATCTAGAACATCATCCAAATTGATATGCTGTAAAAACACAGCATTTCAGGCGTGCAAACATATTGCTAACACTTTAGTGCTGAAGCTGGCAATAATTATAGAAATCATTTAGTAGAGCAGACATGCTTAATTTATGAGTTCAGATTGTAAGCTTTCATGTCAGACCTTGTACTGGCTGAAGATTTAGTAGCAGTGATGTGGCACTTGTGAGCTTTTGTTCTAACACAGGAGAAGCAAGTGAGCTCCCAACATCATGTTGAAACATATCTGGAGTACATACTGTACTTTTCTGAAGAAACTCTCATGTGCTTTCTACTCTCCTTTAGTCCCTTCCTTAGTTACCACCACTAGCAAACACCTTTGGTATAAGTAGTTCAAACTATTCAGCTCACCTCGTACTTAGTCATTTAAGCCCTATTCCTGAGCCAAACTCTCAGGGTCACCAAATGGCATCCTGCACCACTCAAATTTGACTGAGTTGAAGAGTCATGCACTTCTTCAGAAAGCACACTTGTTTGGAAGTCAGAAATGCAATTTTACTTAAACAGGAATGAAAAATGTTAGGTCCATCTCTGTCTCTTCCTCCCTCTGCAACTTGCTGCTTGTAGCTCCCAGTATAAATTTGTCTCCAACTCGCTTTGAGTGTGGCCACAAAACCATCATTTTGTGAACTGTATCAAATGAGTTGCGTGGTTATTAGAGATTGGCAAATCTGTTAATTTCAGTTTCTCATTTTTCCAACCTTAAATTCAGTTCTCCACATTTGTGATTTTTTTAAAAAAATAAAAAAATCCTCATGAAAATTCCTCAGCATTTCTTCTAATATATACACGCTTGTATACAATTTTGCCTAATATACACATTTTTGCAAAGCAATGATCCCTAATATAAACCTTGTTTGTACATTATTTTCACCAATATATGCATTTTTGTGCATGCTTTTACCCTACCATATGCATTTTTGTACACATTACTTGGCTGGAGAACGGCAAAATTCAGAGAAGTGTGAATCTGGTTTCAGGCCTGGGTATGGGACAGAGACGGCTTTGGTCACCTTGGTGGACAACCTACGCAGAGAACTGGACAGGGGGAGTATGTCCCTGTTGGTTCTGCTGGACCTCTCCGCGGCTTTCGATACCATCGACCATGGTATCCTCCTGGACCACCTAGCTGGGATGGGACTTGGGGGCACTGTTTTGCAGTGGCTCCGGTCATTTCTGGAGGGGTGAACCCAGAAGGTGGTATTGGGGAACTCCTGTTTGACACCTTGGCCGTTGGCCTGTGGAGTCCCTCAGGGTTCAGTTCTGTCCCCTATATTATTTAACATTTACATGAAACCGCTGGGAGAGGTTGTTCGGGCATTTGGAGTTCGGTTCCACCAGTATGCTGATGACTCCCAACTCTATTTCTCCTTTCCACCTTCTTCCAAGGAAGCTGTCTTGGTTTTAAACTGGTGTCTGACGTCAGTGGTGGATTGGATGAGGGTGAACAAATTGAGGCTTAATCCAGACAAGAAAGAGGTGCTCCTGGTCATTCGTAAGGCAGATCAGGGAATAGGGATACAGCCTGTGCTGGATGGGGTTATACTCCCCCTGAAGACACAGGTTCGCAGGTTGGGTGTCCTCCTGGACTCATCTTTAAATTTGGATTCCCAGGTTTCTGCAGTGGCCAGGAGGGCTTTTGCACATTTGAGATTAGTGCGCCAACTGCGCCCATTCCTAGACCCATCTGATCTGGCCACGGTGACACATGCCTTAGTCACATTCCGTTTAGATTACTGTAACACGCTCTACGTGGGGCTGCCTCTGAAGACTGCTCGGAAACTTCAGCTGGTACAATGTGCTGCAACCAGAATGTTAACTGGGGCTGATTACAGGGACCATACAACTCCCCTGTTAAAAAAGCTCCACTGGCTGCCAGTTTGTTTCCAGACACAATTCAAAGTGCTGGTGCTGACCTATAAAGTCCTACATGGCTTGGGTCCAGGCTATTTGTCAGACTGCATCACCCTCTATGTGCCTGCCCAGGCCCTGAGATCCTCAGGAGAGGCCCTTTTTTCAATACCTTCATCTGCACAAGTACAACTAGTGAGGATACGAGATAGGGCCTTCTCGGTGGCTGCCCCTAGGCTTTGGAATTCCCTCCCTAAGGAGATAAGAATGGCTTCTTCCCTGCAGTCCTTTCGTCGACAGGTAAAAACTTTCTTATTTCAGCAAGCCTTTGATTCCGAAGGGGGCTAAGGATAGGCCCAAAAGGAGGTTATATCGTTCTTGCTTGTTTATTTTTTAATTATTCTGATTTTATGTGTATAGTTTTTAATTATCAGAAACAGTTTAATGCTATTTTAAATTAGAGTTCATTTTTTAATTATATCTGTCTATATTTATTTTTTTATGTATTATATGCTTTTAACTTTGGTAGGTTTTAATTGTATTTGTTTTTTGTCTGGAAGCAGCTGTGAGTTCCAATTTGGAAAAACGGCGGGGTATAAATAAAGTTCATCATCATCATCATCATCATCATCATCTTGAATGATGACCGTGTTTCAATTTATGTGTTGTTTCAGAAAGTATAAATTAGGTTGATTTGCCTTTAAATGTGAACTGAATCAGATTTCTACCCCATCTCTCATAGTTATCAAGAATCACAGGGAAGAACCTGACTAATGGGAATTTTCTCAAACATGTGGGAGTAGCAAGGAAAGTGAGGTGGAAGAAAGTTCATGTGCAATCATTATGTTATACATTGCAGGAGGGGAGGGGCATATCCCTATATTGCCTACCCATTCTTGACAGGAGGGATTTGGTGGTCTGGTAATGTATAAAGTGAATCAAAGAAATAGGGTAAGTAGTAGAGACACGGGGAATACAGAACATTGCTGGCTGCTGAAATGCTACACTATCACAAACACAACATATAATCAAATTTGATACAATTCCTTTTAGCAATGAAGCACTTCTAAACTTAGAATCCTAGGTATTGTTGGACAAACTACTCCTCTGTTCCATTAGCATCCACTAATGGTACTTCGTCTGTTATACTAGTGCACTGGCATGAAACAAAATTAGTGCTTCAAACAAAGGAAGTCTGTCACAAATATAATGGGGTTGGTTTCATATACCCTACAAGAAGAGTTCTGTTCACTGAACCTTCTGCTTACAGAAAGGGGAAAGCGATTTTCATTGATTCCCCTTTTGACTGCAGCCCATTTTAACTTGCTTTGGAGGATAAAAACTCATCAGAAAAGCATAGGAGGTGGAAGAGGAAATTGGTGAAAATCACCTTCCCTTCTAGGAGCATCAGTCTCCACTGGATTGCCAGCTCTTCCACAAAGAGAAGGGTCCCTTTTGTCTTTGGAAGGGCTATTCCTGATCCAAGCAACTGTGCACTTCCTTTATATAATTTATTTCCTGTAAATATAGAGGAGTTCCCAAATCTTGGTGCTAACATTTTGGCATCACATTCTCCAAATGCCATTCATTAAGGGAAAATAACCCTGCATGTGAGTTCATACTTCAGAAAATTACCTTGAACTCTACATAACACACTGGTGAGATTTTAGAATTACAGAACGTGTTTGCAAAACTGATATTGCTGTGCTCATGAGTTACACAATAGTCTGTTGTCAGCCTCTTGACTGGAGTCATACTATTGAGCAATGCAACTTGGATGGGAGAGTTCACATGCAAGCGCCTTTCCAACAGTTCTAGGAATTTTATATATTTAAAAGCATTCAATATATTTCTTTTTGTGCTCAGGCATGGGTCTTCCATTGTTATTTTCCAAAAACGTCAGTAAACTGGGGTCACTGAATTACTTTCTCACTGGCTGCATGAAAAGTGGGCATAATCTGCTCCTTCAGTAGATCCTATTAAAGAATTCTAAGGTGAGCTGATATATGTTTTCTATAAGATATTCTTTACACTTAATGTAGGCCTGAATAGCACACAGATGAACTGTCTTTTCTGTCATAGCTATCAGCTTACACTATTTCATCTATAGACCTTGTACACATATGAAGCCATGATCAAAAATGTAATCTCAGTAGGAATGTTAGTTATTTTCATGATTTAGTATTATGTGACTTGAGCTCTCTGCCCACGCGTTTTTCTTCCTAATTGCATCTTATATACTGGGATTGTGTTTCAGTTTTCAAGCCACTAACACACTGGCTAAGGGCACATGCTTGGGCCATTGATCCAGTAAGGAAAATAATTGTACATCTTTTTAATCCCTCTGGACAAATTGAAAGGCTAAATTGTACAAGCAGGATAACTTCCAAAAGTGATTCTTGTGCCTGAATATCATTTAAAACATAAGGTATATAACTTGCTTCTCCACAACTTTTTTTTTTTTGCTTTTGCAGAGTTAAACCTAAAGCTTCTGAATATCCATTGCTGGGGATCAACAGTGGGAGAGGCTGGCCATGGTGGGGAACAGGCTGCTGCTGCACTAAATCAGCCTTTAGTCTGATCCAGCTGGGCTCTTTTTTTGTTATGTGCTTAGTACATGCTCTTAAGAGACATATGCATTCAATTCCAACTCTGGACATGTTGAAGCAGTTAACATATGGCATGCCCTTCTTTGGCAGTAGTTCCTTCTAGGAATTACACATTCATTTTCATTACCCATAGGAAACAGTGGATGTGCACACATCCCTCCAATCTGCTGGATCACCTCCTATGTTATCACCTCCTATCACTTATGGGAGTGATCCTGTGCTTGCAAAATGCAATGTCTGCATCTAGCTTGGTTCTCTGGGACTACAACAGCACTTGTTGCTGACATCAACTCAACACATTATATATACTCTAGCTTATCTAAGCCATAAAGACAGAACACAATTTATCACATTGGCAAAGCTTCTTAAGAGGTATTTTTATCATTCATTACAGAAGATATTAATGACATTATACAACATGCATTATGCCAGAAGGCTTGTATTAAGTGTAGTGTTTTGTTTTAAAAAAAGTTTCCTGTTGCTTGTATAGATTGAATCCCATTTTGGGTTTGTTATTTTTTTTAAAGTGGAATATCTATATTTCTAGGAAAAGCTAGCATTTGTAACCCTGAGTTTTAAAAATACCAATATAGAATATATTTTCCCCCAGTTTCAGCCATCACTATTTTGAGCTCATGCCATGAATTTATTAGCTTTCATTTAATACCTTTCATAGTTACACCGGAAGTAAGATTTCATGCTAAGCATATTAGGATGTTTCATGTGACAGAAAGTCAAAACTTTAGACCAGTCATTTTATTTTTTTTAAAATCTGATTGGTGTATCTTGAACTTCAAGTAAGTCAATTGCTGATAATTCAGTTGCTAGCAATAAAGTTATCTGCCTTAAATGGATATCCTGGATAAGTTTGTGGAGTGGTCAAATTTCAAAAAGCTAAGGATGAATGCAAAATGCCCATCAGGAGGGTGCAACACATATTTGTATTGCAGGTAGGGTTACCAACCGTACTCTTTTAAAAGTACATGTACTCTTTTTGAGATAGTGCAACAGCATACTCTTACTTTTCACTTATCGAAGCCAAATGTACTCTTTCTGAAATGACAAAATGATGTTAACCCTAATTGCAGGTCTAAAAAAGTATGGTTGACCTAGAAAAGTAAGTGTTAAAAGATCTTTCTTCTCTCTTGATCATGACACGTGTGCCTTGCACTGAAGTCTACCTGGTAGCTATACAACTATCAATTTTGTGTTGATCTTTTATCTCCTTCATTAACATTGTCAGACCTTTTAGGTGTTCACTCAACTTCCCCCTCAGTCATGCTTGTTTCCAGCTTCAATTTCTACCTGTATAAAATTATTCATGCAGATTCAAAATTGCCTGTGGCCTGCATAATATGAGTTAAAAGATTCTGCCAAATATTTATTTACCTCTGACATATTATAGCTTGGATGAAGTAAATAAAAAAATCTTTTTTTGCTTCCATTCTACTAATCTCTTCTTGTCTATTAATTCTGCCTCTGTAACTTTTTTGAGACATCTGTCCTGAGCAACTATACGTGCATTTTTGGTATGATGTCTGTGATGTTCCTGCTTATCGTGTAAATATGGTAAGTGCTGTTTATATAGAAGACATATGGTAAGTGGAGTGAAAGAGGAGGGGGGAGTACATGAGCAGTAGAATGCTGGATGATTGGCTGAGCGTTTGAATGGCTGGGAGTATAAATGGAAGAATGACAGTTGAATCTGGGTGGATGTTGGGAGTGTGGAGAAAGAGGTGTTTGAGGGTGGAGGTCAGGAGTGTGGAGAAAGAGGGAGTTGGAGTTCTGATTAATAATAAGTCAAGTACAAAACAGGAATAGATGAAACCATACGCTTGTGAAACATTCTAAAACTAATCTTGTTATTTTTGATATTTAATAAATACTTATTTGGTTTACCAAAGACCTGATCCTTGGCTGGGGGATATACATACCAGAAGGGAGGGCAAGGTAATTACCAAGGCTGAACAGAAACAGTATCTAATGGTGGCAGTGGTGAAGGGAGGAATAATAACAATTCAAGTATCCAGAGCAACCCAGAGTTGTATGCGTTATCTATAAAGATACGAGGGGGTTGGGAATGGCATAAGCATGCAGTCACAAAAGTAACCAGCTAGAGAGAGACTCAGGCAAAGTCTCTGGGAGTATTGGTTATAGGACGTGACTGGTGGTGCTGCCTAGCAGGGGGATCTAGTGACCTCTGTGCTAGAGCGGAGTGAGAAACCATATAAAGGACAGTCCAGACTGGTGGTATCCCTGGTGGTGCCTAGTGAAAGGCAGTAGCCACAAGCAGGTGGGAACCTGACAGGGAGAACCAGGGAAGGACGACATATGTGGTGGCTGTAGCGGTGGGATACAAACAATAGAGAGTCCCTAAAAGTGGTGTGGCTAAAAGAAATAACAAATAAAGATTACTTGTGAGAGTGACTGGCAAAGAGTGTGTGGCAAAGTGCGAGTGAACTCCTAAAAACATGGCTGAATATATAAAGATGAAAAAAGAGGAGCTGGTGGAGAAGTGCATAACATTCAATTTACCTCACGAGGGTAAAGGGGTAGATGAATTGCGAGTAGCATTGATAGCATTCGCATCTGTTCAACAAAAACAACCTGTCAGAGAAGAGAACCCAGAAGGGTACTCAAGCAATCCCGCTTATATAGAGTATTTGAGAGAGAAGTTAAAGTTGGAAACTGAGAGATTGAGGATGGAAGGTGCAGAGAAGGAAAAACAGCGGGAGTTGGAAATTGAGAGAATGAGAATGGATACTGAAAGGATGAGAATGGGGTTTGAGGAGAGGGAGAAGCAACGAGCATTGGATGCTGAGATACAGGTGGAAAAGTTAAAATTTGAAAGAGAGAAGTTTCATTCTGATGAAACAAGAAAGGACAGAAATGAAACCAAAATAAAGGTTACACCAAAAGATTTTGCGGTGTTTGAACCTGGACAAGACCCACACATTTACCTCAACACCTTCGAAAAGGCAGCTCAGATGTGGGGGCTACCGGAGGATAAATATATGCAATATTTATAAAATCTGATCAAAGGGGAATTGGCAGAGGTATACCAATATTTCCCCTCAGACAGGCCCATCACATATGCCGAGTTTAAAGAGGCAGTGTACAAAAGATTCAGACTGGGACCTGACTACTTTAGGAAGTTATTTCGAAACTGTCAGATCCAAGCAGGGAGGTCTTTTGTTGAACTGGGAGCAAAATTGATGGACATATTTGGAAAGTGGATGGGAAGTGCCAAAGCTCAGTCAGTGGAAGAGGTGAAAAGCCTCATGATACTGTATCAATTATACCATCAGTTACCACCAGAAATAAGGCTCCTTGTCAAAGACCATTCCCCAACATCTGTTCAAGAGGCCGCAGAGTTGGCAGATCACTTTGCCTCCAATAGAACTGGCTGGGTGGGGAAAACATCAAGAGAGTTTAAACCCAGACCATATAATGGTGGCAGAAAGGATGTGGTACCACAGCGAGTGAGTCCTCCAATAAAGTCTGAAGGGCACAGGACACCCCAGAGTGGATCTGTGTACCCTAAAATGGAGGAGAAATTATGTTATAAATGTGGTAGACCGGGGCACCTACGTTTTCAATGTGAGGTTGCCAACCCCATTGGTAATCCTGCTCAGAGAAGGGCAGTGAAAACAGAACCAAGGGAGTTAGAAACGAAGAAGGTTCAGTTCTGCCAGATAAACTGGACAAATGTAAAAGACTTTGATTCGAGTCTGAGGGAAGAAGTGAGTGTGCAAGGGGCAAATTATTGGGCATTGCTTGATACTGGTGCCGCTCAGACGTTACTGATGCCAGATTTGATAAAATCTGAGGAAATATTACCTCAGGAAATGGTGACAATCCAAGGAGTGAGGGGTGAACCAGAAAGCATACCCATGGCCCTGATAAAATTAAAGTGGAGAGGAAAGGAGGAAATATGTAAAGTAGGTATTAATGCCCAACAACAAGAACCAGTGATACTGGGAAGAGATGTTATGGGGGCACAAGGAAAAATATATGTGGTGACCAGACAACAACTTGGCAAAGCAACAGAAACCATGTTAACAAAGGCCGAAGAAAACAGGGTGGAACCTGTTATCGAGCCTAAGGTCGCCATAGCAACCCCTGGCAGGCCTGCTAAAAGAGACAAACTGTATCAAATGGTCTCTAGTGAAGAGGCAGAGCAGTTCAGGGAAGAGCTGGATAAGGATGCAAGTTTGAAGCAAATGAAGGACTAAGCCCTTACACAAAAGATTCCCTTTACTGACAATCTGAGGAATCAAATTGTGTGTGAGAATGGGATTTTATATAGACTGTGGATGCCTGCTGAGAGAGAGAATGAATGTGAACCAGTGAAACAATTGATGGTACCTAGCAAATACAGAGCCAGATTGCTGAAGGTAGCCCATGATGTCCCATGTGCAGGGCATCTTGGAATAAAGAAGAACAAGAAAAGATTGGCTGCACACTATTATTGGCCAAATATTTCTAAAGAGGTAAAACAATATTGTTTATCTTGTGACATATGCCAAAAGGTGGGGAAAAGTGGAGTAAAGACAAAAGCACCATTGAAGCCCCTTCCTGTAATAGGACAACCCTTTTATAGAGTGGGAATAGATTTGGTGGGCCCTTTTTCCAAACCCACAAGGCATGGCAAGAAATATCTATTGGTGGTGGTGGATTTTGCCACCAGATACCCAGACGCTGAAGCACTAAGATCCGTGGAAGCCCCTGTAGTGGCAGAGGCTTTATTAAAAATATTTATGAGACTGGGTTTCCCTCATGAAGTGTTGATGGATCAAGGCAGTGTATTCATGGGAGAAGTGATGCAATGTATGTGGAAGTGTTGTGGTCTAAAACATTTAAAGACAACTACTTACCATCCAGCAACCATTATCTCTACCATAGATCTGTGTAAAGGATTTTGGCAGATGGAATTAGACGAGCAATCCAGAGCCAAAACTGCCTTCAGTACACCAGATGGGTTATATGAGTTTGTGACTTTACCCATGGGACTAAGGAACTCACCAAGTTCTTTTCAGAGACTAATTAATACTGTGTTGCGAGGCATGTCAGATTTCACAGTGGCCTATATAGATGATGTGGCCATTTTCAGCAAGTCGGTGCCTGAGCATGTCCAACACCTGACAGCAGTATTAGAGGCATTTAAGAAAGCAGGGCTAACAATAAAAGCCAAGAAATGCCAGTTTGGGTTGAATGAAGTGATCTGTTTAGGACATAAGGTGGGGAGTGGGAAAATAACCCCCTTATGGAGCAAAGTTGAGGCAATACAATCGTGGCCCATCCCCTTAACTAAGAAACAAGTTAGGGCATTTTTAGGTGTGGCTGGTTTTTAACGTAAATTTGTAAAAGATTTTGGGGAAATCGCAACCCCCTTGCATGAGCTAACAAGGAAAAAGTGTGCTGAGCGTGTGGTGTGGACGGATGAATGTCAAAAGGCTTTTGACCTTCTGAAGCAAGCCTTGTGCCAAGGGCCTGTATTAATAGCACCAGATTACGAGCAACCATTCATCGTGGCTACGGATGCGTCGGACCTAGCGCTGGGAGTCGTCTTGCTGCAAGAGAGGGGAGGCACTAGACATCCAGTGGCGTATCTTAGTCACAAGCTGACATCGAGGGAGAAGAATTATTCATCGGTCCAAAAGGAGTGCCTAGCGGTCGTGTGGGACTGAGCACGTTGCGCCAATACATGTGGGGACGAAGATTTACAGTGACGACGGATCATCGAGCATTGTTATGGTTACAGACTATGAAAAATCATAACACTATGCTGCAGAGGTGGTCCTGGGCTCTACAAGATTACCAGGTGGACTTCAAGTTCATAAAAGGCAAGGACAATGTATTGGCCGATGGACTTTCAAGGCAGGTGGCCGGGACTGCAGTGACGTGACCCAGACGTGGGTGCAAAAAGACATTTTCCCCAAAGAGACTTGGTTTTTATTGTTAACGCGTCGTATGAATCCTAGAGCAGGAATAATACTTTGCTGTTATTTTAAAGGGGGGGGAAATGTGATGTTCCTGCTTATAGTGTAAATATGGTAAGTGCTATTTATATAGAAGACATATGGTAAGTGGAGTGAAAGAGGAGGGGGGAGTACATGAGCAGTAGAATGCTGGATGATTGGCTGAGCGTTTGAATGGCTGGGAGTATAAATGGAAGAATGACTGTTGAATCTGGGTGGATGCTGGGAGTGTGGAGAAAGAGGTGTTTGAGGGTGGAGGTCAGGAGTGTGGAGAAAGAGGGAGTTGGAGTTCTGATTAATAATAAGTCAAGTACAAAACAGGAATAGATGAAACCATACGCTTGTGAAACATTCTAAAACTAATCTTGTTATTTCTGATATTTAATAAATACTTATTTGGTTTACCAAAGGCCTGATCCTTGGCTGGGGGATATACATACCAGAAGGGAGGGCAAGGTAATTACCAAGGCTGAACAGAAACAGTATCTAATGGTGGCAGCGGTGAAGGGAGGAATAATAACAATTCAAGTATCCAGAGCAACCCAGAGTTGTATGCATTATCTATAAAGATACAAGGGGGTTGGGAACAGCATAAGCACCCAGTCACAAAAGTAACCAGCTAGAGAGAGACTCAGGCAAAGTCTCTGGGAGTATTGGTTATAGGACGTGACTGGTGGTGCTGCCTAGCAGGGGGATCTAGTGAGATCTGTGCTAGAGCAGAGTGAGAAACCATATAAAGGACAGTCCAGACTGGTGGTATCCCTGGTGGTGCCTAGTGAAAGGCAGTAGCCACAAGCAGGTGGGAACCTGACAGGGAGAACCAGGGAAGGGCGTCACAATGTCCTCAGTTTTTATTAAAACTGGGTGGCCTCTGGTTGTGTCATAATCTAAAAAAAGAATGATTTGAAATAAAAATCTGTTGTCTATTACTTGATTATTAATGGTGCCATCAAGTTGGATTTATTTTAAACTTTAAATCAGTTTTGACAGGTTTAAGGTTCATCTGTTTTGAATCACAGATGATCTGTGGGAAGACATGCATTTGGATCAATCTCATAAAGCTGTGTAGCATCACCCATTGTTGTTCATCAGTGCCTTAGTTACAGCAGAGACATGCAACCACTTTCATGATGCCAATAATCATGGCTTTCAAAAATCAAGAAGATTTTTCTACACACAGTAGAAGATGGCACAATCATTTTAATCAAAATACTATTGAACCAGTCATTATCAGTAATATTGTAGCAGCACTGCATAGCCAAAGTTTTGCAGAGCAATTATATCCCTGATATGCCTGTAGGATAGGATTGCTCCTAAACTTCTTTGCACCAGCAGAGCTCAATGCTAGTCCTGTGGAAAAAACATTGCACCAGTGTTGTGATCCTTTTGCATTGGTGCCTACCACTGGTGTGTAACCTATATGCCAGTGGGTGTCATATAGTAAAAGGAGAAAAATAGAGCAGAGTTAAACAGAGTGGAATGGGTGTTTATGCTTGCTCAGATTAGTGTGTGTTCCATCCCTGATGGTAGAATCAGAATAGTAGAGTTGGAAGGGGCCTTTAAGGCTATAGAGTCCAACCCCCTGCTCAGTGCAGGAATAACATCATAGTATAACATTATACTTGCAACAGAGGTGGTGTAAGTTAAAATGCTCCCATTGTAAATGGACAGGCTCAGGAGATAACTTTATTTATTTATTGTTTGATTTATATCCCGCCCTTCCTCCCAGCAGGAGCCCAGGGTGGCAAACAAAAGCACTAAAAATACTTTAAAACATCATAAGAACAGACCAGAAAACATCTTTAAAAGCATTTTTTAAAAAAGCTTTCAAGACATCTTTTTTAAAAAGGTTAAAAACATATTTTTTTTAAAAAAAGAGGTTTAAAAAAATATTAAAAAGCAATTCCAACACAGACGCAGACTGGGATAAGGTCACAATTTAAAAGACTTGTTGAAACAGGGAGGTTCTTCAACAGGTGCTGAAAAGATAACAGAGATGGCGCCTGTCTAATATTTAAGGGGAGAGAATTCCACAGGGTAGGTGCCGCCACACTAAAGGTCCGTTTCCTATGTTGTGCGGAACGGACCTCCTGATAAGATGGTATCTGCAGGAGGCCCTCACCTGCAGAGTGCAGTGATCAGCTGGGTATATAAGGGATGAGGCGGTCTTTCAGGTATCCTGGTCCCAAGCTGTATAGGACTTTGTACACCAAGACCAGACCCTTGAATTTGGCCCGGTAGCAAATGGGCAGCCAGTGCAATTCCTTCAGCAGTGGGGTGACATGTTGGCGATATCCTACCCCAGTGAGCAGTCTCAACGCCGCATTTTGCATCAGCTGCAGCTTCCGGACCAAACCCAAGGGCAGCCCAACATAGAGTGCATTACAGTAATCAAGCCGAGAGGTTACCAGTGCATGGACAACAGTGGTCAGGCTATCCTGGTCCAGAAATGGCTGCAGCTGTCTTACCAGCCGAAGCTGGTAAAAGGCAGTCCTAGCCACTGAGATCACCTGGGCCTCTAGTGACAAAGATGGATCCAGGAGCACCCCCAGACTACAGAACTGCTTTTTCAGAGGGAGTATGACCCCATCCAGGCAACTGACCAATTATCCGAACTCGGGAACCACCACCCACAGCACCTCCATTTTGCTAGGATTCAGACTCAGTTTATTGGCCCTCATCCAGCCCACCAGTGAGTCCAGGCAGCGGTCCAGGGCTTGCACAGCCTCTCCTGATTCAAATGTTACAGAGAAATAGAGATGGGTATCATCAGCATACTGCTGACACCTTGCCCCAAATCTCCTGAGGACTGCTCCCAAGGGCTTCATATAGATGTTAAAGAGCATGAGGGACAAGATGGTACCCTGCGGCACCCCACAGCACAACTGCCAGGGGACCGAAAGACAATCACCCAATGCTATTCTCTGAAAACAACCTTGGAGATAGGATTGGAGCCACTGTAAAACAGTGCCTCCAATACCCATCTCACCAAGTTGGCCCAGAGATCAAGTAACAGGGTCTCACTCCCCCTGTCCTTCTCCCAATAAAGGTCATCCATCAAGATGAGCAAGGCTGATTCAGTCCCATAACCAGGCCTGAACCCAGACTGGAACGGGTCAAGATAATCTGTTTCATCCAAGAGTACTTGCAATTGCTGTGCCACAACCCTCTCAATCGCCTTCCCTAAGAGGGGGTATTTGTGATCGGTTGGTAATTGTCAAAGACCAATGGGTTCAGGGTGGGCTTTTTCAGGAGCAGTCAGATCACTGCCTCTTTCAGGGTGGCTGGAACCACTCCCTCCCGCAATGATGCGTTGACCACACCCTGGATCCACTCAGTCAATCCCCGTTGGCAAGTTTAATAAACCAAGAAGGGCAAGGGTCGAGTGGACAAGTTGCTGGCTGCATCATTGCAAGCACCTTGTCCATGTCATCAGGCCGCATCAACTGAAAACGTTCCCAAGTTGCAGCAGATGTTGCACTGGACACCTCACTGGGGACTATCATAGATGTGGATGGGGCATCAAGACTACTATGGAGGCGATCAACATTACCCTCAAAGTGCCTTGCAAACAATTCACAGTGGGCCTCTGAAGGGTCTAAGACTCCATTTCCTGGAATTGATGTCAACAGACCCCAGACAATATGGAAAAGCTTCACTGGATGGCCTCTTGAGGATGCGATGGAGGCAGAGAAGTGGGCCTTCTTCGCCTCCCTCACCACCACACATTAGGCACGGTTATGATGTTTTACTCCTGACCATTGGCAATGCTTGCTGAGGCTGATGGGAGTTGTGGTCCAACAACATCTGGAGGCACACTGGTTGGGAAAGGCTGTACTAAGCAAACAAGCTACTTCAGTAGCCTTTAGGATGTGGAACAAGTCTGGGGTGCTGTCTGCCTTTTCCCACAGGACTACCCTAGCACAGGTGATTTTTTTGGAGCTTTTAAACATTGTATTCTAGCGAAGGGGATAGATCTGGTTCTAGGATTGGAGTAAGGATGAATTTAAATAGATGAACCACAACAAATTTGTGTGGAAAGATACAAGGCTAGGAATGAGATATGAATTGCAAAGGCATGTAAAGTAAATGAACTGCATATTTATCTACTCATTGCCGACATAAATCTCTCTTTTTCTACCCTTCTGTCATTTTTGAAGAACATAACTATTAAAACTTGGCAAGATCTGACTAACTAAGTACAGTTTCTGGCCCACGCCACTGGTCTGGAAATTGCAACCCACAGCAATTAGTATTTCCAGTTTCCAGTTCAGAGGAGGTCAGTCGATGGGGTTATCCTTGGAGCAGTTGTATATTACCTCAAAGGAAAAAGAAAAACGGAAAGGAGGCAGTCAGAGAGACTTTGCACTCTTGACTTGGCATTAGTTCCAACAATACATTATCCTCAACCAGCTATATTTTGTTTACTTCAGTCAGCTTTCCATCTTCCGCATCAGATGGTTATGTGATGATTAAGGTAGAGCCCTGCTGGCTCAGACCAAAGCCCATCTAGTTCAGCATCCTGACCAACCAGATGCCTATGGGAAGCATGCATGCAGGACATGAGCACAACAACACTCTTTATGTTGTGCCTATTATTGTTTCTTGGAACACAACTACATCACTATCCAAAACTAGATTTTAATTGGTTGACTTTTCCTTAAGGAATTTTAGGAAATCATCGTTGTGTGGAAGGGCAGTGGGCATTCTCTGTTACAGATAGGTTGCTTCCCTGAAGAACTACAGTACTCCAAAGTGTCCTGGGGTGAGAAGGTCCAAATAATAGGATAATTAAAGGGTGCTTGGTCTGTAAGTTGCCTGCACATAGAATTGCAGCACAAATGAATATGAAATCTTTACAAAACAAAATTAGACTAGGCAAGGGGAACCTGTGGCTTCCAGATGTTGCTGGGCTTGCATTCTCCCTGGCCACCAGTGCAGACTGGTGGCTCTGATGTCAGTGGGGCAGTGAATTTGCTCCGGGGTTTAATCTGAACGTTCAAGGACCTTGGACAGCTTCTTGGACAGCAACTTTCAACACACTGAACAGCTCCTTGAAAGTTCAAACTAAAACCCAGAATGGACTCACTGCCCCACTGACATTGGAGCCACCAGTCTGCATGGCTGACCACTGGCCATGCTGGTGGAAACTAATGGTGACTTGGAGTCCAAAAGCAGATGGAAGATCACAGGGTTTCCCAGCTGCTTTAGACAAAGGTATAGCACCCTTGACAAAAACATATTCCTGATGTTTTATGTGTTTTAAATTTATTTTTGTAAACTACCTGGTGAGGGAAATATACCCTGAAAGGCAGCTTAGAAATGAACATAAATAAATACCTGTCCATTGATATGCCAAACAGAACTGAGACAACCAGGGATGGGATCCATTGGCTGGTGCCACTTCAAAAGCATTCCCTCACCCTAACAGGTGGTATCAATTAAAGTTTGATCTTTGTATCTGTTGCTTTTACTGATCTGATTGTTTTCCTCCCAAAAATATTAATATTAATATCAATAATTTGAAAGGAAAATACCAATAAATTGAAGGAAAGTGATATTTTGAAAGTAAGGTGAATTTATTGCCTCCTTCTTCTCTGCTATAATAGGCTGTTATAGGCTTAGCTTGCTTCCTCCCCACTTGGAACTTGAATTATTCAAGTGTAGGAGGGTGGCAGAGAGCAAGAGCGAGCGAGAGAGAGAGAGCTGTGCTGCTGTGCTGCGAGTAAAATCAATAAAAGAACAGTACATTGAGGGGGGGAAATCTGGTGTTGGGGAAAAGCTGCTGAAGTTTGGACCGAACAGGATCAGTCCACAAAGACAGAGAATATGCATATCCTGAAAACTCATGCTAAATCTGAATTCTCAACCATTCCTAGAGACAATGCATTTACAGCTCAATCCTGATAGTGTTTGCTGAGTGACAGACAAGATCTCTCTCCCCAACCTGGTGTTGTAGGGAGAGGCTTTGGGGCCAATTGCCTGAAAAGCAAGGGACAAGCCTTGGAGTTTCTTGCATGCAGTGTCACTTCCATACTATACATTGAAAGCACAGTTATACCTCATTAACAGTATTGGCTGCCCCCAAAGAATCCTGGGAACTGTAGTTTACAATTCCTACCATTGTGGACAAAGTACAGGATTCTTTGGTGGAAACAATGTGCTTTAAATGTGTATGCAGTTCTATGCTAGCACTGCCTGCTCCCATAGCAGTAGCATGATGGAAACCTTAAGTGAGCATTTCCCACATAAAACAGGGATGGGGAACCTGCGGCCCTCCAGATGTTGTTGAACTGCCATCATCCCTGGCTATTGGCCATGCTGGCTGGGGGGGGGAGCTGATAGGAGTTAGAGCCCAACAACATCTGGAGGACCACAGGCTCCCCATCCTGGGCGTAACTGTGGTCCCTCCCCCCCTTTCCTTTCTATGGTCCATACAGGCTTTTCCAGGCAGGGATCTAATTCAAAGGGGAAACAAATAAAACCAATAAGAAGCAGACGGATTTTCTTTTTCATTTGAAATGCATGGTTTAAATTCCCATTAGTTTCTATAACTGAAGGACAGCTCATTTATGTTATTTTTCATTCATTTTAGAACCACCCCCTCCCATTTGGGCGCCCTACATTGGCCATTTTAAGATCTTTGGAGGGTAAGGTGCACATTTATATATATATTTAAAAGTGTGTGTGTGTGTGAATCTACCCAAATCTATTCCATCTATGTATCCATATATACAGTATATACAGATTCTTGTATCTTTATAACTGAGCTACGCAGAGTGATATTCTGAGCTGCGGAATGGCTCAGAGTTATACTAATCCCTAAATCCAGTCCCTGGCATCTCTAGATGGGGTTGGGAAAGACTCCTGTCTGAAATACTGAACACTTGCTGCTGAGGTATGGATGGATCTGTCAGTTTTGGTCCTCTCAGTTTCTCATTTTTCCAATCTTAAATTCATTCTCCACATTTCTGCAGCAATTTGTTTTTTTTTTAAAAAATCCTCATGAAAATTCTTTAGCATCAGTGTGAATTTCTAATAAACACATTTCCGTATGCAGTTTAGACTAAAGTACACCGTTGCAAGCAATGTCTCCTAATCTAATGCATTTTTGTATGTTATTTTCACCAATGTATTCATTTTTATGCATTTTTGTAAACATTGGCTAGAGAAGTGCATCGCAAATTTCAGATACATGTGAATTTCACAGGATGGCTTTGTTTTGGTTCTCATATTGTTTTGGAAAGTGTGAATGTAATAAATTTGGCTTTCAATGCATATACTGAATCGAATTTCTACCCCACCCTTAGTTGCTGCCAATCAGTGCTGAGCTAGATCAAGACCAGAGGCCCAACTTTGTATGAGGCAGTTTGTTATGTTTCTGAAAATGTTGTATGGATGAAATGAGCCAGGAAGTACCTACAATAATGTCTGAACTTATTGTTCAGTGTGTTGATCTGGATCAAACTGCAGGGCTCTAAGTTTAGCCAAACTCTGAATCTAATGCGCATAAGAACTTGCCATGCTAGAAAGAATAGAATATAAAATAAATATAAAATAAAGACATTAGCGCTGACTTCCAAAGCATATGAACAGCCATTCTTCGCATTCAGTGATGTAGCAGGACAATGCCAGAAATAACTGTAAACAGAACCAAATACAGGTTTTGAGCAGCTTTATGCAACATAAGCAGTGCTTGCCTAGTTGGCTTGGGCTGATGGAAGATGTAGTTGAAAACATCTGGAGGGCACCAGGTTGGAGAAGGCTGCTTTAAAACTGTGAGGTTTAAAAACCATACAGATTATATGCAATCTGATGTGGAGAAAATGAGCATTGGCCTAGAGATTTTTGAAAAGCTACATTTGGGCCACCAAATGTAAGTAGTGTTGGAGGCTGAAAAAAGCAACCACTTGTTACTTTGCGATTCTACCCACTTATCCATTGCCTGCTCCTAAATTACACAAAGAGAAATTAGATACATTTCCAGTAGCTCATTCTCAAGTCTTTTCCATGAGTCACCAATATTCTTTTTGCCAAACTAAATATGTCTAAGAAAGGTTGGAAACTTTAATGGAAAGAAACATAAAACTTGAAATACGTAAAGGGGGGGAGGGAGAGAATCAAGCTCTTCTATGGAGCATGTTGAATCATAATTCAGCAATTTAAGAGATGCAGAAGTGAGATGCTACAACTTGATTTAAAGGGGTTTTGAGAGGGTAATAATTTCGACTGTGCTAAATTGATAATAATATAAATGTAACAATCAGCTTTCCATTAACCTTCAGGGACTGAAGTAGTGAACACAGCTGCCCCATCACAAAAAAATTAAATAAAACAAGGAAGCTTTGATGTGAAAAGAATAAATGACAGGATAATGGGAAACAGTAAATCTCCTTTGCATTTATTTATTTATTTATTGAATTTATTAGTCGCCCATCTGGCTGGCTGTCCAGCCACTCTGGGCGACGTACAAAATAGGCATATAATACCTAGACATTAAAAATCTAAAAACAATGAAGATAAAATCTAGCCCACCCCAAAAGCCTGCCTGAAGAGCCAGGTCTTCAAGGCCTGGCAGAAACTCATCATGGAAGGGGCATGGCGGAGATCATTTGGGAGGGAGTTCCACAGGGTGGGGGCCACAACTGAAAAACCCCTCTCTCTAGTCCTCACCAGTTTGGCTGTTTTGACTGATGGGATGGAGAGGTCTTTCAAGGCTGATCTTGTTGGGCGGCATAGCTGATGATGCTGGAGGTGCTCCTTTAGATAGACTGGGCCAAAACTGTATAGGGATTTAAAGGTCAAAACCAACACCTTGAATTGGGCCCGGTAAGCAACTGGTAACCAGTGCAACTCTTTTAGCACTGGAGTGATATGATCTCACCGGCGGCTGCCTTTAATCAGGAGCGCCGCCGCGTTCTGTACCAGTTGCAGCTTCCAGACCGTTTTCAAGGGTAGCCCCACGTAGAGCGCATTACAGTAGTCTAGGTGAGAGGAGACCAGGGCATGTACCACCAATGGGAGCAGATGATTGGGAAGGTAGGGGCGTAGTCTCCGTATCAGATGGTGTTGATACAGCGCTGCCCGTCTCATAGCCGAAACCTGAGCTTCCATGGACATTTGGGAGTCAAGAATGACCCCGAGGCTACGGACCTGGTCTTTCAGGGGCAATTGTACCCCATTAAGCACCAGTCCAAATCCCCTAACCTTCCCTTGTCTCCCACGAACAGTACCTCGGTTTTGTCAGGGTTCAGCTTCAGCTTATTCCTTCCCATCCAGCCACTCACCGATTCCAGGCACTTGGATAGGGTTTCTACAGCCAACCTCGGTGAAGATTTAAATGAGAGATAGAGCTGCGTGTCATCCGCATATTGGTGACACTGCAGCCCAAATCTCCTGATGATAGTCCCCAGCGGCTTTATATAGATGTTAAATAGCATCGGGGAGAGGATGGAACCCTGTGGCACCCCACAAGTGAGAGGCCAAGGGTCCGAAACCTCATCCCCCAATGCTACTCTTTGGTGCCTATCAGAAAGGAAGGAACGGAACCACTGCAATACAGTGCCCCCTATGCCTAACCCCTCCAGGCAATCTAGAAGGATACGGTGGTCAACGGTATCAAAAGCCGCTGAGAGGTCCAGGAGGACGAGGAAGGTGCACTCACCCCTATCCAACGCTCTCCTCATATCATCCACCAAGGCGACCAAGGCTGTTTCAGTCCCATGTCCAGGCCTGAAACCCGACTGAAATGGATCCAGATAATCCGTTTCCTCCAATTGTGCTTGCAACTGCTTCGCCACCACCCGCTCAACTGCCTTGCCCAAGAATGGTAAGTTTGAGATTGGGTGAAAGTTGTTCAAATGTTGGGGATCCAAGGAGGGCTTCTTTAAAATTGGTTTTATTATTGCCTCCTTGAGGGCTGATGGCATTACGCCCTCTTCCAAGGACACATTTACTACCGCCATGATCCCCTCGCCCAGACTGTCCTTGCAGCTCATAATGAGCCACGATGGGCAAGGGTCGAGAAAGCAGGTGGTTGGCTTTAAGGTTGCAAGCACCTTGTCCACTTCATCAGAAGGAAGAAGCTGGAACCGATCCCACACCACCGGAGAACCATTGGCTGACTCTGGCTCGCTCACTGTATCCATAGCATGCAGAATCGCACTCTTCAGACGATTGATTTTATCTGCAAAGTGCTTTCAAACTCATCACAGGAGGTCTTAGAATGTTCCATAGGTTCCAAAGCAGCTGGACCAACCAGGCTTCGGACCACTTGGAACAGCCTCCTGGGACAGCACTCTGTGGACGCAATAGAGGCAGCATAAAAATCCTTCTTTGCTGCCCTTATGCCACATGGTGGGCTGCTGCAGCCGCTCTAACCCATGTCCGATCGTCATCAGAGTGAGATTTCCACCACCGGCGCTCTAGCCGTCTCACCTCCCACCTCAGAGTTTGCAACCGTGGAGTATACCACGGTGCTTTCTGAGCTCTATTCAGGGGGAGAGGGCATTTCAGAGCCACCCGGTCTAATGCCCTGGTGATCGCCTTATTCCACTCCTCCACCAGGGTCTCGACTGAATGCCCATCTTCAGGCTCCATAAAGTCCCCAAGCGCATTCAGGAATCCATCAGGATCCATCAAGCGCCTGGGGCGGACCATCCTAATGGGTCCTTTATGCATGATATGCATATGTGAGAATGTCCTCAAATAATGCTTGAAGCCTGTCCAGGAGAGATATAACAAAAGAACCGAGGAGTAACGGGAACATCGATGCCTCCTCAATTAGGGTGAAGGGAATTAGCTTCTATGAAATAGCTTGCAGCTGGGGGGAGGCACAGCCTGCTGAGTATGAGATGCTTGTGTTGTGGGTCTGCTGAGAGCCAGAAAAGAAAAAGAGGTTTGCAGGGAGATCATTAGGACATAAGAAAAGCCTTAATGAATCAAGCCAACAGCATATCTACAGCATCCCATTTCCCCAATGGACAACCAAACTCTGGAAGGCTTAGGTCCATAAGCAGGGCAGTACATGAACAGTCATCTTCTGCAGCTGATATTTTGGGGCATACTGTCTCTGGACCTATTAGCCACTAATAGCCCTATTCTCCATGTATCTGTCTATCCCCCTTTAAAAGCCATCGAAGCTATTGGCCATCACCAAACCTTGTGGCAGTGAGTTCCATATATTAATTACATACCGCATGAAAAGTACTTCTTTTTGTCTGTCTTGAATCACCTGCTTCATCAGATGAGCACAAGTCTGATATTATGAGAGGAAGAAAAACATCTATCCACTTTCTCCTCACCATGCATAATGTTATACACCTCTATCTTATGTCCCCATTACTTGCCCTTTTCCTAAACTAAAAAGCCCTACATGTTGTAACCTTTCCTCATATGGGAGTCACTCAATTCCCTTGATCATTTTGATCACCCTTGTCTTTTCCAGCTGTACAATATCTTTTCTGAGGTGAGGCAATCAGAACTGTACACAGTATTCCAAGTACGGCTGCACCATAGATTTGTATAAAGGCATTATGATACAGCTGCTGCACACTTGGGTCAACATCTTCATCTAGCTATCCACTACAACCCCAAAGTCTTGTTCCAGGTCAATCACCACCAGTTCAGCCCCCATGAGTGCATATAGGAAATTAGAGGGGGTTGCCCCAATGTGCAATTCACACTTGCTTACATTGAATTGCATTTGCTATTTTACTGCCCATTCACCGAGTTTGGAGAGATCCTTCTGGAGCTCCTCACAATCTCTTTTTGTTTTAATCACCCTACGCAATTTGATACCATCTTGAAACCCTTAACTCTAGATCATTTACAAACAAGTTAAGAAGTACAGGTCCCAAAAACGATTCTTGGGGGACTCCAATTTCTGCATGGCTCCATTAGGTGAAGTATCCGTTTGTTGCTTCTCTCTGCTTCCTGTTTCTCAGCCAGTTACTCATCCATAAGAATACCTCTCCTCTTATTCCATTACTGCTAAGCTTACTGAGGATGAGTCTTTGGTGAGGTACTTTGTCAAAACCTTTTTGAAAGTCTATACCATCACCTCTATCTTATGTGCTTGTTGACATTCTCAAAGACAGAACTTACTCTTGCAGAAGTCATGCTCGTTCTGCTTCAGCAAGACCTTTCCTTCTATGTACTTGGCAGTTCTGTCTTTAACAATGCTTTCCACCAGTTTTCCCAGAACAGACACTGAGCTAACCAACCTGTAATTTCCAGGATCCCCCCCAATTCCTTTTTTTTAAAAATGGTGTGAAATTGGACGCTTTTCTAGTTCTCAGGTTTGCAGGCTGATCTGAGGGGCAAGTTATATATTTTTGTCAGAAGATCAGCAATTTCACATTTGAGTTCTTTGAGAACTCTTAGGTAGATACCATCTGGGCCCAGTGATTTGTTATTTTTTTATTTGGTCAATAAAGCCTAGAACTTCATCTCTTGTCGCCATTATTCACCTCAGTTCCTCAGACTCTCATCCTGTAAAAGTTAGTTCAGGCACAGGGATCTGCCCTATATATTCCCTTGTGAAGACAGATGAAAATAATTCATTCAGCTTCTCTGAAATCTCCTTATCCTCCTTTAGCACACCTTTGATTGCCTTGCCATCAAAGGGCCCCTCTAGACATCCTTTTTATTGTGCAATCTGGCTTTCAATACTGTTTGCACCTGCAAGAGTTTTGTGACTGCCACAGTGTTTCATTTCCAGCCAGTGCATATCCCATAATGTCCTGCTGAAATCCCACAACTTTTTATAACCACAAATGTTCTGGTTTGTTTTTGTCCTGTTTTTGTTGCAGTGTAGCCCCTCCGGACAGCAATAATCTGGTAGCATTGGGGAAGCATTGCAGAACAAACTAAAGCAGAATAAATACCCCACCAATGCAGTATTATTGTGTCAAGAACATGTTGCAGAATACACTCACAATAAAGCTCCAGTCTGGAAGGGCCCCAAAGGTCCAGCCACCTCCTACATTGCTACTAATGTATTTAAAAGACTTTTGTAGTTGGTCTTTAGGGTTTTAGGAATGTGCTCCTCAAAATCTTTTTAAGCATTTTATTTTTATTTTTATTTATTTTATTTTATTACATTTCTAAACCGCCCTATAGCAACAAGCTCTCAGGGCGGTGTACAAAAGGTAAAAACAGATTAAAATACAAGTAAACATGAGAACAGTACGCTATAAAGAAAATATAGACAAAATTAAGACAAAAACAATTTAAATTTAAATTTAAAATTTAAAATTTAAATTTTAAAATGCCTGGGCAAAGAGGTAGGTCTTTACCTGGCACCGAAGAGATAACAAAGAAGGCACCAGGCGTATCTCGTCAGGGAAGGCGTTCCATAACTCGGGGGCCACCACTGAGAAGGCCCTAGCTCTAGTTATTACTCTCCGGGCCTCCGTATGCGTTGGAACCTGGAGAAGGGCCTTCGACGTCAAGCGCAGTGAACGGGCAGGTACATAGTGGAAGAGGCGTTCCACCAGGTATTGCGGTCCAATGCCATTAAGGGCTTTATAGGTAAGAACCAACACTTTGAATCTGGCCCGGAAACATATTGGTAGCCAGTGCAGCTGGGCCAGCTAGGTCTGCTTGCATGTCTTTTGCCAAAGTTTGTGCTACTTTTTGTTCTCCTCACATGGACAAGACTTCCATTTTCTAAAGTAAGCCTTCTTGCCTCTAATAGATTCTTTGATTTGTTAACCACACTGGTATTATCTTGGCCCTGTTGATACCTTTTTTGAGCTACAGTACATTCTAGCTGGGCTTCTAATATTGTGGTTTTAAACAACTCTCAAGCATTTGGGAGAGCTCTGACCCTCTTAACTTTGGCTTAGAACTTTCTTTTTACCAGTTCCCTCATTTGGGGGGAAGTTTCCTCTTTATTTGATGTCAAATGTGACTGTGTTGGATTTTCTTCTCAATTGTCCATTTATACATATAATGCATTTTTTAGCACTGTGATCCCTGTTCTCAGTTTGTTCAACAACACACATCTTACACCAGGTCTTGGATGCCACTTAAGATTAAATCCAGGGTCTCCATGCCTCTGGTCGGTTCCATGAGCAACTGTTCTAGGGCATAATCATTTAGAGTATCTAGAAATTTCATGCCTTTGTTATGACTGGAACACAGATGTGCCTGATCTATGTGCCTAATTGAAGTCACGTATTATTACACTGCCTATGGTCATACTACCCCGAACACGCCCAATCTCATCTGATCTCGGAAGCTAAGCAGGATCAGGCCTGGTTAGTACTTGGATGGAAGACTGCCTGGAAATACCGGGTGCCGTAGACTTAGAGGAAGGCAATGGTAAACCACATCTGAATACCTCTTACCATGAAAACCCTACGAATATATCCAAAAAAGATTCATAGGGTCGCCATAAGTCGTAATTGACTTGAAAGCATATAATAACAACAAAATTATTACACTACTCCTTGATCTTTCTCAATCTCAAGATCACCCTTAACATTTTGTCAGTTTAAATCATGCCATAAACAGCTATTTCCTGTTCCATTATCTCTATTCTTCATTAAACCTTGTGAGGATCAAATGGAGAGGGAAGACAACCATGTAGGCCACCTTGAACGCCTTGGAGGAAAGGTAGGATATAAATAATAAATAAACCCCACAGAGGAGCCATTGTCGATACTATGGACATGCAGTTAGGGATGGGATCTGTTGGCTGGTGCTGGTGCTTTTACTAATCTGGGATTTTTTTGCTCTGAAAAAATATTAATACTTTTAAATATTTTTTAATTTTAAAAAATATTTTAAATATTTTTAAACATTTTAAAAATATTTATAATTTGGAGGAAATACCAATATTTCAAAACAAAATATTGATAATTTTTTCTTCAAATATCAATATCAAAGTCTTTTCAAAAACAGCAATGGAAATTCGCTACATTAAAATCAAATTATCTACAATTGAGAGAAAGTGAATTAAGGCAAAATTTGGTGCCAAATCTGAATTGGGCACAATTATGGCACATCCCCACTTGCAGTCCCAGCCACAGACGTGTTATGAAGCCTAGAAGCCTGGTAAAATGGCAACAAAGTCAGATATGCCACCACATGAATGTGCAAGGAGATTCATATGATCTCTCTGATGAGTATCTCTGTACGATACATTTATTTTCAAATGTTCACGGTTCACGATTTTAGATGAGCATTTAAAAAAACCTTGTAATATAAACATTATAATGTGTGAAAAAGGCCCAGAGATAGGACACAATCAGGTGTACCTTATGCACTTCATACTCAGTGAAGCCCACGCTATCCAGGCTTATATTCTTCAACATTTTGAGCAAAAGGTTTTAATTAAGAGACTGTGTGGTCTTGGTTGACTGTATGAATTGTCTGAATGACTTTTGCTACCCCTGCTCAAATATTACAAAGCCATTAATAATATCAGGACAAATAGAGGAGATCATGTGCAAAGGTTTTGGCCGATTACATAATGGAATATGCCAGAAAGTAAAGCAAGTCAAGGCTGTCTTGGTATTTAAGGTTCTATGAAGAAGAAAAAAGTGAAGGAGGACAGTCATGCCAAGAACTGGGGCTGAGCTTGCCAAGTGCTTCTTTAAGTAACTTTTGCCAACATGACACTATCAATCAATCAAATGTTTATTACAGTCGACCAACCATTAAGCAAAGTACAAAATATAAAGTTGTACAAAATCACAGCCTCAATGGAACCAATTATTAGTTATTAAAGGCAACAAAGCTAGGAGCTAACAACCATGGCAGGTCTTAAGAAGTATTACAAAATTCAGATATATTGACACAAGTTCAGTAATCATCTCTAAGGCTCAACCAGGAAACAGCCCCATAAGGGGATAAATTATGTGTTTGACCCCTTGATAACATCTGCAGTGGAAGAACATAAGATACTGTTTCAAGCTCTAAGTGGTTGCAAGGACAGCACCAATCCAGGACACTAAACAATGCATGGGCAACATATACAACACCAATAAGCTGTGGTTAAAGATCCTAGCATAAGTAGCTCTGTTCTCTCTGCCTGCTTCCATTTCAGTTTGATCTAACACAGTGATAAAATACGATAGATGTTGCCATGTCTTGTCAAATAAAGGGCAAATGGATTTCAGCTGTTAAACCTCTTACTGCATTCAGCAACAAAGACAGTACTTGAAGACCTATCTGCCTGAAATGTTGTCTTTGGCTGTAGTTCCAGTTCAAACCATTCAGCTCATCATCTCCGTAGTAGCAGTAGTAATTTCATGAAACAAAAAACAATGCTTCTAGAATGGGTATAAGGGTGGATTCACTTTTTCCTCCTTCAGATGTTGTCTTTTGCTGCTGTTGCCACAGCTGGTGAGAATCGAATGAAACCAGGTTGCTGGAAGGTGGCCATCAAGAGATAGACTCTGTGGCCAGCAATTAAGTGGGATAGATTTGAGCAGCTAATCCAAGGAGTAAGTGACTGTGAAATCCATAGTTTATTGCAGGGTTAGCCAACATGGTACCCTCCAAATGTTGTTGAACCACAACTACTGTCATCTCAACTGTCGGTCACACTGGCTGTGGCTGATGGAAGTTGGAGTTCAACAACATCTGGAGGGCATCATGCTGGCTCCCCCTAGTTTATTGAATACCTTCAGGCAGCTTTCTTCCCACAATATCTTACCACAGTGATTCTACCTGTCAACTCTCACTGGGGGAAAAATACTGTGAATCTAAGCTTACACTAGTCACTTTAAGGATGCATAAGATGCATCCATCCCACTTTTGTAAACTTTTAATTTATTTTAAATTGCATTTATATGCTGTAGCACCTCTAATGAGGAAAGTGCTTTATAAATCTCTGTAGATGTTACACTCAGGTAAGCTATATTTGTCACACTAGTAGGTTTAGCTTAATTAATTCAGTTTAGTATGCAAGTGGCAGGAGTGTCACTACTGGGGTGCGCAGGATGCGGCCCGCACCCGGGTGTCACTATGAGGGGGGTGACACCCAGATCCACCCCGCCCCGCACCGTTGCCCGGCAAGGCTGCTCCAACTCCACAGAGGTGGGCGGGCGGGAGAGCTGGTGGGCGAGCGTGGGAGCAGCGTTGGCAGGGCAAGGGAGGTGCGCTGGTGTTCCCAGGCCTTCTCCGGCTGGGTGCCCCTCTGGCGCGCGCCCTCCCAGGTGCATGGACGGGGTGGCTGGCCTCAAGTGCGCGCGCGCAAGCCCAGCCACCTCGTCCATGCCCCTGGGAGGGTGCGCACTGGAGGTCCGCACCCCCCCGCACTCCCGCTAGTGACGCCACTGGCAAGTGGTATTTCAATCAAGGGATAAAATGTTATGTAACCCCCATTATGGAAAGATGACTGGAAGAACCTTTAGTTGCAACTTGTATTTGAAAAAAACACAGTTCTATTTCTCTCATGAATAGCTGAATGTGTGTGTGCGCACACACACACACACACTTAAGAATGTTTCGAAGTTTAAAAAGCTCTGATGTATCAATGCATAGAATCCACTGCCTAAGATACACTTTTATCAAGTGTCACCATAAGCAAGCAGCTTGGCTCATGGGACTGATGTGCGTTAAGCAGACCTATCTGTAGACTATCATACACACGGAAGGAGATGACCATGTTAAAGGCAATTGCCTTGATGTACCCAACCCACTGAATCAGTTGCAATATGGACTACAGCAGCCTTCCCAAGCTGGTGCTATTCATTTGTTTTGAATTACAGCTCCAATTATCCCTGATCATTGGCTGTGCTGACTGAGGCTGATGGGAGTTATAGACCAACAACATCTAGAGAACACTAAGTTGGGAAGGAAGAACTATGGGAAGCTTTGTAGTTCCTATCAAAACAAGATTGGGAATTGCCACAGTTAGGGACAGAATGTCAGATGACATGGACTTACATGGCAATACAATAATATCCTTCATTTTGAGAAGACTGAGGTTCTCCTCAATATTTTAATCAGGAATGAGTTCCCTTTATGTCAAGTCAGTTAATGAAGTTGGAGCAGGGGGGCAAGTGGAGAGAAGTTTGCTTTCCCTTGTAGCTTGGCTTATGTGCTTGAATCATCTGGAGTACTGCATGTACATGGTTGCAGAACAGACATCTTGCTCTTGCTAGTGGTCAAGATTATTTATTTATTTATTTATAATATTTATTAATATTGTTAATAATATTAATTAGTCACTTTTTTCCCAAAAAGGAACTCAAAGCAACTTACAAAAAAAACCTGTACTTGAAGTGCCTTACAACAAAAGCAAACAACAATTACAAAAACAATTTCATAATAAAATAATACAACAGCAGTAATAAAACAACAAATGTCACAGCAACACAAAAACCATTTCAATACTATTTCAATACTATAAACATAACATTACAATCTTAAACAGGTCACATTACACCACTTGGCAATATGGCAAAAATAAAAGAAAATTAAGATTATGCAGCTTAAGTTGTGTGGAGTTAATTTGTAGAGGATCCTGCTGACCTTTTTGGTTTACTCCAGTTTTATGATTCTAGATTCACATAGAGGGACTTGTCTCTCACAGAAAATTGCCATTACAACATATATTCCCATCAATTCTGGCCACACCAAGTACTCATATTGATATTCCTAGTACATCTATTAATCCATTATTTCCAGGGTCTAAAAATGACCAACACTACCTCAAAGCTTCATGCTGGTCTTTTTGTTTTTCTTCTCTGCAAGGTTCAAATTCCTCCATACAACCTTTCTGTCCACATACTACTGGAAGTGTGTAATGGTGGCTCTCATTACTAGAATTCTTGCTCAGTCAGTTTTTGTGACATGCTGACAAACTCAGTGTCCTACTGATTCAGTGTTCTTGAAGGGTCATCAATTCCAGTATAAACAAAATCCACTGTTTTTTCCTTCCCGAAAGTCTTTACACACAAAAGCAAAAAAAATGCATGCATTGTTTCAAGCACTATAGATGTACAGATTATTTATACAAAGCATGGGTTCAGGAACACTTGAAAGCAGTTGTATGTTTCTATGTACATATGACCCCCAGGGCTGGCCCCACCATTCAACAAGGTGAAGTGACTGCTTCCGGTGGCAGTTGTTGGGGGCAGCAGTGGCAGCCCTCTAGCTGTTCTTTCTAAGCTCCTTGACCATCCCCCTTTGTTAGAGGGTAGAGCTGTGTATGCTGCACAACATGTCCTGCCCCCCTTACACTTGCCTGCTACTTTCAATGTAGTGGGGGATGCTATCCCATCCCCAATACTGAACTAAGATTCAACTGTCAGTCTAGATAGCTTCTGCATGTGGAATGAGGAGGGGGCATCATCTTGTCCTTTGTCTCAGGTAGCAAAAGATCTCCAGTTAGCCATGGCTGACAACTACAAAACACAGTGGATCTGTTTGTTTCTCAAAAGCTGAAGTCTACTGCCATCATGTTTCTGGAGCAGGCAACTGGATGTTGGGAACAGGTGCCAACCCAATCAGGAGCCTCAAAGATGAAAAGTAAGCACGTCAGCCTGAACAACAACATAGAAACTGTTGCCCTTATATTGGCCACTTTTATGGGTTCGAACAGAGAATCAAAATACAGATGTGTGTATATGTTTAGAGGAGGTTCATCATCATGGTTAGGGATTTTATGGTTTTGTTGACAAGAAAGCCAACATTCAAAAGACATCGTGGATGGATTTAGGCACTGCCGAGTACTGAATATCAGATAAACCAAAATTTGCCCAGTTCTTTTATGAAATTCCTTTTTCTATTCAAGGAAGCATGTATTAGATCATTCTTTGTGCCCAGTGCCAAGTCTTTAACTCCAGCTTGCAGTTTTCATTTTCAAAGCACTTAAACACAGAGATGACTTTGGTAGCTGGAAAAATACATTTCATTTTGTGAAAATGAAAACATCTATGGTAGTGTTTAGATTTATGCAAGGCCTGTTGAATGAATGAATCAAGTATTCATTAATTTGGCCTGGGCCCACTTTCCAGAGGACCATTGTCCCATTTCTTATAAGTAACTACATATTACATTGCTGACTTTCCACTAATTTCCCAGATTCGTCAATAGGATTAATCACTGATGGAATGAGAAACATTATTTTTATGGGGAAATATGGTAAGTAGAACATCTTGAATAAATGAATTAATAATATAAATAGGTTGCTTCCTTTATAGATTTGAGAGAAAAATATTATATTCCTCTGAAAATGGAATAGTAAGACATCATCTTTAGAAAGTAATGCCCCTTCTAAAGGCACCCATCTCAGTGGAAGGAACTCTCCCTAGCTAAACACCTAAGTCTGGGTGATCAGTGGGAGGGTGGAGGCTCTGGTTTCGGAACAACTTGGCTTGGATAATCTCCTCCCCCCACCCTGGATGAAGTTGGTCATTTCAGGTACAGTGGATAGAGTATTGAACTGGGCTAAAATCTCCTCTTAACCTTTAGGTTCACTGTTGACTTTGAACAAACCACTATTTCTCTGCCTAGTGTACTCACTTGGTTGTTCTGAGGGTAAAATGAGATAACCCCTATCCTGCTTGAGTGCTTGAGATGAAAGGTAGAATACCCAACCTAACCATGTGAAAGCACCTTCCTACAATTGGTTATGTGCTATTTATCTTGATCATGAGCAAGATATTAGGAACAGAGTATCAGCTAGTATATTTTTTCATAGTCAGTGGAAATGTATGCAGTTGCTGGCAAAGTTCTCCTAAGCCAGGCTCAGATAAGAACTTGGAAGTTTGTAAAAGTCAGCCTCAAACAAGAGGTGAGCTTTTAAATCCCCCTCCAATTCTTCCTCAGCTAGGATTGAAATCTGAGCTGAAGAAGAATTACTGGCTTCCCTCCCACTTCCACCCCACCCTTCTATAGTCTCCAAGAGCCCTTGTTTCTCATTCACAGCAAGTTGTGGTGGCAGCACATTAAGAGAGAAGAAGCTTTATTTCTTCTCTTCTGGCCTCTTTGCCATGCTGGTGTATGACAAACTTCTCCTGCAGGCTACTAACCCTGCTGTATTGCCATGACATCAAATGGGAAGGGAATCTCCCTCTTTTCCCTGTTGCTCCCACAGGTGTGCTCCCACAGTTGTCCCATCAGTTCATTCTGCTGATTGCTGAGAAGGAATATGTCTTGGCATGTGGCTGGTGGGAAGGGCTTTTGGGACAGGGAGGGCTGGTAGGTCATTTTTCCAAGCCATGGATTTGCTTGGAGAAATTAGTTATTTCTGAAATTTGGAGGGCTGGTGGGGAAAGAACTCTAATAATATCTGAGTTAAACCTGAGGACAGCAGGAGATAGCTTGCTCTTCTCTACAAATCTATTGAGCATTGCATCTTCTCCTACCTTGGATCCCATTCACTTTGCATCTCAGGATCCATTTGATATATCAACCTTATATTTAATTCCTTTTTTAAACCCTGGTTTGTCTGATAAAGTAGGGGAATTAATTCTTTGGATGCTTGCTAGCAATGCACCCCTGCTGGGTCAAATCTAGTGCATCAGTTATGGATTTGCAGCTTTATTATATGGGAGGAAATAAAAAACAAATGTCAAAATCCTGTCTTGAATACCTCTGGTTACTTCTGAAAAAGACATAAAACTTCAGGTGATTTTCCAGCTGTTTGGGTCCCAGGGACCATCAGGCTTGGACACAAAGCTTTATA